>NC_073692.1:361047170-361670318 GCF_029784155.1 Uranotaenia lowii
ACCTAATCTCTGTGGCTATTTAAATTTTTAGGTAGTAGTATTGCAAAACACTTCAAACTTTTTATGCCTCAAAAATTAAATTTCCAATTAAAAATTTCAAGACCCGAAAACTAAATACTATGACCGACAAACTAGACTGATTCTTGCTGCAAAAACTTGAAATAATTGAGACATTTTTATTTCACCTGAAAGTTGGTTTGCTTTTATTGGCTTCAGTAATCCCCGGGAATTTTCAGCGTTTCCCGGGATTCGAGAATTCTCGAAGTTGCCTGGGATTTCCCAACCTGGAAACGACGATCCTTTATTCTGGATTACATAATTTTTAACATATGGTTCGTTTCCTATTCACAATTAGTTGCATTTAGATTTTTTCTCCAGTTTGCAACCTAGTGTTCTGACTTCTGATCGTTTAATCCATATAAAACCTATTTTTCCTTCACTGGTTACAGCTATCGTCTTTCACATTCGTGTTCATCATCCCAAAGTTTAGTAAACTACATGTTTTTTCACATTAACATCATATTTTTTGTGCTTGACCAGCATTTGTATGGAGCCAACTCACTATGCACCCCACGCATCAGGAATTGGAGTTATGACCAAACAGCCTTCATTCGATTCCCCGGAAAAATCATACAAAATAGGTATCAGTTTGTCCAAACGACCAAAACTTTAAAATCTGAACACATTTTTTCTGAATGATATGAAAATTGTATGGAAAATGAGGATAAAAACAGCCATAACTCTCATTTGTGATACGCGTGGTGGCTCAAACAGCCTTCGTCCTTGGGACAAATTTCACAAGATCATTTGATTCTATGTTTTCAAGTTCGAACACGCTTTTTTGCATTCTTTGAAAAATATAAGTTAATTGTGCATCAAAAGGACACTATATCTCGTGAGGCGCCAGAAACTATACCCCTGCGATTGTTCGAAAATTTTGACTTCAAAAATCATGTTTTCATAGATTTTGTTAGTCTAAGAGAGCTGGAGGGATGGTGTTGAATTTTCTCAACCATCAATAAGCAATGATGCAAAATTAAAGACTTATCAGGCTTTAAAAGAAGAATAAAATTTTATTTACCTAGGGGAAAAATGTACAAGACGCACCAGTGGGATAATGTGGCACATGCTATTATTTCTCAAAAACACACTAACCTATGGCTTTGAATGACGTTTTTCTTCACGCACGTTCGAATAAATATTAACTTACTAGCTGATTTTACCCGGCCTTGCTCGGGTTCACAAAAAATATAAATCAAAATGAATCGTTTGGCTTTTCGAAATTTTGAAAGTATTATATTCATTATTGTTAAAAAGTTTCGTCTATGTTAGGCCTTGTAAGTTGATAGTATTTTTTAAGTTTTAATTGAGATTATTCACTGTGTTAATCGTTTTTATATTATTAAAAAACTTATAGCTATGAGGTTTTCTTCAATAGAAAGTTTAAATAATTTCTTTCGTATGCTTATTAATTCTAACACGAACAACATTTGTACCCACCATTTTAGGACGCTTGAATAGATTTGGCAATATATTTTTTATCTTCAAATGAGAAAACTGTTTTTTTTATCTTTCCCATCCCCCATCTAATGAAAATCTCACTTTTCAACATGGATGATCTCCTCGTAAAATGGTGTATTTAAGTTTTAGTTACTTAGAAACTTCTAAATAAAACTTCCGAACCTCGTCGAAGGCTCACTTTGCATGTTTCCAAATGTATGTGTGCTTTTTTTCGCTATTGTATTACACACTGTTTTATGATAAGTTTTTCTGAAATGTTGAAATTTCTACAAATAGTTTTTGAAGTTATCGAAAACAAATCATCTCGGAACTAAGATCGCTTATTTTATAATGTTATTATAGAGGTTTTATTTGGGTTCTATTCAATTTTTTCTTTTTTGTTTTTGGACACAATTAGGCCGCAGCAAATTTCAAATAATTTTTTTGTCACTCGGAGTTGGAACATCGCGAGGGGGGGCCTAATAAAAAATAATGCGAAAAACAAATAAATTGGAATAATTGGCATCAAGTAATTTTTATGGAAAAACTCAATAAAATCAAGAGTTCCATATTTGTTTTTTTGGTCTTGTAATCTTTCGGATGTTTGATTTTTTATCGAAATTAACTTAAAATACTTCAAACTTCATTTATTCCCCTCTTCGGGTTTTTCTGGAAAGGGGGGGGGGGGATTCAAAAGAGGGAATTGATATTTGTTCCAGCCAGCCTTATCCCATTAATTACTGTGGACAGTGATCAATGTAAAGATTATTAGAATTGGATGGAAGAATTGAACACATTGATGACGAATAAGAACTCCAAAGTTATAGATTGGCCAATGAAATTGAATTGTGTATAACTTAAAACCAGACTCGCAGACTTATAACTCTAAATCTAAAAAGGTAACTTTACTTTTTCTATGGAAATTCCAAGAATGTGAAATGGTTGGTTCTTAAAAGCTGGAATTTATGAAAATCGGTGGATTAGTTTTCAGAACTCAGTCCAAATAGTTATTTAGCTAAAAAGGTAAATTCACTGTTCACTATATATGATTGAAGACTCTCAAAGCCGCCCCAAAGGGCTGTTGGGAGCACTTTGAAGAGTGCTACAATTCTAGTCAATATATTACTAACATGCTAGTTGAATTTTTCAATCCAAAATGTACGCTCATTATTGCATCCGAATATCTCGTACCAGTACCACGTGCATTGAACAGAAGAAGGAATAAAAACACCCGCCAAAATTTCCCCTTTCAAATTTTTAATGCTTAGCAAGCTTTGATTTGCTTTCCAGTACCTACACGTGAACTCTGACTGGACTAATGCCCAGCCCATGGTGATGGTGAAAATAACTCCGCCAAAGGAAACGAAAATCGGTCAACAAAATGGGTGCCATGACTTTTGGTTCGTGGGAGAAAAAACAAAAGATGTATGGGAGGGTCCCTTTCCTTAGGTGGGAGGGGCTCAAAACTATTACTAAAACCTTACCATGGTCCAAACACATAACTGTACCAAATTTCAGGCTGATCGGTTAAGCGGTTTGGATTTGTATAAGGTGCATACAAACAAACATATATAGTCCAACTCATCTTTATATATTAGATAACTAGCAGGCCCGGTAAACTCCGTCTTACCGTGTTAAATTTGGCGTCCATTTTCCATTTTTCCTAGTTTTTTTTTTTACATTTCCCTCCTTTCCCTTTACTCGAATCGACCCGCTTAATTCTATCATCTATAATTTTAAAATCCACTTTTTGTTAGTTGTTCCATAAATATCTGTATGTTGATAATATGTATGTTTCATTTCTTGTATTCCATTTAGTTGATTTATTCCGTTTTGTTCGAGTTCACATTAAGCTTTGAACCGAAATAAAAAGTTTCTCATTTTTTGGCATGTATTGCGTATGAATCTTTTTTAAAATAGAATTTTGAATATCGGAATCATTTTTGTAGTATTTGCCGAATATTTTGCATAACGCAGCGCTTTCTTATCCCAATTAGTTTTGGATTTAGAGCTAAAGAATTAAAAAAAAACATGAAAAAGATTTTTTACTGGCCATTTTCAAACAGCTTTTTTTTCGCCAGCCTCATCCTTCGAAGCAGTTTGAATCCATATTTTCACCAAAATCATATACAAAAAAGTTTCGCCTGGTACTAAATTTATAAACTTTACACATTTCAATTTTAAGTGTTCCCAAACAGCACTTGTCATGACATTAAATCTGTCTATTTTGTATACAGCAAATTCCTTTTTTTATTTATTCAAGCAAAAAAATCAAATTAAATCCTTTGAACTTTAACCCAATGGATCAAAGACACGATTGGTTTTGAAAAGAAGAAAACATATGTTTAGATATGTTCACCCATTATTTTAACATTCTAATTGAAGTACTGCGATGTTCTGATTTTGAAATTTCCTGAACATTCATTTAGGATTATGTTATACTTTTAAAACTCTATAACATTTAATTGAAAAGCAGATTTTTTAAATTAATTACATCGAAAAGAAATCATCTGTTCAGGCTTCGTTGGTTTCATGAGTTCATTTTGTTTCCTGGAAATTACGTATAAACAAAACCGTAATAAAAATTAGGTGTCCTTTTAACTGTAAATCTTAATTTTCAAAAATGAAACACCGGGGAAAATGCAAACGAATATCAACACAGTTCAACTTTGATATTCTCTGAAAAAATGAATATTTTCAAAAAATAATTAGTTTTGTTGACAAAATATCGAAGTACACATTTATCCCATTTATTGAGGCAAGTGAAAACACATAGGTCTATTTCAGATGCGTCAGTGAAAAGACTTTAAAATGAATTTAATACTTGTTCTTGTTTGTCTGTTTTATCAACTTTCATTGATATATCCTAAGTTTTTCTCCGGAATAAATTAATGCTTGGTACTTCAATTTCACTGAATGCTGTTCAACCAAAAGACCTTGATTTACAATGACCTTTGTAATAATTTTGAATATCCGCTTCAGATTCAACACTCGGGATATCCTTACTGGCCATTTGGGAGATAAAGTTCTTAAATGGAAGATGGCGTGTTCACACTTATTTCACCTAAGAAATTACAGGAATTAATATCATTTTTAACACTTTCAAGTCATATTAAAAGTTCATCACAAAAAAACTTTTCAACAAAAAAAGTGAATCAAAAGTTTTTTCTATGTAGCCAAAATATGTAAAACAAAAACACACTTTTCATTTTAAGAACTACTACTTGAACTGTGTGTAAACAAACAGTAAATTTGTTAACAGTTTTTTGGTGAATGATTAAAAAAAAAAGAGTTGAGTTTATTAAATCATATTGTTTTTTTAAGCCTAACAATTTTTAGATGAAGAAATAATGTATAAATGTTTAAAAGTTGAAAGTTTGCACTTGCTCTAGTCAACATTCTTAATTGAAATTTTTTTCCGGAAAATGCATATCCTCAATTTTATTATTAAAAAGTAGATTATTTTATTGATAACTTCAACTTACGTTTGCAGAAAATCAAAAAGTTCATTCGGCCTTTAGAAACTTCAATCCTATCTAATCTATTTAAAGGACAGACTCTTGTTCAGTTAATGTGTCTGGCGTTCTAGGCGTATTGGATTATTCGAAATTGAATGTAAAGTTTCCCAATTCCTTTTTTTTTTCAAACGTCCGCAAATTGTCATAACATTATTTCATATGCATCATTACCAAATTCATATTTTTTTGACAACAATTTACTACTTAAATTAACACGTATTAAAAATGGTTTTAATATTTAAAATCATCTATATGGTTTTGATTCGATCGATAAAATATCAATCCCTGTCACATCTAGGCGTCATTTATTAGGTACCATGTGTGTGTACAAATAAGCATGGAAAAAACCATCTAGGTTGCATATCGCCCCCACGTGCATGAGAAATAGGTAGAGGTACTTGGTTGAGAAACAGGCGCCTAATTTTTAAATTTTTCCAGCGATCAATGAACAGTATGCTTTGATTACTATTATCTTGCAACGACGTTTGCTCGCGACGCCTCGCCTATGGAGACGAATAACGAACCCCTCAAAGAAAAGAAAATCTCTTAAATTGGATGCCTGACTTTTCAATTTCAGATTTTGGCAAAACAAAATTTATTTATTCTATTCGATCGGCAAAATGTCAATCTGAGTCACATCTAGGCGTCATTAATAACCATGTGCTGTAGAAATGAGCTAGGAATCAAGAAGAAAAAAAATCACATCAATGCTTCATATCGCCACCACTCGCATTGAAAATATGCTTGTTTGAGAAATACGCGCCAAAATATTCTCACGGATCAGTATGCTATGCCTTGGTTACTATCCTCTCGCGACGTGGGCCCGCGCCGCCTCGACCATGGAGACGAAAAACAAACCACCCAAAGGAAAGAAAATCTCGAGAAAATGGATGTCATGACTTTTATTTTATTCAAATTATTAAAAATTTAATTAATACGGACAATTGATGCGACTTTGTGTTGTTTTTATTCGATATAAACCGATTCGCATGCCTACAGAATATTCTAAAAATAATTTTATTTGAATTGTTTGCGTCATTCTGGAGGAGTAGTACTACAAACACCGTTACAAGAGAATTTTATATAATAGATAGATAATACTATAATAACTTACTTAAATATAAACTTCCCACAAATTTCAACTTAAAACAATCATATCAATATTTTGGCAGAATGCGCGCAAGGTCACGTGTTTTGCGCTAAAATTTTTAATGATGTTAACTTTTGAGAAAACCAGTATATCAGAACGAATTGTCATTCTTTTCATCTGCTTACTCCCAAATAACGAAAAGTAAATAACAAATTTCGTCCTTCATCGAGTTTAAAAGGTGCACCAATTCTCGATTCTAAAATAAATTATCTGCTACCATTTTTTTCCGCGATATAAGCAAAAATTTAAATTTGTTGCCTTCTTGAAGGTTTTTTACCTATAAAGATATCATGTATTTGAAAAAGCGAAATTTTCGATAAGGTCGTGTTTTAATAACTTTTTTTCCTTTAAAGATAGACGTTAATCTGACCCCTGAATCGTCTTAAACGTTCGATTTGGTTCTTAAATGATTAAAAGCACTGTGAACAGCGTTCAAGCTTAACTGGTGCACTTTGGACAGTATTCTCTAGTTAGATCGTGTTTAATAATGTTAAATAATCGAATAAAATGTAAATACAATCTAAAACCTTGTTTATTCCAAAGCAACGCATCCTTAAAGTAAAAGTGGAAACGTCAGATGGCACCATTCTGGGATCAATGTTTAACGAATTAGTGTGATAAAACAAAGATGCACCCAACAAAAATGTAGCTCGGTACCTGGAAATCAGCTGCTGCCAGACTGCGACGGATCGGGAAGTAGCCAAAAAAATCTCCTTCTGATCTCTTTCTGAGTAAACACGGTCTGCAACATTGTTGCTAATGGGCTACAGTTGAGGCTGGATGGTTAGAAACATTTAAAAAGCGTTAATCATGGCACGAGTAGAACAAAATATTTCTTAATTTTGATATTATTTTTATGTAAAGCTTCGTATCTTAAATTCATCGGGATAAGTCTATGACAAAAATTCAAACATACTAAGCTGTACTGTAATTTATAGTCTCAGCGAATTCTTTGCCGTCTGCCACCAAATTGAAGCTGATCACCTCGTGTTACCCTCTGCCGGGCTAATCAATCTTCAAGGATCGATGAACGAAACGGGCACACATCTTTACACATCTTCCCGCTACAAATAGTTGCAGATCCAGCAGCAGCCAGACAGCAACAGAAGCCAGGAAGATTTCCAAAAAGCTGGAGCAGTTTGACAGCAATAAGAAGAAAAGACCCGAAAAAATGCCGTCCAAATAATCTGGTTCCTTCCGACAACATATGATCAACGAAGATGAATGAACGAGGAGGCCCAGGTTGTTGCTCATCTCTCAAGGACTCTTACCTACTGTTCTCCGGCTCTGTTCTTTCATTTCCTTCTAACGCGCTGAGGCCCCGGGGAGGAAACGGTAGTAAATCGATTTCCGACCCAATCAAGTCCCTGCAAGCCGGGAAGCTAATCTGTGGAAGAAAATTTTCGGAAGCAAGGTAATGCGGTGTAAGACACTGTTAAAAACAACTTCACTTAAGATGGAATTTTAGAACGGTTTCGATTGGATTTCCTCTGGCAGAGGCGTTTTGCTCCCGACTACTCCATGATTGCAGCTGAAAAGGCAGCAAGGATTTGATTCGGGTGATAGCATCTCGAGCTGCCATCCGGGAGTGTCTAATTAAAAGACAGTTAAACGGAAGAATTGGTTCAATTTCCCTCCTGGGCAGAAATCGGAACGATCTGTCTGGCAGTGAAAATCAGCTGTGAACCGGAAGAGATCAGACAGACGCCTTACTTCTTAGTTTTCTGTTTTCGTCGTCACATTTCCAGGATGCGATTTTGATTATTCGGGAAGATTTGAGGTCATGACTTTTTTTTATCATTTATATTTCAAAATGTCATACGGAAACACAATAGGTATAAAATCACCCACAAATCAGACTCCACCCCATTATTGAACTGCCTTGGAAGTGGAATTATCGGTATATGATTCTATGCCGGACCGGCATTAACAAATTTTCTAATTACTGGCATTGTTCTTTCAGCACAACCGCAAAAAAGATTGTAAATGCCGATCCGGCGTAGAATCTTATACCGATAATTTCAGCTCCAAAGAAGTTCCTAATTGAAGTAGAATCTGATTTGTGGGTGTAGCTTCAAGATCAAAATCACATAAATCAATGCTTATATCTCTCTTTAAAATTTTGTATGGGATGATATTTGCCACCGATCGTGGCCTAGAGGATAGCGTTCAATTCTTCTAAACCAGTGGTCTTGAGATTGAACCTTGGTCACATCATGCATAGTACTTTTTCTACGAACTGTTGATTCTAGCTTAAATAACTGTGTGATCATGTTTGCGGATCATGGGCATTAGACAACGTTTCAGGCACTCTCGGACGTAAACAGCTGTATTTATTCAGTTAGCAGTCCCGAACGGCTAAGAAAGTATGCCAAGTTCAGATATGGCTTGTCAAACCGTTGCCATTTAATCAAAGTTTTCAGTAAAAATTGATGTTTCCTTCTCGTCTATACATTGGCTATCCCGAACAATTTGATACTGGTCACCCGGGAGCGTTTTGTAATGCAATAGGTTATGTCGTCGATGATAACGCGCACCGATTTTCCACACAGCAGTTGCTCATATAATTTTCGCGCTCTCTTTTTGACAGACGGTTCTTGATTTTGACTCCACTTCGGCTTCCTCTGCTTCTTATACGTCTTTTGATCCAATCTTACCTTGGCACGATGGACGGTCCTACAAGGGGATCCAAATTTTTGGCCACATTTCTTCCTACTAGCGTGAGCACGCATGACCTTCTGGTCCAAAGTTTTATTCATCGTACCCGGTTCCTACCCAGATTTTTTTTCCCACAAAACAGCTTTCCTATCCATATTGTCGAATCGAATTTCAGACCGCTCCAATGCTTACTTCATAGTATTCTTAGATAGTACATCGTTTGTGCACGATAGTTTTGGCAGGTGAGTGCATTGACATCTCCCAAACAAAAGAAACATGTTTTCATAACTCGAGAATAGATCGAACAAATGGTATCAAATTTTACGTGGGAGGGACAGTGATGGTAAATTTCGCCCGTCACGCTTGACCCGACTAGTTTTGTTTCATCAAACGACTGGCACTGTTCTCAATTGACGGAGCCTCACTACTCGCATGACGGATAAAGCACGGCAACAATCAACATTTCTTCATCATCGGCTGGCAAAGCTCCTACACAAGGTCAAAATTTCTCCTGAGAGTGACTGGCAAATCTCTTCACACTTCGATCGGCTGCTGACGGCAGGTACAACCAGGGTTGCCAACATTTATTTTCAAAAATCAGGGAACTTGCGAAATAAAAATCAGGCAAAATCAGGCTACGTAAAAGTAACGGAAATTACGCTCAAAGTGATGACCTTTTTTTTTTTTTTTGGTCATCTCTCCACATTTTCACTCCAATATGTGTTGTGAGCCTACTTAGATGAATAACTCTACTGCATGAAAGCAATCAAAAGATTCCCTTCAATTCTCTTTTGCAATAAGAATTAACGGGAATCTTTCGATTCCTTTGATTCAGCCACATTTTCACTTTTTCACTTCAGCTATGGTACCTACTCCAGTTCCTTACTACCCATTTTTCATGACATTCGCAAAAATCAGGCAAAATCAGGCATATTTTCAAAAATCAGGGAAAAACAATGGCTTATCAGGTTGTCAGGCAGAGCCTCGAAAAATCAGGCAACGCCTGAAAAATCAGGCACATTAGCATCTCTGGGTACAACTAATTGAACGACTTGCTGGCAGAGAGCAACAATAGCAATAAAAAACCGAAAACGGGCTTGCTGGCAGAAGCAACAAAACAATAATAATAAATTCCTTTCTTTTTCGTCTTCGGTCGTCTTCGGCTGGCTGGCAGGAGCAACAATAATAATAAATGCGTTTCTTTTTCGTCACCGGTCGTTTGAATGCGATTGCTTGACTAGGTCATTCTTTTAGCTTCAAATGACTGGGGAATGAATGACTGGCAAACGAAGTGACTGGTCGTTAAGGAACAGTCAATTGAGTTTGACGGACCGAGAGGCTTCACAGTCACAGCTTGACGCCTCATGACGATGACTTTTGCCAAGCCTGGGAGGGAATATGGGTATGAGAAATGTTTCTAAGATTGTTTGGTACCCCTTCTTTCGTAAAGTGGGGAAACAGTAAGAAGAGAGGGTGCTTCCTCATAATTTTTTGCATAACTTGAAAATGATTCAAGTAAACAGGTCAAAATTTGGCATGAGAAAGTATTCGAATATAAAAAACGGTTTTATGACTACTCGATACCCCTCTCTCCTTCCTGTGAGGGGGTAGTAACAGGGGAGGGGGGCTTCCATACATTTTCTTTGTGTAGCGAACACTTATCAAGTAAATGGTACCAAATTCGGTATGAGCAGTTATTTGGGTACAAAAACTATTTCTTTGATTATTTTGTAGGCTCGTCGCTCCTACTTCTCTGAGGTGATACGAAGGGGTAGGGGGAATCCAAGATGAGTTTTGGCATAAACCGGAAATTAATCAAGCGAATTTGGCAGGTAAGGATAGTAAGTACTATCCTTGACCTTATACAACAGTTATATGTAATTTAGAGGCTACCGTAATTTCGAATAATAAACTTAAACTTAAATTGAAAAAATGGCATGAAGATACGAGGGATATTTTATGATTATTCATGGGGGTTGGTTCATGATTATTCTAACGTCTTTCTTTTTTTTTCGAGGAGAAAGAAAAGGAGGAGGAGGGCTCTCATACAATTTTTGTCCTACCTAGAAAACTTGTGGGTCAAATAGAATCAGATTTGGCTGGTGATTGTATTTTAATACGAAATTTTTCTATGATTCTTTAAGAGTCTCTCGCCTCACTGTGAGGAAATAGAAAAGAGGAAGCCCGTATACTAAAAAACTATGTCTCAAATAGTCTATACGATACATCTACTGCTTCAGAAACAGTGATTGACTCTGTGAATATAGTTATTGGATAAAACTTTACCTCGACAACGATCAGAACAACACATGGATGTTCTTTTGATAAAGTGATGATATATGGAACGATGGATGAAAGGTATGAACTATTTATTTAATTTTTTTTTATAATCGTAAAAATAATCTCGAACCGTTATCCTTATCGTCCATGCCATATGTCGAAAATTGGCCGAGACACGCATCAGAGATGCCAGATGGTTTTCCATACAGTCATATATTTTTTTTGAAAATATTAAGATCCTCAAAATAATTACATTAAATAAAGAATATTAATTCGATACTAAGCAGCATTCAAGTTCATGTTGGTATATTGTTAGAGGTGAAATTTTAAGAATTTATTACCTTAGTAAAAATCTTTTGTTTCTACTCCCCATTGTTATAAGTTTTTGCGCGAAGCATATTTAGAAATGTTTGAAAAAAATTGTATGTAAAGTTCATGTCTGCTTGTTTGTTTTGATTTCTTCAAATTATTATAAGATAATTTCACAATGTGAAACCCAAGTTTCAGAAAGTATCTGTGCATTTGAGAAATGATCGAACATAAGAATTTTTTTTTTCATATTTTATTATGTGTATAGAACCAAACTGAATAGCGACAGTAGGGCTAGCGATGCTTTTTTACTAGCGAGATTTCTGTCAGTCACAGGTTTGTTATTCTCTTTTAAGTCCAGTAGGCTATTTCGTTCGATGTAATACTCGAACATTGTTTACGTTATTTACTGTACATTTTCCTTAGGCCATCAATCGCATGCTTCAAGTCTCCTACACGGACAAAACAAACTGTACTACTCACTGCCGGGTTGATTAGCATTAAGCCCCCAGTGTGTAGTTTTGAGTGAGTAGTTTTGATTCATTGACTAGGTTATCATCGATGTATCCACCCATAGTTGAAAGTTCGGATCAAGAATGTGTGCATCTAGGTAAAGAAACAGATCCCATTGGCAAGAGCACCGGGAAAGTTTTTAAAGAATACGGAGAAAGGAACAACAGCCTACGGAAACAGAAATATAATCTTTAGCAATGTACTGGACTGTGCCCTCAGCACGTTCAGGACCGACTATACTGAAACAGATGGGTTGTTTTAATATGTATAAAACAAAAATATTTCTAGTTGATAACAAATTAAGGTGTAAAGTATTTGAAATTAATCGAAAAAAGACACCTTCGAAAATGTTCTAGTTCAAATTTCTTTAATTCTGATAAAAACAACCCTTTGCACCATTGTGAAACAACATGAAATATTACCAAATAAATTTACCTTCCAAAACCATCAATCTGATATCTTAAACAACCAAAATTGATTTTAAGAAGACGCAAAACAATTTCCGGAAGCAAAAAATCAAATATTGAGCTGAATTATAGTTTTTTTCATCAGTTTTCCCCAATATTAGCAAAATAAATCATTTCTACCCACTAGGACCTAAAAGCACAACAACCTACTTTAAGGTTTTTGTGCCTTATGTCACCAGTGAGTTCCTGCACTTAAGTGGCGTTTTAGCTCAGCTTAGCTTGATCAGCTACTCACATCCACCTTAAATTGTCAAATCCAAAATGCTTTTCAACTATAAAAATATTTGAATGAAACAAAAACAGTTTGATATTGTAAACTTTGTATTTTTAGTTGAGTTAAGTATTGCAAGGAATGCTTAGTGTGACAGTTCTAAAAACAATAAATCATAGCATTTTGAACACAACGATCGCTGGTGTGGCTTTGTAGAAAGAATTCCACATCGCCAATGGTTGCTACTCCGTGATTGACCGAGGCCATCAATTTTGCGCAAGGGTCAAAAAAATGACTAGCTTGAGACTAGCAACTCATTCTCAATGCACAAAACTGATGCTCTCTCTTTAAACGTCAATAACGGCGCCGGCCACGTCCTAGTAGTCAATAGATAGGTAGGAAAAATAGAGAAAAGGATGAAAGAAATAAATTTGTGCTTTAGGACCGAGGTTACCTCTGCATCCTAGCAAAAAAGGTTTGTTTGGGAGTGTGGGTTCAGGGATATCATTGGGAAACACTTTTGACAAGTGCATGATTCTGAATGTTCAACCTATCCTCTACACAGTCTACACAGTTCATTCCAAAATTCTTAAATCATGTTGTAGAATGTTTTCACGGGGTTCAATAATTTGCTTTGGTTTTGATCAAATATTGTGTTCTAGTTTGGTTTGAACTTTTTTTAATTTACGAAACCTCTGACTAACCTTTTACGTTAAGTTTTCAATGGCAGGCTTTTTTTTCTATATTATGAATATAGTTTTACTGTCAGATAAACTAAAATTTTCTTAAGCTGTGTTCACAAACAAAACTCGTAAGTACATTTTGTAATCAACTTCGTCATCTCATTGTCCAATTTATAAAATACTATCAATAAACTTTCAATCCTTGCATAACTTTAAATACTAATACGAATAAATTAAAGTTGCTTCTAAACATTATAATTAATTTAAAAAGTGTTTTTCTGTAACTAAACTGTAACTTTAACTTTTTTTGAAATACTTAAACAGGATTTGAACGTGCATAATATTTTTCATGTTGTTAAAGTTACTCAATTAGGAAGTCCTTTTTAATTTAAATGCACCTTCTGTTAAAAAAAAGATTGCTGTCCTACGTCTTGGGAATTTCCACAAAGTCCAATTATCACGCACAATCATTAACAATCAGGAAAAGTGGTTCAAAACAACCTTTCTAATAACGGCTTGCGTCAACAATCCAATTTAAAAAAAATCTCGTATCGAATTAAAGTTTATGTTAAATTATTAAAATACCTTTTCATGTGATCAACTTCTATAGCGTTCTAAGAGCATCTGTATTCGTGGTCTATTCTTGGGTCTAATTTATACATGAATTGAACCAGCGAAATAATATTGTTTGTTTAATATTGTTTATTTCTTAATCCATCGGACCAGAGGTCTAAATGGATGTGATGGGAAAAGCACAAGGCACAAAAACCCATCAGTGGAGATAGCATAGACGATACAATAATTAACAGAATATAAAAACTAATACTACTGATTTACAAAATAAAAGCAATACTAAGATCTAACATCAAACAGAATACAAAACAAAAATTAACTTAGCATTGTAGCTCGTAAGCGGTTCACAAACATATCACTCGTTAAATTAAAATCGAATTCACTACATACATTGTTGAATACTGCACACATGGAACGAATAGGCTCATTCTGACCGTAGAGTGTTCGATGAAATCCTAGCCGTAGAAATTCTCGCGTTCTCAGTTGTCTAGGCACCACGTTGAAGTCGACTCTCGCAAGAATGTTTGGCGCATCGATGTCACCGAGCAGCAATTTTCCAACAAACGCCGCCTTCAAGTATTCACGTCGGTTAGCGAGGGTATCCAGATTCAACCAGGAGCATCGCTGTGAATACGTAGGAGATTCTTCCGGGACTGGCCAGGGGCAAATTCGGAGTGCTGAGCGAGTAAATTTGGATTGTACGGATTCGATTCTACTGACCCAGGTGTCATGGCTAGGGCACCAGACGACTGCTGCAGATTCCAGGTGCGAGCGAACTAATGCACAATATAGAGTTCGTAGACACTGTGGATTTGTGAATTCCCTAGTGGTTCGCAAAATAAATCCTAAAGTCCTATTCGCTTTGGCTACGACGTAATTTAGTTGATTTTCAAATGTAATTTTGGAATCCAACAGTACACCTAGATCCTTCACAACGGAAACTCGTTCAAGAGTGGAATCTTGGAGAGTATAATTCCAAGTCAGTGGATTCTTTTTCCGAGTAAAACTGATTACATTGCATTTCGCCACACTGACCGTTAAGCAATTCAATTTACACCACTCCAGAAATTTACTCAACATTTGCTGCAATTCCAAACAGTCGCTGTAGCTTTCAATTTTACGATAAATTTTCAAGTCATCAGCATACAACATCCTACACCCGGATGGAAGAGCGTATGTTACATCGTTGTAATAAATGCAGAAAAGAAGAGGTCCGATGTTGCTGCCTTGTGGTACTCCTGAGTTATTCTGGAACACATAAGACTCAGCATTTCCTAGCCGAACAGTGAGAGAACGATTTGTCAAGAACGATTCAAACCAAAGAATTAGTCGTTCTCCGAGTCCGAGATGTTGAAGTTTTGCTAGGAGCAAACGATGGTCAATGCGGTCAAAGGCAGCCTTTATATCAGTATACACTGTGTCAACCTGACCCCCTTTTTCCATAGTGCGAATGCAGAATGAAGTGAACTCCAATAAGTTCGTGTTCGTCGAACGTCCAGGATAAAATCCGTGTTGATCAATAGAGATGTACGACTTAGCTGCATAAAAAAGTCTCTGTGATACCAGAATTTCTAGAACCTTCGAACAGGCACAAAGAGAAGTAATTCCCCTATAGTTCGTTATGTCGTGCTTATTATTTTTCTTATGAACTGGAAACATAAACGACTTCTTCCAAGCATTTGGAAATTTACCGGTGCGAATGGACAGGTTGAAGATAACTGAGAGTGGCTTCCACAAAGCGTCTACACAATTTTTTAAAGTATTGGCCGGAATTCCATCAGGTCCCACAGTCGACGACGGTTTTAGCTTAGATATAGCTGTTTTAACTTCTCCCTCCGAGAAAATAATTCCTGTAAGATTCAGCATGTTGTTAGGAACGTACCGAAGGGCTCCTGCGATTTTAGTGGACGTGGCGTTCGAAGTACTGAATACACTGGCGAAATGTTCAGCAAAAAGATTACATGTCTGTTCCAAATTAGTCGATTTATGCTCGCCCAGAAACATCTCTGATGGGAACCCGGTTTCCTTTCGCTTCTCGTTAACAAAGGACCAAAAACGCTTCGGATTGTGCTTTAACATATTTTGCATGCGCTCAACGTGTTGTGAGTACCGAAATCGATTGTAGCGTTTGTAATCGTTACTTGCAATGTTGAACCTACGTTTATTGACCGGATTTCTAGCGCGCGACAACTGTCTCATTACGGCGGCTCTTCTACGTTTCAGCATACGCAAATGTGCGTCAGACCAAGGTGGTTTGCGTACAGGTCGTTTCAATGGGCGCCAGAAAGTGCCAGAAAATGTGCGCTCAGGATCAGCCATTGAAGCAAAACGATGGATTATGTTCAATTCTCGGTGTCCGTCAATCCACTCCTTTGAATGGGGGTGTCGATGCTCAGCGAGTTCCAAGGTTTGTTGTTCACATTCCTTCCAAAGTTGCGAAATTCGTTTTTTGGTAGGCCAATAAACTCACGAACCTTAATACTTTGCGGCCAAGATGAAAGAAGAAGTGCTTGTTCCTTCATCGCAATATCCACACCGATTTTATATGAAACAAACGAATATCTAGAATCATCAACATTTCTTGGAACAAGTCGGAAAGCTTCGATATCGTTTGTTGTATTTAAACAACGTTTTGCTATTTTCACCACATCATCATCGGTGATCTTTGGATTGAATCCACTTAGGTAAATCCAAAATCGTGGGGGTGGAACTGCAGCAGCGATAGGACACGTCAGTAGCAAATCACTCAGATCGATGTCACTAGTTCCATTGGAAGTAGAAGAAGGCGGGACAAACTCTACTTCAACAGGCTCACCATTAGGGCCGCAACGTCTTTTGCGAGAACGAATAGCGCGATTCCGTTTGTCGGGGTTAGAAGGAGTCTCACCAGATAGTTGAGGCCAAGTTACATTTGGTGGACGTTCAAGTTTGGCCATAACAGCTTCATGATTTTCCCCTATTTGCTTTTGCAAATCAGTCACGAGATCGGATAATTCTTCGACTTTTTTCCGAAGCTCAATAACCTCATTAGGTGGTCGCCGAATCGTATCATCCAAAAAAGCATGCAGTGTTCGATTGGCAAACAGCTTTCTGCAATCAACACAAAGCCAAAGTGCTTTATGGGTGCTGAAAAGCTGTTGAATGCTGCTTCGGTTCGCGTCGCAGCACTCCTGCTGCACATGAAAATATTTTTCGCAACAAGAACATTGCGCAGGTTCGATATTTAAAATATCTTTGTCGCATTTTCCACATCGGGGTTTCATTGTGGTTGCAATGTACTGTACTCCGAGCGCTACTAAGCTAAGCAAGCAGATGGCGCCGATGATTTGTTGATAGGTTTCGGCGGCAGATGGCGATAATGTTTTGACGGTGGGAGTCTTTGCTGAACTGCGCGAATATGGTGTGTCGGAAATTCGAGCAGTGGTTCGACAACACAAAACAATAACAAAGCAGCAACGGATGTACCTAATTTGCGGAGGCGGAATAACTGGATCAGTACACTGGTGTCACAACACTCCACTAGATCCTTGTGCGCGATCGCGAGTTATACCGGTTAGTGCAAAAATTAAATGCGAAACACTTTGAAAACGTCCGAATTATACTTGTGAAATACACGGCAGAATCAAAACAACTCAACGGTAAACAAGTAAGTGCGGTTTGTTGCCGCACTTCCAATTCAGTGAAATAACGGGCAACCCCACTCGTGTTACATTAACCGTCAAACGGTTTAGAACTGCGTCAAGATGGATCCTAATTTTATCAATTTTGGAGCAATCCTTTTACCGATTCTAATAAAATGTGAGATGAAACTGGTATAATGGAACACGGATGCGGTTGCTTGGTCGGAATTTGGGTCTAAACCGGCTGTTTGGATCACGAATACAGGTGCTCTAAGATGTGAATTTTATTAACATTTTATAACAGTCTGTTTAGAAAAACCTTAATATTGATAAAATTGATACTATCAGACACAATTGAACAATTGTTAGTGTCTTGATTTTACTACCAACGCTGACAGATAACTTAAAGATACTTAGCTTAGTTTGGTTGTTTCCTTTGCGGAATCTTTTGGATATCCTTTAAATGTTCACAGCTATCACTCAGTACCAAATATGATGTTTGTTTTGCAGGCGCCGCCCTTTGGGTTGTTTTGTTTTTTCGAGTTCCTGCACTTAAGTGGCGTTTTACGTAAAAAGTATTCAAAAGTGGGTAGTTTTCTGTGTCCGTGTAGGAAACTCGCGGTGCGTCGTTATTATTTACTACGTCGAGACGAATGCGACGTGTCGCTGTAAGGCAAAGCTGCTATAATTATAAGCGCTCATATTTTGGATTTTTTCTGCATGCATAATATATATTTCTGGGTGGAAAATCGATATTCCAGGCACCAGTGCCCATAGCCGAAAAGTTTGTGATTCGGGATTGCGTTCCAGCCGTCTTTGTTCTCGCGGTTTTTAATTGATTCATTCCAGTTTTAAAATGTAACATTAATTATTCAACTGATTTTAATATAAGTAAATACCGCGAAACACAAATCATTAGACGAATCACGTAAGTTGTCTATAAAATTTTACTACTTTCAGTACTTTTCACCGTTTCTCGTATTCAGATACTCATAGATTTTGCATAGGAGAAATGACGGCCAAAAAAATTTGACCTGCGATAAGCCCCATAGGCGGTGCCTTAAAACTCCTGGGACCAGCTACGCCCCGTTAGGGTTTCTCCTGCAGAATATTCACCGTCGCGACAGTTCACAACATAGAGCTTAACAATGTTCTACAAGGTTGATGTTAAAGGTATAATAAACAACTTTATAGAAGAAACCATGCCTGTATCTTGCTTCTGTTATAAGTTAGATTTTGGCGCCACCTTGCGGAGAAAAATAGAACTAATTCAAATCCATCAAAAGATAGCGCAAATATAGTCGAAAAACTTTGTCGAAGACACCGATGAGCTATATGTTACAATGTTTTCGTATTCGGGAGGGAGTTCCATAATATATTTGTATTTTTTTTCGTAAATCTTTATTTGAAACGGCTCGTATTTTCAGGTTTTAAGGAGCCAAACTCGTATTTGGTTTTACACTTATTTGCTAAGCTTAACCATTTTAACTTAAAAAAGAAGATAAAAAGGTAAATATGAAAATAAAAAGAGTTATAGACGAAGATCGATAGTTTTTAGCAAAAGAGAAACTTCGAACATGAGGTGGTATGAAAAAAACCTACACACAAAACTTTCGGGGCTCCACTTAGCAAAATTTCGCTGTTACTTTCCGTTAGCAAAAATATTTTTTTACTGTTGAGTTAGCAAAAAGCTAAATTTACTTGATTTTAGCAAAAAGAAAGTTCATTTTGCTTGATTTTAGTAAAACGAAGGTTTTCTAGCCGCTTTGTGTACAGACAGCAGCCGCCGCGGATTGGAAGAAAAATAGCGCGCGTTGCCGAAAGTTCGATGTTGGTGGTTCTAGAGGTGGCTAAGTCAACAACTAAATACTAACCAAATCGACACCGGATGCGTACAGGTAGGGGCCGATTATGAATTGTTTAGATTTTCCGATTTTTAATTCAAAATTGTTTGTTTGTTTTTCTTCCGACCAGGTTACAACTGCAACAGGAAACTCGCAACAGACAGGAAATGAAGGGGGACCACAACTGGAATATCAACGAACTGCATCCGGCACACAATCCGGTGCATTCGTTGAAGTAAATGGCTCGGCAGTTGGCTCGCCGGAATCGGAACTTCCGCTGTACGAAAAGTGTGAGAGAAAATAGCAAAAAATGTGAAAAATAAAATGAAAGTGAAGGAAATTTGTGTATTCTATTTCACAATCAAACATTCTCCCTGATTCTCCAGAGAAAAAAAAACAATAAATTTTGAAATTTCAGAACCAGCGAACTTTTCCTCCGGTTTTTGCTAAAAATTTGAGTAAAAATTGCGGCGGCTAACTTTTCGCTCGTTTGCTAAAATAATAGTTTATTGCTATATTGCTAAATTGATTGCTAAGTTTCTAGCTGGTCAAATTTGAGCAAATTTTTGCTAAATTTCGGCCTTGAAAATTTTGTGTGTAGCAATTGCTTTTGCTAAACTTAATCGAGCAGTCGAGCAGTCGGTTAAAGCAATTACTTCGGTTGATATGAATGAAGTTTGTTTTGACAGCTGTTTTCTCTGTCAGGAGCTTTTACTTTTAGAACAAGCTAATTTGGTATGAATAAAGCCCAAATCTGAAGTAATCGCTCGACAAATCTCCTAGCAATTGCTTTATTTTCTAAGCATGCTCGGTAGCAGACTTTTCCATTAAACATTTTTCAGCAATGTCATGAATTTATTAAATTAGCAGTATTACACTTCAATACAATTCAAAAAGGCATTTTCAACATGGATAAAGAAAAGTCGGAGTGATAATCCAGCTTTTTTTTTTATATATTCCTGTCTAAGATGAAACTAAACAAATCAATCAGTAAATATTCTAAATTAAAAATTTCGGCTATAGTGGAAGAAGTCCCAATCGGCTTGAAGTTGGAAGACAATTGTAATAATTAAAACATAATTCAGACTTCCATATTTATATGATTTTTTTTATAATTCTAAGATTTAAAAAAAAAATTAAGATGCGCGCCTATTGCCTATTTTTTATACATCGGATTATCCCGATCCGAATACGTGTGGGAGAGCTATGATAGATGTTAAAGTTAGGCCATTTGTTGTTTGACTATATTCGAATATGTATTCATTTTTCTTTAAACATCAACATACGAGCACGCATTACCCAAAAACTTTCCGGTTGTTCTTATACCCACCATCCGCACCGTCGACTTCATGGCTATTTTAGCCGCACTTTTAAATTTTCTGATCGTCTTCTTTCATTTAATTTTAGAAAACATCAGATTCTGCTGGTTGGATAGCTCTATTTTTCGAAGCAAAAGCTATGTTCTAAGACTTTAGTACACATCCGCTAAGCAAATGTTTAATCATACCAAACTAAGCAAATGCTTTGGGCTTTTGCTTTGCTTGATTTCGAGCTAAGTAAAAGCTGCCGAAGCAATTGCTAAACCTTATTCATACCACTAATGGAGTCCAAATCTAGCACCGCTAGTACATCTTTTACAGGGACGTTAGGTGGTTTTCCTGGGGGCCGAAGGGAGCCTAGGCAGCTAGTGCACAGGTCCGCGATTTCCGTCGTCCACCAGTAGTCGGGTTACCAAGTGTCTTTCCGCTTGGCCATCCTTGTAATCTTAGCGTCACATTCGCGTGCGAGCACCCTCGTCAGATTAACCGCGGACAGGTTTTCCAAGTTCCGCTCCCACTTTAACACTTCGACGAAAACGTTCCGGTCGAATTGTGTTGTCTTCCAGAGGCATACTCTTGTTGTTTTACCCTTTCTACCTGTCCGTGCACTTGTACCGACACGATAGCGGATCACTAAGTGGCCGCTCTCGGTGAAAGATTCACTCGTCCAACCCGGACTGCAGACTTCCCATTCCTGCTCCTTGTATCGCCTACATTCCCCAGGTCTACGTTAAGCTTTGCCAGGCCTCCAGTAGAAGTTGACCCCTTGGGTTTGTAAGGCGCCTACCCCATTCTTCGGCCCACGCGTTGAAGTCCCCGTCGATGACAACGGGGATTCTACTCGTGAGACCCTTAACGATTCTGTCCATCATTGAGTCCAAACTCTCTAGAGACCACCGCATCACTTTTACACAGGTCTTTCAACGCGTTTTCGACCTCGCTTTCTGTGACTATCTCGTCAAAATTTTTGATCCTGACGGTAACCGTGGTGTTAAGGGCACGGATTTCCACCGTTTTCCCGAATATCTTTTTTTTTCGGGGATTTTCATCCGGCTGGATGATTCATCCCGCCACCGAGTATTTTCTGCGTGAGCACGTTATTGGGTTTGGCTTCCGTAGCCTTTTCCTCTCTCGCTCAACTGAGAAAAAAAAACGAATTTTCAATCACTCAAATCTCCACTAGTTCCATCGATTTTCCCGCTAATTTCAAATGGAAATGATTCCGCTTATTATCAAAAATAATCACAAAAAGGGGGTGTTGCGAAAATGCGCACTTTTCGATGGACGAGCCTTCCAAAATTGCCAATAAAATATACTAAATGCTTTCTATAAAGACAGTTTCCAATCTACAACGTGTCGGGTTCAAAAAACTGTTTTTTCGAGAGATTTTTGTTCCTGTAACTGTAACTCCTGAGGGTGATGTGAAAGGACTTTGACATATTCAACAAACTTATGTATTTCGATCAGATAAACCATTTTGTCCAAGACATCAAAGCCCTAATTTGAAAAAAAAAAAGTTAGCATTTTTATCTTGCTATCCGTTGACCCCTTGGCATAAATTTTGATACTTGAATATGCTCCATGTAAAACTGAACAATGTTGCTGAAGACATCAAATGCCTATCTCTTTATCTCTGGGCGCTATTAATTCCGTACAGCTAGATTGATGTTCTGCACCACTGTGCAGTGAGATTATAAGATCAGGATCTCTCCGGGCTTTAGATCTATGTAGGATTAGAATTAGATATGAATATCTACAGTCAGATTGTGAAATAAGCATACAATATTCAAGGATCTGGACCCAAGACTCAGAAGTAATATCAAGTAATCGAAATTCGGGATTAAGATCGATCTGAAACCTGTAGTAAAGTACATGATCAAGATCCAGGATCAGGATCAGAACTAGCAAGGACATAAGATAAAATTTCTGGATCCTACATCTAAACCGAAATCAGGATCTGGGTTTCTGGATCGAAATCCACGAACAGAATTTCAGATCGAGATTCAACATCCAAGATCAGGATTAGGTCCTAATTTATAATCCGCATCAAGAATTTAGAATCCGCAAGAAGGATTCAAAATTCATGATCATGATTCAAAATCTGAAAAAAGTTCGGGCTCCGGACTCTAGAATAAGCAACAGAATTCGCGAAGAGCGATCAGCGTCCCGACTAAGAGTCTTGAACCAGACTCAGGATCTGAAATCATGATGACCTCATTAGTCCAGTACCAGGATCTAGATCGAGACACAGAATGCGAACTCGTGATCAAGAATCTTAATGCAGGATAAATATCCAGGACCAGGATTTAAAATTCGAATCCGGGATTATGATGATCTTAGATCCAGAACCAAGATCATCCATCAAAATCAGCGGCCTTGGCTTAGAGATAGAGAATAAGTTTTCTGAGCCAGAGGTCATGAGATATTTGGTCGCAGTGGTCTCTTCCCAAAAAAAAAAATGATCCATTATCGGATCCAATGATTTGTAACATCCAAAATTTGGATCCTTAACCAGACTTTTAGAAATTGATTTGGAAGTGTATCAAAGTATATTGAAGTGAAAAATTTCCCGACTCATCTATAAAATAAAAGTCTTAGCCTTTAGTAGGTTTTAACTGTCAGAGTTGACTCTAAAACCAACTACTAAGTGGCATGAGTTGATAATCAGATCTCACCTGCGATCTGGAGTAACAAGCTGAACCGATCAAAACCATCTGGCGATCTTGCCCCATACATAACTGAGAGCATAAAAAATCCTACTGCTAGTGCGTGCGCCCAAAATAGTCCATCGGCTTAAGGTATTGACTTATCGGTGATTATGTTCAGCATGATCCAAGAAGCCAGGTGGTCTGAAATGTGTCAACACAGAGCAGACCAGATTAACGCACCTTGCGAAAAGGCAGCCACTTACTGACTTACAGTATGGTGAATATGAAAAGAAATGTTCATTGTACTTTCAACTGTTAAGCTTTTTTTTTAACAAAATGATTGGATAATCACGTTTGACGCATTTTTGGCAAACTATCTGATGCTATTTATTTCAACGTGTTTCTAAGAATACAAAGCTAATGTCACACTTAACGAAAAGCTCGGAACGGGAAAATCTTAAAAAACCGCAAGAAAAATTATGTTTCCCTTGACCACAATTTCAAACCGTTTTGACTTGCATATGTTATCCAGTTAACACGTTTAATTTTAATACACTTTTTCATCGCTGATCCTTTCGGGCTTTGCTTAATGTTTTTGCTAACAGTTGCCTGAATCGATTGAAAAAGAAAACGAAAAAAAAAACACTCAGCACCCGTCGCTTTGCGGTTTTTGTGGCAAAAATCTTATAACTTTATTTAAAACTTTCCGCTCTTTCAAATTTTTCTGGAGCCGTTATGACTCAAAAAAAAAATGTTTTGAGATGACACGGATGATTGAACCTAACAAAATGTTTGGCTGTGAAAAAAGTTATTGGAATATTATCTAAGAATCTTATTACCAAATGAAAAATGATAAAAGTAATGTTTAGTCCTTGTTTAACGCAAACTATTCTTGTTGACTTTGATTTTCTGCCTTTCTAACTTTTTTTTGATAATTTCAAAGTTTTTTCTTGATAAGTTACAAAAAAAATGAAAGAACCACCTGTGCTATTCAATAAAACACCTTGCAACAAATCTTGAGCAACCAAGAGTTGGATGCGTGATGAATTTATTTGGTGTTCGTTCCTTTTACTTTCATCCCTCTGCCAATCTGGAGTAGGTAAATTTATCATTGTTCGATGTCTGATGTCTTGTATGTCTTTTAGTTTTTTTTTTATAAATTTTGGTAAGATGGAAAATTGGACAGAAACATGCAAATTTGCCACACGACACTGCCCGGCCATATGTGCGACACATAACCTACCTACCTTCTTTGGCTGAAATGGCTCAGACCCGAAAAGTGTGCCTTCCTGCTGAGTTTCTGGTTTTCCGCAAGTGATGAATGGAGTGTGCAGGACGACGATTGAGCTCGAAACATATGGCTGGCAGAATCGGGCCAGTTGAACGACTTTTTGGTGATTGGTTGAGATCTCGAATTGTAAAAAATAAATCCAGTATGGGATACTGTCATGATCCTAAATTAAGTGTAGTATGATAGCACGATAACAACGCTGCTGCTTTTTTATAAGGTGAATTGATTTGATGTACTCTGTGTTAGCTTCAGACCACCTGGCACAGATCATGGCAAATATTCAGTTTTTTTAAGATGTTACCGTTAAATTAAACGACAATTAATTCAAATACCTTCAGATAGTGGCACATTTTATTCAAAAACGTTCCTTGGGGCGAATTCAAATACTGAAAATGAACATGAAAAACCACTGCAACTAAGACTGAGCGGAAGACATCGATTCTTTAAATTGTTTCAGAGAGTTATGGCTTCCTTTTTTCACAAAACAATTCTTGACAAAAGACTCAATACTGACCAGGATCATCGAATTTCATGAGTCAACATTTTTTTCTCCAAACCATAAAGTTTTACAAAGATTATTCTAACAAATCCCACATTTTCTACCAAATAGTGAATAAGTGGAATATAGTAAGGAGAATTCAAGCAATAACTTCTATAAAAAAAATTAAATTTAACTTTATACGAAAATGTACATGAACACATTTGGTGTGATCATTACGAAATTAATAAGTAAGTATACTAGCTAGAATTGTGAAAACTATATAGAATTATTCATTGAACTTTGCGTTAAAACCCTCATCCGCATTAGAGTGTCAATTTGACACTAATGCAAGTTTGAGTGCTTGTTACTTTTTTCAGAAGCTTCAAAAAACAAAAATTTCTTCAGAGACCCTAAATGAATTCAAAAGTTCTTTAGAACTGCATCTTCACTTTTTTTTTTATGGACGAACCCTGGAAACCTGAACAAAAAAACTCCCTTTTCCGACTTACAGTGTCAATATGACATTCCAAAAGTAAAATATATCTAAGTCGTTTGAATTATTATGAACTAGCAACTGAATGAAAAGTAGGTTTCTGGGCAAAAAATTTTTTTCTATTTTTCTTGCTTTGTTAATAACTCAAAAACGTGTAAATTTTAAATTTTGAAAAAGATAGGTCGGATAGTACTTTTTACAAGTAGCAAAACGCTGTCATAATTTTGGATGTCCGATTACTAGTAAACGAGCTATTAGCAAAAGAAAGTGGGAAGTGTGAAGTGAAAGGAATATGAGAACTGATTTACAGTTATGCATCTGCTTATTTACTTATTCGCTGAATTCAAAATTCTTATAAGTTTTTTTTTATCATCTTTTTTCGATGTACAAAGATTGAGGAAATACAGGCTTTAGCTTGATAATCAATTCTCCCGGTACCTTGAGTAAATTTAACTTCTGGGTAAAAATTATAGAAGAACTAGCTGACCCGGTGTGCAACACCTTTTAAAATAAGTGAAATTTTTATCATTTTAAAATTGTTTTTTGAATTCGAAGCTGCAATTTCAGCTTCGAGCTCTAATACTAAGAATATTAATTCTAGTTTTCGTAAATGATTTTTTTATGTTGTAAAAATCTTTTCTAAAGCATGTTCTTCCAATCATTGTTCAAATACTCAAATTAGTATTCTGCCTTTATTTGCTTCAACAGCATTTGAGTTATGCAAAAAGTTTTGTTTCACGTGTATAGAATTCCTCTCCTCTTCTCCGTTTTGGTTCCATTTGCTAGATCAGCTTTCGAGTTATGTAAACTAATCGTATGAGAGGCTTCACTCCCCTTTTCCAATTCCCCTAATCAATTTGTTGTTCAACCGGGAATAATTTTAAGGTTATGTATTGGCTTTTCGGTCTTATCAGGTAAATTATAACACTTTTAATATGTGCTTCATCCAACACGTTTCGAATTATATTAATTCTATATCAAGGAATCGGACATTCGTGTTACATTCTGCTTTGGACAATAACACGAGAGTTACCGCCAAGCGGCATAAAAATTTTGCAACCTTTTCTGGGTGAAGCTACAAATGTGGAAGGGATTGATTCAAAATGACAAAATTCCAACTAATTAATTTCCCCTCCTAAAGGAAGATAAACGATTATAACTAGTTTGAGCAAAGTGAAAGAAATGGGAAATTCATCTGTTCTTTCATGTGTTCATCAAAATCAAAATTCTAGAAGACACGTGCTGTCCCTTCAATCATGCAAACATAATCCCTTGAGGTCAATGTTCTACCAATGCGTGGTCATTATGCCTCTGAACTTTTTCGATACGTTAGCAAAGAGAAACCGGACCGGTTTCTAAATTTTCCTACCAGCCAGGTTTGAGTGTTACTAGGGCAAACTGTAAATTTTCATACCCGGAATAACCGGAATTTTGTGGGAACAAATTGGGAGCAAACCTGTAGCGCCAACATCAGAATCCTGAAATTACCGAAATATGTACGTACGGTGACCTCAAGATACTGTGATACTCGAAAAGACAAAGAAAGGCCAGGATAAAAAAAAGTTGCCTGCACATTTCACCATTTATGTCCCCTCGATAAGTAAAGAGTACACCGGGAGAAAAAAAACAAGCCGACCCACGCGAAATGCCCCGGGATTTCAGGGGCATCACAAATGACGTCCAAAATCAACGACATTTTGCCTGCCTCTCTTACGCACATGTGCCCGAAAATCACCGACGAGCGAGCGCGCGGAAAACCAATCAATGTATGCAAAAATCTGATAATTTATTTTTCTTTTGTCTGGGGCAACATTTCTCCCGAGAGGTCTCGAATAATTTGGTCCTTCGAGCAAGATATGTCGGAAAAAAGTGTGCAAAAACAAAACACATGCTCCTTTTGGGGGCTTTGCGCTACGCGTAGCCCTTAAAAAAGTACCGTTCGCGTAAGCATAATGGTGCCCAGTGAGCAACAATTACCCCCGCTCTTACATTGTCATTAACTTTAATTCATTCAATCTCGACCTGGAAACGAAGGAACCAACAACCGGGAGCAGAATCTGTAAGACGTTCATAATAACCAGAAGTAGCAAGCAACTGCAGTAGGAAAAAAACCCGCCCAAACTTGCTACAGCAGCCCATACGCAAGTCCCTTCGGGGTCGTGAACCGATAATTTTCTTCCGAAAATTGAACAGATTTTTGTTACTCGGACAAGACCGGTGGTGATCGCAGTTTAATGGCCGATGAAAAATCTCCCCATTGTCTTCCCGAAACGCTGGGGTCTTCCTGGTTTGACCAGGGAGTCCAACCATGCTATTCCAAACAAATTTTTATGAATTTTTCAATTACCTGCTGAGTTATTCCATCACTTTAAATATAGAATTTTAAATATGGAACCTGGCAGCACTGCCCTTATCAGTAATTACTTACTTTCTTTTCCCCGTTATCCTTCAGTGTGTTGACCGTTTTTTCTCTCCTTGACCCGTGATCAAGGGACCTACACAACCTGCATCGATCTTGAGGTCCAAAACATCAATCATTCCAGTAATCACGCGCGAAACCGAAGCGGCCGCGACGAAGGTCCTTCTGAAATTTCTTGCTGAAGCGTTGTCGTCGTTCGCGCATCGCGGCGGTTGATGAACCACCGTTGTTGTTGAGTGATGCGCTGCGCATGGGTGTGTGCGTAGAGATTGACCTGGCCGAAAAAGTCATGCGCTTAAACGCTCGCTGAACGCCTGCTGAAACGTTGATTGATGGTTTCGTGATAACGGCTGCAGAGAGATTTTGAGAACTACCTACCTATATGTTATCGGGCTTCCAGGAAATTGGAATTTACGGCTTAGGTTTTGGAGGAAAATTCCAGTTTTGTAGATTGAACTCATGAGTCGATAACCATACGAAAAATAATAATGTTTCAACTCAAATGTCAAAACATAAATAAACTAGTAAGTTCAACATTCAACTTCTTGAAGAAATCACTAACGGTATTATCACAAAACTAACCAAATAAACAAAGCATTTCCTAAAAATATAATCAAATTTATGGAAACACGCAAGCTGTCGCTTTTTTCCTCTCCTTCTGAGTGCCGGAGCGTGCACACGTTGCGATAATTAACGAGCGTCCTACCTGTTGAAATGTAACAACTATTTTTGCAGCTTTCTTTATTTTTTGCGCACCGCGCAGCGCAGACCCAAAGGAATTAGTTGCTGTGCCCAGGATCGACTGAAGGATTGTTGTGTTTTGGGTATTTAGTAGCAACAATGTTGCTACAGGCTGCAACACTCATTTGCTACTGGAGATAATTGTTTTCACAATAACGGCGTTTAAATGAAAGTGTGCTGGAATTTTGGTTTAAGGCGCTTAAAATGTTTACTCTGAACGTATTCAAACGTATATGGACCACAGAAATATATTTTGTTTTCGACAAAAATATCACCCTTCAACTGAAATAAATTCTTACATAATTAAGGGAAAGTGTTCCTATGTGCGCCTTTGGGTTTAATTCAGAGCCCTATAGTAAAATAAATACCTACTAAAAACTATTTATTCTTCTTAAATTTGATAAGCACAATTAAGTTTTTTAATGTAGGAGAACATCTTTGATTCTGTGCCGAGGTGGAAGCCGCAAGATCATTTTCAGAACCTTGTGCTGAATCCTCTAGATGGCTTTCTTTCTCGTCGCGCAGCAGTTAGACCAAATCAGAACTGCTTACACTATCGCTGGTCAGAACACTTGTTCGTATATGAGCATCTTATTTCACATCCCCACCTTGTCGATCATTTCGTCAAATTTCACAGAAAGCATTGCCTTTTGAGTTATTGTCTGGCTTTGAAATCTTTTCAGTGACGACAGCAATACATGAATGGATTTTTCAAAAATGTAACCGTTTGGTTACAAATCGTTTGATTTTTGTTTTCATTTTTGTAGTATTGTATATTTAGCTCTAGAAAATCCATGTTCCTTGTCGAGTCTCACAACAAGATAGCACCACAGTAGGCTACATTTTACTGCTGGCTGCTGTCAATTCACAGAGGAGGAAAAGGAGGACAGAAAAAGAGAACATGGAAGGCGAAAAGGAAGCTTGCTTCCGGAAAATTCGCTCTCTTCTGAATCAGGCGTCCGTGTGTGAAGTCGTAGTCCTGTATAGTGTTTGTGAACGTCCACGGAATTCACCCGAATACCGGTGTGTCTTCGGCACGGGTCGGCCCGCAGACCCTTTGTGGTCTCGCGCCTAAAACGTAAAGGATCAGCATCTTCGTCCTCGGGTTCTGCGGATCCCTAATTATTAAGGAGGACTTCCCTTCTCGGCCTGTCCGGATACGGGGCACTCTCGTGGGCAGGCCGATTAATAGCCAACGAAGGAAGACGCCTGCAACGACCGAATCCAGCAACGCCCGCTGGCGCCGACGGTTTCGGCACCCCGTCGATACGCCCTTAAATCGACGGCCCTTCTGCTTCCGGAACCGCGACGTCACTACACAGCAGCAGCAGCACATCACGGTTAGTGAGCCAAATACACGCCACACAAGACACAGAACATTGTTTTATACATACAGACAACACGCCACAAGAAAACTTTAATAAAAAAAACATAGAAACATGAAATTTTCGATTTCTGTATTTTATCCGTAAAGTCCTTGGTTACCCAGTAGCCAGCCGGCCCTGAGGTTCCGTACTCTTAGAGTACCTTGCCTTGGCTGGTCTAACCGCTGCTTATCTATTCGTCACAAAAATAACAAGAATTCATCTTGGTAAGCCAGCAAGAATCTAGCGTTCCAATTCATAATATTGAAATATGTATTTGAATCTATCAGGGAAATGCAAAGTCATAATTTTGTTAGCATAAGGAAAGAAGTTTGGAAAGCTTCAAACATAGAATTTGATTTCAACATATGTTGCATCATTTCCATTAAATTTTGATGCAAATATTTTAATTTTTCCTAGGAAGTTTCACCCAAATCAACAACATTGTTGGGATAAGAAAATGAAGTGGAAGTGCAGTTATTTGAATTTCTGAGAGATTCCCATGCCTTCGCATTTGCATTGAGACTTGGATTTTTTCTTATGAGTTTTCCCCAAAGCAGGCAACCACTTGTAAGAACGTCAAAAGCCGAGTTTGTGGCACTGAATCAGCCCAGGTAACATTGAAATCATTTCGAGCATGACTAAAAAAAAAAGGAAGAATTGGGATTTTTCCTAGAAGCAATAATGTTTGCCCCTACGGGACAGTCGATGGAATTGGAAGAATGACTATAATCTACGCAATTCACACGCTTGAAGAATTCAGATTGTGGTTTATCATGGCCTCATAAGTTCATATGAATGGCAGTATCTGGGGATATTAGCTAAGGAAGTTGGACAACGTTAGGCATTTGTGAAGATTTAGGACGAAATGCCGTGCTAAGTTGTATCAAAGTTGTTCACGTTTATTCAGTCTGTAAAGCCTAAATCGGCTAAGACGGTGTATGTCTTCAAAAAAATGACAGAGGCTACATGGAGTTTAGGGCATAGGTGATATACGTAGGCATATTGTGAGATTTTGAGTCGACCCATGTGTCCCCGAATATGATTCGTAATGAGTATGTGAACTTTCGATTACTCAGCCGTCGAAAGTTGATCTGTCACTCATTTTTCTTCTGAAAGCTTTTGTTGAGCTTGTTATCATTGTTAATTTCCGAAAAGCTGACCAGACGGATTAAGGCGATGATGGATGGAACGCAGTGCTGTGTGCGGATTTCGGAATCGAGCAGGGAGCTTCAACAAGGCGATTATCTATACTGCATAATGTTCAACGAAGCGTTAGAAGGTGTTATTCGACGAGCGGTGGGCAAAATGCAGGGTACGATTTTCAACAAATCCAGTCAACTTGTCTTCTTTGCCGATGACATTGATATAGTCGGCAAATCATCTGCGGCGGATTAATACTTCCAAGACAAAGTAGGGTAACGGACTTATTTTGGACCGTGTACATATTTTGGACCACCTTTCCGCTTTTTTTCCAATATTGCACTCAAAAATCATGTTAATCATGAAAATTTTGAACAAATATAGTTAAAGCTACTTCTTCTGATTCTAATCATATCTAACATTTCATTTAAATAAGTTGATAAGGGAGAGAAAATTGGAAATAAAGTTTTGATTTTTCACAGTTGGACCGAATCAAGGCCATTTCAGAAGGACGTGCCATTATTGGAGTTAACTTTCAAGAGGTTGTCTGCATAACTGTGATAAATTTAACAACTACATACATGCTCATAGATCTGATAAAACACTTGAAAACTAGTTTTCCAGCCCGAAGAACCAAAAAAACTTGTTTTAATCTTAATTTGACCCATGTCGAAAATAGGTCCTACTTAATTCAATAGGGACTTATTTTGGACCACTCAACATAACCTAAGTATTAAACTTGCTGCTAAATATTCAGGGACGTAATAAGACGTTGTACGACTATATGAAAGATATATGCACACTATTTCAATCACATATTGTAATCCATGTTATTAGCAACGGTTTGATAAGCAGTTGTCAAAAGCTTCAGCTTAAAGAAGCTTAAAACATGAAACAACTAGACTTGCACCAAGTCCTTATTTTTGATGCTTCATGAAAAATCATTGACAGTTTGGTATAAAAGTTACCACTATTCAAGGTTGAGTTTTTAGTAGAAAAATAACTTGGTTAGGTAAAAGAGACGAAATATAAACCCGGAGGGGTTTGGAAAAAACGACCGCAAATCGGCAAATATACAACAAGTGTAATTTTTGTAACAGTTGAATTACCTCAGTTTATGTTAAAACATTTTTAATAAAAATATATCTACTATAGTTATATATGTTTCAAAAATTGGAAGAAAATTGTAGAAATGTGTATAAATTACTGGCGAAAATGTACTAAAATCCAGTTTTTCAGCCTCTGTGGTTATGCCATTTAAAAAAAACTGTTGAAAAATTTACTCGAACGATAATTTTTTATTTGGAACAAAAGTTGTTTTAAAGATGATATTTTGTCGATTTTTCAGCGACAAAAATCTGGCTTCTAGATGGTTAAAAAGATAGAATAACTCTCGCACATTTTTATCATTTTGAATCTATGTTTTCTACAGAACTGAAGGCAAACCAAATCAAATAAGGTTTTGGAAGACAAAATGCCTCAATTGATGTCGCGGAGTTAATGATGTCAGACTTTCTTAACTTATCATTGGGTCGCCTGAAGGAGATTTGCGTTCTGAAAATTGATCCTAAAGATAAGCCATTGGCCAGTGTTTAACACTGCAGAACAAATTTCGTCGAGATTGCAGTTTGCTGTTGGAATTTTCAAAACATTTGAAACACGCTATATAACGGAGGAGTTTTTCTTGTTTTAACTCTATTCTTATTGAACAAATAAAACTTGTCTACAAGAAAAGGAAACAACAAGATTAACTGAATTATTATAGGGGAGAGTGGGGTAACGTGGGCCATGGGGAAACGTGGGCCACTTTAAATTTCTCAGCTGTGTATTGAGATAAAAATCCCAATCCAACTGTCATCGTCGTCACTTTGCGTAAGCATGATTTTCTATATGCTGTTGACTTATGAACGCATCGTATGCTTCTTTTATTTAACTAGCCTAGAAAAATGTACTTACATAATTAAACAAGCACCCGCAAATTGCATCCGTGGGGGGCCTACAGTACATAACAAAAATATGCTCATACGCTTACGATCTTAGTTTTGTCATGTTCTTTCATGTGGAAAAGAAATTTTTGATGAAACATAAGAAAGTCACACAAACGCAACCAATTTGCAAATCATTGCTTGTGGGGAATCATGGGCCACATTTTGTGGGGTATCTTGGGCCACCTATATTTTAGTGTTTTTATATACATTAAGAACTTAAAATACGTTATTACTATCTGTAAAGTTGTCTTATGCCAAATGAAGAGTTATGAAAAAACGTTTGGCCATCTTTTCTTATGGGACAGAGACGAACCAAAATCCTATATATGGAAAAGTTTGCGAGCCAGGTTTTAGAATCTATTCGATCATACACAACTCTCTTTCTAATTTCCTCATCTGAAATCGCTTTAAAATAACTAAATGAATTATGAAATTTCATTTTTGGGTCAACTCATAAACTTTGCAAGTTATCTAGTGAATTTGGATTTGGTGGCCCACTTTTCCCCACAGTTTTTCAAAATCCCAAAAAAATCACTTTTTTTAAAACAGTCAGAACTTGGGAAATTAATGTTTTTAAAAAATATTAAAAAATGCTTAATGATGCCTCAAGAATGTAGAAAACTTTTCCATTTATTTTTTTCATTTTATCTTTTAGAACAAAGAAGTTATGAAACAACAAAAATACGTATAGCAAAATTTAAATAAAAACTTATTTAGTTTAAGGGTGGTCCAAAATAGGTCCAGAGGGTGGTCCAAAATAGAAATCTGGTGGTCCAAAATACCAACCAGAGTAATTATCGAAGAAACGCGTTTTTAGGCTTAAATCTTGTTACATTGCAACAAACGACGATATATTTTGAAAGAAAAAACCATGATCTTCGTAATGAAAGGATAAAGCAGTCAAAAATTGTAACATGCACTTTTTTATTTCAGAAAATAGCATAGCCACTTCCCAAAGCGGTCCAAAATTGGTCCGTTACCCTGTATGCTGACCTTTGGATCCGAGACCGACCGAGCTCGCTTGTCCATCAATAACAAGGTCACGATCGACGACGACGAGCTGGATGTAGTCGAAGACTTTGTCTACCTCGGCTCACTGGTGACCGCAGACGGTGCCGTGAGTTCCGGCGACGAATGGACTCCACAAGCAACTGCGGTCGAGAAGACTTATATTAACCCTCGCACGAAGTGTAACCTGTACATGACGCTCATAAGACCGGTTGTTCTCTACGGGCACGAGACATGGATATTGATCGAGGAGGACCTGCAGGTAGCAACGAGCAACGAGTGTTAAGAACCATTTTTGGCGGCGTGCAGGAGAACAAAGTGTGGAGGCAAAGAATGAACCACGAGCTCGCGTGGCTCTACGGCGAACCCAGTATCCAGAAGGTGGTTAATGGCTGGACGGATACACTGGGCAGGACATGCTGAGAGAATGTCGGACGACTGTCCTGCAAAACAGATAGTTACGAATCCTACGGTGAGCGCTACGAATCCGGTAGGGACGAGACGAGCATGGGCCCGAGGTGGTTAGACCAAGTGGAGCGTGATCTGGTGAATGTGGGGTGTCCGAGAAATTGGAGAACGATTGCCATGGATCGAGTGAGTTTTACTAATTATGTTCATCAAGTTTTCGTGAATCGGAATACTATGTACAAATGAAATAAAAAATAATTTATTATTATCAAGTTTATTGTTCACCCTGTATTTTAATAGCTAATATCCAAAAGCGTCAGCTGAAATGCAACGTAGAAATTTCGATATATAACTCTAAAACCCCTTATCACAGACACTTAGACGCAAAGTTTCGACTACTCGAGGATGTGGTATAAACATCTCATAAAAATAAAATGAGAGCGAGAGAAAAAGGAAAGCTGGGTGGTTGCCGGGAATATTGGAGTATCAAGAGATATCGTTTCCGTCGATAAAGAATCGAATAGAATGAGAACTAGAAATTTTCGGCGTGAATCAATCCGGGCTTGCCTATTGTAATCCCTCAGGACTAGGTTTACCAGAATAAAATTTCGGAAAGAAGGACACTTCTGAAGAGCCGATTTACGTTTTTGAGATGTTTTCATTCTAAAAAAATCCAATTTATTGGATTTAACTCAAACGTAATTTCGAAATGCTGATGTCAAGAAATAGAAATTTAATTCATCGCTTGAGCTAGTGAAATGTTGTTAAATTTAACTTAAATTGTTGACTTCTTATTTCGACTAAACATTACATCTGCTGTGGAGTTAAGCTGAAAATGCATTTCGTCAATTTTTTTGCATGAATAATACAAAAGACATACCTGAGTTTTAGCTGTATTAGACCAATTCACGGTTCGTTTATAAAGAATCTCACCCTGAAAATAAAAACACCATTGTTCGAGCGTTGAAAATAAAACCGTATTTTTAAATTATCTGACGACAGACGATTCAAAACCACAGTTCTCAACAATTATTGATCCAATTTATCAATCGTTTTTCAAACTTTCACTGCAAAGCGTTGAGTTACCATCGAGAAGCAATCGTTCCAAAACACAAACAAAACAAGGGTTTTTAGGACACGATAAAAGAAAAATACCTTACTTTGGATGAAATATTACACTGGGTGACAGCCAAAAAATAGTCTGGGGTTTCTCAGCTGATTTAGACTAATTTTTGTGTCCTGAGTTAGAATATCACATTGATTTTGCTGTATCAGGTCAACTTTTTGAGATACAGCCATATGGCTATATACGCTTCAATATGCTAGTAATAGGGGTTTTGACCTGATTGAACAAAACTATGGTCATTTTCGGACTCAGGGCGTCAATATTAGTCTAATTCAGTTAGAAAACCCTGGACTATTTTCAAAAAATCTTTTTTTGTTACTCAGTGTTATCAATGCTCTAGTAATTTAAGCTGCAGCTCGTATAAAACATCATACATGAGACAGAGCTGAACTTGCACCGTCCTGACTTGATTGAACAAAACCATGGTCATTTTCGGACTCAGGGCGTCAATATTAGTCTAATTCAGTTGGAAAACCCTGAACTATTTTCAAAAAATCTTTTTTTGTTACTCAGTGTTATAATTTTGCATTGAAATGGAAAAGCCCCAATAAGGATTTCGTGAAAAATGGATCTAAATAATAAAAAACGCAAAGTAAAAAATTCGATGAACAAGATAATGGTCCTGACCATAAAAAAGTAGGGCATTTTGGGTCCAAAGTAGGACGGTAGGACAAGGGTCGAAAAAGTAGGACATGTCCTACCACAGTAGGACGTCTGGTAAGCCTACTCAGGACCCAAAATTGTCAGTTCGTCTGAATCGGAACTGCTTATTCGGTAGCACAATCCGTCATAGGCCAAGTGGTGTGCCATTGGTCTACCAATTCCACGATCGTTCGGGCTACTAGGGAACCACGAACGAAAATTCAGCCGCGATCGCCACACCGCCAATATTGTGATAATTTCCTATTTCTACGTGTCCTCAAGAGCTATGCGGCCTGTCATTAGCCGCCTTAATCGTAATAATCCTACGCGAGCCGTTACCAAGTTGAATCGAAGTTCAACAAAACCTATTGGAACAACCTCCCTTTCCTTTCTCTCATCCCTCCTGATAGTGAACTATTTAGTCTCCTCTTTTCAATCTAAGTAGGCTCAGGAACGCCCCGGAGGTTAGGAAAACCTTTCAGGTCGGAATACGGTCTAGTCGTTGTGTACAGATCCAGAAAACAAAACAGGTACAGACCCCGTTCGTTTTTGGCAACATTCGATTTTGGCAACATTCGATTTTAGCAACATTCGATTTTGGCAACATTCGATTTTGACAACATCCGATTTTGGCACATGTGCCAAAATCGAACGGGTTTTAGAAGCGATATTACCTTTTAATTTTCTCTAGAACAGGACCAATATAATTTGGACAAACACCAAAAATACGTGTTTACGTTCAGAAATGGTGATAGAATACAACAACAAAAACAAAAGTTTTTTTTAATTTATAAAGTAATGAAAAATTACAAAAAGATGAAATATTTAAAAAAAAATCATAAACAAATACAAACAAAAGACTAAAAATAGCAAAATCAACTTTAAAATGATAAAAGATGACAAAAACAGCAAAAATGACAAAAAAAAACACAGATAATAAACAAAACAAAAATAGTGCAAAATGCATCAAAAACATGAGAAAAAAACTATAAAAATTCTAAAAAAAGTCGGAAATTGACTTAAAATAACGATAATAAATATAATAAAATATAATATAATATAATAAAAATAATGATTTTGTAAAAATAGGAAAACAAAATTTTCAGAAAAAAAACCGTTCGATTTTGGCAACATTCGATTTTGGCAACACAAAATGTTTGGGCATGTTGCCAAAAACGAACGGGGTCTGTACCTGTATATTCGAAATACATAAAATTATAAGGTTAGATAATAAAATTGATAAAAGTGTAATCCAGCTTTGCTCGCTCATTTTGAAAGGTACTCTAATCTGCTAACTAGATCCAAGAGCCGACCTTGAGATCTTCGTTATCGCACGCTCGAGCTCAGCCAATCAAAGGACGGCTTTGTGTGCCCACTAGACTGAGTCGATTTGGGGTCATTTTTGACCCCAAAAGCTTCGTCTTGGCCCAAAACTCATCCATGATTTTTTGCAGAATTTTTAAATAACGTTTACATGAATAAATATGTACTGAAAAATACTGGGGTGTGTCTTTTCGCATTGATAAACATTAAATTCAATTGACATCACTGCTCTCATTTTCTTCACTCCCGTTCCCTTTCCCGTTTCCATCGCAAGACGAAGGACTACCTCGACAGGCGGCCAAACACCAGGAAGCCACCGTTGTGCGTTTTTTGTAATTGATCTGTGGCAGAAAGCCTATGACAAATATCCCTCGTACTACATGAAGCTCAAATAGAACACTGGTTAAGATGTCGGACTGGCAAGACGATATACACAGTAAACGAAAATTACCGAGTTCGGTAATTTTTCTACCGAAATCCTAACATGTGTAAATCGTTAAACTGTTCGGTAATTTTTTCGGTAAAAAATAAACGAACATCGGTAAATGAAGAATCGATTTACCGATGTTCGTTTATTTTTTACCGAAAAAATTACCGAACAGTTAAACGATTTACACATGTTAGGATTTTGGTAAAAAAAAATTACCGAACTCGGTAATTTTCGTTAACTGTGTAGATGGTGATTTGAGCTCGACTCTCGCTGCGGCGCTGTGGTTTTTGTTTTTATTTTCTTGTTTCTGGCATAAATTATCCAATAGGAAGGAAATCCCATAAAATGTTTTCTTGTTTTGCTTGAATGTAGTGATTATGCATCATTTTGGTAGGGAGCTCGAGTCCTTGTGCCAGTAGTGCTTTTTCAAAGATACCGCCTTTGGCACAGTGCACATTTCAGCACATTATCGGTACAGAGATTTGCAAAATAGGCATCGGACTTTTGCAACCTCTTCTATTGGTGCAGGGACTCGAGGGCATAGGCATGAACTCTGCTGTATCTAACAGTAACATCACTCAGAGGCAGGTACGTTGGAGAATCGGACTGGGCTAGACTTGAACGCGTTTGTACTTACAATTAATTTTGACTTGCTTCTGCGTTGCATACTTGCAACCACTTTAACCGTCGCCTTCACTTCGACGACCCTCTTCCGTTTTCGCTCGACGACACTCTCTCTTCAGATTGCTCGAAGACAACTTTTAGTCCGGCCTAAAGCACGTCTTTTGAATCGATGGCGTTCCTCACGATACGAAGCCCTTTCCAGCGGCTTAAAACTCTACGCCTCGACTCTCATCATCAGACCTGACTTCTCTCAGTTGCTCAAGCTCGACGACCTCCACTTGGATTATCGGCCCGACGCTTTTCAAGGAACTTGGCTTGGCTACCATTTGTTCAACGAACGCAAACACATACATATCTCAATGAAACGTGATGTTTTCTCGAAGAGATTATTTGTAGTCAATTCTAAGCTTCCATCTTTCGATGTTATGATGGCTAACATCTTACGAACGCTAAAACCACTAATCTACAGAAAGTGTACCTTGTATGCCGTGATCGTGATTTAATCTCATGATCGTTAGCTATCCTTTACGCCAGGAGCTACGGCAGAGCTTCCGTGGATCCAGGCTCATAAGTCCTCCAGAGGCCCCTGGTCCGATGACCACCACCTGGCTTTCAACTTGACGACCTTTCACGATACCGGCCCGCCAACCTTCCATGGCTTCCGGCACAAGGACCCACAAATGATTCCGTTTCGCACCCAATGGCTCCTGCAAACAGACCTTCCAAAGCACCTGTCCGACTTACCTACCTACCAGATCTACCAGTTGGCTCCTGGTCCAACAACCTTGCACGGTCCCATCCCGCTTTCTCTCCACTAGTGCTGGGTCCATAACCTGTTGAAAACGCCGGTTTCAGTGGTGGAATTGGATTAGTTTTTTATTCACTACTAGGTATAGTAAGGTAGACGCATAGCTACACTCTACACTAGCGATTGCTAGTTCCATCAGCGATCAATAGTTTCAACAGAAACTTTCCGTGCAGAAGAAGTTGTAATCAGATATTATACAAATCCTCATGAATGGATGGAAACGATAAATGCGACTGTATTTATAAAAATGGCATCTAAATAAGTTCAATGAAATAAAAAGCTTACAAATGGGTCATACTTTATTGTGTGAAAATAAAAAAAGTACAGCGTTTATAAAAAAATCGTTGATTTTTGAAAAACATTTGTGAAAAACAGCTTTTTAATCAGTGTTCTATGCGAAAAATATTTCAAACGGCAGATGAGAAACGTTTTTCCTCTTCCCTCTTTAACATGGGGCAGTAAATTCTGAATCGAAATGTTCCGTTACAAGTCGACGTTCCCATTTTCACCATTAAAAAGGGAAGCCCTCAGCAAAATCGCACCTTTGCCACGATTTTCCCACCAGAAGGAAGGACCTTCTTTGTTCATTAGCCCCCCTCTTGAATTGTGGACTTGGATTGACTCACTCGCTCGCTCCAGGTTAGATGCGATCGTAAATATCAATGCCTTGTTCTACAACGTAACAACAGTGGAGTTTTTTGCCCCCAATAACATTGAAGAACAACAATCATGGCTTCAAACACATTTCTGCCGATCCAGGCTTATCACCTTCGATCGGGAATATGTTTGTCAAATTATTATTCCCCATGTTCGGGGCTACAATTTTGCACCTTTGCCAGGAGGTCGACTTGTTTCGGGAAAAGAAAACTTTGGGCAATCGCTAAAGGAAATCCAATCGTTCCTTGGTCAAGGAATAATTGAAAACTTTGAACTTATTTTCATACGAAGGGCCAACACTTTAGAGGCGGCTTATTTAGGCTTTTCTGATGTCGTTTCTTAGGAAATAAGTTCGTTGACTTGGACATGTCCTGCATGCCTGCCTACCTGCCTGTGTGATCCCAAAGAGGATTCGGTCAATTTGGGAGCTTAAAAACGCAAAATTCAGATTGTTATTACGAAATCGTTCGGCGATGAGCGTTAGTTTTGATGGACGATTACGGTGGTGAGCGATTTTTTTTTTCGTTTTGCGTAGCCGTAAAAGCTCATTTGAAACGATTTTTGGTTTCAGAGATTTCGAGCTCGATTTTTATCGATCGACGAATGACGATTATGAGCTTAAAGTGGAAGGCAGGAGGCAATTCAGCGTGTCTTTTTTTTTTTTGGCTTTTTCCTCCATCGGTTTCATTGGAATAATATCTTCCGAAAAATCGAGCCACAGAAAACCAAAGACAGGTAGGTAGGTGTACTCGCAGCATAACGATTTATGGATACACCTGCCAAAAGGCAGTCATTATCGTCATCATCATAATCGTGAACGGTGACGGGCTCGCTGAAGAAAAATTAAACGAAAAAAAGCATCGACCCGAAAAAAGATACGCTTAGAAGAAGCTTTCTGGTGAGCGAGCAACATTATCGCTTCCTCTCGAAAGGCGTCGTCGAAGAAATGGGTACAGGGAAAAAAAATGTACACATAAACCGAAAACAAGATCCTGGAAGCAGCTGATTGTTATCCGTGATTTTTCGAAACCACCTTTCAAGCAGAGAAGGTAGTCCGTAAACGATCTTGGAGTCAGGTTGATTGGCATCTTTGATCAGGCTGGCAGATTGATTTTTCAATGAAACTGAATCATTTGTAAAGTTATGAATAAATATTCACGATTATTTTGAAGATATGAGGGTGTATTTAAAATTTCCAATCAAAATTAAAGACAACCAAAAAAGAAATAAGTCATCCGATTGATAAAATGTAAAAAATATTCATTTTTGTAAATCGTAAATAAGATCTTTTTGTTTGATGAACAACTCGCAGCTCTTCTCAAAAATGTAAAAAACTTGATGATGCATACTCTATCTACTATTAGTTTTTTTTATGAGCTCCAAAAACATTTTAAAATTGAAGAAAAATAAAAATTGAAAAAAAGCAAAACAGAAAACCAAGCAAATGGAAAACATGACAAGAACATAAGTATGGTAAACATACATAAACATCAAAATGATTAATTTTAAAAAATACTTCAATGACAAAACGAACCAAAAAGACAAGAACACAAAAATGACCAAAAATGACGCAATTGATAAAAATGATAAAATTGACAAAATTGAAGAAATTGACAAAAATGACAAAAATGACAAAAAACGACAAAAATGACAAAAATGACAAAAATGACAAAAATGACAAAAATGACAGAAATGACAAAAATGACAAAAATGACAAAAATGACAAAAATGACAAAAATGACAAAAATGACAAAAATGACAAAAATGACAAAAATGACAAAAATGACAAAAATGACAAAAATGACAAAAATGACAAAAATGACAAAAATGACAAAAATGACAAAAATGACAAAAATGACAAAAATGACAAAAATGACAAAAATGACAAAAATGACAAAAATGACAAAAATGACAAAAATGACAAAAATGACAAAAATGACAAAAATGACAAAAATGACAAAAATGACAAAAATGACAAAAATGACAAAAATGACAAAACTTGCAAAAATGACAAAAATGACAAAAATGACAAAAATGACAAAAATGACAAAAATGACAAAAATGACAAAAATGACAAAAATGACAAAAATGACAAAAATGACAAAAATGACAAAAATGACAAAAATGACAAAAATGACAAAAATGACAAAAATGACAAAAATGACAAAAATGACAAAAATGACAAAAATGACAAAAATGACAAAAATGACAAAAATGACAAAAATGACAAAAATGACAAAAATGACAAAAATGACAAAAATGACAAAAATGACAAAAATGACAAAACTTGCAAAAATGACAAAAATGACAAAAATGACAAGAATGACAAAAATGACAAAAATGACAAAAATGACAAAAATGACAAAAATGACAAAAATGACAAAAATGACAAAAATGACAAAAATGACAAAAATGACAAAAATGACAAAAATGACAAAAATGACAAAAATGACAAAAATGACAAAAATGACAAAAATGACAAAAATGACAAAAATGACAAAAATGACAAAAATGACAAAAATGACAAAAATGACAAAAATGACAAAAATGACAAAAATGACAAAAATGACACCAATGACAAAACTTGCAAAAATGACAAAAATGACAAAAATGACAAAAATGACAAAAATGACAAAAATGACAAAAATGACAAAAATGACAAAAATGACAAAAATGACAAAAATGACAAAAATGACAAAAATGACAAAAATGACAAAAATGACAAGAATGACAAAAATGACAAAAATGACAAAAATGACAAAAATGACAAAAATGACAAAAATGACAAAAATGACAAAAATGACAAAAATGACAAAAATGACAAAAATGACAAAAATGACAAAAATGACAAAAATGACAAAAATGACAAAAATGACAAAAATGACAAAAATGACAAAAATGACAAAAATGACAAAAATGACAAAAATGACAAAAATGACAAAAATGACAAAAATGACAAAAATGACAAAAATGACAAAAATGACAAAAATGACAAAAATGACAAAAATGACAAAAATGACAAAAATGACAAAAATGACAAAAATGACAAAAATGACAAAAATGACAAAAATGACAAAACTTGCAAAAATGACAAAAATGACAAAAATGACAAAAATGACAAAAATGACAAAAATGACAAAAATGACAAAAATGACAAAAATGACAAAAATGACAAAAATGACAAAAATGACAAAAATGACAAAAATGACAAAAATGACAAAAATGACAAAAATGACAAAAATGACAAAAATGACAAAAATGACAAAAATGACAAAAATGACAAAAATGACAAAAATGACAAAAATGACAAAAATGACAAAAATGACAAAAATGACAAAAATGACAAAAATGACAAAAATGACAAAAATGACAAAAATGACAAAAATGACAAAAATGACAAAAATGACAAAAATGACAAAAATGACAAAAATGACAAAAATGACGAAAATGACAAAAATGACAAAAATGACAAAAATGACAAAAATGACAAAAATGACAAAAATGACAAAAATGACACCAATGACAAAACTTGCAAAAATGACAAAAATGACAAAAATGACAAAAATGACAAAAATGACAAAAATGACAAAAATGACAAAAATGACAAAAATGACAAAAATGACAAAAATGACAAAAATGACAAAAATGACAAAAATGACAAAAATGACAAAAATGACAAAAATGACAAAAATGACAAAAATGACAAAAATGACAAAAATGACAAAAATGACAAAAATGACAAAAATGACAAAAATGACAAAAATGACAAAAATGACAAAAATGACAAAAATGACAAAAATGACAAAAATGACAAAAATGACAAAAATGACAAAAATGACAAAAATGACAAAAATGACAAAAATGACAAAAATGACAAAAATGACAAAAATGACAAAAATGACAAAAATGACAAAAATGACAAAAATGACAAAAATGACAAAAATGACAAAAATGACAAAAATGACAAAAATGACAAAAATGACAAAAATGACAAAAATGACAAAAATGACAAAAATGACAAAAATGACAAAAATGACAAAAATGACAAAAATGACAAAAATGACAAAAATGACAAAAATGACAAAAATGACAAAAATGACAAAAATGACAAAAATGACAAAAATGACAAAAATGACAAAAATGACAAAAATGACAAAAATGACAAAAATGACAAAAATGACAAAAATGACAAAAATGACAAAAATGACAAAAATGACAAAAATGACAAAAATGACAAAAATGACAAAAATGACAAAAATGACAAAAATGACAAAAATGACAAAAATGACAAAAATGACAAAAATGACAAAAATGACAAAAATGACAAAAATGACAAAAATGACAAAAATGACAAAAATGACAAAAATGACAAAAATGACAAAAATGACAAAACTGACAAAAATCACAAAAAGCACAAAAGTGCCAAAAATTGACAAATATTGACAAAATGGACTAAATTAATAAAATTGACTAAGTTGACTTAATGTACAAAATTGACAAAAATGACAAAAATGACAAAAGTGCCAAAAATGACAAAAATCACAAAAAGCACTAAAGTGCCAAAAATTGACAAATATTGACAAAATTGACTAAATTGATGATGATGATGATGATGATGATGATGATGATGATGATGATGATGATGATGATGATGATGATGATGATGATGATGATGATGATGATTATGATGATGATGGCCCTCCACTATCCCCCGTACATGGGAACTTGGGCTGGATTATCTTAAAAGATATTTTTAATGATGTCTCTAAATTGATAAAATTGACAAAGTTGACTTAATTCACAAAATTGACATAATTAACAAAATTGATAAAATTGACAAAATTGACAAAATTGACAAAATTGACAAAATTGACAAAATTGACAAAATTGACAAAATTGACAAAATTGACAAAATTGACAAAATTGACAAAATTGACAAAATTGACAAAATTGACAAAATTGACAAAATTGACAAAATTGACAAAATTGACAAAATTGACAAAATTGACAAAATTGACAAAATTGACAAAATTGACAAAATTGACAAAATTGACAAAATTGACAAAATTGACAAAATTGACAAAATTGACAAAATTGACAAAATTGACAAAATTGACAAAATTGACAAAATTGACAAAATTGACAAAATCGACAAAATTGACAAAATTGACAAAATTGACAAAATTGACAAAATTGACAAAATTGACAAAATTGACAAAATTGACAAAATTGACAAAATTGACAAAATTGACAAAATTGACAAAATTGACAAAATTGACAAAATTGACAAAATTGACAAAATTGACAAAATTGACAAAATTGACAAAATTGACAAAATTGACAAAATTGACAAAATTGACAAAATTGACAAAATTGACAAAATTGACAAAATTGACAAAATTGACAAAATTGACAAAATTGACAAAATTGACAAAATTGACAAAATTGACAAAAATGACGAATTTAACAAAATTGACAAAATTGACAAAATTGACAAAATTGACAAAATTGACAAAATTGACAAAAATGACAAAATTGACAAAATTGACAAAATTGACAAAAATGACAAAAATGACAAAAATTAAAAAATGACAAAGATTACAAAAATGACAAAAATGACAAAGATTACAAAAATGACAAAAATGACAAAATTTGAAACAAAAATTTTTATATTTCGAAACTTATTCAATTTAAGTTTCGAACTATGAAAATTATTGTTTCGACATTGTGATCGACAATCGTTCCCGTGGAACCGGTCTTCAACTGTCGGAGGCGTTGCAACAACTTTATTGATTCATCAGATTTTAGCACGTTCCCACGTTTCGGGAATGATTCGCAAAGTTGCACGCGCCAATTGCCGCGAATTCCTTCACCCACATTTCGAATCCTTGTTGATTTTTTTTGTCACATTTCGATCGAACTTTCTTTCCTTGCAATTCCGCGATGCGAGTTGATGGCGCAAAACTGTCTACCGAATCCAATCGATACGAACCAGCTTTTCAATATTGGCCCTCGAAGAAGTGATTTCGTTAATCGGTTTCGTATTGCTTTGGGAATGTTTCGCGGGATTCACGCAGCTGGAAGCCGTCGACAGTTTTTTTTCTGATTTTTTTTGGAGCGATCCGACGCGTCTTTATCGGTCGATGAGGAAAGGTGGAAAATCGCTGTGGGGATCCTTTTATGGAACTGGTCCAATTATTGCGTTAATTTGTAGTGATCAAATGTTCCGATCGATCGGCTTGGGACGGTTTTGGTGCGCTCCGGAACAATGGCCATTTTTGGACGATTCGGCGAAATGCGGAGTAATCGATTTTGGGTCATGTTTTGGCAGGAAAAAATCCCAACCTTGAGGCTCGGAACATTCCGAAGGGTGTTTACCAGTGTTCGTGATCTGAAAATAGGTCGTTTGATTACGGCGGTGATAATTTGTTGCAAGTTGCGCTTAGCCTTCATGAATTTCGTATCAAAGCCGACCGTTCGTTGACCACAAAATTGAATTCTCGCAATGGATCCGAGTTTGCGTTCCTGCGGTATACCAGCGCCATATCGGTCATACGTCGAAGGTATCGTAGAACACGCTTTAGGCCTAGCCAATGCGTTATTCCCGGGCTGGCGTGATATATATTTGCTTAGTGCACTAATCGCAGCACTGATATTCTAATTACTGCAAACAACCGATCAAATCGTTAAACGGCTGCTCGGTGATAACTTCACCATTTTTCAGCTGTGTCCATTCGTGTCAGAGACAGAATGGGGTTTCTATATAATGGGACAAGCTATTTGCTTCCCAAATCTTGCTCTCATCGGGGCACTGATGTTCGACCTCGGAAACTGCTAACAACCGATCAAATCATTGAACGACTGTTAGTCACACAATCGTTTATCCAGCTCGAATCTCAATCCTCTCCAGGGTTACGGCACTCACTCTTTGCTGGGCTCCCAGAAACATTATTTGTCCCGGCGCTGATTCCAGCTTACTGATGATTTGAGATTGCTCCTCATCAAAATATGCGTCTACCTTAACCACGCAGCACTAAGAAGCTTATTCACTGACTGCCTCTTAGAGCCGATCAGCATTGGTTGACTTCACACCCGAAACCTCAACCATCCACAAAAAACAAGCTTGTTCTAAAATAAGCAACGTTCAGCAGCATGTGACCTATCAAGATCTTATACATTGCTGAAGTTGCTAGACTTACCGTCCCACAAAACAACTCCTCCAAAGCCACAAGAAACTCGTACTGTAGGCTTGGATCAGCTCAGGCGTGCTATCTGCAGAGTAGCTCCACACCCCGAGAGTAACTCTCTCGACATCCAGCTACTTCCAACCGATACGGGCTAATCTTCTGGAGCATTCGGACCTGACCAATCCTGATAACAGATCTCGAGAGCCCTCTCCTGGTCGCCGGAAATGAATAGAGTAACCCTCTCAAATCCCGACATTCTGGTCTCGAGCACTAGTGACACCTTCTGGCTGACCTGGAGCATCTCGTGGCCTTTGCACTAGCGATCCTCTACGCTGGTCTACGTGGTCCTCTGTGCTTGGATCAGTTCATAATTTTTCTTGCTGTTAAATTCCCGGAAAAAAAAAAACAGTTCATAATTGTTGACCGTCGGACGTGAGCTCACGCTTGCTAACCGATGCGTGGATCGTGACGGCATCGTGAGTAATCCTCTCGGTTAATGAACCTCCCCGGATTCAATCTCTGACGGGACATCCTGGCTGGCCTGCAACATCTCTCTGGCTAGTCTCTGCGCTGGCGGTCTTCCATCAGCTGGCTGGCCCTCTGGGGTGGTCATTTGGCTAGTGGCTGGCCTCTTGACCTGGCTAGTTCTTCTGCGCTGGTCGCTGATGAACTTTATAACCACAAGTATTAATAAACTTGAGAGTACTCCTCTCCAGCGTTGGCAGATCTACGGATTTAAAGCACTGCTACGTAGCTACGGGTCGAAGCTCTAAGTCTACATTTCCTACAAGCATTTCTTACGGATTTTCTACGGATTATCGAAAAAATTGACGGGTTTCTGTGGAGAAACGAAAATTCTACCTGACGATCAAAAAAAAAGGTCATCAAGTTTCATTTTGCCAAAATCAATACATTTTTCGATTTTCGTTAAACCTACTGATTTGCAATCTGGCAACGCTGCCCTTCTCACTAACTCATTTTTTCAAAATCCAGACGTATTTGTGCCCATAACCTGTTGAAATCAGTAATTCAACGCAGGTTTCAGTGGTGGAATATAGTTATTTCTATTCAGGTTTGTTCGTTCTTAAACATCTACCCATTACATTAGCCAAAGCTATTTGTCACTTTCCACTTTTCATACTCGCTCACCAGGAAAGTACTCATTTCTCATTCAGTACTTCGATACTTTTACCCAGAATATCTGGTAACACTCTTGTGTTACCACGAACCCAATTTGAGTAGTCTCGCTTAACCGTGTGATGATGAAAACATTTGTACTGCGTTCATCACGGGGGACAAATGAAAGGGGTACCAAAAGTTTCTCAGTTGTGAAAGGGTGGAGACGGAGCGAAATTTTGACAGCCAGTTGTTTTGATTCGATTTGTGTTAATGAATATCAATGAAAGAAATGACGAAACAAAGTGTGCGTTGTGTAAAGATTACGATTTCCTGTCACAATATGGTCGATTCCGTGTTTTGGTCTCTTAACACACCCGTAGCTGTATTCATCCTGAATTGGACATAACAAGAGGAACCAAAACAAATAATCATTTGGTTCTACTCGTGGCGGCAGAAGTATGCTGCTGTTACCGGATGCCGAAGGAACCGATAGGAAACCGTAAATTTCAACAGATTTTAATTGAAAAGCATCTAATCTTTCATCGTTAAACATCCATATTTTATTCGCTCAGCTTTAAATTTGGTCGAGAAAGTGAAATTTAAAGATAAATTTAGAATTATGTGCAAAAACGCAATTCGATGATGCTTGAGTGAGAAAAAGTGAAATGATAGCGAAAATAGTTCTTTTTTGGAACCGCAAAGCTAAATTCGAAATCAAAAATATACAAATAGGTCCGATTTTTAACATTTTTCATACAAAAACTGTTGCAATTTTGTTACTTTATGAAACGAAGGGTCAAGAGGCTTTCCGTGAAGATTTCTTCTGCGTTGAAAAGAATAGGTAGAGGTAGTGAACCTGCATATAAGAGAAGTGACGTCTGATCCTTCTTAAAATAATAAATATGGCAACATCGCCGAAACCTTGTACAAAAAAATCCTCAGCATTTTTTTCTGGCTCAATGTACAAGCTTTAAAGAAAACATATTATAATCAATTTTGGTAACTCTCAGCATGCTTCATATACTTCAGCAAGGACATGTATATCAGCACCACCTCCTGGAGAAAGTTCTTACTAGAAGGAAATTTCAAGCATTGAGGTACTGAGGAAACTCTGAACAGTCTTTCCATCAACCGTGGGTTCGCGTCTTAGAGCAAGTTCACTGGTTTTGGGAAAAAGTGGTAGAAATTTTGACATTTTGAAAATTTTACCATGCAAAAATGTTTTCAAGATCTTTGGGCGTTGTGTTTTTTTACAACACTGTTTCTATTTCAGCCGTATGTGATACAAATATTGTTATTTTTGCATCACAGCATGCGAAAATACAACACGTGTTGTAAAAAAACCAGAAGGCCACCGATCTTGAAAATGTTTTTGCATGGCAAAATTTTCCAAATGTGCCGTGAGTGTCAAAATTTCTACCTTTTTTTCCCGACCCCAGTGAACTTGCTCTTAACTACAAAAGTTCGTGTTTGAACTTGCATTTCTATGACCACGCAGAAAATTTTGTTTATGTTTTATTTTCAACATAGGAATTTCAGCCAACTCCAACTTTTCTTCGTGTAGCAAAGTATGTTGCTATGGTTCTCAATTTGTGTTGTTTTCTGCCGAATGGAAAAAAAGGTCCCGACTGACGAAGTATGCTAATAAATCTACAATTTGAGATTCTAATGTCATTTGAATTGGAACAATCATTGATGGAAATTTCACTTTTTGGACAATACTGAATATTTCATAAAAGAAATCATAAAAAGGCAACAATTTACTAAGTAAATTGATCTTAAAATCTACTCTACAATATGATTTGAGATTTTTTGATGACCACATCATCATTATTGTTACTATTATTATTATCTGGAGCACGTTTGGTAAATGGAAATCAGCATTTCTCTAAAATGAATAAATTGGTAAAGGAAAAAATTCTTCGTGTAGAATAAGCTCTTTTTAATACTTTTCATTTAGGCACATCTGATATTTTGAAAACTCCAAAACATGTTGAACCGATAAATCAAAATCATATTTTGAGTATACAATTTATTAACGAAGTCAACTTACTTATCATGAAAGATATTATGGAAAAAAAATAGTAGATATACTTGTGTTGTATTTAGTATAATTGTCAGATCGGGACACAAAGTTTTGGTGATAATGAGCTTAACAGTTTTCGCCAGAAGCTTTCGAAATTTCGTTTTCTAACAAGGAACACGATCTTCCAAAAAATTTCACCTAATCAAAAAATCATGCGAGAAGCTTTAAAATTATCTCTTAGCACTATAACAACAATCACAATACTCTCCATGGTTGAGTTTTCAATAAGAAAGTTAAAAGCTCTTCGACAAAAGCTCGGATCGATTGGAATCGATTTTGACAGTTCATTTGTATCGATTGGAATTTTGTCTTTCAGACGTCGCTTCTGTCACAGGTAGAGGTGATTTTGTCTTATGGGGCCGTTCACTTATTAAGTAAGCACGATTTTGGAAATTTTTAACCCTCCCTCCCCTCCTGGTAAGACAAAATAAGATTTTTCAAAACCCCCCCTTACCCCCTAATAAGATCTTACATTTTTTTTTTTATTGAGAAATGGACACGTTTTTTTCAAATAATTGTTTGAAAATATTAGAAATGTGTCATCCCAGCATCAAAACAAAGCACTTTTTAAGTAAAACTAATTGCACTTGAAAAGTACAATTTATACAAAACAACAGATGAAGTGTCATAAATGATTATAGAACACGTTATTGAAGAAATAGCATGTTCGGACTAACAATAATCTTCATTGAGTTTCCACAATCGAATAAATAATATAAAATCTTAATTCCGAATAAAAAATCATGTTAGCACAAGGTATCATAAGAATTTTTATGTTTCTTACTTGATAATCATTAATATCTAACTTTAAAAAATCATTCTCTACTAAGTACTAGAATTGTTTTTTTTTTTTTCGGGATTTTCATTCCTTAGGATGATTCATCCCTAGTCCATATACTAGAATTGGTGCGTTGACGATGTTTAACGACAATTACGTTGTCAACTAACATGAAATCTCAGACTCATTTCAGCGATTAGCAATAAAATTTTTGAATTTATTTGGTAAATCGTTTGTAAAATTTAGAGTTGGTAATGTCTATCACTGAAAAAACTGTCTAGAAATTCATTATCTTAAGCGCTTCATATTGATTTTTAAAAAATTTTTCTCGACGTAATCATTTTCGAAATATGATGGATTTAAATAATGGTGTCATAACGCGCCACTTTCCTTTTTTTTCTATAAATTTCTCAATCAAAAAGTTTAAGAGCTTGTATATCCGACACAACCACAAGAATTAGGGCATCTTTTTTCAATTCCACAAAAACTTAATAAATGAATTAATACGAATTTTTTGAATTTGTTTAATTTTAACTTTTATATTTTTTCTTGTTATAGCTAGTGTCATTTCTAGTTAGCCCTAACCCCTTAACACCGCAACATGTAAACCAAATAAGCACCAGCTCCAGCGTCGACTCTCTAAGCAAGCCAAGCCCTAGTTGAACTTGCATGTGTTTTGTTCAAAAGGTGCTGAACAACTGTTACAATTTAAATTTCATTTGATGTTTCTAGTCCTAAATAATATGATACGATAATTTGGCAACCAAAAAACCCATCCCCATGTTGATAAATCATAGCGTGTCGTTAAAATTTACCCAAACAAACGACAAAATACACGGCGTGTGAAATACACGAGTACACTAAGTTTAGCGTGAGGTGGAAAACCCGGGAAATGTCATTATCATTTCCGGGTGCGAAGAAAAAAGATCGCCACAAGTGCGAAGTGTAGCGCGGCAGTGTTTTACGGGAATAATCCGAGAAAACCCGTAGAGGATACGACAGTTTCTCAGCCAGAAAATAAAAATAAAAAGGTATGTTAGCATTCGAGCGGGCAAAGTGCCGTAAAACTAACGAGAAATCGTATGTTTCGCTTTAGCTCCGACAAGCGCCTACCAGCCACGCGGCACGTGCTCGAGGAAGAAGATTAGAGGGCAGAGCCCCACTGGAAGGTGAGACACCCTATTAAACTAATGGTTTGTTAGAATCGTTTAGACCCTACTTCCCTGCGCTAGCTCAACAGGGGAAACTAAATTGATCACCGGAGAAATATTTTTAAACAACTACAACAATTAAAACTGTGATTCATGGGCGGACTTTTCAACCTTAATTGAACTTTACGAAAACAAATAACGATAGGAAAAATATTCTTAATCTTTCAGGGAATGCACATTTAAAGAAAGACTCGACAATTTGGATGAAAGAAAAGACCATACAAAATTTATTCATAATTTTCCAATCCACTTTTCTTTGTGAGTTTTGTTTCTCGAATGTATATAAATTTTTAGAAGAGGAAATGGTAAGTTTTTGGGTTTTATTTTTGTACTTGCGCTTTTATTTGGTATCTCGATGGTCTCGTTGCGGCCGTTTCTCGGTGGTCGACTCGTTGGGGGACTTCTGCTGGAACAACGTAACGGGATCGGACGAATACAGGAACTGGACGGAATCCGGAATTGCTCTCTGGGCAATTCCCGCAACAACTCGGCCTGTTTGGCGTAGGCCTACCGTTTCACTTCGGTCCGGGGAGCTTTTGTGTGCACGGTAACCACGCGAGTGTCTCACTCTATCGAGGGGCAAGTAACGGATTTGGTCGGCACTAGAACACCCAGAGGGAATTCCCACCAGACCTCACCACAGCGCGGAGTGCCCCAAGGGGGTTGTAACGGGGGCGGGGCACTTGTCACAGGCACGACCTAACGCACTCGCGGGACACCGGTGTGTTCGCGTAAAGGCTGATGGTGATTCACGGCACTGGGGGAAGACACTTGTTCTGGGGTTCTCTTCACTTTGCCACCTCGACCGACCAGCTGGGAAATGGATGCGTGAAGCTTCCAGCTGGCCGTTGAAAATTCTTCAGACCACTACCGGAACTGATAAAAACGGGGGAAGGGGGTCAATGCCACCCAAGTACGGTTGGAAACGGGCTAGTCACGTAAGGTGTGTGACGCGCTGTTACTGCTCAACCTCGGACCGGATATACTCGAAAAAGCCCCGAGCTTCTCGAGCTCCTCCTATTTATAGGTTTTCTTGTCCTTTCATCGCCATGTTCCCATTTCCCGTGAAGCATGTTTTGTCCCCTTCGAAGATTCTCGATGACAGCAACATGACAGGAACAATACAGGAACTGACATATAGAGGGCTGGTGTCTTTTCGAACAAAACATTTTATGGCGTGCATTCCATAACAAAATATATTAATCTAACAAAACTAAACCTAACAAATAACTAACTAAATGAATAATAAATAAATAACGCAAAAATAAATAAATAAATAAATAACGAAGAATTTAATAAATTAATAAATAAATAAATAAACAAAACTAAATCCCTAAATGACACCAGCCGATTGCTATTAAAATTAGAACAAGACACCACACAAACATGAGATATCTTATCCTAATTTTAGACATTTACGAACAATAATTTTTATTTACAATATTTACAAAGTTTTCATCCAAACTGGCCCAAAAATCACAATTTTTATTGTAACCATTAAATGAATGGTTACAATCTTCCCGGAGTCGGGGGTGAAAAAACCCGAGGACCAATGCATCGTGGTGGCTCCCTTAGCCTTAAAATCGCAACATATTCTAGAGTAATTTAGTCATAGCCAACCAGAGGAATCTTCCCATGTCGTCGATTCTAATGCCGGGTCACAACACACCATGTGTAATCGCGTAACCTACCGCCGCTCCCTTAGCATTAGAATCGCAACATATTCTAGGGTAATTGGGTCATCATTGCAGAGGAATCTTCTCACGTAGACGATTTTAAGGCTGGGTCACTAAACACGGTTGCAAAGGTCCTGTCTGGAACGAGGGTTTTTTTCCTTGGGTTCTCCGCTGATTAACTTCACAGAAATGTAACGGAATATCCTCATAGCCATTGTGAAGTAAGAGTGCAAGCACTTCACATACCGTGGCTCCCTTGGTCTTCAATTCGCAACATATTCTAGAGTAATTGAGTCATATCCAAGCAGAGGAATCTCCCCATGTCGTCGATTCTAATGCCGGGTCACTATGCACGGCAGGAATTTGCGCCTTACCTACCGCGGCTCCCTTAGCATTAGGATCGCTACATTAATTTGTTCATGCTTGCAGAGGAATCTTCTCACGTAGCCGATTTGAAGACGGGGTTACAAAGCACGGTAACAATGACCCAAGATTTTTCCCGAAAGACGCCCATTTCTGTTCGTTCCTCAACGGAGTCATCCCGAATTAGTCGCCAAAACAAAGTCTTCCCTCCACCAAATCACGAGTCCATAATAGGAATTACTGATCACTGACTACCATTTTGCGTCATCTCAAAAAAAGTTTCCCTCTTTCTCTCCTCTGATCCAAATCGTTTCTCAAAACCAAAAGTGTCCCCCTAATCATTCAGTGTGCGATCTCGTCCAATAGGCTCTAAGCAAATAAAGAGATCATAAATTGCCAAGACATCTCTTATCACATGTTGTTATACACCAAAGTTGCGTTGACGAATAACTTATTTTATAACGTTACCTAAATTACACTAGCCTATCCTACTTTTTCCAATCACTCTTTCTTTCATTCGACTAGTATTTTCTTTCATTCATTCAATTTCATTCATTCGTTCAATCACCCAAACATTTAATCTTTTACGGCTAACGTCAAACACTTAGTTACATGTAATGACGAAAAAACAACTTATTATACTAATCAATCAGTTTCAGTTCGTACGAAACTGAAACGATTTATTCTGTGGCGGAAATATACAACTCGAAACGTTATTTCTTTCATCGCTCAATTTTGAGTGCAAAATTGCGAAATAACGCAGAATTGCGTTTTATTTCCTTAGCGTGTATAAACAACACTGTTTGGCTGCGTCCTTTTCTGGCCAAACTGAACGAAACTCGCATCGTTTTCGCTGATGACTGTCGATGATGACAGCCGATGATGATTGCTGACGTGGCATTCAAATGTCATCAGAGTTAGCGGGGATTGTTTTGAAGTTTTCGGCATGTGGAGAACGACGGATGGATTAGTTGAGTACGTTGAGAAAATTCCGGTTATTTTAGGTTTTTGATAACGTTTTTGTTTCAGGATCCACAAAATCAGGATGATGCTTGCTTGGTTACGGTGAAGAACGTGGGTGTGGTGCGCGAGGCCCCGCGAGCCGGGTTGTCGCGGGGAGATGAAATTCCTCCTGCGGCTTTCGACCGTAGTTGTCCCCGTTTTGGCACCAAGCAGATTTACCGACATCTTCCTGCACCGCAGAGTGGATAATCCTCTTGTCCGGGATTGGTAGTACCACAAGTAGTCCAAAAGGAGATCGGCCTCTACTGGATGTAACCAATCTACCTCGAATGAGAATCTATCGCTGCGGTGATGTTCTTTTGTCCCTCGCAAGGGGCTAACTTTGGCCTGGCTCGAGGGCAATTCCGCGGTCTCGCAGGCACACAACGCAAAGGAAAACGTGGAATTCTCGATTCAGAGGATTTGAGAGAACATAAACGACGGATGACAGAATTGGAAATCATCATTTATAAAAAAGGGTGCTGACTGTGAAGTACGGTGCGCGCCAGGAACTGCTGATACCTGGTTCTGTCACTCTCCCCACCAAACTAGCGGTTGCTAAACAGGAGCTAATCAGGTCGGAAGCTGATCCGTTTTTGTGGACGTGATAGCCATCAAAGGCCCTGTAGCTGCTGTCGACGGTGGAACTGCTGATTAATGCAGGCCGTGAAGTGGCCATGATCAGCATCAAAATTTTTTTGAAATCAGGCTGAATTTTAGCGGGTCGGTATGAACAAGAAGTTGGTCTGCTCCCATTGTTCTCCCAGCGATTCCATCGGTTTCGACTGTCTGCGTTTCAGAAGCCCCACCTTTCCGATGGTTCATCTGTACTTCCTCTCGGAATAGGAAAACGGGTTGAAGGTTCTAGCTGTTGATTATGAATTAATTTGATGGGAAGGCTTAATATTGTTTTTAAATTCTAGGTGTTCAGGATACAGAAAAAAAAGGTGTCGTGTCGAGGCCCCCAGACGAGCTTTCCACTACAAAACTTGTAGTTTTCGAAGGACGAATCGGAGGAACACCTATTTGGAAAAAAGACCAGCCGGAGGCCCCTTACCCGAAGGGTGAAGTTGGTTTGGCCAGACCTAGGGAGGCTCTGAGGCCCTGTTGCATCGGATATTTTGACGAAATTTGTCCGTCGGGTAACTGGTGAGCATACTTTATTTTTTCTATGTTTATATGACACCTTTGCGCATAAAACTGCGACAGCTTTCATGCTGGTTTTATGTGCGCCGCTGGCCAAACTCCTAAATCCTTGCCATTAAGATCCTCAAGCTCGTAAGAGGAAGTGCCACGCACATTTTTTATTCTGCAAGGTAAAAATTGAGATCCATATTTGGAATTGTAACTTTCCAACGCGTTGGAAAGTTTCATATTCCGTCTATAAACTAATTGCCCTTTGGTGAACGGTTTGGCTGGGCGAATGCGCAAATTGTAGGTGCGTTGCGTCGAAGCATATGCTTTTGCCAGATTCTTTTTTACCAACTCGTAAACGCTTAAGAATAACTCTTTTCTGCGTTTCTCGAACTGTTCGGGTGAAAGATTTTCCCCATGGCGGGCGAGGCGATAGTCATTTCCTTGCTCCGCATATTCATGTCCGTGAATTATGAAATATGGGGTAAACCCCGTCGGTGAGTGAACGCTAGTATTTAAAATCATTTCAATTTCTGCAATTTTTGTGTCCCAGAGACGTTGATCCCCTTTGACGTAAGTGCGGATAGCAGCGTTGATGGTTCGGTTTACTCTCTCTACGGGGTTCGCCTGCGAATGATATCGTGAGTTCAACCAGTGAGTTATTTTGAATTGATCAAGCAATGACTTGAACTCTTTCGAGAGAAAACTAGAACCGTTATCGGTTATAATTATCTCTGGAACAGAATTCTTCATGAACCATTGATCTTTCAAAATAACGCACAGAGTTGAACTAGCGATTTTCTTCACAGGCTGAACTAAAACCCATTTCGAGAAGTAATCCGAAACCACCAACAAATGCTGGTTGCCTTTACGACTTCTGGGAAGGGGTCCGATAAAATCAACCGAAATCAACTGCCAGGGTCGATCTGCTAGACGCATTTTACCCATTTCGGGAACCATGGCGACGTGAGACGGCTTTACTTCTTTGCACGTCGTGCATTGCCGGACAAATTTTCGAATTTCCACAGTCATGCGAGGCCAATAGTACCGCTGTCTGATCCTTGCTAGCGTCCGTTCATATCCGGAATGAAAAGACGAGTTATGCGAATCCTCTATTATTTTGGCAATCTCCTCCGTCCGTGGTACGCGTTTCCATGCAAAATTAGAATCATGTGGGAAGTCGGGAATGGAAATATATTTGAAAAGTTGACCATTTTCAACTCTAAAATCCACATAATCATCTGGTTTACTCACAACTTTATGCAGCATGGAATCGTACCACGTTGTGGATGGGCTGTCAATTGCTGCAATGCTACGAGAAAGTGCATCAGGAACGACATTTTCTTTGCCTTTCCTGTGCACTATTCTCATATCATATTGCTGCAGAATGAGCGCCCACCTACTACAACGTGATCCTACTTTCCACTTTGCATTAAGTATGTGAGTAAGAGCAGATGAATCGGTGACTAAAGTAAAATGGTAACCCTCAATATACCCCCTAAAGGCATCAATAGCCAATATAGCTGCCAATGCCTCCTTTTCAGCTGCATGGTAGTTCTTCTGTGGCGTGCTGAGTTTGTGGGAGTAGTACGCTATGACACATTCTCCGTTGTCATGCTGTTGTGTTAGCACACCTGCCACTGCTACGTCGCTTGCATCTGTTTGGATGGTGAAAGGTCGGCTGAAATCTGGGCTGGCCAAAATTGGGGAAGAAATTAATAGCTCCTTGATACGAACGAAAGCTGCTTCGGCATCTTCATTCCAGCGAACCAGTTTCGACTTCGTTTGTAGGAGATCGGTGAGAGCCGCCGTGGTTCCGCTGAAGTCTGGAATGAATCGCCGATAATAATTGGCCATTCCCAGAAACCTCCGGAGTTTCGTTACTGTTGTTGGCCGTTCGTATTCCAATATTGGCCGTACCTTTTCCGGATTTGTACGTAGGCCTTCGGTTCCTAAGAGGTAACCCAGAAAGGGTACTTCGGATACTCCAAATCGAGACTTTTCGCGGTTAATACTCAGGTTGGCTTCACGTAGACGACGAGAGATCTCCGTAAGAAGCTGTACGTGATGCTCGAATGTTTCCGTTACCACGACAATGTCATCGAGGTATACGAAAACATTCGGTTCCAGTATACCATGACCCAGTACGAAATCCATTATTTTGGCCAATGAAGCAGGACTGTTGACCAACCCGAAACACATCCGGGTATACTGGAACAACCCTTTACCCTGCACGCTGAAAGCTGTGTACCGCCGGGACTCCTTATCTAGCGGAACCTGTAGGAATGCTTCCGACAGGTCTATTGTTGACAAATATTTTGCTTTTGGTAATTGGCCTAATATTCTTCCAGGGTGGGGTAGAGGGTAAGCATCTCGGACAGTTCTTTCGTTGATCTTCCGTGCGTCTAAGCAAAGCCGAACCTTGTTTGGTTTGATGACCGGGACACAATTCAGCGACCAATCTGAATCGCTCCGTTCAATTATGCCGGCCTCGAGCAACCGTTCCAGCTCTACTGCAACCAACGCCTGGGTTTTTGGAGACATGACATACGGAAATTGACGCACCGGTGGCTTGCCTTTGTATTCCTCCTTCAAGACGATCCGGTGGGTGGCCAAAGGAGTGGTGGTAAGTTTACCGTGACCTGCAGCTAAAAAACTGTTTTTTATCTTTTCTAATTTCTCCTCTTCTTCTAGCGACAACATGTTAATTGGGTCAGGGACCTCTTCAACGACTGCGTTCACGGAATCTCCGGCCAACTTAGTGGGAACGATGTGAAATTTGGTCCAAAAGTCCATCCCGCAAATGCAGTCGATGGACAAATTCGCAACCACCAGAATGGTGATCACCTTGATTCGTCCATCAAACTGGATAGGGAGACAAGCCTGGCCTAAAATTTCCAACGAATCACCACTTGCTGAACGGAGATCCAATGATTTGGCTAACGCAAAGACCTTCCTTTGCCTTGTTTTGAAGAAGAGATTCTCACTGATTAGAGAATAATTACTGCCACTGTCTAGCAGTGCTCGAACCGGGAAATCATGAATACGGATTTCAACAAAAGGACGATGATCGTTTGGAAAAGGATAGGAGATGTTGCAGATTTCGGTATCACTAGAATAAAAGTGGTTTGGGACCGTTTCCCAGAACCACGGTGGAGCGGATGAATCATAGGATAAAGTGTTTACGCCTGGCGTTCCTGCGAACCGCGGTTTTGGTTCGCAGTACCGTGGTTTTTTACACAGTACGGACAGATTGCTGTTGGAAAGCCACGAAGCCCACACTTGAAGCAGACAATGATTGGTGGCTGACGACATATTGCTGCGTGATGCCCCTCTCGATTGCAATTGTAGCATCGATTTGAAGGAGGAGGCTTATGGTTGTTCACTACCATCTCCAACGTTATTGGTGGTTGTGACTGACCGCTGGATGTTTCGCCGGATGATTTACCCACCATTTGACGTGACGGGCCAGGTAAATTTGGCGAGAACTGGTTCTGACTCTTCGGAGCCCCGTTCCCTTTTGAACCTGCCACAGAAGCCCGGGGATAGGAGTTCTGCAGCTGTTGTACTACTACATTGGTGTCCGAAGTTGCCATCTGTTGCCTGTTTTTGGTGGCCTGTTTGTGATCAGATCCTTCAATCACGTTGACCACTTTATCTGGACCGAAAACTTTATTGTAAGCCGAAAAGTTGAGAGCATCAAGCTTCTGACCCGCCGCAACTAGAGACTCCAGATTCAGAACAGGAACGAAAGCCATTTGCTTCTTATAATCCATCCTCATGTTCTGTTGGAGGATTTGGATCTTTTCAAATTCCGGAATTGGAGCGCTCATGGTCCGGATCAGTTTTTCTACCTCGCTGTAGAACTCGTAGAACGATTCCTGCTGCCTTTGTCGTCTTTGGTAGACCTTCATCTTGATGAGGGCGTCCAAATCCGGATGCAAATAGGTCCTTCGAAGCTCAAAGACCAAATGCTGCCAGCTGATGAGGCGACCCATGGAGCGCTGGGTCATATACCACTTCAACGCGGATCCGGTAAACAGATGAACTGCCGATTCGAAAAGCTCCTGCTCGGAAACCCTTTCGGCCATGGACAGAGCATATACCACTTCCAGAAACTCATTCAGTTTCAACCCTTGATCGTCTCCGCTGTATTTTGCAATGTTCCATTTTGAAACTGGCAAAGTATGGCGAGACTGAAAAGGGTTCTGAAACGGATAAGATAGTCCAGGTTGTCCGTACTGTCCTCCAGATGGACCATAAGGGAAACCGGATTGTCCCTGGTACTGGTTCGGCAACCAACTGTTGGCAAACGGAGGCTGAGAAGGATTCTGCATCGGATAATTTTGCGCTTGGGGATTTGGCTGACCAACATTTTGGGAAACATTCACATTCGGAAGGGTTTGATTGGGGAAATTTGGAGGTACGGGAAATTGATTGTAAGGATTGGAATAAGGATCTTGAGGATGGCTATTGTTATTTAGATGACAATTTGAAATTGAGAATTGAGCAGTTGGTCTATTGGTTTGGATTTTATTTTCATGAATGGGTTGGGAAATATTTATTGAAGCTGAATAAGGATAATGATTAGGAATTTGAGGGTAAAAAGAATTTGTTTGAGGATACGTGGGATTAGAAATGATTTGGGGAAATGAATTGTTTTGGAAACTAGAATTAGCGGAAAAATTTTCAAAATTCATGTTGGTGCCACCATCTAATGGGTTCGAAACATTTTGAATTTCCTGATTGGTTTGAGTTTCAGCATCCTTTCCTTCTTTTCTTTTAGCTAGTTCTTCTTCGAGACGTACTATTCTCGCCTGTAAGCTATGGATCCAGTCCAGATCGTCTTGGCCCAAAGCTGTAGGTGTAGGAACCTCGGACCTGGCGCTGCCTGTAGCCTCTACCATTGCCTGCGAAGGGTTGTCTATAGTGGTATCCTGTTGCTCGCTTCCCGGTGGTTCCATCGCGGTTTGCATCAATTGCACTAAGTCAACCAGTACATTCTGCATTTGCGTCAAAAGGTTTGGTGAGCCCCGTGACGAACAAAGGAGAGTGGCTACTCGAGCGCCCACGTGAGCTAGACGAGCTAAGGAAATCCTTTTTTGCATGTCATCGGAAATGTTAGATTGTAAGGATTTTTTTAGTTGTTTGAATTTTATCAAGCAAATTTCCCGTTCATTTTCGGGATCGCTTCTTAAATTTAAGGAACCTAATTTACTACCGGATTCTTTTTCCCTTTTTAACGCATCCCGCAAACATTTCCTTTTCCTGGACAAATCCAGTCCCGACAATATCACATCGCGACATTTGAGCTCTTGCTCGAGTTCATCCTCCTCCAATAACTCCACCCGCATAACCTGGTATAATTTAACCAAGCGATCTAGCGCTTGATTAAAGCTTAGCTCCTCCATCGTTGACTAATCCTAGATTAACTAATAATAAATCTACTAATATTTCGATTTTCGAAAAATGAGCTGAAAAAGAAATACTCAGTGGGTAACTTAGGGTATTAAACGCCAGAAAGTATGCAATATTGGCGATTGATGCCTTTAGGGGGTATATTGAGGGTTACCATTTTACTTTAGTCACCGATTCATCTGCTCTTACTCACATACTTAATGCAAAGTGGAAAGTAGGATCACGTTGTAGTAGGTGGGCGCTCATTCTGCAGCAATATGATATGAGAATAGTGCACAGGAAAGGCAAAGAAAATGTCGTTCCTGATGCACTTTCTCGTAGCATTGCAGCAATTGACAGCCCATCCACAACGTGGTACGATTCCATGCTGCATAAAGTTGTGAGTAAACCAGATGATTATGTGGATTTTAGAGTTGAAAATGGTCAACTTTTCAAATATATTTCCATTCCCGACTTCCCACATGATTCTAATTTTGCATGGAAACGCGTACCACGGACGGAGGAGATTGCCAAAATAATAGAGGATTCGCATAACTCGTCTTTTCATTCCGGATATGAACGGACGCTAGCAAGGATCAGACAGCGGTACTATTGGCCTCGCATGACTGTGGAAATTCGAAAATTTGTCCGGCAATGCACGACGTGCAAAGAAGTAAAGCCGTCTCACGTCGCCATGGTTCCCGAAATGGGTAAAATGCGTCTAGCAGATCGACCCTGGCAGTTGATTTCGGTTGATTTTATCGGACCCCTTCCCAGAAGTCGTAAAGGCAACCAGCATCGAAGGGGACAAAACATGCTTCACGGGAAATGGGAACATGGCGATGAAAGGACAAGAAAACCTATAAATAGGAGGAGCTCGAGAAGCTCGGGGCTTTTTCGAGTATATCCGGTCCGAGGTTGAGCAGTAACAGCGCGTCACACACCTTACGTGACTAGCCCGTTTCCAACCGTACTTGGGTGGCATTGACCCCCTTCCCCCGTTTTTATCAGTTCCGGTAGTGGTCTGAAGAATTTTCAACGGCCAGCTGGAAGCTTCACGCATCCATTTCCCAGCTGGTCGGTCGAGGTGGCAAAGTGAAGAGAACCCCAGAACAAGTGTCTTCCCCCAGTGCCGTGAATCACCATCAGCCTTTACGCGAACACACCGGTGTCCCGCGAGTGCGTTAGGTCGTGCCTGTGACAAGTGCCCCGCCCCCGTTACAACCCCCTTGGGGCACTCCGCGCTGTGGTGAGGTCTGGTGGGAATTCCCTCTGGGTGTTCTAGTGCCGACCAAATCCGTTACTTGCCCCTCGATAGAGTGAGACACTCGCGTGGTTACCGTGCACACAAAAGCTCCCCGGACCGAAGTGAAACGGTAGGCCTACGCCAAACAGGCCGAGTTGTTGCGGGAATTGCCCAGAGAGCAATTCCGGATTCCGTCCAGTTCCTGTATTCGTCCGATCCCGTTACGTTGTTCCAGCAGAAGTCCCCCAACGAGTCGACCACCGAGAAACGGCCGCAACGAGACCATCGAGATACCAAATAAAAGCGCAAGTACAAAAATAAAACCCAAAAACTTACCATTTCCTCTTCTAAAAATTTATATACATTCGAGAAACAAAACTCACAAAGAAAAGTGGATTGGAAAATTATGAATAAATTTTGTATGGTCTTTTCTTTCATCCAAATTGTCGAGTCTTTCTTTAAATGTGCATTCCCTGAAAGATTAAGAATATTTTTCCTATCGTTATTTGTTTTCGTAAAGTTCAATTAAGGTTGAAAAGTCCGCCCATGAATCACAGTTTTAATTGTTGTAGTTGTTTAAAAATATTTCTCCGGTGATCAATTTAGTTTCCCCTGTTGAGCTAGCGCAGGGAAGTAGGGTCTAAACGATTCTAACAATTAAAACTGTGATTCATGGGCGGACTTTTCAACCTTAATTGAACTTTACGAAAACAAATAACGATAGGAAAAATATTCTTAATCTTTCAGGGAATGCACATTTAAAGAAAGACTCGACAATTTGGATGAAAGAAAAGACCATACAAAATTTATTCATAATTTTCCAATCCACTTTTCTTTGTGAGTTTTGTTTCTCGAATGTATATAAATTTTTAGAAGAGGAAATGGTAAGTTTTTGGGTTTTATTTTTGTACTTGCGCTTTTATTTGGTATCTCGATGGTCTCGTTGCGGCCGTTTCTCGGTGGTCGACTCGTTGGGGGACTTCTGCTGGAACAACGTAACGGGATCGGACGAATACAGGAACTGGACGGAATCCGGAATTGCTCTCTGGGCAATTCCCGCAACAACTCGGCCTGTTTGGCGTAGGCCTACCGTTTCACTTCGGTCCGGGGAGCTTTTGTGTGCACGGTAACCACGCGAGTGTCTCACTCTATCGAGGGGCAAGTAACGGATTTGGTCGGCACTAGAACACCCAGAGGGAATTCCCACCAGACCTCACCACAGCGCGGAGTGCCCCAAGGGGGTTGTAACGGGGGCGGGGCACTTGTCACAGGCACGACCTAACGCACTCGCGGGACACCGGTGTGTTCGCGTAAAGGCTGATGGTGATTCACGGCACTGGGGGAAGACACTTGTTCTGGGGTTCTCTTCACTTTGCCACCTCGACCGACCAGCTGGGAAATGGATGCGTGAAGCTTCCAGCTGGCCGTTGAAAATTCTTCAGACCACTACCGGAACTGATAAAAACGGGGGAAGGGGGTCAATGCCACCCAAGTACGGTTGGAAACGGGCTAGTCACGTAAGGTGTGTGACGCGCTGTTACTGCTCAACCTCGGACCGGATATACTCGAAAAAGCCCCGAGCTTCTCGAGCTCCTCCTATTTATAGGTTTTCTTGTCCTTTCATCGCCATGTTCCCATTTCCCGTGAAGCATGTTTTGTCCCCTTCGAAGATTCTCGATGACAGCAACATGACAGGAACAATACAGGAACTGACATATAGAGGGCTGGTGTCTTTTCGAACAAAACATTTTATGGCGTGCATTCCATAACAAAATATATTAATCTAACAAAACTAAACCTAACAAATAACTAACTAAATGAATAATAAATAAATAACGCAAAAATAAATAAATAAATAAATAACGAAGAATTTAATAAATTAATAAATAAATAAATAAACAAAACTAAATCCCTAAATGACACCAGCCGATTGCTATTAAAATTAGAACAAGACACCACACAAACATGAGATATCTTATCCTAATTTTAGACATTTACGAACAATAATTTTTATTTACAATATTTACAAAGTTTTCATCCAAACTGGCCCAAAAATCACAATTTTTATTGTAACCATTAAATGAATGGTTACAGGTTTAGAGCTAATACCATTCTATTCACGGCCTCTAGGTGTTCTCCCGCCCACCTAAAAGGGTGAATTTGCGCGAGAGGGAAGCTTAAAGCTTCGGAAAAGCAAAAAGAACAAGAGGGTCGCTCAGGTAAGACGCCACTCTCGGAAAAAAAGCCTGCAACCTTCTTCTCTAACAAACGCCTTATATTCAACACAGGCGGCCTTCTTTTTCCAATTAAATTGTCAGCACCTTCGCCTCGGATACGAGGTTTCCATCGATTCCTGCAACTTTTGCCGGAGGAAAGGTGGCATTTAGCCATTCAGCATCTCCGGAACTCTCGGCTGCAACTGCCAGCCTCGCCTCGGCCACAACGTGCCCGCGCTGGCAACTTCAAAGGTGGCAATTAGCCATTTAACATCACCGGGAGTCTCGGCTACAACTGCCTGCCTTCTCTCGGCTAGAACGCACCCGCGGTGCAACATCAAAGGTGGCGTTGAGCCACACAGCATCCTCGTAGAGACACTTTGTTTCTAAGGCTCCCGTAGGCGTAGCATCTATTGTGGCAATTAGCCATTCGACTTCACCGACAGTCTCAACTGCACCTTTACGGCTGCACCGGCGGTCGTGGAATCAACTGTGGCATTTGGCCACTCATCTTCATCAACAGTCTCGTCTGCACCCTTCGGCTGCACCTGCAGTGCTGCAATCAACTGTGGCATTTGGCCAATTAGCATCATCGGCAGCTTCGACTACACTTCCGACTGTACCTGTGTTCGTCGAATCAACTGTGGCCTTGGGACATCTTCTATCACCGGCAGTTGCGACTCCATTTTTCGGCTGCACCTGCAGTGGTGTAATCAACTGTGGCATTTGGCCACTTACTATCATCGGCCGTTGCGACTGCACTTTCCGATTGCATCGGTGGTCGCCGAATCAACTGTGGCATTGGCCACGTATCATCATCGGCAGTTTCGACTGCAATCTTCGACTGCACCTGCTATCGTCGAATCCACTGTGGCATTGGGCCATTTATCATCAACGGCACTACTCGACTGCATCGCGGTCGTCGCAACAACGGAACACATCAGTGAAATCATTTGGGGCATGATGCCGGAGGCGGCGAGAGGAGGTTTGCCCACACCAAGGCGGAGGAGGAAAAGCTTCGTGGCCACTCAGTGCGCTGCTGCGCCTTCAAGGACGATGCCGTAAGTTCAATAGAATCTGAATGAAAATGCTATGGGGGAAATGTGGGTGAAAAATGTTGCAAAAATTATAAACTAAACTCAAATTTAAAGTTTTCGAGCGTTATTCATTTCGTAGCTCCGTCTACGGCAAAGCCTTTATAATACAACTAATTGAATTCGCTCTAATTTTGATTTTATATGCCGAAAATATCTTTGCGCACGCAAAATGAAGGAAAAGTTCAAAGCATAATAACGAAAAAGGGTGGAGCACAAAGCTTGCTTTGATCCATTGGTTTTTCATCCGGATCAATTTAAAGTACACTGCCGGCCAAAAGTTTGGGATCACCCCTTTTTAAAACATGAAAGCATACTTATAAAACACATTTGTAAAATTTTGAGCAATAGACAATACGGAAAGTATTGTCATTAAAACAGAAATTTTGCCTTAAACTTAATTAGGCTCATCTAGCCCGCACTGTTTGAGGTTCGGCAATTTTGACAACCTTTATAATAAAATCGATTTCTCAAAAACTGAAGGAGATTTTAACATAAGAATATTTCCAATGTATAGAAAACAGATGCCTGCTCATGTGTATATAGTTTTTTGTACACATTTTCGATGCAATATTTGAGAAAATCAGTGTTCTTCTTAATAGGCGCATATAGCCCGCTCCTCCCCTATGGAAAAGATGTCTGTTAAAAAGGCGTTTTTCGTGACGCGAGATCCGTTCGCGAATTTCAATTAGCCCCCCTATAGTGTTGCCGTAAGACGTAATTCTACGTCAAAAGATTGTTATAATGAAAAGCAGAAAGCGGCGATTTTTTTTAATAATGTGATTTAGCGTTTTTGGTAAAGGTAGCGTTTTTGGTAAAGGTAAAGGTAAATAACATAACAGCAAAAATAAACAACATATAGGCAGTGAGAAAAAAATAAAACCTGAGTGATATGATTTCATATGGCAGTGACGAATTATCAATGTAACATTTCTTACGTAAGATGCTTGAAAACCAACAATTTTATAAAGCAGTTTCCCGAAAAGTACTTTATTCATCCGTTGTCCTATATTTATATACTAAAAGACGGCTTAATTCCGTTTGTTCCATGTTCCTGCAGGCACCATATCGGGAGCTGCCAGGCCAAAAGGCTAATTGTATTAAAGGGTGCACCTGGTTACAAGCGGCCGGATTTCATGAAACCCAAAACCCAGTAGTTGAAACCATCAAAAAAATTAATTTACCTTGTTCACTTTACAAAGCGTAGTTTCGCTTCCTTCGACTCCAGGATCAACCGAGCTCGGTGAATGAAAAACAATAGGCTTCAGAAGAATTTTTCCCGAAACATTCCTCGTCCGGCGATTTTCGATGCAGGAACAAATTACAGTTATTCAATTACTGCGCCCGTAGCTTCTGGTGAGGGCGATCGATTGGCGATTGGTCGGAAGGATTAATTTCAAGCAACGGATTTCTTTCTGTTTCCAAGTTTTCTTCAGAATTCCCGCGCCCTGAATGGAGAAGGGCAGTCAAGCTTTCAACCTGTTCGCGGACTCTACAGGTTCGGACCTTTCCATCAATTTTGATGCTCCCGGGTGGAACAACAATCAAAAATCTCGTTTCAATTGAAAATTTTGATGAAGAAAAACGTTTCCCGAAATTTCCAATTCATCCCAACCGCGCCGCGCCGCTGCTTATCGATCTTCGGGGGTAATCATTCTCCGGATTCTTCCTTTCCATATGGTAGTTGAATCCTGCTGAACCTGAGCCTTACCAGAAATAATATTAATACGCTTGATCTCACCTTGGAGCTTTATTCAACCCGGTAATAACCATCATTAAGATCTTCGGGAGATCGATTCCTAGGGGCTGTTCTGGAGCCGAGGTCAATTTCCAAGCTTTTTCGACTTTCAAGTAACGTTCTTAAACACCGGACCGGGTAATGAGTTGGAACCGGGGGCTGTTTGTAATCCGAAACGAGCGATGCTTAGTGGGTTAAATCGATGATGAACTTGATACCGATTTTTTCTTGAAGCTTTTGGGTAGAATAAATTGTTTGTTTTTGAACGATGATAAGAAAGTCTTTACTCATGTTACAAATCAGCTTCAAGCAATAATTCCTGTTTTATAATAAACTTCAAGAACGACTTAAAAATTGCTATAAAAAACTATTTACTTACTTTACTTTGCCATTCCTTAAATATAGTTTCAAATTTGATCGTTCTGATTTTTTAGATTTTCTTGCGAAATCTGTAAGCTTTCTTATTTACATTTTTTCATCACAAGCCTTTTCAGAAAACAATGCATGAAATCAAAGCGTGGGCAACCCTCAACGAACTTACTCACTTGCTTGCAGGGTCAGCCTCTTAGTAAGTAATGAATATTAATGTTGCATTATGATGTTACACTGCATATTGCATACATAATACCTGAAAACACAATCGAGCAAATCGCAGACAGTTGTCGCTGTTCATTCGTTTCTTTCGTTGTTTGCATTTCCTGCTGCTGCCTTCTGCATTTACTTACTTATTTGACCAAAAGCATCGCGGGGTCAACAAGATGAAATAATGAGACGAAATTGATATTAATTTGCGTATCGTTCCTGCCCGCATTCGTTGTTGCGTCCAATGTTCCTCTAACGTTGATATGGCGTCGTATTTCACGGTCCATTCTCTCCCGCTCCATCCAGAAGGAGGGGGAGGCCCCAAGTTCTTATGAATTTTTGATTTATGGGCAAAAAGCCTGCACCCATTCGTGAAAGCCGTCGCGTCGCGGTTCCATTTCCTGGGTGTTCTTTGGAGCTTTGCTTTGGGATCCCCATACTATACAGAAATAGGCTGATTCCACAAACCTAGTGGCGACATAAAATTATCTTAAGCATTATAATCCGTTATTGAGCCAGATGAATCCGTAGCTTCTCCGCTATTTGCTAGTCTTTAAGGTAGGATTTTATCCCATTATCTTACCAACAGGGTTTGAGTACAGATGAGCCAGTTACAGGGATCACGCCCAAATAGGATCGTCGAATCCGCTGCATGAACGCACACAATTGCTCTATTATGACAGCTTACACGATTTACGGATTGTTCGTTTTATGGTTTTTTTTTCTTCTTCTGTGGTTCAAATGGCTCTAAAGAGAGAAGGCACTGACAGGGCAACGAAGCAAATTTATCAAATCCCGAATGGAATCTGGTTGATCTTGGAGCTTTGGCTGATTTTCTATTCGAGCAATACGCGAGTTTTACTTATGACTCAACAACTAATTTTAGAAAAATTTAATAGGTAGCTCTGTTTGTTCTACCAGCGCTAGAAATATTATTTACTAGAAGTCTTTAACTGATGTCATACATACCGAGTATTGAAATTAACTATAATAAGTTTACAAAGTACCGTAAAACGGGGTAACATTGATCACCGGGGTAGCTTTGATCAACATGAAATTGTGCCAAATAATCATCAATAACTAAGCCTATAGTTTGAATTTTCGAAAACTGTTTTCTACGTTTGAAAGCCTATTAATTGAGTATCAAATAGGCAAAATTTGGTTTGTATTTGAAATTTGTTTTCTGCTAGTAAAAATGTTATTTCAAAATCTTAAAATATCTATTTTTTCCAAGGCTCGCAAACAAACAGCCTCCTGATGATACCAAAAAGCATTTAGAAGCAAACGAGTTGTTGAATGTGAAAGAACAACTTTTTTTCTTTGTATTTGTGTAGTTGTAGTGCTATTTTTATAGGCATTTAGTGATGAACTTTTTATATTTAAAAATAAAGGACGTTTTCCAAGAGTAAGCCCGTGTTGGATAAATGGCTTTAAACCCTATCAAATGGTTAACTTTGAAGAAAAAATGAAAATGGTAATAGTGGGTGAGCCTAGAAGAACGTGTGAAGGTAAATTTGATTTGTATTTTGAAGCTAAAACTATTTAGCAAATGTTATAACTTTTGCCCCTAAAGGTATGCAGCATCAGTGTTTTTTTTCGATTATATATGTTTTTAAGAGAAAACGTTAAAAACTAGGTCAAATTGATGAACAAGCATTTAAAATTTTATTATTATGGTTTTTTGTATTCTTTATGATCAAGAAAACTCGATAAAACCGTCAAAATAGAGGCTGATCAATGTCACCCCTGTGTGGGGCACTAATACAGAGGCATGAGAGAACAACTAAACAGCGCTCAAGATTGGGCGTTAAGTCTCTCTCCACTCAGTCTGACAGCGAACGCCGAACAAGTAAGCCGCAAGATTGGTTAGGTGGCGCATATCACTCGGTGGGTGATTTCCAGCAGATAACCGAGCTACACATTTGGCGACCGACGGGACTAAGTGATTATTCTGTATCACAGTTTTTTTTTTCGAGGTTTGATTTGGTAAAGAGCTGCTTGGAAATCACCCACTGAAGAAAACAAGCGATAAAAAAATTGGAGCGGAAAAGTGAAGTGGAAAAGAAATTTGGCGGAACGTATCGACGTCGGGACAGTGTTGCCAAGTTTTCAGTTATTATAAAATTGTGAGTTATTAGTGAAAATTAAAGGAAAAAATCCATCCGAAGTTAAACGAAAAAATGCGAGTTGGGAGGACCGCAATGAACCATGCGAGTTGGGAGGACCGCAAACTAAATGTAAAGAATGCGAGTTGGGAGGACCGCAAGATTAATCTGGAGATTGCGAGTTGGGAGGACCGCAATGATGAAAAATGCGAGTTGGGAGGACCGCAAGATAAGTTCAAAGATTGCGAGTTGGGAGGACCGCAATAATGAAGCAAATGCGAGTTGAAAGGACCGCAAAAAAAAAAGAAATGTTAAGATTGTGAGTTGGGAGGACCACAATAAGAAAAAAAAAAGAAAAATACTATAAAAATGTGAGTAAAATACAAAAACTCATGAAATACATGAAATACGAAAAAATGAAAAGTTAAGATTGTGAGTTGGGAGGACCACAGTAAGAAAAAAATGGAAAATACAAGGAAAATGCGAGTAAAAAAGAGCGCAACATTAAATACGAAAAAAAATAAAACAAGTAGTATGAGAATGCGAATTCAGACAACCGGAAAAAATTAATTCAAAGATTTAAAACATTTGACATAGTAAACTGCAACACCATGAAGGAGTGTGACTTTAGAAAAAATGGAGGAGAAAACCGAGAATGAGTGCCAGAAAGAAAAAATGTCAAAGTTTAACAAATTGATGCACAATGCAATGAAGTTCAGAAGTAGAAAAATCAAAACCAGGTCAAAGTATGAGTTAAAAACACAGACAAAAGGTAAGAAAGTGCCACAAAGAGAACTAACATGGAAAAGTTAAAAAAAAATGATGCACAATGTAATGAAGTTTAAGAGTTAGAAAAATTGTTTATGTGTTAAGATAGTCAGGTGCTATAAATTAAAAAAAAAATCTTATGTGAAGCGGAGAACATCTGATGATTTCTAACATTAAAAATATGAACAAGAAAATAATAAACAAAAAAATAGCTAAACTCCAAACTATGAGCTGCATATGCACTTGATCCAACTTACTTCAAGCGACTGTGCTTAGTAAAATCGGTATCTATAAATGAAAGCTAGTCTGAAAGTTTTCAGTTTACCTAGTGTCTACTATGGACACTTAAAAGGAGGAAAGGATTGCAGTTAGGAAACAGCAGCATTCTCGTTTATGAAAGTTACAATTTTATAAAGAAAAGAAACAATCGATGATCAAATAATCTACTCATGCGTCAATGTGTGTTAGCTTATGCTTGTCAAATGGGTTCATGGTCACTTAAGATATTTAAAATATATCTGGCAAGCCTGGCGCAACAAATTGAGCGCAAGTGCAATCGTGTGTGTTCTGCTTTGATACGTTTCGAGAGCATCGATGTGTATTGAACATTTGCTGAAGTGCGAATGAAACGAAAGATCCGTCACAAGTTGGGTGAATATTAGCTGCATCCCACTCGCACTCGTGCAAAATCATCACACGATCTCGGTGGCTTCCATCGCAAATTGATGGCAAACATAACCACAAAAGAAGGAAAGAATGTTCGGTCGGTGTTGGCTTAGTTTATTATTATTTACCATAGGTTAGATTTGCGTAGCGTCGCTTGCGGCTTGCAGCGTATTATGCAAAAAAGTGAGCGCTTCCTCCCCTCTTCATGACGAGATGCTAAAGCTAAGCAACTAACAGCAAAACTGTTCAATGGCGTTTATTTAGTCAAATCATATCCATATTGGCTCCTGCTCATTGCTCCATTGGCTCCTGCTCATAAATTCTCCATAAGGTCAACAATAAAATTGTGAAACAGAACTAATTTTATGTTCTCAGCAATGAACTTTCGATGCATGATTTGGTACCAGTCATAAACGTAGATTTGATGAATTTTTAAAAAGAAACGATGTCTAGTGAGATGGAAAAAACGTGTTCATAACGCTGTTCAGCTCAAATCAAAGCTCTATCAGGATTCAGGAATAAGGTTCAACTTGAGAAATCAACATATAAAATTATTTTTCCTGTGGAAAAAAGGAATGATTGGAAGAATCTATTATGCAAATAATGCAGGTTTTTGAATTCCTTTGAACTTGTTCTTGTAAACTTTTCTTGGAAAATGAATACTTAAGCCGTTACTCTTCCATGACTGTATGCATGGGATGGGAATGTGCTCAATTGATTTCGTGAGTGTCGTGCTTGAGAGAATACTTTTTGAAAAAGTATGCTGATGTATCACAGTGTGTGTCACTTGATGAAAACTACTGAATGTGCGTGAACTTGAACTTTAAAGCGTCTGGCATAGTGCAGGGATGCCAATGCTCTTATTTTGTTCAGAATTTGTCTGATTTTAAATGGTCCATTTAAAGATCCACGTGATAACCTGATAAACCTCAGTTTTTTCCCTAATTAAAAAAAAAATAGAACCCACTTGTTTCTATGAAGCGGATTGAGGGCGAAACACGGTAACTTAAATAAAGTGTTAAAATATGTGATTTGAGAAAAAATGTCATGAAGACAGACGCATAAAAAAAAGAGGAGATGCTTTCTCACGAACGACATCTGGTCACTGCAACGAGGTTATCTATTAAACCAAACTCCAAATATTCCGGAAGGATTAATAAACCTTTATTGATTGTTTGTGTCTGCAGATCGGTTCAATTTGACCAGATTCGTACAACTCGATACTGTAGTATGCAAGTAACTTTAATCAAGTATCTCAATTTTTTTTTCTTTTCTTCCGAGAGGAAGGGACATGTGTGGGGCACTAATACAGAGGCATGAGAGAACAACTAAACAGCGCTCAAGATTGGGCGTTAAGTCTTTCTCCACTCAGTCTGACAGCGAACGCCGAACAAGTAAGCCGCAAGATTGGTTAGGTGGCGCATATCACTCGGTGGGTGATTTCCAGCAGATAACCGAGCTATACAACCCCAAAGCATCAAATACTGAACAGAGACTAAATCGATTTTTAAATAAAATTTAAAGAAGTCTAATAAATTTCTGCAACCATGTTTTACGTTCATAGAAGCCCAGTACTGGTTTTAAAAATATTAAACATGCCACATTCCCCTTAACAGAAAAAATAATCGAAAAATATTGAAAAAAGTGATCAATCTTACCCCGGATTACGGTAATCAAAACTAGGTATCGTTACGAATTGCACATTTGAACATTGATTTTGAAACATTAAAGTTAAACAACTGCGAAACCTCGTTAAAAATTTGGCAGCATCGATTCCGCGGGCGATTTTGTCAGAAAACAGTTTTGCTTTTTGGTAGTGAAAGCGTAGTTTAGTTACGCAGTCGGCGAGATAGAGCAATTCAATGACTGCAGTTGCGGGCGCTCAAAATAATGCGCAAAGATATCGTAGACAAACATTCTCTGTAGATCTAGATACACTCTTCTTTGACTCAACGACGTCATAGAAAGCAGGGCACACCTTTGTGGCTAAAGAGTAGCCTAATGTAATCCTGCCGGGGCGCAGTCGGCGCAACGCATAGCTAAGGAATTTTTTCTGAACTTAATCTACAACTGTCTACATGAGACGCCCAAATTGGTGGTAAGTCGTCTGCAAACATAAGTTTTCGCAAATGAAGGAAAGTTGCAAGGTCGTTTATGAAGAGCACGAAGATTAGTGGTCCTGAGTGACTGCCTTGTTGAATATCGGATGGTATTTCGAACACAGTTGGGTGAGTTCCACGAATATTTATTTATTTGTAGCCTTTACGATTGAACAGATGAGAATATAACCATTTAGTTGCCCACTCTGTAAATCCATGGCACCTCAATTTCTCTTTCACGAGAATGTGAGTAACTTTGTCGAAGTTGAAGCAATAGACGCGGTTTTCCAAAGGTTTGGAAACACTCCTTCCGAGAATTAAGTTTAATTAACACAAAAAGGGGTTTTGCGAGGGAAACTGCAATTTTCGAGATCAACGGTGGAGCAATTCTATCCGGGCCTAGACCTTTTGATGAATCGAGAGTACCCAGAACAATGAATACTTCTTGCTCAGAAAAAAGCGGTTACAGAAACCTACGTCATAATTGGGCAGAGTTCCAAAGTAGGAATCGGAGCAGCAAATTCAGCAAATATATGGGCTGATTCTTTAATACAACTCGACGTGCGCCCTTGGAACGATACAGACGATAGCCCAGTATTTGAATGGCGGCGACAGTTGAAAAAATTCCAAAACGTCGATGGATTGGGTTAAACTTCTCGCTGTATGTTTGAAATATATCGTTTGAATCCAGAGTCCCGTAAGCAGCATACTCGATCTCCAATCTTGATAAAATAATTTTTTTCTCATCATATTTCTCATCGGAGTAAGGTTTCCGGGCTTGAACTACTTGAACGATTTGTGACGGTGTATTTGTCTCAGAAGTGTGCTGAGGTACATTGTATCCCCCATAGATGATCATAGTAGGCAGAAAGTGCATCGTCGATTGTCGAATATTCAAATGTGTCTGCCAGTCTACTTCTGTTAACAGCTCTGCAACACGATCGATATCACGAGGGTGAATTGCGTCTATTAGGCGTTAGGAACCTTGTCAAGTAACAAAACAGAAGACAAACAGAGAATGATGTCGGTCGGTTTTTAAGCGTTTGGCGGGTCTGTTTACAAAAACTAAGTTGAGAACTCTCCCATTGACGTTCAAGAGAGAGCACATCTGTGAAAAGTCAGATGCTATTGTTGCTTCGATAACAGCCAACTAGCTTCGATAACCGAACAGGAGGGTTGAAACTTCTACAGACAGAAACCTATTTGTATTCTAGTCAAAATCACAGATTAAATTCGGTAGGTTGTGATCGCAGGCCACGATGATAAGGTCGTGACTAGATGCGATTCTCATAAGATGCAGATGCAGAAAATGCAAGGAAGATTTTTTGTTGGATTTATTGATAGTACACGGTCAGAGAGTTCTTGGTGAAATGGTTGTTTTTCTTCGATAAGTCAACAGATATTGTAGGTGGAGGAAGGACTAACGAAGGCAAGTTAGTTTTTGCGGGTTGAAACTCGGTGGATTTATGATAGTTAGCATTTATTAACATATATTTGAAAAATCCTTGAAAACATATGATATATCTACGAATCGAAAAATATATTTTCTTGAAGAAAGAAAATAAGATTTGAAGCAGAGATGCATGACAACGTGAAGTGGTCGAATGGAATTGGTACTTTCCGTGACTTGACAATTGGAAGCCTCCCTGTCGGAACTGTCGGTCGTTGGTGGCCAGAAAAGAGACCTTCCGAATTGGCATGATTTGTGGTGCTTCCCGATGTCCAATTGAAGGCGATAGAAAGTTGTCGTTAACCGGAAAATCGTCATCAGCAGCTGGCTGTGGCATTAAGTTAGCTACAACGTCATTTCGGGTAGCATACACGGACTTCGATGCGTACGATGTGGGGCTGGAAAGCTGAGATGTGTGACTGAAAAAAAAACTTAAAACACAGGTATACTTGCCATTGAATGGCAATTAGAAGTCTCCCCCTGAACCACATGTGCAATCTTCTGCATTTTGTAATTGCTCGAGCGTACCACAAGGCAGCCACCTTGGGCCACTCTTATACGCGCTTTTTTCAACGAAGCAGCCCGTGGCGTAGAGGATAGCCTTCAAGTCTTCTAAGCCAACGGGTATGAGATCGAATCCCGGTCACGGCATACATAGTACACTTTCTGTGGGTTGGTGGTTTTAGCATTAGTAAGATGCTAGCCATCATATCCTCGAAAGATGTACACTTAGAGTTAAGAAAAGGACTCTCTTCGAGGAAACATCAAGTTTCATTGAGATCCTGTATGTGTTTGTGTTCGTTTAAAAAAAAAGCTTTGCTGATTTTATCGAATGAATGCCGACTAGGTTATGCGGACGATTTCAAACTCTTCCTCAAGATCCGGACTGTGGCTGATTGTCTGATACTATTGAAATGATTACCAACTGGTGTGCATTGAACCATTTGAATATCCATCAGTATTCCAAAGTGTGCAATTATCTCGTTCACTCAAAACCTAGTCCCATCTCGTGGACTTATCAAATAGCAAGTGTCCCAATGAAGAGAGTGTTTTCCTTCAAAGACCTTGGAGTCATTCTGATTGAAAAAATCACTTTTCACCATCATTATGCCACCATCATAGCCATATTCATCAGAAATCTAGGATTCATCATCAGAATTTCAAAGCAATTTAGAAATACATACTGTCTAAGATCTCTGTACTATAGCATGGATCACTACAAATCTGGATGCACTGTTTATTATACCATAGCACTCCTAGTTGTCGGATCTGGAATTTTTTGACAGTACTTTGTTCGGAAATGTTTCCTCTATCAGTGCTGAAAATTTCATTACGATTCGTTTTGTTCCAAAAAAGTTACACATGATGGAAGCCACGAGACGAAAAGTAATTTTGGACACTCAAGTCAAAAACCCGACGTGGTCGGGTTCAAAAATCGCGAAATTGTTAAAAATGGTCAAATTAACCGTGTACAACGTTCTCAAACGTTTCCGTGAGATGCATACTATCGATCGGCAGGTTCATACCCTGCGTCATAGTGGAATTAAGGATCGGAAACTGCATTTGAAGGTGTTGAGAACGATCAAGACAACACAGGATAGACGGACAACGACATCACAAGAAATTCAACGCCGACCGGTGCACCGTTAGAAGAATTCGTCTGCGCAAAGGAATATGATCCTATTGGGCCAGTAATCAACCTAATCGGACATTGAAGCAGAATTTAGTAGCCAAAGGACGTGCCCGGAAGTTATACAACAAGATTCCAACGAAGTACGACGGATGCATCCTCATGGATGACGAAACGTACGTGAAGGTGGATTTTGGGCAGCTTCCTGACCAAAATTTTTACAATGCCACTGCAGTGGTGCACTGCACTGGTCGGGGTGATGTCCCCGGCAAGTTTGAATTCGTTTTTGCCGATAAGTTTGCAAGAAAGTGTTTGATCTGGCAAGGTATTTGCAGCTGCGCACGAAAAACCCCGGTTTTTGTGAAAAACAAGACCATGGACTCCGAAATGTACAAGGAGGAGTGCATGACAAACGTTTTTTCGTACATTAGATCTCACAAAGGACCAGTAAAGTTTTCGCCAGATTTGGCAAGCAGTCACTACAGCAAAGAGGTACTACAGTGGTATCGGGCCAACGGGTGGATTTTTCGAAATGAACATCAACCCACCCCACTGCCCTCAATTCCCTCTATCGAAAATTTTTTGGGTAATTGTCAAGCAGAAGATGAAGAAGAATGGTAGGACGACTCGGGAAGCAACAGAGATGAAGAGATTGTGGAACAAAATGGCCGCTGAGGTCAGCGAATAGGGTGTCCAAATTATAATCAGTGGTACTCGACGGAAAGTTCGAAAATTTATCAAAACAACATCGGAATATTTTTTTTATTATTTTGTCTTTAAAGTGCAATAAAAACCCTACATTTTAAGTACAAAACATTTTGATTTCTTTAAATAGCTCCGAGACAGACCCGCTTTAATGCGTTCAGATTTGTAGTGATCCATGCTTTATTCCTTAGTGCGATCCGGCCTCGAAGCAGCTTCTGTCATCTGGAGCCCTTATTTATACAACATATTGGACGAAACGTACCGAAACAGTTGAATCGAGATTCGTCAAATTTTCCCTGCGACATTTACCTTGGAACAATCCTGAGGCACTTCCGGACTACAAACATCGATGCTTGCTGATTGGAATGGAAACGCTAGCTGAAAGGTGCATAATTGCACGAGCACGAGCTGTCTTCGTGAAGAAACTCATCGACGGCGAAATTGATTGTCCAGCGTTGTTGCAGCAAATTTACTTGAACATCAGGCCCCGGCTCTTCGGAGGATGGGATTTTCTACGAATCTGATTCCAACGGAAAAATTCTGGTCAACAAGATTCACTCCGTGCCATGTTCAAAGCCTTCAACAATTTTTATGATCAATTTGAATTTCGTATGTCAACTAATGTGCTTAAGACAAAAATTCGGAAAAGCGGTCAGTTAACTAGCCTAATAATTATTTGATTAATGTAAGTTTTGTTAGTATAGTGAACAATTGAAAGGTAGTTTTAAAATTCATGTAGACAAAATTGTCCGATAGAATACAAATACAAAAAAAAACACATTTTTTCTCATCAAAAAACATCATCAGTTTTTAAATCGTATTTTAGGCTTCTAAAAAATCGTTTATGATTATTTTTTTAGATGAAACTTGCTCAAAAAAAACCGTTTTATGACGCCAAACCCAAAAATGTGTATGATCAAGTGTGACTTTTTGTTAGATTTTACATATAAAGCGAATAAATTCGGGAGAAATGCGGGCTATTTTCAAAGAAATCCGGCAACCAGGCCCGACTGAACATTTCCTTAATTTTGTGTCAATTATCCGGGCAAGTCCAGATAGAACCGGGCAATCTGCCCTGTGAAAAATTTTCGCCCAATCGATCTTGATTTAGACGAGTTTCAAAGCGCCCAAAGTTAAAATGTTTTGACCCTCAAAATTCACTTAGGAGGGACTAAATAAGAAAATCGGAAAAATCGAAATTTTGATTTTGGTGTCAAATGATCCAAAAATGCTTTTGCGACTTTTTGTGACTTTTTTTCGTAAAACCGTCCGAAAGTACCGGAAAGTCGATTTTTGGACAAATTCTTTGATCGCTATAACGGCAAATCTTAACGTTTTATGTATTTTTAAGTCATTTGACATCTATATTGAGCTTGAGCTTGAGCTTAGATAAACCGTACATTTCAGTAGTTGCTTCTCCGTGATTGACAAGAACCATCAAAATTGTACACAGATCCAAATAAATGGGGCTTGGGATTAGCTTACCATTTTCTGTGTACACGTTTCGAAGGTTCCTTATCTTATATGGTCAATAACGGCGCCGGCCACGTCCTTACGGTTCATCGGGGAAAGGGAAGGATTGTTAGTTCGACTTCCGTTGCTACTAGAGACCGAATACACCTCTAAATCTCCACGGTCGTCACAGGAAGGGTGGTTTGTTAGTGGGGAAGGTAAATTAGATCTGGATTCCCTTTGGGAAGGGATGTGATCAAAGCAAAGTTAAGTATTTAATGTTCGTCGCGTCGCACACTATCGAGTTCATCGCGTTTTTATTTAGAGCAAATACGTCCTAACGTGGCATTGTCATACACATACAATGTACTTAGCACCGGTGCAACTCACCGAGTTTTACCGCGCGTTAATGACGAGGAGAGAAAACGTCCTAACGTGGCATTGTCATACACGTACAATGCACAATTTTATCGCGCGCTTAAAATGAGAAGAGCAAAACGTCCTAACGTGGCATTGTCATACACGTATGGCACCGGAGCAACTCACCGAAGATTATCGCGCGCTTAAAACTAGAAGAGCAAAAACGTCCTAACGTGGCATTGTCATACACGTATAACGCACTTGGTGCCGGTGCAACTCACCGAAGTTTATCACGCGTTGAAAACGAGAAGAGCAAGAACGACCTAACGGGCAAAAACGTTCTAACGCATTATGCAAACAGGGTGAGAAAGAGGAAAAGAAAGGAAAGAAAAAACGCATCCGAGCGCGCTTGCCTGATGTACACTTTTCCCAGGCAACTGAACGGAGGAGGAAATCACCATTGCTGCTCTCTTGCTCCAGCAGCATTATTACACTTTATTTATTAACACCGACGACTGAACGAACCTAATCACGTCTTTCAATCTCTTTATCTTGAAAAACAAATAGTTTTATCATTTTTATCACATATCTACAGACATTTAAAAAAAAAATCATTCCCTAGATAGCGCTAGCACAAAAACAAAATTACTCACCAGATGTCGGTAGCACAAGGTACGCGAACCTTTTTAAACTCTACTAGTGACATCTGTATGTCACTAGCGGATTTTTTTAGAACCACCATGCACTGACGCGTCATCACACAACCATTGCAAAATCGAAAAATAAGAATTCTTAAATTACCTGTTATCTGCGACAATTTTACCCATACCTCCATAACCGTCAGTAGCACAAACACTTCAGCCACGCTCCAAATAAAATTATTATTCAAAAGCACATATTTAACACCTGAAAATCGGCTTAATAAAAACTGATACTAAAAACACACTTTCAGCTTGAGCCAGGGGTGCCAGTTCTCTTTTAAGTCATTTGACATCTATATTAAATACTAACTGATCCCATACGAACTTCGTTTCGTTTTTAACTTTAATGCTGATGATTTTGTATTTGGTGGGTATTTTAAACGTATTTTCACCAAAAAATTGCTCAAAATACTAAACAGAATTTGCAAGCAACCTGTTTGCTTGTCTGCCAAATGGAAATTTAAAATAAGAAAGTGATTGACTGTTGAAGAGAACACCCGTGTACGATTTTTTATCTTTTTCGGATGCAGAACAACGAAATTGTGTCTAAAATATTTAAAAGGCAATATTAACGACCCTTTTCTGTCGCCTTATTAAAAATTTTAATTCATAAATGAATCGTCCGTTTAGTAAAACACCCGTGAATGAATATTTGTCTGGATCTCATGCATAATAAAATAATTATTGCAAAAACATTAAACAGTAAATGTGGACGATCCCCTTTTCTGTCGTCTAATAGAAAGTTTGTTATCAGGAATCGATTCCGCGTCCTGCCAAACTTTCGATTTTTGGAGCTCATTCATACTAACGTTTCTTCTCTGAACCTTTTCCTGGAGTCAGGATTAAGAAGTGAAATTTTAAGAGTCACGTTACTCGACTCGCAGAATAACGCCCAATATATCAAAAACAGTGAACAGATAAAATGGACGACCATTTTTGCCGACCCCTGACTTGGAATTTGAAATCTGAAACAATTGAGCGTGCCTCAAAACTTCAATGGGGAAATTTTCATCTCAATCCAATGCATAATAACGTCAATACCGCAAAAATATTGAACAGTTTATATGGAAGATCCCTTACGCAGACCTCTGAATAAAAATTCGACTCCTGAAATCAATTACTCGTTCCTTGAAACTCCCACGTACCATGTTTCCATCTTAATCCAATGTATTTTAGCATTAATATCGCAAAAACAGTGTTAATATGGACGACCCCTTTGGCCGATCTTTGACCCTGAGTTTGAAAATTGGAATCGATTGATCGTTCCTCAAAATACTCTTATGCAAATTTTCATCAAAAACAAATCTATAATTACGCCAATATCACGAAAATATTGAAAAGTTGATATGGACGACCCCTTTTGTCGAACCCTTCTACTAAATTTGATAACTGGTATCGATTGTCCGTTCCTTAAAATCCCCGTCTGCAAATTTTCATCTCAATACAATGCATAATAACGCCTATATCGTAAAAACATAAAAAAGTTGATATGGATAACCCCTTTCTCCGACCCCTGATTCTGAATTTAATACCTGTAATCGATTGCTCGCCCCTCAAAACACTCATGTGCAAATTTTCATATCAATCCAATGCATAATAACGTCAATATAGTAAAAACACTGAACAGTTCATATGGACGACCCCTTTTGCCGACCCCTGACACAAAGTTCAATACCTGGAATCAATTTCTCATCTCTCAAAACCCCTATGAGCAAATTTTTGTCACAATCCGACGATAAATAACGTCAATATCGCGAAAACAATAAAAATCTGAAAACATTTTTCATCATTCCTGGTACTAATGAGTATCCATGCCAAATTTCAGCTCTCTAGCTCTTGAGATGGCTGAGCCTATAGTGGACAAACAAACAAACAAACAAACCCACAGAAATTGCTTTTTATATAGGTATATAGTCTTGGGGGTAGGAGTGGAAAGAAAGTGAACTTTCTTGGTTGGTGGTCTAACAATAACTGACTATATATTTCAAACTAATTTTACATTATCCTAAAATCATGGCATGCTACACATCGCACTTGCTATCTTCATGCTTCAACACTCCTCCTCAAGGACGATGTTTTGCAGGCCTATCTTCTCCCTCATCTTCTGCAACTTGATCCGGTTCAGGGGTTTTGTCAGCATGTCTGCCAACATATTCTCCGTCGGACAATACTTGACGTTGACGATTCCAGTCCTGGTCAGATCCTGAACGAAATTGTATCGGGTATCGATGTGCTTCGTCCGTCTGGTTTCACCTTCGGCCTTCAGCAAACTGATGCAGCTCTGGTTGTCCTCGTGGATGATCACCGGCTGCTTGATGTCCTCGCCAAGTCCTTGCATCAGCTTCATGAGCCAGAGTAGCTCCTTGTTAGCTTCAGCGAGTGCAACATATTCCGCTTCGGTGGAAGATAATGTCACACACTCCTGCTTTCGTGCTGTCCAACTGATCGTTCCACCGCCAAGCTTGAACAGGAATCCGGAATTCGACTTCCTGTCCGAACGATCGCCCGCCCAGTCAGCGTCAGCGTAACCTTCGAGATGACCTTTTCCTCCCTGTCGCAGCTTCAGTCCAGCAGTACCCTTCAAATACCGCAAGGCTCGTTTGGCTTCTGTCCAGTCACGTTCCGTTGGTTTGCTGACCTTACGCCCGAGGATGGACGCCGTGATTGCCAGATCGGGCCGTGTGCATACGGCGACGTAGAGTAAACTTCCCACGAGACTCTGGTATTTCTCGATGGTGGCCATTACTTTCTCCTTCTTTTGCTCTGCCGTGACGTAGCCAGGGTCCATCGGAAATGGCGATGGTTTGGCTTGCTCCATCCCGAACTTCGTTAATATCCTCTCGATGTAACTTTCTTGGCTCAACAGGAAACTTCCGTCTTCCTGTCGCTCAACACGGATGCCAAGATAATTGCTGACATCGCCCAGACACGAAATCTTGAATTTCTTCTCCAAGCGCTTCCGTACTCGCTCATACTCCTGGCTGCCGTTGGTGACGATCAGCATGTCATCTACATAGAGTAGAATGAATGATAACCTATCGTCTTTCTTCACGAAAAGGCAGCTGTCCGCTTCCGTAGCTTCATATCCCAGCTGCTTCAGAACGTCGGTGATGGTCTGGTTCCAGACCCTTCCTGCTTGCTTCAAGCCATATAAACTCCTCCTCAAATGGCACACTTCCGTGGGATTCCCGGATTCGTACCCAGGTGGTTGACGCATGTAGATGGTCTCCGAGATCTCTCCGTACAAATATGCCGTCTTGATATCGACGTGCTTCACTTGCATCTTTCGACGTGCTGCTACCGACAGGAGTGCTCGAAACGTGGTGTGTTTCGCAACCGGGGCGTAAACCTCGTCGTAGTCAGTACCGAATTTCTGGCTGCATCCCTGGGCAACTAGCCGGGCCTTGTATCGTGCAACATTCCCGCGTTCGTCCAGCTTCTTCTTGAAAATCCACCGGCAGCCGACCGGCTTCCGGTTTGAGGAAGGCTAACGATGTCCCAGGTGGAGTTTTCTTGGAGGGCAGCATACTCTTCATCCATAGCATTTTTCCAGTGATCCCGTTCGGGACTCGCTAGCGCTTCTGCAAGAGTCCTCGGTTCGAACGTTTGCTGGCTTACCAGGCTGCTGGCTTCGGGAAATCGAGGTGGCGGTACCCCTTTGTTCGATCGGCTTGACACACGTATCGGCGTGCTCGTTGATGGCGATCCACTCGGTGCGTTGAGGGGACGTTCATCGGCATCGTGATATTCGGTGAGTGTGGTGTCGTCGTCCGATTCGGTGAACGTATCTTGATCTTTGCTGTCTTCGGAATCCGACTCGAATCCTTCCTCGTCGTCTGCTGGCACACCGAGAACGTCCCCTGCAACGATAGGAAAAGGATTAGTTTGAAAATTGTCGGCCGAAGAGAAGCGATATTCAACGATACTTCCATTGCTCTCTTCTTCTTCTTCTTGGATACTGCTAGTCGGTATGAAACGAGCATCTCTGCTGTTGATGACGTGCCCGGAGCTCCTGTCCAAGAATCTGTACGCTTTCTGTTGGATCGAGTAACCAACGAAAGTCATCTTCTGCGCTGCTGCATCAAACTTCGTTCGGTTCTGCTTCGGTATCCATACGTACGCATCCGCACCAAAAACCTGTAAGTGGCTCAGGTCTGGCTTTTCTCCCCACCACGCTTCATAGGGAGTGACATCCATCGACCTAGTCGGTAGTCGATTCTGTAGGTAGTTGGCCGTGTTCACAGCCTCCGCCCAGTACTTCGTCGGTAGCCCTGCGTCCAGCAGCATGCACCGCGCCATTTCGTTTAGGGAACGATTTTTGCGTTCTGCTGTTCCGTTCTGCTGTGGGGTGTGTGGCGTTGAGAACTGCTGTCTGATTCCTTCTTGCTTGAAGAACCTTTCCAACGACCTGTTCTTGAACTCGCCACCGTTGTCGGAGCGCATGACTTTCGGCGGCCTGCCAAATGTCGTCTTTGCCTCCAAAACGAAATCCCTCAGCTTCTCCTCAGCATCAGATTTTTCCCGCAAAAAATACACGGTTGTGTATCGGGAAAAGTCGTCGGTGACTGTCAGATAGTACCGACATCCTCCTGGCGTAACATTTTTCATGGGTCCACATAGGTCCACGTGGATCAGGTCCAGCGGCATTTTCGATCGCTTCTTCGTTTTCTTCGGGAACGGAAGTCGTGCAAGTTTACCCTCTTGGCAGCACTCGCACACGGACCGTATGCCACAATCGGTGATCTTGATGCCGGTCGCTAGCTTCTTCTTGAACAGCTCCTGGACGGCGTCGTTGTCTCGATGGCCCATTTTTCTGTGCCACGCGTGCTGGCAATCCTGCGTATGCTTTTTCTCTTCTACCTTCATGGCGTTGTGGGCGTTCTTGATGCAATACAACCCACCGGCCACAACCGCCACAGCTGCAACTTGCGTCTCTTTCATGATCCTGCAGTTCTTGGTGTCGAAAATCACCTCACCACCCTTAGCAACCAGCTTGCGCACCGAGATCAGGTTGGTCTCCAGATTCGGTACGAACAAAGTATCCGAAAGCGTGATTGTGCGATTTTTGCCTTCCAGATCGCAGCAACCCACTTTGCACGTCCCTTTGCCCTTCGCAGCTGTCATCGTCCCGTCGGCCAGCGTGACGTTTTCATTGATGGTTTCATCCAGGTCCAGAAAGAAATCTCGTTCGGCGCACATGTGGGATGTCGCCCCTGAGTCGACGACCCAGCTTCCGGTGTGTCCAGTCCGCTTTGTCGTGAAAGCACAATTTCCATTCGTCGCTTCACGCACGGCCTTCGCTCTGGGTGGATTTTTCCGATTTTTCTGGTCGCTTCTGGTGTTCTTTTCCTGGTCGCTTGCTTGCTTCCGGCAATCCCTCTGCTTATGGCCCGGCTTCTTACAATACTGGCAGACCTTCTTACCAGATCCAGCCTTCAGAACGGATTCCGGATCGTAGCTTCCCTGCTTCGTCACCTCGTCGATTAGCTTGGTTTTCACGAGCTCTAACGTAAGTTCGTCGTCAGCCCGGCTCTCCAACGCGGTCGTCAGAGCGTTGAACGATTTCGGGAGGCTACTCAGCACCAGCGCAATCTGCAGTTTCTCGTCGAGCTTCAACCCGGCCACGGATAGGCGGTCGAAAACTTCTTCCATCTCGTTCACGTGCTTCTCAATGTCGTCGCCTTCACAGAATCGCTTGGAGATCAAATTCCGCAAATACGAGACCTTGGATGTCAACGTCGGCTTCTCGAAGTGGTCCTTCAGCTTGTCCCATGCTTCACGAGCCGTGGTCGTCTGCTTGATGAGGCCATGCTGGTTGCTCTCCATCATCAGACCGATCGTCGCTCGTGCTCGTTGGTCCCCGTACTTCCAGGCTTCGATTTCGGCTTCGTTTCCCGGGGCACGTTCCGTCGCAGCCCGTGCTTCTGGTATCGTCCCGGTGACATACTTCCAGAGGTCCTCCCGGATTAGCAGCAGCTCGGTGCTGAACTTCCAGCTGCTGTAATTCGATTTATTCAGCTTCGGAACTTGAATTTTCTCCATTTCAACTGCTTGAAGAAATTTTTTTCTTCCGTTGTTGACTGGTTACTAGGCAACGTAAGCTCCTGGGCCCATAACCTCTTGGGGGTAGGAGTGGAAAGAAAGTGAACTTTCTTGGTTGGTGGTCTAACAATAACTGACTATATATTTCAAACTAATTTTACATTATCCTAAAATCATGGCATGCTACACATCGCACTTGCTATCTTCATGCTTCAACATATAGATTAGATTTTTCCGATTTACTTTGTCCTCCCTCAGGTGTTTTTAAGGGTAGAAAATTTTTAATTTCGAGTGCTTTGAGGCGCTCAAATCCGATTGAGCTAAAATTTTACATGGGTCAGTTTTTTGGGCCAATCTACAAAATAGTTATGGTTGGTTTTCGAAATTCAACATGATATAACCCATTTAGACGCCACCCTAATATACATACATTAGACTGATTATAATTTGACCAAAAATGTATCAAACGGTTTTTGGTTTATTTTTAGCCTAATAACAACTGTGCAAATTTTGGTGTCTCTTGGATTTAACATGGAATGTAGCCAAAAACTCACTTTGCCGTTTCATTGGAAATAACTTTTTAAAGCTGTGATTGCTCTAAAAATTTTGATTTTTTAATCTGGACGTAATTTTACACATTTCATGCGAAAACTGTAAGTTGATACGATTTGCAACAGAAAAGTTATAAAGAGTAGAAGAGATGTCATGCATGTCCAATGCATGTGCATGAAAGTCTGAGTCAAAAATGTGGATTTTGCAGTTTATCTATAAAAAATTATGTACAAAATCCATACAAACTTAACGTTCGTTGAGCGATCCTTAGAGCTAATCTATTAAGGTGAAATTTGACTGTGATTGGAGCGATACCTCCGAAGTATTGATTCCGAATCTTCATTCTATTTTTTAACCATCCTATTGGGCATGAAATCGAAAACAAAAATTATTCGATATGGAAAATCAGACTAGCGGTGCTGCGCTAACCCTGAGGCCTGCCACAAGAAGTCAAGCTAATTTTGTGGTCCAGGTCAGACCATAAGATGAAGTCATGCGACAAGACTGAAGTGGGTATGAGTATTTTTTGCCTAATGGCATACTGTTAGTACAGTTCCTTTTCAAATTACTCGAATTTAACCGGGCTAGCCCGGTTTTTCAATGACAATTTAAAAAAAAGTTTGGTCAGATTTGCCCGGATATTGCCTGATTTTTTAAATGTAAAAATTTAATAGATTGCCCGGATTTCGCCAGTTCTTTTTTAATTTCCGAAATTTCCCGGCTGGAACTAATCACAACATAAAAGTATCAGGGATCAAGTTAGGTAAGTATCAATATCAGAGTCCAGGGGTGGGATCAGAATCGGATATCAAGATCCAGAATCCAGAATCAGGAAATTAGGATTCAAAATCAGAGATCATGTGCCAAGAGCAGAATATGGCAGCACGGCTTAAGTCTCAGGATCAGGAATCAATACTCAGGATCAGCATAAGGTTCAGTTCTAGAGGATCAGAATAAGGAATCCCGAATTGGGGATTAGGAGCAGAATGCGCATTAGAATTCAGGGTCAGGATCAGTGAATTGGAGAAGAATCCGGAATTCTGATCCAAGATAAGCAACAGAAATTGAAATCAGAGTCTAGGTAAGGGATTCTGGATCAGTGTCAAAATCCGGGATCAGGTTCTGGAATAGTTATCAGAATCAAATATCATGGCCCAGGATCATGATTTAAGACAAGGATCACATCAGGGTCTCATCATCCAAGATCAGGATACGAGATATTGGATAAGCATTAAGATCAGGATATCAGATTTGGAGATCATGATCCAGAATCACGATCGCGGATAAAGATCATCATCTATGGTCCGGAATCAACATCAGGATCGAAAATAAGAATCAGAACGATGGTAACATTCCGTAGTGAAAATATCATGGTTAGAATCAGAGATAAAATGAGATTAGAATCTGAATCCAGAATTCAGGATCAAAATCGATTTCAGGACCAGGATTCGGGATTTCCAATAAGGATCAAGAGTTCAGGATCAAGATTCGCAATCAGATCAAGATTAAGATGAGGACCCGGAATCGTGATTGAGGATCCGGGTTTTATATCCCAGGATTAAAATTGGGATCAGAAGTTATGATACAAGATCAGAATAAGGTTCCGAAATAAGATCAGGATTTGAGTTAATTTAGAGGATTAATTATTTGATCCCGTGACTTAAATCCAGGATCCAGAATCAGGAACCAGCGTTTGAATTCAGGCACAGGATCAGGATCGAACTCTTCTTTTCCAGGGTTTATGGTAGGTGTGACTATCATAAAAGTTAGTGGCGTTACAAAATCTTTACAAACTATTCAAGTGGATTGCACTGAAATAACTACCAATGTAAAGTCGACACCAATTCAATGAATCTATCTTGCCTCCTCAAATAATCAGCTATTCAGTAATTTGGATTTTTTTTGCTGGACAGCATCTACTTTGAAATTGACAGCACGTGCCACTGAGATGAAATGAAGTTGAGTTTTGGTCGCATCTTTGAATTTCAGCTGTCGTATTTATTATTCGAAGAAAACTTGAATGACTCAATTTTTGGTTGGGTTCCGGTAATTTGTCCATAACCATCTAATCAGACTTTGTCAGCTGTCAATGCGAGGAGAAAAAAAAAGTTATTACTGTTGTTTTTTACTCAACGATAATTGTAAATTGTATTAATTGCTGTCAATTATTGCTCACGCTAGCCATCGTTTTCTTCTGTCAAGTTCATCTTGTTAGAAGCTTCAAGTCCACAGAAAATTACAGGTCTTAGAAGGTTAAAATTGGTAGCAAAACACAAAACATGAAGATACATGTTGTTAAACATTGACATTTTCAACACCTTTGTTACATGAACTACAGAGGAAAAAATGCTGTAAAACCGTGTCATCTTGGTGATGTCCCTACAGCATCAGCCACTAAAGGTAAAAACCAATGCAGTTTATTCGGCTATTAACGGAGGGCTCCCTGGGGTTCCACCGAGAAGCAGGCAACATTGCCCGTTGACCCCAATTTCCGGTGCACCCAATCAATGGTCTTCGGGCAATCAATATTAATGACTTTATTGCAACCTGTTGTTGCGGATCGCCAGAAGTATGAAACACGCATGCTCCTAGGACTTATCGTCAACCTCCGAGGCAGGGTTATTTGGCGCTTTGAACCGAGCCACACAGTAGAACGAGTTCCTGATTTTCGGCTGCTGAATTATTCAGCAGCTATGCTGAGCGTAGGATTCCGCGAAATTTATGATCGCTCGTCGATAAACAATCAACTGTTGGATCGCATCAGATCGCTGGTCATGTATGATGATGGCACATGTCAAAAATCAGTTGATGTAAACAGGAATTTCCGGATTGGATTCGATTCGAATTGTTCAGCTGGTTAGCAAAATTGGTGAAAAATCGCAGGAATTTATGTTCATTTTCGGTTCGATTTATACCGTTTGATGATTTCCGAAAACATTGACATAGTTTTGGAAAGTTTATCTTAAGTTTATAATTGGACTTTTATTTATAATTGATTCAGATCTTCTTGACGTGAGTACTATTTAAATGATCTGCTCTTTAAAATTATTCAGAACTAAGAAACAACTCGAAATTTCACCGTTCATTATTCTCGAAAGAAAGCACAAAAACCTGTTAAAATCCTGGTAAATTATTCATTAAATCAGTAAATGTGCATTTATTACACAAACCAAAAAAAACAAACATTTGAATCGAACAGAAACGACTTGCTCTTCAATGTAACCTGTCATATTTGAGCGAGCAGTGTTGCACGTGCTATTCGTAACAGGAAAACGGACAACACGGATCAAAAACCTGAGCAACCGGGAGGGATGACAGGAAATCACCACGACGAGGGAACGACATCATCAAATCGTTCGAATGCCGCCCCGAGTTTCGTGAAAGTAATTAATTTACTTTTCGCAACTGCGCTTACCGAAAATGCGCCGGGACCATTCCGGGTGGAGAAAATTTGGGAAACCCTTCTGGGATCGATTTTCTGTTCACTTGCATCAGGGAACTGGAACCGGTAAAATATACGGCAGAAAGAGTGGAGCTGATTGGACGTTATCGGTGACAATTTATCTCCAGTGGTCATCCAGTCATCAAAATCACGTTGGTGCGATTGATTGTTTCGATGATTTTTTATTGCTCTTTTTCACCTTTACAGAGGGATGTCTAATAAAAGAAGTATTTTAAAATTTATTTATCAGAAAATATATAAGAATAATATAAAATTTCTTACATTACTGAAGGACATTTTTATGCATTTCTTTTATGCAAATTCTTCTCGAACTGGAATCGAACGCGAGTCCTCTGAACTACCTCTCCGACCCCACATCGACTCGATCTATTTCGACAATTTCAACAACTGAAACCAAAAAATTAGAATGAAATAAAAAAAAAGAATATTCTCACCATTGATTTATTTCAAAGCAATGATTCCTATTTCATACGCGGTATCTAATCGGCAACTATTCAGACTGAAGCCAACAGACACATTCCACGCGCTTGTACCGCTCACAAGTGGTTTTTATCCGTGGGTGTATGAAAAAATCTTCAACTTGTCAATAATTTTGATAATTCAAATCACACAAAACCAACGAAAAAAGAGAAAAAAAAATTCTTTTGCATGATTAATACAGTTTTTAAAATCAAATTGTTTTGTTGAGAAAAATGTAAATGTTGACAACTTTAACGAAATCATTATTATATATATAGATTGATTGACTGTTTTTGGATTTTTTTAATACGTTTTAATGCAAACAAATACTGCTTCATTGTGCGGAAAAAAGATTTTTTTTATATCCAATGGGGTTGTTCTAAAAAGCGAACAAAAACAGTCACAAATGAATGAATTCACATCACGAAAGAAGGAGTTTTTTTTTTAATTTTACGGGAAATAATTTAACATTGAATAATAATAAAACAGAAGATCTTCTTTGAAAATGATGAAACGATTCTGAAACATAAAATTTCATAGAAATCGGTTGGAACCCAGCTGAGTGCGAATGAATGAATTCACGTAACAAAATTTATTTTTTTGTAAAATTGTATATAGGAAAAATGGTCTGAAAGCTGTTTTGACCCTCCAGATGGTCGGATTTTTATATTTATATTGAACATAATTTAGTTGATTTTTGTATTTGTTCGTTATTTTCAAATAAAAAAAATATTGAAAAAAAATAATTTTTTTTGGTGAATCTTCAAATAAAGACTGTGAGAAACTGTAGTAATTTTAACGCATGATTCCTCAATATGTTGCAATTCAAGTGGCGGTCAAAATAAGGAAAATGTTTAGAAAAGGTACTAAAAATTTATGATTGTACAAGTTCATTATATTTGAAGGCTCTAAAGAGTTGTTCAGAAGAATTTGAAATTTCGTGACGTTAATTCAGTGAACTACCCTGTTTGGTTTAAACTAAGTGAATTCACGTCACTACTTTGAAGAGGTATAACTTTGTCCATTGTTGTTAAATTGAAAAGCTATGAACATCATATTGTGTGTAATTATTTTTTCTACATCTTATTTGAAAACAACAATATCCTATTTCCACAGAGAAAACAGGAAATCGAAGTGGTACGCACTGAAGTCAAAAATCATCAATTCTAGCGGGAATTCACGTCACAAAAGTAATCGATCACAACATATACGAGTTCAATTTTTTAATGACCAAATTATATTCATCTTAAAGAAAATTCAATTTGAGACCGTTTGCTACTATTTTTTTCCTTTTCAAGTCAATTGGTTAACTTCTAGAATGATACCAGTTCCGAAAAAACATCTATTGCTAAGAACCTGATGGCATTCTCGGATTCGTCTTATGCGTTTCCATTAAAATCAGCAAGCTTTTTTCTAAAAAAATTTTATGCTCCATCCCAGTAAACATGAATCGGCAGAGAGGTAACTCAAATCGACAGAGGGATCGTATCGATCTCTCTTGCGATTTTGCATCATCTAATCGGCAGAGAGGAACACACCATACGCGTGCCTTGGGTGAGTGACACGAAATAATCTATGACACGCCCTCCAGAGAAACACACGAAAAGAATCCGAATCGTGTTTGTATGTTTCCTTCGAGACTGCCTGAGAATTCGACTGCTACGATTGAAAGCACGCATATAAAAAACACGAGGATAAAATGCGAGCACACCGTACGAGTGTACGATTTAAACTGATTTCACATGTACGCATTCGTATTCGTTGCCTCTAGGTATCTCGGTAGGACAAACCTAATGAGAATATTTGCGTTCTTGGATTGTCGCCGAAATCAACCGTTTTATTCTAAGTTCGGTGACTCAACTCTCAAATTTGTGCATGCTCTGTCGATTTTTGTGACCTCTAGGCCTCTCCGGAATGGCATCGAACCTGCTGCGAAAACGCACATCCTCCTGGTCACAAGCGGTCATCAATGGACCACACAATAGCACACGCGCGTGGGTGGCCCTGAGCAGAACCGGCTGACTCCCACGCTTCGATTGCTGGATGATAAGGGGAAGTCGGCTCCCAGAAACTGAATGCACGCTGCGAATGCACGCTGCGACATGCGCAGCGCTCGCAGATCCGGATCGTCTCGGCTTTCGGTCCTGGTTCTTTCCGGCTGCTTCGATTTTCCTGCGATGTTCAAAACTGCCAGTTCTCCTCCAAACAGCATTCATCGGTTTGAGCACCGATCGTTCGATCGCCACGTTATTACGATCCCAGCGCCACCGGGCTCCTTTGTCCCGATCCCTCAGCAGATTCGTGCCCACGACCTTGGCAGTTCCGACTGTTTTGAGTTCGAGCTCCTCGGTACTCGCCCCGGCTTGTTTGCCGCACCTTCCGTTGCCCACCCTGTGTTGCGTGCCGAAGTATCCTAAGAAAAATCTGGTGTGGCTGAAGAAAACACCAGCAAGGGCTAAAGAAGGGAAAAAGACAGAAAGAAAAGAAAAAGCCCTATGGCATGTTGGCATTAGTTCCGGAGCTGAATTTTCGTGAGTTTTTCTATCTCAACCTTTGTCTAGGGGCTTTCCTGAGTCTTCTTCTTTTTGGGTCCTTTTTCTTTCTTGATGGTGGGTTTCCCCCGAGTTTCCGTCGTTACTGTTGGGTTGAAGTAAAGGTTCTGCTTTAGTTTTCTAGCATAGCATAGCATAGCATAGGGTGACTACACATATCTTGCATTGGCTGATACAAGAGGTACAACTAATGATCAATCCCGACACGAGATGCCAAAACAAGTATCTGGATTCAATACTCGTTTCAAGTGCTGATATCGAGTATTAGTGTGGTACCACAATGCACACCGTGGCAAGTCAATGTAATCATAGAAGGGATGGTCTGAAACAGCTAAATAAACTTTTCAGGTGCAGAGAACTCATACGACCCTACATACAGTGGATGCTGTTTTCAGACAGGAGAGGGGAGGGGATTTTTATGATTACGGGAAATCCTACTTGGCAAATAGGATTGATGAAAAATAATGTTATGATTTACAAATAAATACAAAAACAATGGAACGAGCTCACCAATTTTGTGATGTACCCAGCTGAGTTCATGGGGGCCTTTCTGAGATGTGGAACCAACTGACCACCTTTCGAAAACTAAGGGCAATCCACGCACATTAAATAACACTTTATTTCTACAAATTTTCACCATTTTCAAATATTCTGAAGAAAATTAGGAACTGGATAAACACGTCATTTCCCTGTCGCTGACTACTTCGATCTCCGTAAAGGTTCTGCTTTAGTTTTCTTGCCATAAATTCAACAAGACAGTCCGTTTACTCACTGGTAACTTGCAGATTCGAATTTTGTGTATTTCGTCCCGAAGCTTCCTTTGGCGTGCCGTTTTTTGCCACCAGTTGTTTGGGCAGAATTTCTGCGGCGTCAGCTACTGGGTTTGGGATTGAAGATTTAGCTTTTTGTCGTGCTTTATGTGGAAAATTTGTTTCACTCACCGACACACTGATTGCGGACCGCTTTTTGCCGCTTCCCAACAAGATAATCCCGCTTCACTCGCTTCACCTTTGGCGTAGCTTATTATTCACCTGCTCTTGGGCCGACTTTTTATTCACCAGCTTTTGGTGCAGCCACTGGGTGTGGGAGTCGAAAATGACACTTTTGTCCAATCACGTGGTGAAATGTTGGTTCACTCATCGAACGTTTGCCAGAGCTCCGGACGACACGTCAGCACAGGTCAGCACAACAAAAGAAAAACGCCCATCAGCGTAAATGCTTTGGCTGTTGACAGCTTGGTTTTGCTTGAAGCTTCTTTTCCTTGCGCGACTTTCTTGATTTTTTGAGCAACAACAAGGGGTTCAGTTTTAGTCGTTTAAGTCAATTTCAGCTACTTTGGTGCACGGAGGGAAATTTGTGTCGACTTTTTCTTAGTTTTTCATTTGCTTTGAAATTATTTAATCTTTTATTTTACATGCATTCCGAATGGCTTTGGACATTTTAAAATAAACCAAGTTTTAAATTAGAAAGTTACAATTTTTCATTCAACTTACCAAAATGTATACCCAAAGTATTTTTTTTTGAAGCCGATACCATCAAAAGATGCGAAGATTAATTCAAACATAATCGATTCATTGAGTTGTTGACATTTTTCAAGAATGGCGATTGCGGATTTTCTAAATATGATTTTTTTTAGTTGGCTTCAAACAAATATTTGTTCGCCACACCCAAATCTCTCATTTGGAGGTTGAGCCCTAAGATTCCCAGACACTATGCAATTTTGAATCACCCTACTATTCACTCATAACTGGCATAACTGATGAACCTGATTAGTTGGCTAATATCAATTTTTTTTTAACTTTACACAAACTTTTAACCTACTGTAAACTTCAATGCTTCCAGTAGCTGCCGTGAATGATACTAATTTATTGTTTTAGAAAAAAGTCTAAAAAAATGCTGGAGGTAAATCAATAAACACCAAGCGATTAATAGCAGAAACTGAAATCTCCGGGGATTTATTAGCATATTTTTATCCATTCTGGTGGCAATTCAGTTGTGCACTAACTGCAGTCAACTTCATATAGAAAACACGATGAAAGCACTAAGTTTACAACTGGGATTAAACAACGCGATCAGCAGGCCACACAAATCTAAACATTGACAAACATAGAACACATAATGATGCATCTTTAACGTAAAAAAAAAATTTACTATTTCAGACGTTTTGAAAATTATCTATCGACCGATTTCGCAGGAATGAATTGCGTTTTGTTTATGCACAAGAAAAAACCGGTCACACACATGAGTCATTGAACATGAGATTAAAAAAATATCGTTAAAACATAGCATAGCATAGCATAGCATAGGGTGACTACACACATCTAGCATTGGTTGATACACGAGGTACAACTAACAATCAAGCCCAACACTAGATGCCAAAATGAGTACCTGGATTCAATACTCACTTCAAGTGTTGTTATTGAGAATCAGTGTGGTACCACAATGCACACCGTGGCAAGTCAATGTAATCATATAGGAATAGTCTGAACAGCTAAATGAACTTTTCAGGTGCAGAGAGCTCATACGACCCTACATATAAAGATGCTGTTTCAGACAGGAAAGGGAAAGGTTATTCGTTTTGTTGGAAAATCCTACTTGGCAGATAGGATTGCTAAATAAAGAAAAGTGATGTAGTTTAAACTTACAAAAATATTCAACACTTTTTCGAAATAAAACTAAATTAAAGGGACAGATCTCACCATAAAACGACCATTACTGCGCCAAATGGGACTGGGATACATCCAGAGGAAACTTGTAAGCGATTAACTGCTGCCGAATCTGCCATGATTTTGAATTAAGCTTCTCCGGAAAGCTCTTCCGGAAAGAGACTTGTACGAACTACTAAGCTGTTAAAAAGCCTTGAAACTCTTTAAAGCTACTTGATGTTGAAAACATTAGAAGTACGTACAAGTAAATTGTTTTTGTTCATACCAACTTTAAAGTTAAGTTTCCAAAAAGTAAAAGCAGAAACCAAACCAGTATTTTACAGCTTTTTTGAGCATTGGATGAACTTGATGAAGAAGTTCCATGGAATGAATAGCATTTTGTCCAGGCACATGGAATTTCAAACTCATTGGACCTTTTTTCACAAGTTTACTCTGTGGGTTTTGACTCAAACATTCAGTCAGCGAAGGTTTTTTTGTGAACAAAAAATATCAAATAAATATTTTTTTTTATTTTATTAGAGACGTTTTAACAACAAATAAATAAGAACATAAAAAAAAGTTATGAAGTAATGATGTTTTTCGAAATTATATATAAAAGTCCGGTAAAAGCGGAAAATATCAGGCAATATAACCTTCAAAAAATCGAATTTGGTCAAAATCGAACGGGGTCTGTAAAAGTATAAGTATAAGTATAAGTATAAGTATAAGTATAAGTATAAGTATAAGTATAAGTATAAGTATAAGTATAAGTATAAGTATAAGTATAAGTATAAGTATAAGTATAAGTATAAGTATAAGTATAAGTATAAGTATAAGTATAAGTATAAGTATAAGTATAAGTATAAGTATAAGTATAAGTATAAGTATAAGTATAAGTATAAGTATAAGTATAAGTATAAGTATAAGTATAAGTATAAGTATAAGTATAAGTATAAGTATAAGTATAAGTATAAGTATAAGTATAAGTATAAGTATAAGTATAAGTATAAGTATAAGTATAAGTATAAGTATAAGTATAATTACAAGCAGAAAAGCCTTCAACTTAAACTGCTGGTTCCATTTTGAGTGCAAAATCATCTTTAAAACCCATGTTTAGTTAATTTTATGACGCCTGATTAAAGGCACATGACCATCTCTAGGTGGAAATTTTCCCCCAATTCCCGAATCTTTCCTCACCAAGCCAGGAATAACTGTATTTTGCGCCACCACCAGGAACGGTCCCGATCCAATCACCCGGAATAAGCGATAAATATTCATTGATCAACGCATTGCCGAGGCCACCACCAACCGGTATTTCGGGAGCAATTTTTTTGTTTTTGTTTTTGTTTTTGCCATCATTCCTCTTAATGCTACATCGGTTCTCCATTTGGTTAATGAAATTGCCTATTTTTCCCGGGGCACCTGGTGGACCTGAGAATTTGGCGACTTCGGCCTTTCGCGTTCGCCAATGTTTTACAATGTTGCAACGACGACGCAGCCCGGTAACGAGAATGTCGCGTCCGTCGTCAAAATAATCAAAAGCTACACGCACCATTCGCGGGAAGGCACAAAGCGTTGCCATTATTTAATGAGACATATTTATTTAAACCCGGTTTTTAGGGCAGATTTGGTATAAACGGGCACCTTTTGTGATAAAGTATATATGAAGAAAGTGATATCCAAATCGACTTTACCGTTGAAGAAAATAATTCCGCAGGAACTGATAAGAAAATTCATTGTCATTAGCAACTTTGAGGTATTTTGTTATAGGATGAACCAAACCCATCAGATGGAATATCTTAGAATACAATCAACTTGAATTCACAAATTCTTTTATTTTGTGCAAACCGAAACACGATAACTGATCAAATGCTCTGTACCGGATCATATGGTCTAATCGATTACGTATTGTAGAACAGTTTTGACATCAAGGTGTTATACAAACGTCCCAATGCTTCCTTTCCTTTCCTTTTTGGAAGTTTTTACAAATTATTTCTACCCCATTTGAAGTATTTTTTGCAAAAACAAAGTCTACCGGCATCAGTTAGTTTCAAACCCCGTTGATACAATTGGACTTTAATTGCATCGATTTCGTTTCCCTCGAATTGTACATGCTGACTTGTAGGGTGCGTCAATCAGCAACATGTTGCCCTGCTTGAAAGGAAAAGAAACCGCCGGATTTATTCAATTTTTGGCGCGTAAATGAATTTGATTGCCATGACTACGATACGCGAAGAAATTTGTTTAATTTGAATGGCGATTCACTTATTTGATCTAAGTGGAATTGTTACTATCCGGCAATTAGCGCCGGTGTTCTACAGATTTATCCCAAAATTAATTTTTTTTTATTTTTACGAATAAAATCGTATGATTTTTTTTTTAGATTTTCCGAAAAAAAACTGAGTTCAAATTTTTCGGTTTTTTTAAGTCTGCATAAAATTATGTGTTTTATGCAAGAAATAATTCAAACTTTACATTTTGGCGAAAATTTGATAACCCTCGGCGCAAGCTTGCGAGATAATAGAAAAAATCCCCACAAAGACACACCATATTTATGATTCTCCTAAATAAATTGAATCATCCACCTGACTCCAATATCATTAATCAGATTTAACCCTCAGTTATCATCCCTTTTCCGAAGCGGCTTAGGATCATTGTTATGGTAAAAACGAATCGTCACCAGCACCAAGGAGATGAATGCTGCTGAAAGAAAAGTGACAAAGAAACGCGCGACGACGAGATTCAACGTTCCAGCTGATGCCGCGGCAGTCGAAAGGTAGAGAAAGAACCACTTTGTAAGCCTCGAAGGGACACTTTCAGTTGTTGTAAACCCAAATCGAATCGGCCTTTTTTTTTTAATATTTCTTCTGGCTGTTGTTAATGGCATGAAATGCAACAGCAGCAGCAGCAGAAGCCGAAAAAAAAAATCAACCTGCTGAATATGTAACAATCATTTCTCCTTCTGAAGCAGGTGATTTTTTGACACGAGCAACGACAAAAAGTAATTTAATGTGAGAAATTATCTTGGAGTGAGGGATTTTTATCAAATTGGTTTCTATACTTTAAGAGAAAAAAATTTAATTTAAATTTAAGATTTATGAGTCGTTCAAAATTTTTCAAAAGTTCTGAATGTAATAAGTTTTTTTCTGTCTTTACTGTCTTTTTTGTCTTTTTTGTCTTTTTTGTCTTTTTTGTCTTTTTTGTCTTTTTTGTCTTTTTTGTCTTTTTTGTCTTTTTTGTCTTTTTTGTCTTTTTTGTCTTTTTTGTCTTTTTTGTCTTTTTTGTCTTTTTTGTCTTTTTTGTCTTTTTTGTCTTTTTTGTCTTTTTTGTCTTTTTTGTCTTTTTTGTCTTTTTTGTCTTTTTTGTCTTTTTTGTCTTTTTTGTCTTTTTTGTCTTTTTTGTCTTTTTTGTCTTTTTTGTCTTTTTTGTCTTTTTTGTCTTTTTTGTCTTTTTTGTCTTTTTTGTCTTTTTTGTCTTTTTTGTCTTTTTTGTCTTTTTTGTCTTTTTTGTCTTTTTTGTCTTTTTTGTCTTTTTTGTCTTTTTTGTCTTTTTTGTCTTTTTTGTCTTTTTTGTCTTTTTTGTCTTTTTTGTCTTTTTTGTCTTTTTTGTCTTTTTTGTCTTTTTTGTCTTTTTTGTCTTTTTTGTCTTTTTTGTCTTTTTTGTCTTTTTTGTCTTTTTTGTCTTTTTTGTCTTTTTTGTCTTTTTTGTCTTTTTTGTCTTTTTTGTCTTTTTTGTCTTTTTTGTCTTTTTTGTCTTTTTTGTCTTTTTTGTCTTTTTTGTCTTTTTTGTCTTTTTTGTCTTTTTTGTCTTTTTTGTCTTTTTTGTCTTTTTTGTCTTTTTTGTCTTTTTTGTCTTTTTTGTCTTTTTTGTCTTTTTTGTCTTTTTTGTCTTTTTTGTCTTTTTTGTCTTTTTTGTCTTTTTTGTCTTTTTTGTCTTTTTTGTCTTTTTTGTCTTTTTTGTCTTTTTTGTCTTTTTTGTCTTTTTTGTCTTTTTTGTCTTTTTTGTCTTTTTTGTCTTTTTTGTCTTTTTTGTCTTTTTTGTCTTTTTTGTCTTTTTTGTCTTTTTTGTCTTTTTTGTCTTTTTTGTCTTTTTTGTCTTTTTTGTCTTTTTTGTCTTTTTTGTCTTTTTTGTCTTTTTTGTCTTTTTTGTCTTTTTTGTCTTTTTTGTCTTTTTTGTCTTTTTTGTCTTTTTTGTCTTTTTTGTCTTTTTTGTCTTTTTTGTCTTTTTTGTCTTTTTTGTCTTTTTTGTCTTTTTTGTCTTTTTTGTCTTTTTTGTCTTTTTTGTCTTTTTTGTCTTTTTTGTCTTTTTTGTCTTTTTTGTCTTTTTTGTCTTTTTTGTCTTTTTTGTCTTTTTTGTCTTTTTTGTCTTTTTTGTCTTTTTTGTCTTTTTTGTCTTTTTTGTCTTTTTTGTCTTTTTTGTCTTTTTTGTCTTTTTTGTCTTTTTTGTCTTTTTTGTCTTTTTTGTCTTTTTTGTCTTTTTTGTCTTTTTTGTCTTTTTTGTCTTTTTTGTCTTTTTTGTCTTTTTTGTCTTTTTTGTCTTTTTTGTCTTTTTTGTCTTTTTTGTCTTTTTTGTCTTTTTTGTCTTTTTTGTCTTTTTTGTCTTTTTTGTCTTTTTTGTCTTTTTTGTCTTTTTTGTCTTTTTTGTCTTTTTTGTCTTTTTTGTCTTTTTTGTCTTTTTTGTCTTTTTTGTCTTTTTTGTCTTTTTTGTCTTTTTTGTCTTTTTTGTCTTTTTTGTCTTTTTTGTCTTTTTTGTCTTTTTTGTCTTTTTTGTCTTTTTTGTCTTTTTTGTCTTTTTTGTCTTTTTTGTCTTTTTTGTCTTTTTTGTCTTTTTTGTCTTTTTTGTCTTTTTTGTCTTTTTTGTCTTTTTTGTCTTTTTTGTCTTTTTTGTCTTTTTTGTCTTTTTTGTCTTTTTTGTCTTTTTTGTCTTTTTTGTCTTTTTTGTCTTTTTTGTCTTTTTTGTCTTTTTTGTCTTTTTTGTCTTTTTTGTCTTTTTTGTCTTTTTTGTCTTTTTTGTCTTTTTTGTCTTTTTTGTCTTTTTTGTCTTTTTTGTCTTTTTTGTCTTTTTTGTCTTTTTTGTCTTTTTTGTCTTTTTTGTCTTTTTTGTCTTTTTTGTCTTTTTTGTCTTTTTTGTCTTTTTTGTCTTTTTTGTCTTTTTTGTCTTTTTTGTCTTTTTTGTCTTTTTTGTCTTTTTTGTCTTTTTTGTCTTTTTTGTCTTTTTTGTCTTTTTTGTCTTTTTTGTCTTTTTTGTCTTTTTTGTCTTTTTTGTCTTTTTTGTCTTTTTTGTCTTTTTTGTCTTTTTTGTCTTTTTTGTCTTTTTTGTCTTTTTTGTCTTTTTTGTCTTTTTTGTCTTTTTTGTCTTTTTTGTCTTTTTTGTCTTTTTTGTCTTTTTTGTCTTTTTTGTCTTTTTTGTCTTTTTTGTCTTTTTTGTCTTTTTTGTCTTTTTTGTCTTTTTTGTCTTTTTTGTCTTTTTTGTCTTTTTTGTCTTTTTTGTCTTTTTTGTCTTTTTTGTCTTTTTTGTCTTTTTTGTCTTTTTTGTCTTTTTTGTCTTTTTTGTCTTTTTTGTCTTTTTTGTCTTTTTTGTCTTTTTTGTCTTTTTTGTCTTTTTTGTCTTTTTTGTCTTTTTTGTCTTTTTTGTCTTTTTTGTCTTTTTTGTCTTTTTTGTCTTTTTTGTCTTTTTTGTCTTTTTTGTCTTTTTTGTCTTTTTTGTCTTTTTTGTCTTTTTTGTCTTTTTTGTCTTTTTTGTCTTTTTTGTCTTTTTTGTCTTTTTTGTCTTTTTTGTCTTTTTTGTCTTTTTTGTCTTTTTTGTCTTTTTTGTCTTTTTTGTCTTTTTTGTCTTTTTTGTCTTTTTTGTCTTTTTTGTCTTTTTTGTCTTTTTTGTCTTTTTTGTCTTTTTTGTCTTTTTTGTCTTTTTTGTCTTTTTTGTCTTTTTTGTCTTTTTTGTCTTTTTTGTCTTTTTTGTCTTTTTTGTCTTTTTTGTCTTTTTTGTCTTTTTTGTCTTTTTTGTCTTTTTTGTCTTTTTTGTCTTTTTTGTCTTTTTTGTCTTTTTTGTCTTTTTTGTCTTTTTTGTCTTTTTTGTCTTTTTTGTCTTTTTTGTCTTTTTTGTCTTTTTTGTCTTTTTTGTCTTTTTTGTCTTTTTTGTCTTTTTTGTCTTTTTTGTCTTTTTTGTCTTTTTTGTCTTTTTTGTCTTTTTTGTCTTTTTTGTCTTTTTTGTCTTTTTTGTCTTTTTTGTCTTTTTTGTCTTTTTTGTCTTTTTTGTCTTTTTTGTCTTTTTTGTCTTTTTTGTCTTTTTTGTCTTTTTTGTCTTTTTTGTCTTTTTTGTCTTTTTTGTCTTTTTTGTCTTTTTTGTCTTTTTTGTCTTTTTTGTCTTTTTTGTCTTTTTTGTCTTTTTTGTCTTTTTTGTCTTTTTTGTCTTTTTTGTCTTTTTTGTCTTTTTTGTCTTTTTTGTCTTTTTTGTCTTTTTTGTCTTTTTTGTCTTTTTTGTCTTTTTTGTCTTTTTTGTCTTTTTTGTCTTTTTTGTCTTTTTTGTCTTTTTTGTCTTTTTTGTCTTTTTTGTCTTTTTTGTCTTTTTTGTCTTTTTTGTCTTTTTTGTCTTTTTTGTCTTTTTTGTCTTTTTTGTCTTTTTTGTCTTTTTTGTCTTTTTTGTCTTTTTTGTCTTTTTTGTCTTTTTTGTCTTTTTTGTCTTTTTTGTCTTTTTTGTCTTTTTTGTCTTTTTTGTCTTTTTTGTCTTTTTTGTCTTTTTTGTCTTTTTTGTCTTTTTTGTCTTTTTTGTCTTTTTTGTCTTTTTTGTCTTTTTTGTCTTTTTTGTCTTTTTTGTCTTTTTTGTCTTTTTTGTCTTTTTTGTCTTTTTTGTCTTTTTTGTCTTTTTTGTCTTTTTTGTCTTTTTTGTCTTTTTTGTCTTTTTTGTCTTTTTTGTCTTTTTTGTCTTTTTTGTCTTTTTTGTCTTTTTTGTCTTTTTTGTCTTTTTTGTCTTTTTTGTCTTTTTTGTCTTTTTTGTCTTTTTTGTCTTTTTTGTCTTTTTTGTCTTTTTTGTCTTTTTTGTCTTTTTTGTCTTTTTTGTCTTTTTTGTCTTTTTTGTCTTTTTTGTCTTTTTTGTCTTTTTTGTCTTTTTTGTCTTTTTTGTCTTTTTTGTCTTTTTTGTCTTTTTTGTCTTTTTTGTCTTTTTTGTCTTTTTTGTCTTTTTTGTCTTTTTTGTCTTTTTTGTCTTTTTTGTCTTTTTTATCTTTTTTGTCTTTTTTGTCTTTTTTGTCTTTTCTGTCTTCTGTCTTCTGTCTTCTGTCTTCTGTCTTCAGTCTTCTGTCTTCTGTCTTCTGTCTTCTGTCTTCTGTCTTCTGTCTTCTGTCTTCTGTCTTCTGTCTTCTGTCTTCTGTCTTCTGTCTTCTGTCTTCTGTCTTCTGTCTTCTGTCTTCTGTCTTCTGTCTTCTTTCTTCTGTCTTCTGTCTTCTGTCTTCTGTCTTCTGTCTTCTGTCTTCTGTCTTCTGTCTTCTGTATATGGTTTCTGTTTTCTCGATTTTCAGCCATGCGTTCGTTTGGTTATTTTGGGTTTTTTTTTATTTCGTGTTAGATTATTAAAATTCTATTACAATTTATTTCTAAATCATCATATTTTTTTCAGAATACCTCGATCAGCTTTCGATTTACCCGGTTTTTTCATTTCTTTTCAAAAAACTTAATAAATTTTTGCGTTTTTAGAGTTCCTTAATGTGTCCCAATTAAACAATCCACTCAATCATTGGAAATTGATTCCCTTTTTGGGACACGGGTTGTTGAAAGAACGATTCAATCATATTTCGCACCGATTGGGAAAAAAACACGTCAAGCATGTGATGATTTATTTAGCTTCGGTGTGTTTTTGCTGTTGTTCGTCACCGGATTGAGTTGTTTATTGCTTGCTGCAATCGATTTCAAAAATTTTTCAATAGCTTGTAGGGAAGCCAAGAACTCAAAAATATTACAAGTTCATGTCTCATTTCGCACCCAATCATCGGACAGCCTCAATTAAAGCAAAGTTTTCTTAATTGATAAATTACTATTCCGGAAAATGAGGCTTCTGCGAATGAATTGCTTCACTTCAGCCCTGTCGATTCAAAAATTAGCTCGAATTTTCGTCAAGTATGGGAAAAGAGAAACAACAAAAATCAAAAACCCGTCAGCCAAAATGTGGCGCTACAGTTTTGACAGGTCACGATATTTAGCATTCGATTATGGCAACATCAATTAAGGGAGACGTTTCTGTACGATGACAGGCCAGGTTGTGTTTTGCTCCGATTCATAAAACTTGCCCAAGCTACTTTCTTTCATTCATCAATTTTTTGTGCAGCAGAATAAAGGGATTTTGAAGTTTTACGATACCGTGTAATTGGATCTATATTGAGCGTTTTTTGGTCGAACCCATTTTTCAGTTTTAAAAATTCAAAAAAGATTCAACTTTAAAAGCATAAATTTTAAATTTTTATATTGATTTCCAAAAAATGATACTTTGCCAGTTTAGACTACAAATCCTCTTGCGAGAATTTAACAAAAGTTTCATTGCTTCTTCTGATTTTAAGGAAATTAACTGGAATGCAGCATCCTTAATAAGCTTATATTTTGTTAAAATGTAGAAGCAAAATTTCAACCACATAGAGGACTGAAAAAATTAAAAATTCAATTGAAGCATCACCCTCCTAATTGAAGGCGCAACTTCACAACAAGTGTGTGGTATCCCAAGGCCTGACACTTCTGTTTTGAAACAAGTGACTTCAACGAACGAATGTGAAACAAACCCCTGGTTTGCTGCAGGATTAAAAAAAAAGCACGAAAACAGTTAACCAGTGCCAAAGCATGACAAAAAAAAATGCAGCTTCGGTTTACATATGTCGTATCCTGGTTGGATGAGCCCAAAAAACCAACAACAGTCGCAAGAAAGGCAATTAAAGAAAGAAGAAAAAACACAGGCAGCAAGTGTGAAAAGTAAACCTGCAAGAAAAGGCGCGTGCCGGCATAATTCATTTTATTTGATTTTTGTTTCGACAATCTGCTCTCTTAATTTGTTTTCATGAAAAATATTTACGGAGGTTGAAATTGGAAAACAAATCTACAAAAAATGTTATTTCTCACAAAATTTCGTCAAAATTGAAAGAAATGTGATGACGAGGGAATACTTGAAACAATGTTCCATTTCGAAGTTTTCCTTCCGTATTTTACTTCACTAACTGGAAGAATATTCCATGATTTTTATTGGAAGTCCAGAGAATTTACCGTCATAAAACTGAAAGAAATTTCACAATACAATTTACATATTAAAGAAAATTTTAAGAAAAACTTTTACGAAAAGGGTATTGATTTTATTTGTCCAAAATCCCTCACAGCTGATTCCATCCAAGCTTTGAAAGTTCTTTCTCATTTCGGAAGAAATGGAAATCGACCAGTTGGACCGTCGAAATCCTGCCTCGAAAGTTCAACAAACCAGACGCATCCTGACCGGGCAAGGATCGTTCACCTCAAGCCGGCCGGACCCTTCTTTGCGCATTTGATCGAAGGTTTTCCATTTCGATTTTCGTTTTTTTTTTTTCACTTCGCTCATCCAGGACTCACCCCAATCACATGACGCGATTCGTTCGATTCCTAATTTTGGTTACGCGATTTCTTTTCCCTCGTTTTTTTTTCAAGTCAATCGATCCGCGAGGACCAACTGTGTTCTGGATTTCTTGCCCCGAAGAAAGCCCACCGCGAGAGGTAAAGAATTAAAAAAAATAGTCGGAAGGAAATGATCAATTTAGCTGGATCCGACAAAGATCCTGTTGATCCGGGAATTGGGGGAAAAAACAACGGAAAAGCATACAATTTTAATTGAGAGCCTTGGGCAAGACGGCAGAACTTATCAGCTTCGGTCAGTTACTGCTACGAGGAGCCAAGCGGACGCAAAACGGATAAGGCAGGATCCGCGATAATGGAGTGCGATCGTTAGATTAAGGATCCGATGAAAATCTGGTGATTTGGCCTTTTGACCTCGTTCTGTGCTGGATCCGGATGATTGTGGAGAGAATTTGAGTTTATTTTTTGCTGTGCTATCCTGGCAGGAAAGGAATTTTGTATTTGCCGTCTGATGAAAAGGGAAAAAGGAGGCATTGATATCAGCTGCGTTGCCGTATGTTTCTGGTGAATTTAATTGATTGGGCATTGAAACTGGTTATCAACACGCATATGGTAGCATTTGAAGATTGCGTTTATCATTTGGAAGACTCGATTTTCTAATTGTTTAGTTAAATTGATTCGCTAAACTTAAACAGGTTTAAGTTAAACTATGATAAAGCTGGAATTCATTCTTAGTCTCAGTTTATTCTAGCAGGGGTTTTATGCTTTTATGTTAAGCTTGCCAGATCGCCCGATTTTATCCGGGTTTGTCCGGAAATTTCATACAAAATTTGGGAAAAGTCTGTTCCGCCCCGGTTGGCTGAATTTTATCCCGCATTTTGCCCGGTTTTTTTCACCTTATTTACCAAAATTATCAAAAATAACAAATTGTGTCGGAATTTCATTTTATTTATGCGTTCAAACGATTTTTTTTAGTAAATTATCTGGAAAATAATCATGTAAGGTTAAATGGAAGACTGAAATACGATTAAAACCTGCTGATAAGGATTGATAAAAAAAATTTCAATTTTATATTCTTGATTTTTTTAGGTTATTCCTGGCCTAGTGACCAAATTCTCCCGGATTTTGCCCGCAGTTTTGGTCGAAAATTTTGAAATGAGCTGCCCAAATTTTGCCAGGGTTTAGATAAAATAGCCTGGATTTTTCCGGCCCGCATACTTGCTTAAAAATATCCTGCAACCTTATTCTAAGTCATTTGTTAATTTATGTTTACAATTCAGTTGGTGGACTTGGTATTAGAAAAATTTTTATTCAGTACAACTGTTTAAACGGTTTACTTTTGGCCTGGATCTTTTGATAATCGGTTCAGAAGGCAAGCTTTTTTCTTGTTGGACTCTGACCAACCAAGTTTAGAGGTTTTTGTTTTTCATTAATTGGTGTGAAGTGATCCAGATCAGCACGTATGAATTACTAGAACTTTGAATATGTAGTCATCATAGAAGCAGTAAACCCATAAAAAGGATGTCAAACTTCTTAATTTTGTGCCTGATATTTCACTTATCGTCACAATTTAAAAAGAATTGGCCATGTCTTAATGGACAATGTTCAAGCTAACGAACGATGGCAACGATTTTTATGCACAGAAATAAACGATATTTAGTCATGAATCTAAATCTAATCGCCCATTGTGTGGCGGGGGGAGGGGTCTCAAAATTCAAATTTACCTGAAAATACTAACAATACCAAAAATTCACAATAAGTAAGGAAATGGATTTTTAACACCATTTTCTAATTTACTCATTATTACGAGACAAACTCAAAACATTTAACTGAAAAAATCAAAACAATTTCCAATGACAGTTTCAATTCTATTTTCAGTAAGTCATTTGTAAATTTTTCCAAATCATGTTTCTTCTTTGGAATTAGAAATTTGCTACAAAAGAATTTCTAAGCAGTCCAGTTTTCAAATTTAAAATAAATATTTCTTAAATTCAGATTTAAAAAATCTGAATTCTTAAATAACCATCCGATCAGTTCAAAATAAACCATAATTAATTGTAACTAAAGTAATAATATTTGTGATTGATTCATTATCTTTATTTACAGTTTTTTTTCATCATTTTCAATTGAAGAGTTTATTGAAAAATCCCGCTGTATATAGTAGGGTAAATGTACCCGACCTTGGCACCTAAGGCATGGTTTACCCTTTTTTTAAACATTCCAAACCTTCCTATTGAGTGCACCATAAAACATCCTTTGAAGAATTTACTTGCTAACTTGCTTAAAATTCAACAAAAATATGTTTTCTCTATGGAACTTTCATTAATGTGAGCAAAATGTATGCAAAGTATTCACTGCGTTGCTCCAATTACTTGGCCGCCGTACCAATTGTTTGCCGTTTCGATGATCCGATTCTTGGCCACTAGCAATGTGCAATAGATCTTTACCAACAATGCTCAATTGACAGTTAACAGAATCGTTGGCTATTCTGAATATAAGGCCACTGACAGAATGACGTCAGCTGAGCGTAAAGTTCTATGCGAAGATGGAACACCGGGCGCCACTCATACAACAAAAAGGCTTTTGAAAACATTGATGAAATTTGGTTGGAAGGGAAGCACAAAATAAGCTTTCATTTCAAAAAGTCGGAAGTCCACAATTTCCGCTTTTTTTTTTTAATTTTTAAAACTTTAAACTTTTTACTCATTTAAACAAAGTGATGATTATAAACACCTTAGGTTGTTTCAGAATATTTGTTTATGAACAAGAATCATTGATTTATTATTGAGAACCAAACCTTCATCAGGGGGACTGGTTCAGAAACGAATTAAGTCCGCGAGTGGTTTGAACTTTCTCTTTTTTATGAACATTAAATCCCTTTGATGAAATCTAAACTAACATATTTTGTAAGCAAACTTTTTAAACTGAACACTTCAAAAAATTTCTTCAATACGTATACAGTATGTTACTTATGACTGATAAAATATGAATAAAGCCAATCAATCTAGGAAAAGTATTTCAGATGGCATGGGCTTATCTAGACTAGCCCACGTTTACAATGTAGAGTTTAAAAAAAGTTGGTGTGATCCAGCTGCCAGAATATTGAGGTAAAATATCCGTATCTGCCCACCAGTTCATCATTTTTTCGAAGAATTTCCTGACTTGAATGCTAACTGGACAAATTCAGGAATGCTAAGCCTAACGACAGATTCATTTACGACATTTCTATGGTTCTGTGCATCATGATGTGTTGTCATTTAAAAAATAATTGTTTAAATTATTCCTTTTGAGTTTTTATAGACCATAAGTTGATAGTAAAATACTCTAGGAGACTTGCGATTGCGACACATAGGGTTATTTTCACTACCAAACGACTATCTTCATATTGTGGAGTTTGGCTTCATAAAGTAAGAAATTGAAAAATTCCTTAAATGGTATTTTCAAATTTTGCCCTTTTGAATTTGTCAGCTGAGATTATGACTTTCTAGCAAGAGCCAACTCGAATGCCCGGGACGTTGCGCAGTGGTTTGACACGCCAAGTAGATGTTAGAATGTAAACCTCGCGTAAACATTTCATAACAAAATAAATTATGGCTTTCTCGCCCTTAAACAAAGTACGCAAAACTGAGGTGGCAACTAAGTGTTGCGGAAATTCAAAGACCCATTTTAAAATGTCCCCCTATAACAGTAAAACAATCAGAGACTTACATGCGATTTGTTCCGGTCATTTGACGGCCTCTCCGGGCTCTTTTCCGCCACTGTCATGCACCCCTCGACGTCTATCACATGCACATCCCGCATAATCAAATACCATATATCGAATCGTCAATACCATTCAGTACTGATTACCATAATAGTGACTATCCGTTTTATCGTCCTTAAATAATCTATTATTTCACAAAATTTCGATTCTTGGTGCGTCACCGCTAGAAATGATAATATAACTTTTGCTGGACGATACAGTTTGTGATCTGAAACGAATTCGTGCGGAATCAGTTTGTGTCTTTACTGGGATTGCATCATTCGCATTATTCGAAAACAAAAGTAAAAAATGGCTGACTCCACATCGGTGAAAATTGCGATCGCGATAGTTTTCTGGCTGGAAAATAGCCAATAAAGCCAATAATTAGATCACAAAGTGCAGAATTTTCTTAACGGGAAACGATGAAGCTGATTCTGGTGGTGAGTGTTTCATTATTTATTGCATTTTATGGTAAATTGAGCTCAATCAAAACTAATTCTATTTCTCAGGCAGTGGCGAAAGGCGGTTCAGGTAGGAGCACAAACAGCGAAAAGGCGACAGTAAAAATTCACCCGGATCTTCAGCCTCCTTTTCAGAAGAAGGAGAACATCGCATATCCCTCATCAGTTGGAATAATGAAAGCTGAAATACGCTTAGGCCGATTGAAAACCTTGGAGAGTAACAGCACTGTAGAAGTAACGTGGAACAATCGTCCCCACATCGAGCTGAAATTCCAAACCTTCCAGCGAGCACTTCCCTAATTACAACATGTACCGTTCTTACCAGATACGACGTTGCAGGAGCAGTTCATCTTACAAGGAACCTGGTGCTGCATGCTGTCTCCTGGTTTCACCCTTAGGGGATGTTGTAAACACCAAAAAAAAAATCGGTACGCGAACACCCAAAAAAGGTAAACATTATTTTTATTCTTTTATATGAAATTGTGAATCGGAATTCTAATCAAATTCGAAATGAAATTTTCAATTTTTAACGAGAATATCAAATCAAATTTTTAAAATGAAATAGGAAGTTTTATTCTGAAATCGGAGAATCGATTATGAATCATTTAAATTCAATTGAATCGCAGACTGAAATTGAAAAAAAAATGTAAAATCACTTCAATACCGGAATCTAGAGTTTTTCGTTAATCTTTGTCGATAATTTTTTAGATTGTGTGCTACACTGTGATTGCAAACTTTTGAAGCCTCTAACTTCGAAGGAAGGAAACTAGGACCAGCCACTAGCATAATGTTCATCGTGAGCGAGGTAAGCGATCTTTTTTAATCTCTAAAAGCCCATATGTAAGGTTCATCGAAGTAATTAATCTTATTAATTTTTAATGTATTTCTGTTTAATTCAATTCTTCCTGAACTGACTGATGGAAATAGTCTTTGAATTACACAAATGATGGAATCATCATTAAAAGCCGTAGAATAGTTTAAATTAGATTTGATTTGAACAAAAACAATTATGTGAATTTTATTTAACCAAAATAACTCATAAGGCTCATTAGTAGTAACACAGAGAACAGACGTACAAGCTCGAACAAAAAATCGTCGAAAAAGTGTGTAAAATTTTAAATGCTATCACCAAAAAAATACGTTAGAAATTGACTACAAACAGTGCCATCTATTGCGCCGTTCAAAAGTTAAAAATCAACTTAGAAGTGCCCAGTTTTCGAAAAGGCGTAATCGTATATCAGCTCACAAAAAATCAATCTAATGTCTTAGTAAAATGGACGGCTTTAATTTATTGCTAAATAAATTAAATCAGAGTTACTTTTAACTTGGCGAAATTTCACATTCTTTATTTTCGGTGAAATTTATATTCTTCGAGAAAGAATATTTGAGAATTGAAAGATTATAGACGGATAGAAGATTAGAATAAGATGAAAGATGTTGAAAATGAGCGGAAGGGTAATTTTAATTTGAAAACTTTTCATCACATTTCATCGATTTGTTCCTCACGGGCCTACTACCTTGCAGTGGTTGATACAGATAGAATTGTAGCAACCACCACACAATACTAGGCCTACTATTGTGTCACTACTAGTCAAATACAAGAACCTTCTTGACGATCAGTCTCACCCAGCAGTACTAATTCTAGACATCTCAAAACGGGTTACTTTCACATATCACTTTAGAATCCAGATGTTTTTAACTTTGTATTTCTAACAAATTGGCTAGTGAAGTAGACAATGTGCAACTCGAGACCCCATACACCCAACCTTCGGGTAGTGGTCATATCACCTCTTGTCTGCAACTCCGATTCTCTACCTCCCCGTGGTGCTAGCTGGGGTGCGAGCAACCTTAGCGGAGATCGGGTACCCAACCCCGGTGGATGCTTTGGTCGCATGCAGACTGAGTCAGGGGGCTTCGTACGCGTCTGTTCTCCAGGTCAGGGGCGGCGTGCGGAGTGCAACAGCGTCCTGGTGGTGTTCGGGACCCAAAACAGCAACATCACGACGGTCCTCCTGCGAGATAGTGGGGTTAGTTGCGGGCCTTGCGAGCCTGTGACTACAAAAAACATAAGCAACGAACAACGAACAACAAATTTCGGATGGAAATCGGCAAAGACCCACGCGACGAAAAGGGACTAGCGATTGGAAACTTGGAACATGGAACTGCCGATCTCTAAATTTTGTGGGCAGTACCCACGTGCTCTCCAACGAATTGAAGAGCCGCAAATTCGACATCGTAGCGCTGCAGGAGGTATGCTGGAAGGGCTCCACGGTACGAACGTACCCAGATGGTCGTGCCATCTACCAGAGCTGCGGCAACACACACGAGCTTGGAACAGCTTTTATAGTGATGGGAAAGATGCAAAAGCGCGTGATCGGGTGGTGGCCGATCAACTCACGAATGTGCCGGTTGAGAATCAAGGGCCGGTTCTTCAACATCAGCATCATCAACGTGCACAGCCCTCACCTCGGAAGTACCGGTGACGACAAAGACTAATTCTACGCGCAGCTGGAGCGTGAATACGACCGTTGCCCAAAACATGATATCAAGATCGTCATCGGGGATTTCAATGCTCAGGTCGGCCAGGAGGAGGAATTCAAACCGACAATTGGAAGGTTCAGTGCACACCAGCTGACCAACGAAAACGGCCTCAGACTTATTGATTTCGCCGCCTCCAAACGAATGGCCGTACGTAGTACCTTTTTCCAGCACCGCCTCCCACACAAGTACACCTGGAGATCACCGTACCAAACTCAATCACAGATCGACCACGTTTTGATTGACAGCCGGCACTTCTCGGACATCATCGACGTCAGATCCTGTCGGGGCGCCAACATTGAGTCGGACCATTATCTGGTGATGGTGAAGATGCGCCCAAAACTCTCCGTAGTGAACAACACGCGAAACCGACGCCCGCCTCGGTTAAATATCGCGCGACTGAAGCAACCTGAGGTCGCGGCAGATTACGCGCAATGGGTCGAAGCAGCGCTGCCGGCAGAGGGCGAGCTTGACGAAGCCCCTCTCGAGGACTGTTGGGATACCATCAAAACAGCCATCAACAGTGCTGCGGAGAACGTCATCAGTTATGTGGAGCGATCTCGACGGAACGACTGGTTCGACGAGGAGTGTAGGAGGGTGATGGACGAAGAGAATGCCGCGCGGGCGGCAGTAGTGCAGAGAGGCACCCGTCGAAATGTGGAAAATCACCGACAGCGGTAGAGGCAGCGAGTCCGACTTTTCCAGGAGAAAAAGCGCCGCCTGGAGGAGGAGGAGCTCGAGGAGCTGGAGCAGCTGCATCGTTCCCAAGAAACACGAAAGTTCTATCAGAAACTCAACGCATCCCGCAAAGGCTTCGTGCCGCAAGCCGAAATGTGCCGGGATAAGGACGGGGGTATCCTGACGGACAATCGTGAGGTGATGAAAAGGTGGAAGCAGCACTTCGATGAACACCTGAACGGCGCACATGCAGGAGATCAAGACGGTGGGGGAAGGTACATCGCCGGCGTAGCCAACGACGAAGACGAGCCACTCCCAACGATGAGTGAAGTTAAGGAAGCCATTCGCCAGCTGAATAGAAACAAGTCGGCTGGGAAGGATGGCATCGCAGCTGAACTCATCAAAATGGGCCCGGACAGGTTGGCCGATTGCCTACACCGGTTGATAATCCGGATCTGGGACATAGAACAGCTACCGGAGGAGTGGAAGGAGGGGGTAATATGCCCCATCTACAAGAAGGGCGACAAATTGGACTGTGAGAACTACCGAGCGATCACTGTCCTCAATGCCGCCTACAAAGTGTTGTCCCGAATCCTACTCCGCCGCCTAACGCCACAAGCAAACAGATTCGTGGGAAGTCATCAGGCCGGCTTTATGGAGGGACGGTCTACGACGGACCAGATATTCACATTACGGCAAATCCTCCAAAAATGCCGTGAACACCAAGTCCCTACGCACCATCTATTCATCGACTTCAAAGCCGCATACGACACGATCGACCGTAACGAGCTATGGAAAATCATGGACGAGAACGGCTTTTCCGGGAAGCTGATCAGACTGATCAAGGCGACGATGGATGGAACGCAGTGCTGTGTGCGGATTTCGGGTGAATTGTCGAGTTCATTCGAATCGCGCAGGGGGCTTCGACAAGGTGATGGTCTATCCTGCATGATGTTCAACGTGGCGCTAGAAGGTGTTATTCGACGAGCGGTTTCGACGATTTTCAACAGATCCAGTCAACTTATCTGCTTTGCCGATGACATTGATATAGTCGGCAGATCATCTGCGGCGGTGGAGGAGATCTACCGCAAACTGAAACGCGAAGCAGGAAGGATTGGGTTGATGATTAATACGTCCAAGACAAAGTACATGCTGGCCTGCGGATCCGAGACCGACCGAACCCGCTTGTCCAGTAATAACAAGGTCACGATCGACGGCGACGAGCTGGAGATAGTCAAAGACTTTGTCTATCTCGGCTCACTGGTGACCGCAGACAATGACACCAGCCGTGAGATCCGGAGGCAAATTATCAGCGGAAGTCGTGCCTACTATGCACTCCACAAGCAACTGCGGTCGAGAAAACTTAGCCCTCGCACGAAGTGTAGCCTGTATATGACGCTCATTAGACAGGTTGTTCTCTACGGGCACGAGACATGGATATTGCTCGAGGAGGACCTGCGTACACTCGGAGTATTTGAGCGACGAGTGTTAAGAACCATCTTTGGCGGCGTAGGAGTGTGGAGGCGAAGGATGAACCACGAGCTCGCGCGACTCTACGGCGAACCCAGTATCCAGAAGGTGGTTAAGGCTGGCCGGATACGCTGGGCGGGACATGTTGCGAGAATGCCGGACGACTGTCCTGCAAAACAGGTGTTCGCTACGAATCTGGTAGGAACAAGACGAGCGGGGGCGCAACGAGCGAGGTGGTTAGACCAAGTGGAGCGTGATCTGGCGAACGTGGGGTGCCCGAGAAATTGGAGAACGGTTGCCATGGACCGAGTGAATTTTAGGAATTATGTTCGTCAAGTTATGTCGTAAGACGGAATACTATGTAAATGAAAAAAAAAATGAAAAATTCTAACAAATTTGAAGGAAACAGATAATAACTTTGTTGTTTATCTTTTTCATGCAACATGATGAACGTATTACGAAACTTCAACAGCGATTTTCTTGAAGCATGCTAAGAGCTCATACGACCTATAGAAAACTGACTGAAACTTAGTCAGCTTTTTTTGACAGTTAAATTTGGTGTGTTTGGAGACATCTGGTGGCTCAGCCAAAAAACAAAAAATGGTTCAAAAGGGGTGTTGGGATTTTTACACAAGTTTTGTGTGCTAGCTTGTACGTCTGTTCTCTGTGGTAGTAATGAGGACGAATCTAATTGATACAAAATACCATGGCAATATGTTTATTTTAACTAATAGTTTTTATCGACTATGTTTAACATCTGTTTTTAAACACAGGATGCTCATAGTGACACAAGGGTTATGTAACAATGATAGATATTTTAGTTGAAATTCGATTGGCAATACCAATAATAAGTATTTTATTCATGCTTTTCTTTCTTCCAGATAACGAACGCACGGATTCCGAAAATTGATGCTGTTTTCATACCTTCCAGAGCAATTGACCAAAAAATACATCCAGCAATAAATTAAGGATAAAAGTGACTGGAGAGAATAAGCCCCAAATAAGGATATGAAGAGATGCAAGTGCCAGTTTCAAGAATTAAGCTAGATAAGCATATTTAAAAGATTCTCCATTTCTTGAAAATGTAGTAAAAATTCCTTTTTAATACTTTTTGGACTGATTTAAAAATTGCTTAAATTTAAATTGTTTAATCGAGCACTCCTTCAATTTTGAGGCGCGTTTTATTTCTTAATTCTTAGGCACTTTTACAAATTTACACAAAACCAATAAGAACTTTGTATGTAAGAATAATCTAAATTCAAGGATAATGGAAATTAAAAGAAGAAATGCAAAAAGCTCGCTTTCGAACGGTTGGAAAGATATTGTAAAAATTGTAAGAGTGAATAAAAACTTTTAATAAAAAAAATATAACACGAATCGGAAACATATTTTTATTTCAATTATTTAAATTGCAATAATTTTATCAAAACTACACCATATATTGTATCGTTATTTTTTTATACGAAAACCATTGAGAAAAGATTCCACGTATGATACAACTCGCTCAGAGCTAGTAGAAAAAAGCAAAAAAATTGAATGGTTACTCTACTTAACGACCCGTTCACTGTATCGTAAAGTGCGTCCAGACGATTCCATTTCATGGAAAAATGATAAGCCTTATCCTACATTAATAATCCAAAACTATAGAAGTAATCTTTTGGGTGTCTTGGGAAGAAGATAATGGGAATAGTCACTGTATAATACTGACTTATGCGGGATGCTGGTTCCCGCGTAGCCCCTGTACAGAGTCCCGAGGGTAGACAGGTTTCTGTCTGGATTCCTTTGCGCGTATTTGTCTCCGAATGCTTCCAGGCTCCTGACGGCTGACGGACAATCGTGCCTTTTGGGGTGCGCATGCTGCACCACATGCTTCTTGGCAAAGGCTCCTCCCTGAGTTGAAAAGGTGGACCCAAACGCGACCACGCAAAATCTCCACCTGATCCGTCGGCGAAGCCATTTCGCTTTACTCACGGATCCTTCCGGGAACCAAAATCTGGGGTGTAGGATACAGATGAACAATAGCAAAAATGAAAAGTATGAAATAATGATTAAACATTTTGATCGATATAAACATGGAAATGAATAGTTCTAGTTTAGTGTGTAAAAGGCCTTTTTAGAATCGGTTAGAATATAGAAAGAAAGGAGGAAATAAAAATGTTCGTGAAGCATCAGTTCATTAACGAATTTTGGCAGTAACGGACGTTTTCCAAGTGTTTGTCCGGAAGACGCTTTAGAAGGATCCGACAATGGCACAGTCATGGCTCCCCGGATTAAGTGAGTATCTTCCGCGTAAAAAGTGCGATGTGTCAATGAAAAGTGAAGTGAGAAGAGGTGAATCAAATTTAATTTGAATGAAACCTTAGAAGCTTATTTCCGATTAAAAAAATAGCAAGCCAAATTATTTGAAAAAAAAAAAACTAGATCCAAGATGGTAATTTTGAAAATAGGACTTCGATGAGAAGGCGGAGATCCTAGTAAATGATGATAAGGAAAAAAATAAAAAGATATTTCATATGTAAAGGAACTTCGATGGGAAGGCGAAGCTTCTAAAAAAAAAATCAAAATGAAAATTAAAATTGAAAACAAAGATTGAATAACACCTAATGGACTTCGATGGGAAGGCGAAGTTCTTTGAATACAATATTTGACTTCGATGAGAAGGCGAAGTTGAATTATTGATTAGCTGTGGAATTTCGATGAGAAGGCGGAATTCTAAATTACAAAAATATGAGTATTGAAAAAAAAACAAAATAAAACGGAAGGCTTCTAAGATTTCTTTCAAGAGTTTTAAATTAAAACTTCGAGGATTTAGATAGAAAAAAAAAACGATGAAAAGAGGAAGTTGAATTATTGATTAGCTGTGGAATTTCGATGGGAAGGCGGAATTCTAAATTACAAAAATAAGATAATTGAATAAAAAAAGAAAATAAAACGGAAGGCTTCGAAGATTTCTTTCAAGAGTTTTCAAATTCAAGGATTTAGATAGGAATAAAAAGTTTGAGATAAAAAACATTTAAAAAAAGGATGTGCCATAAAATTGATTTATAGTGGAGAAAAAAAAATTACAAACTTTGATTCAATATATCTTTAAGTTATTGAAAAAAAAACAAATGACAATGAAATTATAAATTTAAAACTTGGAACAATTGAACAAAAAAAAAATCCAAAAAGTGGAGATAAAAGAAAACATGAAAACGAAATCAATAAGTTCACATAGTGAGAGATATTAAATTAGAAATTCTTTAAGACAATTAAAAAAAAAAAAAGAAAAAAAATCAAATCTTGATATTATGTGATGAGAAAACTTCAAATTATATAAACGTAACCAAAAAAAAAATCAGTTAAAAATAAACTTTAATGAAAATGAATAGTAAGAATTAATATGGAAAAAAAAATCAGCGACAAGATACAACAAAACATACCAAAATTTGAGAAATAAATTTTCAAAATTATAAAATGATCAAGGACAGTTAAATAGAAAATTGTCAAAAAAGATAATATAAATCAAGCATTGATCAAGGCAGTAGCAAGAAAAAACTGTGGAATGGTACGGTAAGAAAAAAAAATGTTCCAAATATTGGATTACAAAGCATCAAAAATTGTTTGAATTGAAACGTCACTGCAAAATAATTGAAAATTAATAATCAAAAAAAAAAAAAAAAAAAGATAGAAATTTAAATAAGCGGTGCAATGCAAAAAAAAAGATGAAAAACAGAAAAAAATATTATGCTTCAGAATCAAATAATCATAAAAAAAACATGATGAGAAAGAATTATTAAAAATTGTTCAAGACGGTAAATAGAGTAAAACGAGATTGTGAAATTACCAATAGAACAAAACATCAAAGGAGAAATTTAAAATTAGTTATGATTTCTTCAAAACGGTAAGATAGAAACACATAACTGAAATTGTGAATTTGTATGATAATAAGAAACAGTCGAAATATTTGATGACAAAGGAAAAAGAATGGTTGAAATTGAAACTTTACTCAAAACAAAATTAATCCAAAATGCCAGAAAAAAAACAGCGATGAAAAATATTATGAGACAGAATCGGTGAGGATAAATTCAAAATAAATTAAAATTTGTTAAAGATGATAAAATAGAAAAAAACGGAATCGTAAAATTAAGTGATGAGAAACAAAAAAAAAACAGAGAAAACTTTTAAATAAATTTTAAATTGTTCAAGATCGTATGGTTAAAAAAAAAGTTTATGAGGAGAAACAAAAAAAGTTAAAAACTGCTAAACATTTGATAACAAAAAAAAATTGTTGAATCTATAATAAAACAAAAAAAGCGATAATAAGTAATCCAAATCTGGAAAAATGCAATAAAAATTCATATAAATGCAAATTGTTCAAGATGGTAAAGTAGAAAATACGGAATTAAAAAGACAGAAAATATTAATAAAAATGTGAACTCTTCTAAATGATAATAAGAAAAACAAACCGAAATAGTGAAATTGTATGATGAGAAAAAAAACAGTCCCAAATATTCGATGCCAAAGATAAAAAACATTGTTTGGAATTAAAATAAAAGAATTTCAATTCATGAATTAAAATATAAAATTAAGAATGAGCCACAATATATTGTGAATAGCCACAATATATAATGAAAATAGAGCCACATAGTTAGGCATAATTGAATTGAATTCAAATCATCGGTTAAGAATTGATAGAATCAAATTTTCTGTTCCATAGTTCTTATTGGGATTTGGGATGGAACAAAAATTCACACTACAAACACAAGATAGATAGTTTTGAAGTTGATAGAACCCAAAATTCATTTAAAAAATAAAAATTACCGTTTCATGTTGAGCCTTGCTCAAATTATAATTCTGATTTGAGATTTAAATAATTATTCTCAACTTTTGATTTCAATTGAGATTTTGAAAAAGATTCTAGATAAACACAATTTTCAATAAAGAACTTCATAAAAAAAGAAAGGTTAGCAGAAATTCGTGTGCAACATAAGTATAAAAATGGGTTACCATCGAAAGAAATAGCATGTTTCTCTGGACTTTTAGAAGCAGTCTTAGTATCATCAAAGCGTAAACTTTTAAAGAGTAGGGGCGAAGGAGATTGTAGGATACAGATGAACAATAGCAAAAATGAAAAGTATGAAATAATGATTAAACATTTTGATCGATATAAACATGGAAATGAATAGTTCTAGTTTAGTGTGTAAAAGGCCTTTTTAGAATCGGTTAGAATATAGAAAGAAAGGAGGAAATAAAAATGTTCGTGAAGCATCAGTTCATTAACGAATTTTGGCAGTAACGGACGTTTTCCAAGTGTTTTTAGAAACAGTTAGAATAGAGAAAGAGATGAGGAAATGCAAATATTCGTGAAGAGATCAGTTGAGTAACGAATTTTGGCAGTAACGGACATTTTCTAAGTGATTGTCCGGAAGATGCCTTAGAAAAATCCGACAGGTTAGAGATTCAATTTCCACTTTTCTCAATCAATTTCTCACCTCAATTCGATTTCGGTTCAATCTGGCGATTCCTAATTGAAAACGCTTCGTTGCGTGGTATTGTAGCCTAGATTAATTAACAATGCATTAGAACTATCACTTTTAATCACTTTTCATAGGCATACCTGTGCTCAACTTCCCTGCGCAGTTTCACTTCGCGCCTTCGTACTAAAGTTGCAAATGCCTAGATTGGGATAATTTTCAATTATTATTTGCGTTACGCAATTCAATTTGGTGTTTAGGCCTACCTTAGCACGTAAATTTAGGGTAAGTATTCAAACTCAACAATAACCACTGCGAACTTAGCTTTAATTTTCTTCTGATCACCAAACGATACTACTTGCATTGAAATTCCACAATCTTTGTTTTGTTTACAATCTATCTCGATTTATTTTTTTTCCCGCCTATACTCCTGAACTCACTTCTCACCTACACATTCGAACGCATCTTCGAATTCTCCTGCTGTCATTGCGCGAGTGCGTTCAATGGCACTTTCGGTATCGAAAGTCAGTTCAGTGACACTCCCCCCTAGTTTGCTGACTCCGCCTCTGAGTCAGCAAACTCCTTCTTAGCTCTTACGTCTATCACTGCAACCTTTACCGCCGGTCTCTCGTAGACACCTTTCGCCGTCTTTATCCGCCGTGTTTGTCCGGAAGACGCTTTAGAAGGATCCGACATGGGGAACACCAATTCTCTCGATGACGATGTTTCCGCGAACAAGAATGTCCACACACTGTACTTCTGCTTTCTGCACTTGAAGCAGCAGCAGAGAATCAACCACCTAACCTCAAAGCGGCGATGGGATTTTCTTTTTCTGCACTTTCTCGATCAGATTTCACCCCACATGGGCGACTTTTGTGGGTCGATTTTATTACAAGCTCATATATTGCGTAAGATTTATTGATGTACACGATTGCTTTTGGTACCAAGGTACGAGAATCGCGAGGTCTGGATTATGTAATGTGACTCGTATTAATGCTTTATCCGAGACTATTCAACATATTTTACGGATGACATGACATTGTGCTTATATTCTACATACATAAATTACACAAGGTTAATCTTACTTGCTAATTCTCCGAAGTGTCCTCCTAAGCGGTGATCACGGGGCCCCGGGTAGTTCCTCTGCTTCCATGCACCTGCAGCGCATTCCCATGCATGCAACTGGTATTTTCTCCTTTGGTACTTTTATATTCGATTACACTTGCCACCCTATTCTCAATGAGACTTCTTCCTATTTGGTGTAAACAAACCGATGCATCAAGTGCATCGGGGAATCCCCAATTGGATTTTGCTCACGTCTCACTATGCTTGTTTCACCAACACTTTTGCATGCTGCTCAGCGGCGTCGCCACTAGCGTATGACCCAGGCTTCTACGCACACTATTGCCCGCAGGCCATCCCTTAATTCCCCACACTATGCTGACATCAATATGGCCGTAGCCCTTTCAGCAAACGATTCACAATCGACTATTGCCACGGCAGCACTCCGGCTCAGATTCACCTGGCACCAACCGAACTTCGTTCCCGTGACTTTCACAAGCGTACCGGTGCCAGCTAAGCACAACCGACGCGTTTGATTCGCTTTCCTTTGACGACGCAGATCCGAGTCACCGCACACAGTAAGGAAAGCGCTTGTACTGGCTGATGTGAGAAATTTGTCACCAATACTCAGTGAAGCGACTGGAGCTTTCGATCGGCACTCAACTGGCTCGGCTTTCCACTACCACAGGGACGACTGGCTTGTTTATGTACCTGGTCACGATTGGCCATCGATGTGTGATTTCCACCGTAGTTGCGAGGTGTTCGATGCACCAGGACTTGAAGCAGCATTTAAAGGGCTCTCGATGAGAGCCCTCTTTGCCTGGATGTGCGTTCACTGGTGGATCGAAGTTCACGGTCGATATTCGGTTAACGTCTTCGGGATTATTTCTGATCAGAAACTAGGCCGTTGGAATAGTCAGAAACTGCCTGTTTGATTCCGTGTTGTCAATGAGCAAATAAGCCGGATGTTTCAGGAATGATCTCACTGCTGTTCGCTGCTCTTTGCACGATTATTATCACCCGTCTTTGATAGATGTCTTTAGGCTTGTTGGCTTGGCATGCGCGACCCGGTTGTTTTGTGGCTTTCTTCTCGGGCTTCTATAGGCTTTACAGGGCTAGCTTGTCACTTATTCCACTTTTAGCACACTGTTGGTAACTTTGTTCACGCTCCTTACAAGCCTCTTAGAAGAATAAGCACCAGTTTTAAAGCGGAAGTCAAGCGGTGTCAAATTTCCTTATTTTTGATCAGTGGATTAAGTGGTTACATGACAGATGGGTTGTTTGTTGCGGGGGCATCTTGTTTGTGATGTACAGTGAGAACTCTGGTTTACTGTTCTTTTTTATCACCTCAAACTGACAGCATATATTTTAACAATTTACGTTCACAAACAATATTATACTGTAATAATTTCCAGGATCAATCGGCCTTGTTCCGGGATAAAAACACGTTCCAGAGGAAATCGAAAACTTTCTTCGACGGGAGCGATGCACTTAGACCGTGAAAAAAACTATCTTTGCGACCGAATTTTGGCAATTTTGTTATCACGTCGCCACGTACGACCGAACAGCAGCAGATCTCACACGCGTCTCCCCCACAATTTTTGCTGACTCATGTACTTTTTCTCTCGTATTTTGCCGTCGACGTCGCCGTCGCCGTCCCATGTGTTGATTTTTTTCACTGAAAATCAAAAATACCCAAACTTGAGAACTGCCACCCGCCAAACCTAAGTTCAAGATTGACAACTTAAGTTTGTGAAAAAATCACAGCTTGCCAATACGCCAAACTTGTCCTTCAAGCGGAGAACTGTTTTTTTGGGGGGGTTTTGTTGTAAGCGCGTCTTATTCTGTTACCTCCATCGTGGCAGATTAAGGTTTGGGGGATAAGTTCAAAGCGAAGAACTGTTTTTTTTTTGGGGGATAACTTTTATTCCCTCTTCATTCGCAGAAAGTTTCGCATATACGATGATGTAGCTGCCTCTCTCAACAACTCTTCGGTGGTCGAGCGGTTAGCATCCTGAGATGGTTATCGCAGAGCCATTGCAGGTATGGGTGTGATTCCCGTACCTGCAGTAATTTTTTTATTTTGATTTCCATTTTATTGCGGTATCAGATTTTGGGGGATGAGTTCTCCTTTGAAAGCTTAACTTTGGGTTATGCCACCAATAGCCAAACCTGTAGGGAGGGAGTTTCATTCGGGTTGGCGGGGAAAGTTCTCAAGCTTGGGTATTTTTGAGGTTCAGTGTTTGATGTCATTCAGGGGTGGTTTCAATGAATGCACGCTCTGTGCCTGTTTAGAGGGAATGGGTTTAAAAATAAAAGTTTGCGTATTCGCTCTATACCGTAAGATAAATTCAAACGTAACAATTTTTTTTAAATTCGACTCATATCTAATATTTTAAGGAATAATTGGAAAGAAAACGACATTTTCCTGAACTTCCAACTTCTGTTTCCAAGAAAAAAATTAGAACAAAAATCCAAAAAAATCAGAACTGAGTATATGGTTCCCAAGCAATAGAAAACGATTCCAAAACTCAATTAATTATGTTATGTTATATACTAAAGTCATAAATTTCCATCGATCTAACAGTTTTTAGATAAGAAAAACATCATAAGTCTAGTGAGTTGCTTAATTTCACTAATTTTTTTTTTTTATTTTGAGCCACTGTGTTCTGTAGGAGACCAGGTGCTCGGCAGACTGCAATGCAAATGCTGTTCTCACGCATACCAATGTACCTTCGTTTCATGGTTCCCAAATAGCAATTTTTGCATTTTCAATGCTTGGATATGACTTTTAGTTAGTCGAATCACTTATGTTCTCCAACTTATTTCGAAGCTTAAGTTGATAGAAACGGTCTTATCATACAACCCAATTTGTATGAAAACATTTGTGCGAGTTTTAAATGAATTTTTTGGGAAAACATCAGCCCAAAAATACCTCTTTGATGAACATGTATTTTTTCCAGCTTCCAACACTGGTGGAGTATTTCGATTGAAGTTGCATGCCAAGAAAAGGAACAAAATTAGTTTTAAATTTTTATTCAAAACCTAAATAAATATTCATTCTTTTGTCTTTCTAATATTTTTTGATTTTTTGCCGAGTTTAACTGTACGCATGAGTATTTATTGCAAATTTTTCAAATGAATGACCGCGTTTGAAATCGCATGTGAATTTAACAGTTGCACTAGAAAGGTGAGTTCATATGACTATCATACGGTGATTTCCAACATAATTGCCTCGGATGCAGATCTAAGAAAATTAATCTATATATATAAAAAGCAATTTCTGTATGTTTGTTTGTTTGTTTGTTTGTTTGTTTGTCCTCTATAGACTCAGCCGTCTTAAGAGCTAGAGAGCTGAAATTTGGCATGGATGCTCATTAGGACCAGGAATGATGAAAAATGTTTTTAGATTTTAGGATGACCCCTTCTGAAGGGGGTCGTCCATAGAAGACAAATATTGTTTTCGCGATATTGACGTTACTTTTTGTCGGATCGTTTTGAAAATTTGCACATGAGTGTTTTGAAAGACGAGCAATCGATTTCAGGTGTCAAATTTTGTGTAAGGGGTCAGCCAAAGGGGTCGTCCATATTAACTGTTCGCTGTTTTTGCTATATTGGCGTTATTATACATCGTATTCATACGAAAATTGGTACATGATAGTTTTGAGTGACGTGCAATCGATTTGAGGTATCAAATTTAGTATAAGGGGCCGGCAAAATGGGTCGTCCATATTAAATTTTCAGTATCTTAGTGATATTGACGTTTCTACAGATCAGATTGGGATGAAAATTTGCACATAGGAGTTATTTGGGACAAACAACTGATTTCACTTATCCAAACTAAAATCAGGGGTCGGCCAAAGGGGTCGTCCATATTAACTATTCACTGTTTATGCGATATTGTCGTTATATACATCGGATTCAGACGAAAATTGGTACACGAGAGTTTTGAGAGATGATTCAAATTTTTTTATCTCAATTTGGATATGAAATACATGAAAAGACATGTTGGCATGCCAAGAAAAGGACCATGCCAAAATAGGGCTCACTTACCCTATTAAGAATTTTAACAAAAATTTAATCACGGTCTGGAATATAAATGTTTGATTATGGGAAAATGAACTTTTCAACAGTTGATAGTCTAATTAAGTTCATTTTTTAAGTTCAAAATAATAACTTCAACTTCAATTATACTGAAAAGGAAATGGTGGAAAAAGAATGATTTCTACAAGAAACTGATAAAAAAAATTAAAAAAAGAATTCCATGTTTTGTTGTAAGTATTAAAAGCACACAGCAAATTAAATTTACGCTTTAAAATTTAGTTACAAAGTTACTACTTTGAATTACTTTTCGAAATTTTTAAAGATTAATTCAAAGTTCATGATCTATTCAATAAACATGATTTTATGTAATATAAACAAATGAAAATTTTATACATTTCAATCGCAGGTTTTAAAATTCAAAATTACAAGCTCTGAAGATTTTGTCGTTTTCAATTGGAATATTGGGTGGAATGGACAGAAGGTGGAAACTATGTTTTTCTCATTAAATATTGTTGAAACTTACAAACCGTAAGTAACCTCAGGCATCCTTCAACAGCAGTAGACTTCTGCTGCCACGAGCAGAACCAAAACATTGTTTGTTTTGGTTCGGCCCGGTATACGATTTCTCGTGTGTAAAACAGAGAAAGCAATAGCCTTCACTCCAATTTCACTCCGATTAGCTGTCATTCTTATGGAAATCAGTGTAAGAGTAAAGAGCAAGCTTTATTCTTTTTAGTAGGCCCAATCCCAATTCGCAATCGAGAAAAATAGATCAATGATTGCTAATGACAGGTGATGATGATAAACGCAGTACAAATGTTTACATCATCACACGGTTAGGCTAGAATACTCAAATTGGGTTTGTGGTAACACAACAGTGTTGCCAGATACTCTGGGTAAGAGTATCAAAGTACTCATTGAGAAATGAGTACATTCCCAGTTAGGGAATATGATAAGTGGAGAGTGCGACAATAGCAATTACTAATGAATTGTGTAGATATGTTATGCCTAGACTGACGAAACATGAATAAAGATAATCCGCATAGTAAAATATGATAGGCCGAATCTTCAGTATTATTCCTTTCTGATTATACTTATCTTACCGTTTAACCTTGCGTCTTGGCTCAATGTGCTTTTGCTAAAACGGATAAAATATCATTTTTGAAACATCATTTTAAAACAAACTGATTTTTTTTTGCAACGCAATTTAATGATACAAAATTATATCTGAAAGATCAGACTAATCATCTCGGAAACAGATTGAGCATTTTTGTAACACGCCTCTTATTTTCTGCTGTCATGTCAACACACGTTATTTTTACAAAAATTTCATTTTTTAAGTAAAATATATTTTTGGATCCAGAATCGAGAGAAAGATAAATAACAATTTCCCCAAAACTACGCGGAAGCTTTGAGGAATGAGGACAACGCATTTGATGAAGGTAAGTGAAAACCTCATTGTATAGAGGGACTGTTAAATTATTAATGTCATTCTAGGGCACAATAGCTTCGAAGAAAGAATGCGACTCGGAGTGGAAAGCTGCAAAGTCAAGAACCAGGACAAGCACAGCAGGAAACAACAACCAGAAAGTGCAGAAAGGCTTCAACAAGAACAACCGGAATGTGCTTCATGCAACATCCGGATGGTCCAATTGGTGCATCCAGATCGAAGACAAAGTACATATGTCGCTCATCCGGACGAACTCAGGAAGCTGCGAGTCAGCCAAAAAACCGAGTGAAAAAAGGTAAAAAATACAAAATCTGCATTCGTGAAAAAAAACGGAAACGATAGAAGTGTTTTTCGGAACGCCCGGAAGATGTTTTGCGGAACATTCCTATAAGGTCCGAAATACGAATGAAATTGTATGTATGTATTTACTGTAAAAAGTTTCGAATAAAACGAATTTGAAAAACAAAACTTTGGTTTTTAGTTTCCGGGAATTGAATTTGAATAATATAAAACAATCAAAACCCCAGTACGGGTTTGAATATTTCTATTGTTAGTTGAAGATAAGCTGTATCGTCTTTTTTGGATGATTGGATCATTAGATAAAGATAACATCCAACTCGCTTGCAGTGAGAAGAAAAAAGCAAAAAAATTGAATGGTTACTCTACTTAACGACCCGTACTCTGTATCGTAAAGTGCGTCCAAACGATTCCATTTCAGGAAAAAATGATAAGCCTTATCTTACATTAATAATCCAAAACTATAGAAGTAATCTTTTGTGTGTCTCGGGAAGAAGATAATGGGAATAGTCATTGTATAATACTGATTTATGCGGGAACTCTATTCCACCACTGAAACCTGCGTTTTTCAACAAATCTGATACAGATTCTGTTTGTAATACTTCATTCAAATAAGGAATAATTCAATGATGATGATGATGGAAGATCGTAAGAAGTAAAATTCAACAGTTTTTTGGCACAATTTTCCCGTATGTTTGGGTAACGTGCCGCTATTAAGCCTACCCCCATTCTGATTCTAACATAAAGTACTGCAGAAATTTAAAAATAACTTGATTTCATTTATCAAATTTGTTGAAACCTGAAAAACGTTAGAATTTATACTTAAAAAAATTAATTCAATTTGGTTTAAAACTTTAAAACTTCGTTAAATGAGGAAAAGTAATCATTTTCTATTTGATATAATTCTATAATTTATTATGCAGAACTCAAAACTTTTTGAAATCTTGCGGAAAGTTTATAATTAATATTAAATTTCTATTTTTAATTTTTATGTTTTAACTTTAAACATCAAAAATTGCGTAAATCTCTTAAATATTTTTTACCTACTTTCAAAAGTTATTTCAATAAGAAAAGCTGTTAGAAATATTACACATTTAAATTCAGGGCACCCAAATTAGTCAAAATTATCTTTTAAATTCATTACACCTCAAACAATGTAAATTTATGTGTTATACTCATCAGGTAACGTCTGCCTCCACCATCACCTAACAATTTCTTCTTTTCTGGCGGTTATCCGTTGCTTTATCACTACAAAAACACTTCCGGCCATCCACTTATGACACATCGAGCTAATTTTTGAAGGTTACCGATGCCTATCCATTTTCTAGTTCAATTATTAATTCAAACAAAATTTATTTACCACTTTAAAATTATAATAGAAATTTTAGCGGGCAGGGCAAAGAAATGTGCGCGGTTTCAACGCATCATCGCCTAGTTCTCCTAAAAAAAATTAGTTTCAAAGAAAAATGCAGCGAAATCAAAGATTTTTTCATAGATTTACTAGGATTCGAATACATTATTCCCTCGAGAAAAAAAGAATATATTATTCTTTTCATCGAAGAAATGTTTTCCTTTTAATTCAAAATTGTTCTTGGATTTAAAATCTCCAAAACTTTGATTCAAATTTCCAAGTTGTTTTGATATTAATTTTAAGAATATAATGTTTTTTGTTTATTTCATTCGTATAAAACAAAATCAATAGTTCCTGCCGAGAAATAAAAATAAAAAATATTGTGTGCTTTTTTCGTTACGTCACATCCTAAGTAACAATTTTAGCTTTATTATGGTCAGCAAAATATCGTTTGGACTATCGCATTAATCTTCATAAAAAGCTAAAGCGCATTCTATAACATCACCTGGACTCTAATAAAGCCAAAATCAGGCTATTTGGCCCTACCCTAGAAACGTCATCAAGACATATAATTGTTGGTCATCAATGTTGGTCACCAAAGCTTTTAAAAAGCTATTATTAAACATGTTTGAAATTTTTTTTTTCGGTTCTGTCAGTTCTCGGAGTTTTTTTTTTTATTTTTTCCAGCAACCATAATGGTTGATGAATGATAATTGCATTATTGAGATATGATCTGGTAAAATTAATAGCTAAAAAAACCAATGTTTTAACCATATATTGAGCGTCTTTTCTACTGCCAGTCAAGATTTTAGGTAAAATGTATATGAAATAGTATCTTAAAATAAATGCGCCTCGTCAAATCTGATGATCATTTATGATGGAGTTGATGGAAAAAGGCCTGAACAAATATTTTCCATTGCTTGCATTGTGAATCCATCAACATGGCGTCATTTTGTGCCCTTCGATTTTGCAACCAACATGGCGTGAGTTAATTCATAGTTTTATTATGGTTTAATGATGACTCCAAAAAAAGCTACGATTTGACGTTTCTCTCGCGAGCCAAACAATTACACGCTAAGGTTGAGTTCCTCATTTCTGAGTTGTTAATCATTAGTTGAGGTCAAATTTCGTTGTCTGACGCCATCTTGAAATCCAAGATGGCGGCTTCCGCTGATTTTTAAAATGTTGTAAATGACTTGAAATCGCATGAAACCCCAACAAAATGAGTATTGGGTGAAAGGGCTAAACGAGTAGAAGTTGAATTTCGCTATCAGACGCCATCTTGAAATGAAATGAAACATATGGTCGAAAAAAAATTATAAGCATTCTGCATGACTATAATAAAACCGCTATAAAACGACCTGCACAAAAAAATGCCATAATTAAACCATAATAAAACTTCCTAATGCTAGTTGGCATAATCTGTGTTACTTGGGATTAGGAGTTAACTCTGTTACAAATCTAGTGATGTGGCTCAACGATACCTACATAGATTGAAGGACGCAACGTCATGGATCATAAAGTGTTAATCTACGAAAATGTCTTATTCGACTGCGGTTTAATACATAGTATAATTTTTTGAGGATTCTCAGCTAAAAACCAATGAGGTACACTTTAACTTAACGTTGCGCAAAAGAACGCGCATTATTGCACGTCGAAGAGGTAACAAAAAATAAACATAATAAAAGCCTGCGACGCGACGCGTCATTGTCAGGGAGCTTCATTTATTCTAGGCTAAATACGTCGCGAAAATTGTCAGTACTGACGTCACTTTTGTCATCATCAAATCAAATGTCTATCTCTTCATCCCTGAACTCTATTAATTTCGTAAAGCTGGATTGATGTTCTGCACCGCTGTACATTGGCTCGAAACGACTCTTAGAAGGCGCTGTGATTGAAATGATGATGTTATGGATTCAAAAGTCACACCACTTATCATTCTTTCAAATCTCAAAAGAAATTTTTAAAATTCTTTTATTGAAAGAGATATTTGTTAAGATAGGATTAGTAAATGATGTAAAAAAAAATTAATTACGTTTTTGTTAAAAGTATATCAAATCAGTATTTTTTTCTTTCTCGGATAATTTTTAGTTTGCTGGATTAAAACTACACTGTGTATATTTAAAACTACTTAGAGTACCACATTCCCAGTTTTCAGTATTTAACACCTTGAGAATCAAGACGTGTTTGAAACGGAAAATTTTTTTTGACTTTCTAGAAACCTTTCATGATAATTAATTCAAGGGAAGTAGATGTATGAAAAACTGTCATTTTCTTCGGCTTCGCAAATTTTATACTAATTTCAGGGATATTAATAAATTTTCTACCAACCGAATCTAATCGAAGTATTAGAAGTTATTCGGAGAAACCGTTTATGTGAAAGTTACGAGATGGAAATGCACAAGAAACTTTTGAAGAAGTTCTTGTTATACAGTGAAAGTTAAGAAAATATTATTGGCGATTTGCAGCAAAGCTGTTTGACTCGCAACGCCAACTGGATTTCACATATAGAACTAACAAAAGGGTGACGATAGCTGTTTTTTAACACGACTGTGAATACAAATGGCTTTTAAAATTGAGATTTCTGGAAAAACTACTAAATTTCAGAGATTGAAAATGACTGAATCTTTTTATAAAATCTTCAATTTAGTAGTTTCAATGGTTTTTACATTTGTAAATAGGGGTTTTCGCGATTTCTCTTATAATAATCCATCGAGATTTTGAATTCGAATCAAGAAGAATCTCTTTCAGAAGAAATTGATTTTTTTTTGACAATTTGGTCCCTTTTTATCAAAAACCAACGAGATTTTATATCGGACAACGTTTAAAAGAACGTTATATTCAGCACTAGAAAGGACATCATAAAACGCAGAAGAATCTCCATTAAGAAGAATAGACTAAAAATTGGCCATTAAAATCGTCAAAAGAGACTTAATGACATGACGATTGAACGGATCATTGTTTCATTCAGAGATTTTTAAGGTTCAAGATCCAAAAATATCATTCGAATAATGATCCAAAATTTAAAAAAAAAGAATTCTGATCGCACTTCCTCCAAAAACTGGATTGAAATTGTCATATTTTGGGTATTTTTTATTCATATTTTATATGTTTGAACTTGTCACCTTATTTGGAATTTTTTTTTTACTTGCATAACTAATTTCAAATACGCATGGCCCCTTTGGATTCTTAGTTTATTTCTTAAATTTGGTTTCAAAATTTAACTAACTTCCTTAGAATATCTCATTTGCTATAAAATGTTCAACATAAAATTGAATGGTTTGAATAAATTAACAATTTTTATCTCCTTGTTTGAATTTTTGGGTTTCATATTCCACCTTCGCTATAATATTATTTTCTTCGAAGTTTAATGAGCGTTTTGACGAAGTGGTTCGAAGAAGTCGACGCTACGGATAGAAATTGCGTGTTAATTCAACTGCATATAATTAAAGAAATCAGTATACCTACCTTTGTTGGAATTACGCGCATAATAATGATTGTAATTAATCATAAGGTAGTTACTATCCAATTCTTTTTTTCACATTTTGATTACTTTTCATATAGCCAGTTGCCGTTAGAGTTTGAGAAAGCAAAATAAGTTGTTCGTTCACACACGCAATTTCTTGCAATCCGAATGCTTTTGGTTGCTTTTTTTCGTCCAAATAAATGTCTTCTTGTAAATTCGGTGTAAATTCTACAAATGAACGTTCCAGAAATAACAAAAAAGTTTTTAAGAATTTTATCATTGTTCAAGAATACCAGTGATAAAATCAGCGCCTCTGAAATGCTTCGAACGAGAACATTTTGTTTGAGTAGTTTCTTCAAAAAGTTGGTCTCTTTAATTAATTAATTAATTTAATTAATTAAGGTTTAATTTTTAACAGATCAACGTAATTCACTTTTTCTAACCTTATTGTGTTGTCAAATCCAATATTAAATATATTTGAGACTGAAATTTTGGAAATTTGAACTTTGTTTTAAAAAAATAATATGTGTTCTGACATTAGAGCTTCTAACATCATCATTTTGATCGCAGTGCCCTCTGAGTGTCGTTTTTAGCTGCAAATCGCCAATACTTCAATGGATCGATGAATGAAGCTCTTTCACAAAGAGATGTCACCACCAGCGTGTATAGTTGTCAAACCTCTTGTCATAGCAAACGACTCGCGTAACATTTCATATGAGCGAAACCAGCAGTTGGCTCAAATTGAGCAAAAAACATGTTTGAGATTTCGAAGCATCTAAGCTCATCCTTTCAATTTTACGCTATCTTTGTATGTATTGAAACTTTGATGAATTTTATTTACACGCCCCTTAATCTAATGGTCGTAATTTAACAACTTCAAAAATTGACAGTTTCTGAAAACTGAAAAAAACATACTCAATCCATGTTTGCTTGAAAACCACAAACAGAAACAAGAAAAATAAGTTTTGTAAAAGTATCTTGTTTAATCCTTTTATTGCTAATTGACCACGTTTTCCACGAAAGGCTCATTAAATTTGGCTTGCGACAGAAATTCTATCACCTTGTCAGCTTCCTTTTGAAATCCCACTTCTGTTGTAGGTTTATGGGTTTCATCAAAATGTTTCCCCAACATCTGCGGTAGTATAATTGAAATATTATAATTGATGAGGCTGGATGTGAACTACGTATACTATATGCAAAAGCCATTGCACATGTTCCATTTGTAGCTCGATTCCGAAACATGTCCCTATCAGGCGCTCATTTTATTCCGAACGAAACAGTCAAAGCGTGTTTTGTTTCTTGCTTTTTTCTTCTTCTTTCGTTTGCGCAAATTATGCTCACTCGTGCGTACATGTAAGATAAACAGTTTATCAAGTAATTTCGCGAATCCAAGGCCACAGCTGGTCGTCACTTGTCACATTTCCGCTCAACCTGGAACTACATCGATCGGCCTACAAATGCGCCTTCCTGCGGCTGCAACTGCCTAGCTCGCTTACTTACGTAAAGACCTATCAATTACCATTACGACGCGGCGCAGCCTATCTGGCTTTCCGTCTTTTTCGTTTATTCCCGCGATCCCTTCCCAGTTTCGAATCTTCACCCAGATGACGAAGGCACAGCTGATAGCACAGCGGATTCTTCCAGCTTACGCCTCAACGGAAAAATAGCACCTTTTGAAGTGGCGAATGCGTAACGCGCCTCTGCGGTGCGGATAAAGTCCTTGCGCAACTACCTATCTACATACAGAAGATGGTCTAGTTCAGGTCTTCGGGCATCCACCAATTTCTCTTATCAGACGCGTGCCATTTTATCGGAAGCGGAGGGATGACGAAACTAAACTATTATTACCTTCCTCCCGACCACCATCTTCGACTGACTGTAGAAGCCTTGTTTCATTCACTCGCAACATTGTCTTTTGCCCTCCCGCTGCTGCTGCTGCCATTCTGGAAAATTGCCAATTGTTCTCGACAGCCGATTGTCGCACATGCTCACTGACCTATTTTCTGAGCTCCCGAACTTCCACCAGGTAGGGATTCCCTAATTACTAGAATCAGTAAGGATCTTGGATTGGTCACCGGTTCGATCGATTTGCAGCCAATTTACGGTTGCAGCCGTCCGTCCATTCGACATCAGAAACGCATCAACATCGTCATCTCGCGTCGTCAGCTGAACACCCCGGATGGCCCGTTTTCGGTTTCACTTTTTTTCGCCGAAAACCAGCTTGTAGGAAGGTACATATGTGACCCAATTCTGAACGTTCAGAGCACCCAATTTGCTTGATGCAGCAGCTTGTCCAGTCCACCAATTCTTAGCGTGAAAGTGAAGAACAGCTCGATATTCTGAAGCTACCGGTTATTGCCGCTAAATGTACATATTTTTGTTATCTCCCGGTTGTCGACTGAGGCAGGGTGGAAAATTGGACCGGTGTTCTTTGAAGTTCAGGAACGCGTATACATACCACGCGACTACTTACATGAACCGAAAATGACCGTTGAATTTGATTGCTAAATCTATAGTACCGCCAAACGGGGCATCATGCAACAGCTGGGTTAGATGCAATATTTGAAGATCACAAAACTTATTCAATTTAAATTTTTTTATAATGTAATAAAGATATCATTTAATAATAACAAAATGAAGACATAGTTTCTCACACTGTGAGATATTTTTCTAAATTTTTCTGATAGAAAATAAAAAAAAAATCTTGCAATAGATGTAGGGAAGAGGAGGGTTTCGTGGGTCAATTTTTTTTCCTTGCTCCAAAGTTCTATATTATAAAAGAAAAAAATAAAAAGATAAATGGTATGTTTTTCTTCGTTTCTAACGTATCATTAGGCAATTTTTTAGTCGAATATTTCTATAAGTTCTGATTGTTAAAAAAAGTATTTTTTTTTGGATTTTGAAAAATGATGAGGAATCATGGGCCATCAAATCCAAATTGACCCAATAGGGTAACGGACTTATTTTGAACCGGGCACATATTTTGTACCACCTTGCCGCTTTTTTCCTATATTCCTCTCATAAATCGTGTTAAACATGAAAGTTTTGAACAAGTATAGGAGATGAGGGCATAACGAGCACCCAGGGCATAATGAGCACTCCTTTTTTCTTCATAAGAACGTATTTTTTAAAACAAATTTTCATAAGGACTTGTTACGTACTACCCATAGTTTTAATTTTTCACCAAAAAAGAAATATCCTTTTCATCTTTACAGAAATATTAAATAATAACCAGCTAGGTTCTCAAGTGACGAAAATATTATAATTTTTGAGCACCACCAAATAAGCTTTTATGACCTTTAAATCATCTTGATCTGAAATGTACGCACTGCAACATGATCTACACATTGTTTCTCAATTTTCAACATCATAAAATTTTTGATTTTTCACTTTAATCAATTTTAAAACGCTTTTTTACTTTAATTTGTTCACTAGAGGCGAACAGAGCACTATCAATGAATTTGGCCTATTGGTAAGGTGTCGGAGAGGTAATCAGTAGACTCGAGTTCGATTCCTGTTCGAGGGGATTTTTTTAGCACATACCATTCATGATTGATTTTTTTTATTGTTACATTATACGGCTAATAGCATCAAATCATCATCCGTCAAACAAAACACCAGAAATATAGGGGAGAATGAGGATACTTGATCCCTGGGGATACTTGATTCCTTAGCTATATCTCGAAACGGGAATGTCTTACAAAGATCAAATGTTCTAGAAAAATGTGCCAAAAAGAGCAAAATAACAATGCTTGTAGTTTAAGAAACTTTAACAAAATATTTGTTTGAGTAATTGAACTTTTTTTTGAAAAATTTCACAAAATGTAACTTGAAGATCTTTTTTCATCACTTTAAAATGTTCCTAACATGGGAAAATTATGAAAAAAAAATTTGCTCCAATGCATCAATCGTTCGAGCATAAAATGAACTTCATAATGGCATATTTTCAAAGCAATGGAAAATTCTCAACTTTTTTCAGAAAAAGTTTTCTAAAATGTTGATTGTGGGTACAATTGATCCCCTAGAGTTGGGTACAATTGATCCCCCTTCCAAACGGCATATTCTTCTTCTGAATTGATCGTTATGATTGCTGATTACGAAATTACTAATATTTATCCAAAAACTAATATTTATCAAACAATTGTCTGAAGAAAAGAGCAAAAATAATTAATTTTCTCTTGATTATAAAAAATAGCGCCTTTAAGTATGCAATAATATTAGCGTTGAGACAAAGTTATAGAATTTTCTTCTTATGTCTGCTATAAATTGTGAAATGAGAACAAACATGACCAAAATAGTCAATTAACATTCCATCTTGGGGTTTTGGTTGATTTTTATACAAGGATTAGGGCTTCCTGAATAAAAGATCAAGTCTCCTTCAATAGGGGATCAAGTCTCCCCTAACTTCAGAAAAATCGCAATTTTTTTACTCCCACGAAAATGCTTCTAGTTCATCAACGGGTTCAAGTATCGTTCTAATTTTTGGAGCATAGAAACTTGAAGTTAAAAGCTGTCAGAAAATGTCAAAGACGGCGAGTTGCTAAATTTTTCCAAAAAGATATGATGAAAATAAGAAAAGGGGATCAAGTATCCCCACTCTCCCCTAATGTATGAGTATGTGTTAATTCTTTGAATTCTTCAAACAGACCCAGATTATTTTGTTATTGCTTTGTTTGATGAATCTACGCCTCACCGTTTAGTGCAATCACGATCATGAATGATAAATGAAAAAAAAATCACCTCGACCAGGAATCGAACTCGAGCCTACTGATTACCTCTCCGACATCTTACCAATAGGCCAAATCGTCAGACGATACAAGTCAAGCTGTAGCTCTATTACTAAGTAGACTTCATCGAGTCGAACTTGCTGCTAAAATCCCCGGCAGAAAACGCTCATTATGCCTTCATTAATGGTGCTCATACTGCCTCGGGGGGTTTCTCATTATTGTAAGTTTAAAACCTACCACCCCACCGGCGTTACAGGGACTGCCTTTATTAGGCCTCAGGGCGGCTCGCTTACCAAAGGAAATCGCAGGGAGTTCGAACTTTGACCTCAGGAAAACCCCAAAAATGCACTTCTTGAACTTTTATTAACAATTGCCACAACAATTCTACCTTATACGTGCAAACTAGAATGACCAAATGGTTACGGTACCTTTTAGGGCCACGCCCTGGTGGTCGCTACTGAAGATGGCGGAGCTGCGACGATGGCTGACCCACTCCTCTATCGGTACGAATCCGGCCGGAAACCGGGACCTTCCTTCCAGGAATCTCGGGAACTGGTTGGTCGATCCGAGTGTTGTTGTTCGGAATCGACCACAACCTTCAACCAATGATCACCCGGATGGTAACGACTATCCGGAGCGATCGGGGTCCAATCCAGGCTGATTCAGGGACCAGAGCTCAGGGACAAAGGTTTGCTTCTGTCCCGCCAAATGGGTCCTTTTGACCAAAACTTAGGGGTCCTGTTGAGGAATCAGGCATTAGTGTTCCGTATTTCTGCGAGAACAAAATGGCGGTTCGGCGTCTCCTGGCTTACCTGGTGTCTGGCTTTACACAATTTAGCTTAATAGTGTGCTGTGTTTGTATTCGCACTTTGTACTTCACAGTTTCGTAGTACTAATGGAAGTGAGCCAGCACCAGGAAGCCGCCTTTGACCGGCCTTGAACCGCGAGTACAGGTCGTCGCTCTCCCATTAGGGCGGACACGATCGTTCCACCTTCGTACAATTCGTCGGGCGTCGCTACCGATCGGGTGGTTACCAAGCAGCGCGGGTTATCATGGATGGCCCTCTGGTTGTGACGTGTTGAAGTTCCTGGCTGAATACTGGTGGCTTGTGGCGCTGTCGTCGGCTTTGAAGGCTACATTATTTGGGGAAAACCATCACCCATCATTTTCCCTCACTGCGATATTTGAAAACTAAATTTACTCGCGACCAACCACTACAACCTCGATGGAAGTGTTATTGACGCTTACATTATGCCTCTACAGTGACTGGTTTTCAGCTTTCGGCAAAATTTTTTAAAATGCATTTTTAAACGTTTTTATCTACTTTTTCAAGTTTCATCCAATTAGGCAATAGACTAACACGAAACAATGATGTAATTCACATATTACAGCTGTTCTCTATGGTTAAATAAGCGTTTTGCTTAAGGTGGCCATTATGCCCCCATCTCCCCTATAGTTAAAGCTACTTCATATGATTCTAATCATATCTAATTTTTCATATGAATGAGCTGATAAGGGAGAGAAAATTGAAAATAAAGTTTAGATTTTTCACAGTTGGACCGAACCAAGGCCATTTTAGGATGACGTGCAATTGCTTGAGTCAACTTTCAAGAGGTTTTCTGCATAGCTGTGATGAATTTAACAACTACAAACCTTTTTACAGCTATGATAAAACACTTAAAAACTGGTTTGCAAGTTCGAAGAACAAAAATAACCTGATTTAATAGCAATTGGACCCATATCGTAAATAGGTCCTACTTAATTCCTTAAGGACTTATTTGGGATGTTACCACACGTCCAGAGGGGACGGAGTCTAAGCCCTCGGATCCCTGGTCGTTTCTCTGGGGATCAGTGAGGGTGGGTACACATGACCTTCTTTTGTTGGCTAGCTCGATCTTGATCTCGCGAAGGACCTCAAGGTCGGCTTTGTGCCTACTTTGGACTCCCAAGACTCGGATGTGATTGTGATCGAAAAAGGACAATTTGATAAATTTAAGTGCGTGGTTTATTTCATGTTATAATTCTGTGTGATGTGTGAGATGTGTATGTGTGTTTATTTTGTGTGTGGCGATACGATCACCGTTTTGTGCAGGCCTGCGGCGTCAGAACGTTCTCTTGGCGGTGGGGCTGGTGATGGACTGGCGAATTCTCGGAGATGGCTTGGGGGATGGCTGGAGGTCGTCTGGGGCTGGTTGTGGCTTGAGTGAAGCTGACCAATGATGCTGACCAACGTAATGGGCGTTACTTGGCGGGAAATTACCATACGTTGAGCTAGGCCGGCTTGTTGGGTTCTTTCGGGGCGATTTGGCACGATTGAACTTCTCGGGGATCTCTGATCGACACTCGGAATGGTTCTGACTTGCCCGGTCAGATTGGCGACTGAGTCGAGCATGTGCTGCACCACGTGCCGCGGAGCTGACCGTTCTGGTTACCTGGTCAAGTAAATCGGCTTCGGGACACAATTTGCGATGTCCGTGTGCTTATTTTCGGCACACGTTACTTTTCTTGCCCAAAAACTTTTAACCGGCACTCCACGAGTCACAAAGCGCCTACAAGTTGGCAACGGGCGCATGCGAAGCGTTCAGCGTGAAGTTACCACCCGAAAAGAGATCAATAAAATTATTCTGAAAATTCATTTTAAGACGCAATATCTTTTTAAAAAAGTATAGTTGAATGCAAAAAAAAAAAACAATTATAAAAATATAGTTAGCTCTACAATATCAATAATTCAATCAATTATATAAGTATAGTTGAATCTACTATACTTATTGTTAAATGCGTAGAATCAATCATACAATTACAATTGATTCTATCATATATATAGTTGAATGCGAAAAATCAATCATACAGTCATAGTTACAGTCTATCATATGTATTGCTGAATCAATCAAAAAATATAGTTGAAAGTTTAATATTTATAGTAAGCCGAGAAGCAATAAGAAATATGATTGAATATAAGTGGATTATTGTTGGAAATACTATACTTTTTTCTTCGTGTTGAGATTGGTCAATCACGAAAAAAATGAATAGTAAAAAGTTGTCAAAACAAACATATACACTACATAATATTATCCAATTATCTGGTCGGGATTCGACCAGACCGAACTGAACGCCATCTGTATATTTTCTAAACTCTTGAGGTTTATGTGCAAATATTTTCATCGAGAGGTGAAATCCTTTATGTTTTAAACCAAAAACGATAGTTTATAATCCAAGGAATTCATTCCAGTCAACCATATTCGCTTTATGAATCTTTATGTTATTTATACACATGAAATCTAATTTCTGTTGTTTTTAAATTACCTCATGGCGCTCAGTTCGGTCTGGTCGAATCCCGGCCATCTATTGTTTATAAAAAAAATTGTTTGCGATGGGATTAGTCAATCAGTGTACAAAATCACGAAAAGAATGAAAACCAGAAGTTGTTTAAATAAGTTTAGAGTTTGGCGACACGATTGCGATCTAATGCAATAAATGGTAGAATTTTTTTTATGTTCCTTTCTCATTCACCACATCAATTACAAATTAAAGTGTCTGCTGAGCACGAGTCGAAAAAATCAGTATTCAAGAATATTGTCCCTTTCATTGAAAGATGGATTTCGTGCAATGTTTTGCAGTCGCAATTATCCGTATAAAGTTTAACTGAAAAGCGGTTAGCGTGTAGGAATCCTACAGATTTTATACTGATTTGACAGATCGCACATTGTGAGATTTTTAACTGTGTTCACTGCTCCGGCTAACCAACCGCACGGAAGGCTACCGTCGCGCGGCTAGAAATTATCCCACTAACCGCAATACCATGAGCCACTTTTTTTGTTTGCTTTATAATTTATTTAAATAAAGTTTTGAGAAAGTCTTTTTTCTATTGAAAAATGATATGGAATTGTGGACAACCAAATCCAAAATGACCCAATGACATGCAAAGTTTATGAGTTGACCCAAATGAGTTATTTCATAATGTATTAAGTTTTTTTTTAAGCAATTTCAGGTGAATAAATAAAAAAGGTAGTTGCATATGATTGAATATTTTAAAAAACCTGGCTCGCGAACCTTTTGGCAAAATTCCGTTTTATAGGATAAAGGGAGTCCACGATGAAATTGCCACACTATGAAATCGCTCTAACTTTTTAACTGTTGGGGTAGAAGTTAATGATAATTTGGGTGGATTTAGTTCATAGTGCATTGTTTACATCCTGCAAGTTTTGAAGTGCTGTGATCAAATTCGCGGAAATGGAGTCGAAAGAATAGCTCGTGCTTGATAAAATCTTGCGCATTCGTCACGAGACCATGGATCCCTCGCATCGTTTCATCGCTAAATCGTAGGGAATCGCGAATGGTGTCGCAAATGATTAGGCGGTTCGAGGGACGATTGACTACCGATCGGAAGCCCAGAAGTGGAAGAAAAAGTATTCCGTACAACGCCAAAAATCACAACCGCGTAGTTCAAGCCCCGTTCGGGATGTGGCTAAGAAGTTGCACCTAAGCCGAAGTTTTGTCCAGAAAGCCAAAACTAAGACTGGGCTTCGAATTTTCAAGGTACAAAAGGTCCATAATCGCGACGAGAAGCAGAACAAGTCCGCCAAAACCCGTACCAGGAAGTTGAACCTCAACATGCTGACGAAAGTTGAATGCTTCATCATGGACGACGAAACATATGTGAAGGCCGACTTCAAACAGATCCTCGGCAACCTGTTTCCACGGCCAAGGATAAGTTCAGGGTTTCGGAGCATGTCCGCACTCAGAAGATATCCAAATTTGCGAATAATTTCCTGGTTTGGCAAGCCAGATGCATGTGCGGGAAGCGGAGTGTACCTTTCGTGACCCAGGACACGATAAAGGGACCGGCGACTACTTCCTCCCCTGAAGGCCCACAATGTCTCAACAATCTTCTGGATGGATTTGGCCTCATGCTACTACTCCAAGGACGTGCTGAAGTGGTATGTGGACAATAAGGTCAATTTCGTGCCGAAAATGTTCAATCTTCCCAACACTCCGGAGCTCCACCCCATCGAGAAGTACTGGGCGATTATGAAGCAGCACCTTCTTAAATGAACTAAGGTAGTGAAGACAGTCGAGGAACTGAAGAAAGTATGGGTTTACATGCAAAAAACTGTTGATTCACAGGTTGTGCAGCATCTTATGGCCGAGGTTAAGGCCAAAGTGCGGGCATTTAAGTATGGACTGTAAATAAAATACGAGTAAAATGGTAAAATGATGTTTAATAGTTAGTTTTCAATCCCTGAAAATTTAATGGCAATCGGATGAAAAATCGAATTTTGCGAATCAATTTTGTTTGTGGCAAATTCATCACTATTTCATCGTGGACACCCTTTTACGTTTTTCTTTATCGTATTTAATAAACTCATAACTCTTTTTTTGGCTTAAGAAGACTTAAAAGATAGAAAAATCTGTTTTAAACTATGAATGTGAATAAGATCACAAAAATATATATGGCCTAAGATACTCCACAAGCTATGATTTGCAAATTAGCTACGCTGGAGTGACTTATTGACATGGAAAATATTGAAAAATAGTTGCAAGATGGTCCAAAATATGTACCCGGTCCAAAATAAGTCTGTCACCCTACATGTTATGGTAAGAGGTGTCCCTTAAATGTTGAGGAATTATTAGTTAAAATATAACGTAATGTGGTCAGCGTTTATTTGATTGTAGAGATGCTATATGAATGCTTGAGTATAAGTCGAATTCATAAGTGTCTCAAAATTATTTGTGGCACTGCCTCATGCCGATATGGCATGCCTAAATAGCTAATCGATAACCACCCCCAGAAAGATTGAACATCATTAGCCAAAACAACAATTGCTCTATCTATACAACCGTTGCTCTTTTCCATTGAGTAAAAACACACAATCAAAACGCTGAATCGGGATACATTACAAGAATGACACAACTGAAAGGAGGACATAAATGTTGCCCCGTTATGGTAAGTAGCATGTTAATACCCGCCTCATGTTATTGCTGGTAGGACAAGGGGGGACAAAACTCAACAAGCTTGAGACAAACCATAAAATCAATTGAAAACCCAACTCCGACAATTGCACGATATTATTGCAGCGCGCCGCCGCGTCTTGAATCTGTCTTCACTTTCGGGCTCGGTCGATTTATTGTTTCGTTATGAATATCATCAATATTTTCTGCCTGCCGGTCTTGTTTTTTCTCCTCTGACTTAAACGAATCTCAAATTCAAAACTAGTAGCTGGGAACATGCTGAGTCGACATGTTGTTGACTGGAAAAAAAGATTAAAAAGTAGGGGTGTAGCATGCGAAACCTTAAGAAATCATCCAGTTTGTGGATGGCACATGTTTTCTAATGTTGGGGTAAGCATCAATAGATGGTGAAGGGTTGAACGAATAAAAATCATTTCGACCAGAGATATGGAATTTCTAGGACACTTAAAAAACGTATAAGTGAATATGTTTTTAAAAATATAAGCTGTTTTTTTCTTCTGAAAATTAAAAAATCTTCATACTGGAATCAATATAACTATCAAATCCTGAGGATACTGATGGAAAGAGTATCTCAACAAAGCCAACGATAAACCAATGATAAGGTAAGCGAATTTGAAGGCATAACTGATAAATAAGGCAATTGCATTTCAATTCAAGACACACAACGCGCTTCCGAACGCTAAACTCGTTGAGTGCGATAAGAATCTGGATGGCCAATTAAAACAATTCTCCAGTCGCTCGATGAAAGCTTTACGTAGGTCGAAAATTGCCATATGAAAGTCTATGCTTTAAAAACTCGTGTCCCATCATTTTTACTGGTCCTGCGATCGAGGTTCAAACTAAATCGAAACGAATGCCAAGAAACGATAAGTGAGAGGAGGTATAGCTGTTTACCATTAAGAAAATGGAAACGGCGCATGAACCCCCTTCGGCCTGGGCACACGGTTAGATCAATTTATCGAGATAAGCTAAAACAAATCAGAAAACAAAACTAAACTTCTATTGCGGATAAATATTGTTGGTCCTTCCTGGCATTTTGTTTGCTAGAAAATGGTTGGTTTGGTTTTATTGACTCTGCTTGCTGTTTTGAGAAAGCTTGTTATATCCTAGCCAATTTTGAAATTATATAGGATTTTCAGAACTCATTGAATATTAAAAATATTTCATTACAAATTAAAAACTACGATGATTTTAAATGAATTTAAAAAATTTAATCAAAACCAAGGAATATTATTCTTGAATTAAGTTGCATGCAAATGTAGCTTTTGACGAACAATTTCTTCAGCCTTTATCTGTTTAGCATCGTTTTATGCATCTCAATTATCTAATACTAGGTAGCTGAATTTAACCGGCCTTGCTCGGGTTCGCGTGAGATTCCAAACTTAATTAATTGATTGTTATGAAGTTTTCTATTTTCATTACGAAATTTGAAGTTTGGTTGGATTAAACCAAAGAAGTAAAAATGTTTTGTACTATAAATGTAGGTTTTTTATTGCACTTTAAAGGAAAAATAATAAAAAAAATATTATGAGGTGGTTTTGATGAAATTTTGAACTTTTCGTCGAATACCACTTATGAAAGTTTGGACACCCTGTTCGCTGGCCTCAGCGGCCATTTTGTTCCTCTATCTCTGCTTCTCTGTTGCATCCCGAGTCGTCCTGTCATTCTTCTTCGTCTTTTGCTTGACAGTTGCCTAATGTTTTTCGATAGGGTGGAATTGAGGGCAGTGGGTGGGTTGATGTATTTTTTGAGAAAATCCAACCCGTTGTCCCGATACCACTGTAGTAACTCTTTGCTGTAGTGGTAGCTTGCCAAATCTGGCCAAAACTTTACTGGTCCTTTGTGAGATCTAATGTACGGAAAAAAAATGTTTCTCAGGCACTCCTCCTTCTACATCTCGGAGTCCATGGTCTTGTTTGTCACAAAAACCGGAGGTTTTTCGTCCGCAGCTCCAAATACCTTGCCAGATCAAACATTTTCTTGCAAACTTATCGGCAAACACGAATTTGACATCACTTCGACCAGTGGCTTTATTAAATGTTTGGCCAGGCAGTTGCCCATCTTCACGTACGTTTCGTCATCCATGAGGATGCATCCATCGTACTTCGTTAAAAACTTGTTGTATAATTTCGGGCAAGTCCTTTGGCTAATGCATTTTGGTTCAATGTTCGGTATGGTTGCTTATTGGCCCGATAAGATCGTATTCCTTCGCGCAGATGAATCCTTCTGACACCTCAACACCTTCAAATGCAGTTTCCGATTCTTAGTTCCACTATGAGCTTGGTATGAACTTGCCGATCGATAGTATGCTTCTCACGGAAACGTTTGAGAGCGCTGCACACGGTCGATTTGACCATTTTTAACGATATCGCGATTTTTGAACCCGACCACGATACCTACCTACCTAAGGGTCCGATGCGATTGACCGACGCATAAGACTTAGATAAAAGATCTCCACTGCTGGAGATCCGGAGCTAGCGTCTTCACCTGCTGCCAGCCAAGGTTCTCGTCAACTGTGTGGATTTCAGCGTCTAGACTACGCCGCCACGAGCTTCTGGGCCTGCCTCTTCTTCGATGCCCATCTAAATTCCAGTCAAGCGCCTCTCTGCAAATCACGTTTTCATCTTTTCGCAGCGTGTGCCCAATCCATTTCCACTTACGTTCCCGAAACTCGATCTCCACCGCCTTTTGATGACACCGGCGATGAAGGTTCCAAGTTTGAGATCCAATTGCCAGGCCACCAAGCGCGGATTACGTTCCGCAGGCAGCGATTCACAAAAACTGGCAGTTTTTGCGTCGTCACGCATATGTGCACATAGTTTCACACCCGTTCAACAATACGGATTTGACGTTTGAGTTGAAGTTTCGGATCTTAGTTCGTAGAGAGATCTGGTGTGACCGCCAGATGTTCCGGAGACTCGCAAATGCAAATCGGCCCTTTCTGATCCGGGTTTCCCTGTCATTCCTAGTTCCACCATCAGGCGTTATCTGGCTACCAAGATACTGAAAGCACTCCATTTTCTCAACTTGTTGCCCAGCTACCATAAAACTAGAGGGATTTCCTGTGATGATCTCCAACGACTTTCCGACATTGACTTTGAAACCTGCTGCCTTGGAGCTGTCGGTGGGGTCATCGAGTTTTCTCTGCATATTATAACGAGAGGCCCGGCATGCTTCCCGTTTTAAGTAGGTGGCTTAAGCGCCATTTCCGTTTGGAAGACCACCTACCTTTTCCTATCTTGCCCAGCTGATGAGACTCGGTCGCGAGTTCCTTTTGATTCCCGCTTTTGGGAAAGAAGCAGAAGGGACTCTAAAAAGGGATCCGTACTTCGACCCTTAAGGGCCGCCCCGAAGTCGAGACAAAACCCGGGAGAAATCCGTGGAAATGGGAGTTAGCTGTTCGTTACGAAAGCAAGCTAGGGGCGCTAATCATCGGACGAGACCAAACCCCATATCTGGATCAGAAAAGAAAAGAATCGATTGGATTCGCGGCCAATCTCCACAACAAAGCAACAAAAATAAATCCCGAATAACGAACAGCGTGTGACTCCCTTTCCAGTTATCCCAATCAGACTATCATAGTTAAAACATTCGCATTTCGCTTACAATAATAAGTTCGTTTTATTGTATTTTCATGTGTGTCGTGTTGTGTTTACATGATACTGTTTAGGCCTACACGATTTGTTTCCCTCTTTCTAATTCTACCTAGCAGTGCATGTTGGTGGAGACGCTTGGTTTTTCGCTACATTACTTAGCGATTTTGCTTGGGAAAATCATTCGATTTTCATTTAATTTTTCTGTTTTTCCACCGCGATGGTGATGAAAAGGCTACTTTCGTCGGCTCGCCAGTCCGAAAAACGCGATTTTTCCGCCAGAAAGTGTGAAAAACACTTTGTTTATCCGGCTTAAAAGAGACGGCAAAAGCTGCGAAAACATATTAGGTATAACAATCGCTAGAGAATATGGATGGGTTTACTATGAGTACTCACTCGAACTGCTAGCTGTTGGCGGGACTTTATGTTAGTCTCGTCGCATTCAGTCGCTCCTTTGCGGCTACCTCTCTCTCCCGGCGGATGATTGCTGGTCGAGGGCTATGCAGGTAGCTAAGACGGAGCGATTAGAACCTTTTTTGTTCGGCCGGTCACCGCATAGCATTTCAGGTATCAGAAAGTTTTGTGGGCTTCTAACGACACGTTATCCAAACTGCTGGGAAAATTGTGTCTAACCCTTTTTTATAGTAAATCATCATTTACCTGCATTGAAATGGATCAAAAGATCAGAACTACAATAGAGAATAAAAATAAATAAATAAATAAATTATTTAATAAAAATTTATCAGAGTTTTGAGATTCTTTGTATTAACAAGGTTACTGAAAATGCATTTGAAATAATGATTCTTTTTATTATTAATATTGTATTAAATTTTCAATCTAAATAGCAACTTTTTCCCAATTTTATTGTTTCAGAGATACATGGGCACGTGATAACGAGTAAAAGACTTTCATGTTTGCTTTTAACAGCGTATCCGCTGATTTTTCGTCCAGTGCAAAAATGACTTGGTATTTGCCATTCATTTTAGGGCTGATTTTTATAATCTTCCAATCACGAACGGTTAAACTAGGATTTTGTTTACCGATGGTTTTAAGGAAAATCTTGGAACCATTTCGATCCAATGATGGCCACGCAGGAACACTGATAACCGCTCGACGCAGAGGCGGAACAGGAGTAAACGGGAGAACAACGAAGTTTCGTCTTGTACGGTTCGTGTTTATTTCAGCTAACGCTGCCTTAAGCCATGCCAGGCTTGCCGGGTTTGCCGAGTGAAACCATCATACACCCGACAGATATCCTGACCCCATAAATTGGGGCTGGAAATCATCAGTTGGGATCCTCTGAATAGCGTTCACGAGTTGGTGCTCAACTCCATCAAAGAAACCTTGATCAGTTTCAGCATCCACACACTTGACAATTAACTTCATTTCGTTGGAGTCAATTGTCCGTTGCTTCTTGTCACTATCATTTTCCACAGGTGACTTGGCTTGGCGTTTCGCTCCAGCACTGGTGGGGCTCTGAAGCAGAGCTTCTTCGGTGGAAACATCCATATAGAGGTCTGTTGAAATTAAATATTTTAATTTGTTTCCAAACGCCACAATCAAATTGAGCTTCACCAAAGTATACCTTTTTGGGCCATTATTATATATAAAATTGGCTAGTAGAAACTTTAAACTATTTTCAGAAAAATAAGGCGGGAAAATAATCCAACTGTTGGACACTGGAGTCACACATGCGATGAACAACTGATCAAAAGTATATTGAACTGAGGCAACGAACTACATTTATTCTTGCCTTTAGCAATCATGCAAACAATGCATTTTATTATAAAATTTCGCACAATACCATGTACAAACCTACACACAGATAGCTCCAAATAATAGAGGTCGTTGAACTGCTTTTCAAAAGAAAAGAAAATAGTCCAAAGAAAGAGAGAGAAAGAAAAAAAAACATGTTTTCTGCAGTTTTGTTTAAAATATATAAAATTTAAAATATAGCTTAACATCAATGTTCGTCAACTAGTGGTTCTCATGATCAAAATTTGATTACATTATTAAAAAAATACAGATTTTAACTGGATGATACATATTCAGCACTATTCGAAAAGCTTCTTGGCTTTCAATCATCTCTTTTGATGTTCCACTTGGGGGGTTTAATTAATGCACTTACTCTATCAGTTTACACATACCTGAATAACAACAACCTACGATGGGAAAAACATCGCAAACGAGTTTCCGATGAAGAGCGATCATATTTCAAAGGCTCTCTTTTATCCATATAGGGTAATTTTTATATGTTTTTGAACATCTAAGCACTGTGCGATACGGGCTAGATCACACAAATACGTCGACACAAAGCTGTCGGAGAAGGAACTCAGATAATTTCTGTATCATCTGGTTCTCTTTTACGTGCACTACTACCCCTCAAACACTGAGCACTCAATAATTTTTTTTTTAAATAATGGCGACTTGGTGTCAATTTCCAGAAAGAGGATAAATTGATATATTTTCACGATATTAAACAAAACACTCATTTTGGTAACCTTCGATGGAATGCATTGAATCTTCAAAGGTACTTTTTTTTCATATAGATTCATATATCAACATCTAAGCACTGTACGATACGGGCTAGAGTATTTACACAGATACGTCGACACAAAACTGTCGGAGTAAGAACTCAGATGATTTCCGTATCATCTAGTTTCCTTTAACGTGCACTACCACCGCTCAAACACTGGGCACTCATGAATGTATCTTAATGGCGACCTGGCATCAATTGCCGATTATCAAAAAAGATTTTACTTTCGTCTATAATTTATGCCATAGAAATAGGATAAATCTATATATTTTCACAATATTTTCACAAAACAAACATTATGGTTACTTAACAGCACTAGTTTAATTAACTTTCTTTTTACTCTAGTAAAATTCAATAAATTAGCCGACTGCGATAATGATGCACGATTCACGATCACTAATCACTAATTTGTGTTTTGTTTTTTTTTTTGTTCGGCCGGTCACCGCATAGCATTTGCGCAGCTATGTAGTGTGGCCCGCTGGAAGCTTGGTCGAATTCGGTTTCGGTTTGGCTGGGTGAATCGTTCGGCGAATGTTGGTGCGTCTATCAGCCGCCAACCAGCCTGCTGTCGGCCCCTCGTGGTGCTAGCAGCCGTAGTGCCGCGTTTTAACGTGGCTGGGTGTGAGGTTGATGAAACTGGCGGGAGTTGCTGTTACTGGACCCCGCGGTGGTTCGCGACGGGCCCGGCGTCCGTCTTCTAGGGTGGAAGCTGCGGTGGGTGTGCGTACCTGTGGCTGATGGTCGGGTTAGATACATGTCGGGGTTGCGCCTTTGGCGGTACGGGTTGTAAATTTTGCCCATTTGGGTCTCCACCTACCAAATATTCGAATGCACTTTTTTTTAGCACTGCACTTCCCTAAGCTGTCCTTTGGTTTCACCTAACACGGACTAAAGCGAAAAGAGGGACTTTAAGATAAGAACACCTGGTCGCGGAATCACACTCTGACTTTAAATTACCTGTCGACTTTAAGTTAAGAAAAACTACTTGATCCTGACTCTACTAATCACCGGACGTAAGTGAGCTTGGAGTCTCAATCGTCCGCTGATCGACCTGATCTAGCTCGACTTGGCAACCGGAACTACCCGATACGAACAAGTCTAATCGCGAAGTCAAACAATTACATCCCACTTCGCGAATTCTTCGAGTAGTCCTCGTCTTCCCCTTCTGGACCCGAAAATAGAGGCCCAACTTTTGCTTAGCCAAAATAAGTGCACAAAAGCCCCCGAAAGAGGTCATTGACCTGACGCCAAAATAAGAAAGTGGTCGGTGGCCTACAGAAGATAGCATCTAGAGTCACGTGCTTGCCGCCAGAATTGTGTCGGTCACTCAGATGTGTTAATGATTGATGATTGTTCATTTGGGGTGGTGCTTCATATGGTAATGGGTGTTTGTTTCGTTCTGTATGTATGTATGTTGGTAATCCACCATGGGTGCACGGATTCACCGCAGTTTCTGCCAAAGTATGTGCTCACATGCATTCTTTAGATTATTATGTTCGACAAATCTCCAATGCAACGCGCACCACCATACCCGGACCCCATGGATTCGTATGAACTGTTATGGAGTGAATGTATTGTGTTGATGTAGGTATATTTTGGAAGAACGAATCAATCAGGTGGGCTAGTTTACTTACAGGTATTCCGGCATCCGTGTATATACCTGACCAGCTGGCAACTGATTGAACATTCCTATTTCCTATTATATAGTCAGTTATAGAATGAAACACATCTTACCTGTCGGCAACTTATGGGAATCGAACCCAAAAGTTTTTCTTGCCGATACCGGGAATCGAACCCAGTACGCCTGGCATACCTACACCAGACTCGCGCCAGCCTATCCGCTAGACCACATCGGCGCTTGTAATGGGTGTTTGTTTCGTTCTTGTTTTAAATTGTTTTAATTACGGCGAAATTTCTATTGGCATATGAATTTGAATATGAATATAAATTATTGTTACGTTAAGATAAGGCTTATTTATTTAAGTAATTAAAATGCATGAATTCTTTAATTGGTTTTAAGTATATTTAGCAAATTATGAATAAATTGTTTCGACTTGATGTACCCGTTACAATATCCGGTTGTGTTTGGGCGAGTAAATCAATATCGTCTGCCAAGCAAGGTCGTTCAGTTGCTCCATTGTTGAAGGATTGCACGACAATTCCCGGTTCGGTGTACAGTCGATCGATCCAGTCAGAATCTCATCCATTACGATTAGAAAAAGTAGCGGTGATAAGATACATCCCTATCTCACTCCAACAGTTATCGGGATTGGTTCTGACAAGACACCGTGGTGCATGCCCTTGCACGAAAATGCCTCGTATTGTGCTTTGATGATATGGACTAGTTTCTCTGGGACTCCTCGTTGCCTTAGAGCCGCCCAGATGTTTTCGTGTTTAAGTCGGTCGAATGCTTTTTTCGAAATCAACGAACACTATCAGGAGAGAGTCCTGGAATTCGATGATTTGTTCCAGTATGATTCGGAGCGTTGCGATGTGGTCCACACATGATCGTCCGGATAGGAATCCAGCTTGTTGTCGTCGGAGTGTAACGTTGCGTAGCGTTTTCTCGTGGATCCTGTTCAAAATCACTTTGCAGAGTACTTTGAGAGTTGTACATATCAAAGCTATGCCACGCCAGTTCCGCACTCGGTCAGGTATTCTTTCTTCGGGACCTTAACAAGGATACCCTGCATCCAGTCGGCCGGGAATGTTGCAGTATCCCAAATGTCAGGGTCGGCTTTGAGCATTTCAGCAGGAATGCAATCGATTCCAGGCGCTTTGTTGGATTTCATGTCCTTGATTGCCGCTTCTATTTCAGCCAGCGTGGGCGCTTCCGAGTTTACGCCATTAATGCGACTTACTGTGGGCGCCTCGAGCTGCGGGTTCTGTTGGCCATTGCTATTTGTAACTCGGAAAAGTTGATCAAAATGCTCAGTCCAACGCTTGAGTTGATCTGTTCGATCTGTCAGCAGCTGACCTGCTCGGTTTTTCAGCGGCATTCTTGCATTAGTCCTTGCACCACTAAGGCGGCGAGAAATATCATATAATAATCGGATATCTCCAATGGCGGCGGCTCTATCTCCCTCTTCGGCTAGGGAGTTTGTCCAGGCTCTCTTGTCTCGTCTACAAGCTTGTTTAACTGCCTTTTCCAGCTCCGCATATCGAAAGCGGGCGGCTGCTTTGGCTGACCCGGTACATGCCTGCTCAATTCCGACTTTCGCCTTTCTCCGGTCATCGATCATCCTCCAGGTTTCATCCGACATCCATTCACTTCGTCTTCCACAAACTGAGAGTCATGCCTCGTCGTGATAAAGGTATTCTTGATTCTACACCACTGTTCTTCGACTGTTCCGTCTGTCGGCAGTTCCGAGGCTCGGGATTCAAGCTGTTCAACGTAGGCCCTTTTCACCTCTGGATTCTCTCCAACCGTCGGACGTCGTATCGACATCCTACTTTCTCCTCTCGCCGCTGGACACGCGCAACTCTCAGTCGTATCTCACCAAGAACGAGGTGAAGGTCAAATGCAATGCAATGTGTGCAAAGGCTCCTTCTATATTTCCGGCTGATGCAGATGTGGTCAATTTGATTTTCTTTTCGGCCATCTCGGGATACCCAAGTGACCTTATGTGCTGATCGATGGGGGAAGAGCGATCCACCGATCACCATGTTGTTGTTGTCACAAAATTCTTCAAACAGCTCTCCGTTTTCGCTCATCTGTCCTAGACCATAACGCCCCATGATGCGCTCAAAAAGGTTGAATCCTAAATCTAAAAAACTGTTTACGATAAACGCATTCAAACGTAAATTTCATATTCACTTTCAAAAACTTTCAAATATGATAAATTTTCATTGACTCAATGACTATTTGATAAAGACTACCTTAAAATCCCGCTTCCTTCTTCCGACTTCCTGGCTAGTCAATTCCATCAAATATGAGGGCTTCATAAGAGATAAAGAAAAAAAGGTGAGATAAAAAACAATCAACCGCATAAACGCAGATATTTTACACATATGCCGGCCGGCAAACTAACCAGTTCGTCAGTCATCCAGCCAGCCGCAGAAGGAGACCCGCCTGTAGTTAAGTCGCACGCGTTCGTTACATGACTCCTGGACACACCTGTCCTACCTGTGTGTATATTTTCTTTTCACCTCCGCGTGCGCCATTAAACCGTTCCAAAGACCCCAAACCAACAACCACCAAACCAATCTCCTCCGAAAGCTGATGACTGTTGAGCTACAAAAGCTGCAAGTTTTGAATTTTCTGGGTTGAGGATAATGCGTCCTTTCCTCTATAGGAGGTACCCAAGAAGGTACGCTTTGCGCCTTCTGTCTCTTGGTGTCTTTTAGAAATTACCCACCGCACATGGCCTGGCTGGGGTCTCGGTTGTCGGCATTTTGGGCACCCTCTTGATCGAAGTCCTTCTTCCGAGGAGGTGGAAGATGAGGGTCTTTCTCCGGCCGTCGTCCGTCGCAACGAACGCACGGGGGGGGGGATTCTTCTTTATCGCTCCGGGTTCATCTGTTGGCGTGTTTTGGTTGAATGCCTTCGGAAGGATTCTCGCCCAGGATTTCTCCTACCAGTATAGTTTTTTTTTCATCGTCAATTTCGTTTGGGTTCTGGTTTTTATTGTTCACCCCACTGGATTTTTGTCCTTCTTGGTGCGTCGTCTTCTTGGTCGCGGGCAATTATGAATTACAATTTCGTTCTTGGACTTGTGTAGAAGTGGAAAGGACGCGGGCGAAGGTGATTTTTCTGCCGCATTTTGATCGTTTCCTTGGTTTTGAACTTGAGCACGGGGATCTCCGGGATGGAATCATGCCGGCTCAGGTGATACCTGCTTAAGGTAATTTTTCAACGGGTTAACGATTTGTTTGTAAAATGGTATCGTTGGGTTTTTTTTGTTATTAAAGAATGAGAACATTGACTTGGAACATTGACAATGGATCATTTGTACCCGTATTGAAGTTCTTTTCAGGATACTTCTATTAATGTGCAAGCTGCATAGCATTTCAACATTCAACTGACAGACTTAAGTCTTAGAACATACACCTGAGGTGACATCTCCTCTCTGCTATTGGCGATTTGCAGCAAAACTTTTTGACATGCAGCGCCAACTGATTTTCACTTATGGACTAACAAAAGGGTGATGATAGCCGTGATTTAACACGGCAGAGAATGGAAAATATTTTCGAAATTGTGATTTCTGAAGAAACTATCTGATTTCAGACGGACAAAACGGCCTCATTCGTTTAAAAAATCTTAAATCTACTATTTTCAATTACTTAAAAAAATATCAAATATCATTTGAACGGGTTTTCTCTTATAAAGTTCAATTTGTTATAAAACCTCGATTCAAGCAGAAACTATTCTGATGAAAATGCATTTGTTGGATGTCGTTAATGATTGTTGAAGGCCAATTTTAAAGTGGTTTTCAATCTTCGAAGCAAAATATGATCTTCTAGCTAAGTCAAAAAGTCCAAAGATTGTTTAGTGTTATTGGATAAAAAATGTAGGATTTTCCTTAACATACTGTATAACTCATCTTATTAAGCTTGCATTTTAAATCATTCTAGTGTTTTGCATAATCAAGGCTTCTGTCATTTGAAGCTGAAGTATTTTCTAAACTTTCTATTAAATATAAATGTAGGTAGTACAGAAGGAAATCATGAGCTCATTTCACAGAACATGATATAACTAGAATTTTTCTTATTAACATTTCATATCGATATTTTTGTTTTCTATTTTCCGGTGGCCAATTTCTTAAAAGAAGTCGTTTAGAGCTTTCCTCACATACATTTTTTCTAGAAAACATGATGTAAATCTAAGAAGCAGGGGAGAGTGGGGTATCGTGGGCCATGGGGAAACGTGGACCACTTTTAATATCTCAGATGTGTGTTGAGATAAAAATCTCAAACCAACTGTCATCGTCGTCACTTAGCGTGAGCATGTATTCTTATATGTTGTTGACTGAAATGCGCATCATATGCTTCTTTTATTTATCAAGCTAAAAAAAGTTGGAAAAATTTACTTACATAATTAAAAAAACACCTGCTAATTTCCTCGATGGGGAACCTAAAGTGTATAACAAAAATATGCTCATTGGCTTATGATCTTAGTTTTGTCATGATCTTTCACGTGGAAAAGGAATTTTTGATGAAACACCAATAAGTCACACAAACGCAACCAATGTGCAAATGATTGCTTATGGGGAATCGTGGGCCACACATTTTGATCCACCTATATTTTTATGTTTTTATACACATTCAGAACTAAAAAAAACGTTTTTTCTATCTGTAAAATTCTCTTCGTGCAACAACAACCGAGCGTCTGTTCTCCAGGTCAGGGGCGGCTCAAACAGCGTCTGTCTTGCAGCAAGCGGCTGAATTTATGAAATGCGGCTCCCGCCAGCTAAGTCCAAGATGGCAGCCCCATCGCGGGATAGGGACTTTAGGCTAACAACCTACTGCTCCTGATATCTTGTATTGTTACAGAAACTGAGAGAAGAAATAACCGAATTGGAACTTTGGCAACGACTTTTAGCATGAAAACACGGACTAGAATTGGAACTTGGAATGTTTTGACCCTTGCCCAGCCAGGAAAGCTGGCTCAACTTGCTAGAGAAGCTAGCTGCCTCAAGCTAGAGATATTGGGACTGAGCGAAGTCCGTTGGCCTAACACTGGAGAACACAAGACACAGTCCGGGCAAGTACTGCTTTACTCTGGCATACGAGGAGAACATGCTACTCGGGAACGAGGAGTTGGTTTCCTGTTAAGCCCGCAGGCCCATGCGGCCCTCATAAGATGGGAACCGATAAACGAAAGAATAATCGTAGCCAGATTCAGAACACGGGTTAGAAACCTTACAATGGTCCAGTGTTATGCGCCAACTGACGTTGCCGATTTGCAGGAGAAAGAGCAGTTTTACAGTCAATTGAACAGCGTGGTTGAGAGAATTCCGAAGGGTGACATTCAAATCCACTTAGGCGACTTCAACGCAAAGATTGGCTCCGATAATCAGGACTTTGAGCGCATCATGGGGCGCCATGGCCTAGGACAGATGAGCGAAAACGGAGAGCTGTTTGTAGAATTTTGTGGCAACAACAACATGGTGATCGGTGGATCGCTCTTCCCCCATCGACCAGCACATAAGGTCACTTGGGTATCCCGAGATGGCCGAACAGAAAATCAAATTGACCACATCTGCATCAGTCGAAAATGGAGAAGGAGTCTTCTTGATGTCCGCAACAAACGAAGCGCAGACATTGCATCTGACCATCACCTCGTCCTTGGGGAGATACGACTGAGAGTTGCGCGTGTCCAACGGCGCGAGGAGAAAGTCGGGTGTCGATACGACGTCCGCCGGTTGGAGAATCCAGAGGTGAAAAGGGCATAGGGGAACATGCCCTATTATGTGCCACCTAAGCGAATCGCTGATTTTCTATGTATTCCATGTACAAATTGTGTTAAAAATGGGTGTAATCGTTGAAGAAAAGTGTTTTCTACAAATTCCTATGATTTTTCATTACTCAAATTGCTATAGTTTCTTCAAAAACATGATTTTTAAAAACCATATTCAAAGCCACAGAACAAAACTGTGTTGCGAATACGCGCCGCTGTGTATTCAATACGCGCCTAGCAGCCGAACACACCCGAGGGCAGCCGAAGACCGAAAACACACCAATACTTACAGACACTTTGACTGAAAAGAAAATCAAAATGGACTAATAGAAATTTAACAAAATATGAAAAATAGATTTTTTGGGCTGAATTAACGCTCAAAATATGGTTTTAGACTTTTTGTTCATTTTCAATGAAAATTTGCCTTTTTGAAAAATTAATGCTATTTTCAGCCTACTACGATTGGCGCGTTATAAAGAGAATAGAATAGAACATACCCATGAAAAGCATACCTTTGCGAGTTCAGTATGATTTTTAAGCATAAAATCATAATTTAGATTCTCCTCTATTGATGTGTCAGAAAATGTTGTCTTATTCGTTTTTCTCTGCTTGGTGAGACCTTATTTAAAGTGTTTTAAAATTTAGATCGAAATGAAGAAAACCCTAAATTGTGAAATTATCACGACACAGCGGCATTTTAAGGAAAAATTCATACTTGCCATGACCAATCACAGCATTTAAAACAAATTGGTAATATTTTGCAAGCTTAAAATGTTTCAGATTCTTCAAAACAAGAGTGGCGCGTATTAGCCACATGGGGCGTTATATGAACTTTTCACCTACGTTGAACAGCTAGAATCCCGAGCCTCGGAGTTGCCGACAGACGGAACAGTCGAAGAACAGTGGTGTGGAATCAAGAATGCCTTTATCACGACGAGCCATGGTACTCTCGGTAAAGTTTGTGGAAGACGAAGTGAATGAATGTCGGATGAAACCTGGAGGATGATCGATGATCGGAGAAAGGCGAAAGTCGGAATTGAGCAGGCATATACCGGGTCAGCCAAAGCAGCCGCCCGCTTACGATATGCGGAGCTGGAAAAGGCAGTTAAACGAGCTTGTAGACGAGACAAGAGAGCCTGGACAAACTCCTTAGCCGAAGAGGGAGAAAGAGCCGCCGCCATTGGAGATATCCGATTATTATATGATATTTCTCGCCGCCTTAGTGGTGCAAGGACTAATGCAAGAATGCCGCTGAAAAACCGAGCAGGTCAGCTGCTGACAGATCGAACAGATCAGCTCAAACGTTGGACTGAGCATTTTGATCAACTTTTCCGAGTTACAAACAGCAATGGACAACAGAACCCGCAGCTCGAGGCGCCCACAGTAAGTCGCATTAATGGCGTAAACTCGGAAGCGCCCTCGCTGGCTGAAATAGAAGCGGCAATCAAGGACATGAAATCCAAAAAAGCGCCTGGAATCGATTGCATTCCTGCTGAAATGCTCAAAGCCGACCCTGCCTTGTCAGCACAAATGTTGCACCGTCTTTTCGCTGACATTTGGGATACTGCAACATTCCCGGCCGACTGGATGCAGGGTATCCTCGTAAAGGTCCCAAAGAAAGGAGACCTAACAGAGTGCGGTAACTGGCGTGGCATAACTTTGATCTGTACAACCCTCAAAGTACTCTGCAAAGTGATCCTTAACAGGATCCAGGAGAAAATCGACGCTACACTCCGACGGCAACAAGCTGGATTCCGACCCGGACGATCATGTGTGGACCACATCACAGCGCTACGAATCATACTGGAACAAATCAACGAATTCCAGGACTCTCTTCTGCTGGTGTTCGTTGATTTCGAAAAAGCATTTGACCGACTGAACCACGAAAACATCTGGGCTGCTCTTAGACGACGAGGGGTCCCAGAGAAACTAGTCCATCTCATCGAAGCACAGTACGAGGCATTTTCGTGCAAGGTCTTACACGACGGTGTCTTGTCCGAACCAATCCCGGTAACTGCTGGAGTGAGACAAGGATGTATTTTGTCACCGCTGCTTTTTCTCATCGTAATGGATGAGATCTTGACTGGATCGATTGACTGTAGACCAAACCGAGGATTGCCGTGGAATCCTTCAACCATGGAGCAACTGAACGTCCTTGACCTGGCAGACGATATTGTTTTGCTCGCCCAAACACAACAAGACATGCTGAGCAAACTCGACGACCTCACCGAAAGTTCCAAGGCAGCAGGACTCAAAGTCAATGTCGGAAAGACCAAGTCGATGGAGATCAACACAGCAAATCCCTCCAGTTTTAGGGTAGCTGGGTAGTTGAGAAAGTGGAGTGCTTCCAGTATCTTGGTAGCCAGATAACGCCTGACGGTGGTACCAGGAAAGACATCGAAGCCCGGATCAGGATGCCCGATTTGCATTTGCGAGTCTCCGAAACATCTGACGGTCACGCCAGATCTCTCTACGAACGAAAATCCGAATCTTCAACTCAAACGTCAAATCCGTAGAGTTTTACGGGTGTGAAACTTGGTGCACATATGCAGTAACGACGCGAAAACTGCAAGTGTTTGTAAACCGCTGCCTGTGGAATATCATCTGCGCATGGTGGCCTGGCAACTGGATCTCAAACGTTGAACTTCATCGCCGGTGTCATCAAAAGGCGCTAGATATCGAGATTCGGGAACGTAAGTGGAGATGGATTGGGCACACGCTGCGAAGAGATGAAAACGAGATTTGCAGAGAGGCGCTTGACTGGAATCCAGATGGGCATCGAAGAAGAGGCAGGCCCAAAAGCTCGTGGCGGCGAAGTCTAGCCGCTGAAATCCGCACAGTTGACGAGAACCTTGGCTGGCAGCAGGTGAAGACGCTGGCTCCGGATCGCCAGCAGTGGAGATCTTTTATCTCAGCCCTATGCGCCGGTCAATCGGCGCTGGACCCTAAGGTAGGTAGGTAAAATTCTCTTAAGCCAAATGAAGAGTTATTATAAATATTTTGTCCATCCTATATAAGAAATTTTGCCAAAACGTTCGTGAGCCAGGTTTTGGAATCTATGCGATCATACACAGCTCTCTTTATTATTTCATCATTTGAAATTGCTTTAAAATAACAAAATTAATTATAAAATCACAGTTTTGGGTCAACTCATAAACTTTGCATGTTATTTGGTCAATTTGGATTTGGTGGCCCACGATTCCCCACCATTTTTCAAAATCAAAAAAATATTGCTTTTTTTTAAACAGTCAGAATTTGGAAAAAATAAATTATTAAATTTTTTAAAAAAATACCTTATGATACCTTGAAAATGTAGAAAACCATACCATTTTTTATTTTCCTTTTATCTTTTATTATAAAGAAGTTATGGAACAACGAAAAAAAAGTGGCCCATGATTCCCCACTCTCCCATATGTTTTGGAAACAAGTTAATTTTTTAAAACAAATTCAATCCTTTCTAGATTTCACGGCAGTTAATATTTGGCACAGCTTAAAAAATGTGCCACTGGAAACATGCTTGTTCGCTCCGGGTTGAATTCTAGGCTGTTCCACAACACTTTTTTCCGAGAACTAAAATTAACGAAGATTGAGCAATGAAATGGATTCAACAAAAACAATCTTCAATGTAATTTAATTTCTCTTACCTTTACTTTCCTATCCAATTTTAGGAAATTTCTCATTTAACACCGAGATTTTTTAATTTTCTGTAATGTTTTGCAAAACCACTACGCGTTTTGACATTTGAATCCATAACATTATCATTTTAATCGCAGTGCCCTCTGAGTGTCGCACACAGGGGTAAATGCACCTAATAAGCGATCAAAATTATTTGCGGACAAACGGTAAACGGTAGACATTTGATGTCTTCGCAACATTTTTATATTTTTTAATGATCTATCAAATTCTTGATAGAAAAAAGGGATTTTTTCACCTGGAAGGGAGATAAGAAAATTATTTCTTGAAATAATTAGTTTAGAGACTTGATGTCTTCACAAAAGTTGAAGATCTTGTTATTTTAAGCACACTTAAAATTCGAAGAAAAATACCCTCAATTTTTCCTGTTTTTAGAGAAAAAAGCTCATTTTTGATTGTTAGTTTGTAAAAAATCTTATCAAAACTAATGTTAAATTGATATATCAATGGAAAGCCAATAACTTGACCAACAAAACCTACTCAAAAAATTATACGAACTCGTCCGAACTCTTAAGGTTATAACTTACTGAAGAAAAGGCATTATTTTGGATATTTTTTAGTATATCTCCTTACTTAGTTGAAATATGTATTTGAAATGTTCCCCCAAATTGTGTGTTTCAACCATTTGAACAACTTTTTCAAATATACCAAGTTTGTAAATGGTTTACTAAAAAAGATATTGAATAAAAACTCAAAATTACTTATTTAAATTCTCGTTATTTTTCAAATGCTCGTTTATGATTTTCTTGCGATCTTGATGATGTCTTGAACAAAGTTGTTAAAATAATAAGATCTACAACTTTTGTGAAGACATCAAGTCTCTAAACTAATTATTTCAAGAAATAATTTTCTTATCTTCCTTATAGGTAGAAAAATCATTTTTTTCTTTCAAAAATTTGATAGATCATCAAAAAATATAAAAATGTTGCGAAGACATCAAATGTCTATCGTTTACCGTTTGTCCGCAAATAATTTTGATCGCTTATTAGATGCATTTACCCCTGTGTGCGTCGTTTAGAGCTGCAAATCGTCAATTGGCTAGGCAATTTTTAAATAAAGCATGGATCTTTTTAAATCTGGACATAGGAGGAAATGTTCCTAAATGCGCATACTGGGTAGTATGCGCATTCAGCCGATTTAGGATATGGCGGGAGATTCAAGATATCAAATCAGTGCAGATTGAGGGTAATACGCTTTAGAAACATGACATGAAAAAATTGAATTTTAATTAATTGTAAATTGTAAATTTAAAAATTCAAAAAAGATTTTTGTCAGTTTTGTTAAAATATATTGAACTTTAATTATCGTGCGTACAGAATCTGTAAACGAAAACTTTAATGGTTTATCTTTCTTATTCAACTGAAAATCGGAAATTAAACAAATTGAAGCTTTTGGCAAAGTTGTAAATGTTAAGATATTGGAATAAGAGACAGGTTTTGAATGCCCAAATCAGGCAGGTTAAATGCCTGTATAAAGAAAAAATAGATAAGTCTTATATTTTTTTTACATTTAATCATTGAAACTTTAAATCTACGCTCAAATTACAATCTTACAGTGGAAACAGAAGAGCTTAATACTTGTTCTATAAAAATACTATATGTACAAAATATTACCATGAAATATGGCCATAAGGCATACCTAAGTATGTTTTATGCACAAGAATTAGTGATAACTAAAATTTCGCCAAAATTTAATCCTTGGCGTATGCCTCACATCCGTTTCTACCGTTTTCAGTTAAAAAATATCGAAATATTGCAAGTGTAAATGAAATATAGCTCAAAACATAAATATGCGCATTTAGCCCGTCGGTTTCAGAAATCAGCTATTTCGACTACTTTTATAATAAAATTATTTTCACAAAAACTGTAAAAGATTTTTTATAGAAAAATTGCTCTAACGTATATAAAACACATGTCCGCTCATGTGCATATAGTTTTCAGACTTCTATCTATTGGAATATAGGAGAAAATGAGCATTTTCCTTAATATGCGCATTTAGCTCGCCTCTCCCCTACTGTTTATTTAACCATAGAGCTTCTAGTTGTCGAATCTGAAATGTTTTGACAGTTTTTTGTTTTGGAATGTTTCCTCTATCAGTGCTGAGAATTTCATTACGATTCGTTTTGTTTCAAGAAAGTTAAAGGGTGATACGGTAAAAATTTGGTCAAGGGAAAATGCGTGTGAATCGGTGAAATCGTTTATTTAAAAAATCAAATTAAATTTCCTTTTCAAATTTTATTAGTTTAAAATTCAGGCAAAATATTCAGTTAGGCTTCCGCTTTTCCAAACCCGAATTGCCGGGCCTAACGCTTAACCCCTGCCATCAGATTTTGTACAGCCACCTTGTCCACCTTCTTCGCCACAGAAAGCCAGTTTGCCTTGAACTGCTGCTCGTCCTTAGCAGTTTTTTTGGTCTTCTTTATGTTCCGCTTGACAATAGCCCAGTATTTCTCAATTGGGTGGAGCTCTTGCGTGTTGGGAGGGTTCTTGTCCTTGGGAACCACCTGCACGTTGTTGGCGGCGTGCCACTCCATGGCCTTTTTACCGTAATGGCAAGATGCCAAATCCGGCCAAAACAGTACGGAACAACCGTGTTTCTTCAGGAAAGGCAGCAGACGTTTATTCAAACACTCTTTCACGTAAATTTCTTGGTTGACAGTCCCGGAAGCTATGAAAATGCTGCTTTTCAAGCCACAGGTACAGATGGCTTGCCAAACCAGATATTTCTTCGCGAACTTTGACAGTTTCATGTTGAAAATGTGCTACTTTTCCCCTTTATTTTGCCGTATAAAACTCCTGTCCCGGAAGCTGCTCGTAGTCGGCTTTGACCTAGGTTTCGTCGTCCATTACCACGCAGTCAAACTTCGTCAGCATCGTCGTGTACAGCCTCCGGGATCATGCTTTGGCCGTCGTATTTTGTTTATCATCGCGATTTGGAGTTACTACCTTATTGTAAGTCGATAGTCCGGCTCGTTTTTTGGCTCGATGCACGGTTTTCGACGATACACCCAGCTTTTTTGCGGCATCTCGGAGAGAGAGGTTAGGGTTTTGCTTGAAACTACCGGCAACTCTCTTTGCCTTCTCAGCGACTTCCGGTTTTCGATTTCCCCCCGATCCAGACTTCCTGGCTGTCGACAAACGTTCCCCAAACACTTTAATTACATTTGTAACGGTTGATTTGGCAACTTTTAGCGATTTTGCCAGCTTTGCGTGCGAGTAGCTCGAATTTTCGCGATGCTCGAACAAAACTTTGAAACGCTGCTCTTCTTCCTTGGACGGCATTTTGACAACTGAAGAGTGAATTCCAAAATCAAAATAGGAGCAACATTCTACACACACACACACACACACACACACACCTTCAAAATGAGGGGTGTTCAGGTTTTTAAATGCAAAATTGAAAGAAATACGTCAAGTTGATAATGACCAAATTTTGACCGTATCACCCTTTATTATTGCAATCCATTCCAAAATTCATTTCTAAATTTAATTCATTCCTTGCAACTACGGTAGTCCTTGTCACATATAACTGTTGAACAAGTCAAAGAAAAACGCTTTTAACCTTTTTCCATTTGTTTCCTAATTTCAAGACTTCATGTCAATTTAGAGTTTAGATTTTTTTTCATTCTTGGGAATCATATATTATGAATACAAACTAATTTAGACGGTTGCCATGTGAAAACTGAGTCACTTTGTGCAGGATCTTTACACTTATTTCTGTCACCTTTTCCAGATCCGCTTACTAAAAGTATCTAAGAATTTATGAAAATGACCATGGTTTTGATTATACCTTTCCCATGCAAAATAAAATTTCTCATAATGTCTAAATCATCTATTAGGTGATCTTCCAGCACATTTCATCAGACTGAACGTTAGATTAAAAATAATGGATAAAATAGAGCCCAAGCTCAATTGGCGGTGGTTTGGATATCTCCACCCTTCTGTCGTTCCTGTCGATTCAAGCTATATGGGCATCTTAAGATACACAATTGATACGGACAGAAAAATTTGTTCAAATCTGGCTATCAGCAGAAATAATCTCCTTCTTTGTAGGTTAAGCAATCCACATCCATTCTAAGGCACACATAGGCAGTTTTATGCTCCAGGCTATATGTTTTCGTCCTCCCATTTGGTTAAAGAATTGCTTCAAGCAGCACACTTCCATCGACTGGCCATTGCTCGATGTCAATTGTACTCATTAGCAGAATTTAGTGTTGTTTGTTTGTTTGAGCTCTGAGCAGATTTCAGCCCATCAACCGAGTGTGTGGTGATCAACAGGCAACTAAACGTCGCTTCCAAGGAGCAAAATATTAGCATACAAATACTCAATTTTCTGCCTTACACCTTGTCACTGAGTAATAAACCCATCAGCTGCTATCATTTTTACCGGCTCATTTCCAAATAAATTCAGAAACAGAAAGAAAAAAAACACGAGTCAGCTGCCGTTGTCTGTTCAATGTGAGAAAGATAGGCTGAAAGGGAAAAAACATCCACCAAAATGCTAATTATTAAAATCAATTCCGAAATCAGACCGAAAACACAGCCGACGACCTCTCTTGTTTTATTTTTTTTTTGGTTTTTGAACGCGTGCCAAGACTCGTGCTTTTCGATATGTTTTTTTTCTTATGTTGTACGAGTGTTTTCGTTTTTTGAGTTGATTCAAATGGCCATCAACAGCAGAGACAACTGAGCATGAGAAAGCATTGGAGGTAAAAAACTTTAAGAAGAATCATAACCATTTTGATTCCCCGTCACCTTTTTTTCCTGCTCTTGGTCACTAGAGAATTGGCTTAAATCCAACCAGCAAACCTTCTTAATTATGAACGCACTCGCATACATCGTCCTCACAATCCGAAACGACCCGACGATGATACATAAATTTTACCTTTGATATGACCCATTGATTCGATTCACGTTGGAGTTCGAAGGAGGAGAAAAAAAATCTACTAATAAAATTCTCAATCTGACAGAGGATTGACCGAGGAACGCAAGGTGCGTTTTTATCCTTAATGTGGCGTTTTATTTCATCTCTTGTGTAGTTTTTTTTTATTTCGTATCATCTTCGCGTGGCTTCAGAGATATAATTTAATTTATGATTTTAATCGACAAAGGGGAAAACATATTTATCACTTGGAAGATTTGGCTTTGTGATCGGAATTGGTGTGGAATGAAGAAAGTTTCGTCAGAATATGAACCGAAAATGTTCAAAGATATGAAATAAGTACATGAAATGGTTCATGTTAATGTAACACTTTGTTTTGATTGATACGGTGCCGTCAGCTAGTGTATTTAATATGTAAAACTTTGCAACTTGGATTGCTTTTAAAAAAAATTTGTTCACAGATATTCATATGGTTTATGCATCAAATGTAGTATAAGATTTACAGGACATCACCTTGACGTAGTGAGGAGACATGGCCGTAGGAACGGGGGGGGGGGGGGGGGGGTTTGGGGGTTAAACCTCCCCTCCATGAGGGTCCATCAAAAGCAAGCAAGGTTTTCAACTCTACACTCAAAATTTGTTATTCCTAATCGAATTTTGATCTTTACTCAGAATTGATGTCAGAACCTCGAAAACTTATCCCCGGTTCAGAATTCAGCTACAGTTTTTCAAAATTTTCTTAATTATTGATAGGAATTCATTTCTGAAAAATCAATTTCAAATAAGATGTGGCTCATTTCAGAGATTCTGGTTCCTTATTATTAAAATCAAAATTGTATTTGTGTTTTCATATTTTGGACTATATCCAGTTCAGGATTCTTGATTTTAAGTTCAAATCAACATTTAAAACTGAAATGGAAAGCTGTGTTTGAAATCGTCGTTTAAATTTGGTTTTACATTTCCTTCAAAATTTGATTCATGATTTTCGATACAAATTAATAGTTTTAATAGTTTTCCGAATACGAAAAAAACAACTTAGAAATCGTTCTGAGTTCTTGTTTCATATTCAGATTCGATGTTCATGAATTCGCAAGTCGGATTAGAAATACATAATTTAAAAAAAGAATAATCATTGAAATCCAAAACATTATGGATTCATGATTGAGGACTCTGAAACGGATTTCAATTCTTGGCTCATAATTCCAAATTCAGACACCGTTTTCATGTTCATTTTAGAAAATGTATTGGGATCGCGAAACAGATTGAAAATTAAAATTTCAAATTCAGGTTTAAAATTAAGATTCAGATTCAGCTCGTTAATGAATTCCACAGTCAAAATAAAATGATCAAGATGACCATTTCGGTAAGGAATTGAAATTGCAAGAGATCGCAGGTTTATCCTTCCTATTGTTAGTTCGATTATAAAATTTAACCAAAGTCGGTTCGTTTGCAGAATTTAGCTGAGAAGGACAAAATTCAAGTAGAATTTAGGTAAAATTTAGTTGATGATAAAAAAATGTATCTTCTCTTAAAAAAATGCAGGGAATTCCATATGGTTTGGCGTATTGTAAAACATTATTAATATTGCAGTTGTTTCAAGAACCAAATTCAAAGCTAAAATCTTTAATTAGAATCGAGCTTGCATGAAAACGATTTGAATCGCAAATTTTTTATCTTTCACTTTTACTTTTGAAAATAAGATTAATTTTCAAAAAAAATTTTCAACATTGAAACCTTTCTTTTAAAAAATATTGTAAGTTCAAATCAAATAAGCAAAACTAAGCTGGCCAGATCACCAGGTTTTACCTGGACTTGCTCGAATGTTACTCAAACACAATTGGAAAAGATTTGGCCCGGTCCGGTTGCCCAAATTTTGTTGAAAATCTCCTGATTTTGTGCAGATTCATTCATTTTTTTTTTTTTGGAATATCAAGCGAAAAAGTTCATACTGCGTCATTTTAATTTTAAATTTTGACGCCTTTAAATGGAATTTTTAAAGCTAGATTTATAAAAATAAACATAAACGATTTTTTAAGAGCCGACCGACGATCCAAAATCTGATTATGTTTTTCGATTAACAAAAATGATTCGATTGTTTTTCATTCTTCATTTTTGTTGAATAGTAAATTAGCCTGGATTTGCCCGGCACGGATACGTGCTAGAAAATTTCCGGCAATTTTTATGCCAATATTGAGATTTCACCCATCGATGAAAGTAAGTTTCCTATTTTTTTACTTAAGAATTCTTTATACAAATCCTAATCATCATTTCAAAGATATTAGGATGTATTTTCAAAAAATTCTATTCAACACGAACAACTTTTTATGTAAAATAACTTAAAAATTAATAATCAAATAGTTTTCAAAAATTCAAATTTTTTTATTCATGCATTGTTTAAGCAAAATGTCATTTAAAAAAACAGGACACCAAAACCCCCCCCCCCATGAGTCAGTTCTTCCTACGGCCCTGTGAGGAGAATTATTTTTTTCATCGCTAATTTTTTATAGATTAATAGATTTTTCATAATAAAAAGATAAATTTGCACGAATTTTATTTTGATGATAAATCAAATAAAAATGTACCCATCAAGGTGCCATAATGGCCTTTAATTCCAAACATTTATTTAAAAAAGTGCAGTGATTGACCAAGAAATATTATTTATTAATTTATTGCGACATAAAGCGTAAGGTAATAAAAATCATAGATTACTAAAAATGTGGCGATTCATGGAACAAAAATCTTCAATTCAGGAAAGCAATTCTAGACCACCTCATACTGAGACTGAGGTTTCTTTCAAATCATACTTTTATAAATAGTACCGTAAACTGGGGGAACATAGATCATTTTTTTAATTCATTTTTGAATATTTACAAAAAGTAGTACAAAAATGCAAAATTGTAAGGGATCTCGGCGTCATATTGGATTCAAAACTCACGTTTGTAGAACATCAGAACAATATCATCAATAAAGCAAATTGCATGCTAGGATTTGTAAAACGTTTCAGCAAACACTTTCAAGACCCATACACCATAAAATCACTTTATATATCCTATGTTCGTTCGATATTGGAGTATTGTAGCATCATATGGAATCCTTATTCAAATATTCACGAGCAACGTCTCGAATCAGTTCAAAAACAATTTTTGTTATATGCGCTACGTAAAATCAATTGGACCACTTTTCCTCTTCCATCGTATGAATCTCGTTGTAAGCTTATTGATATTGAACCTCTCAGTAAACGCAGAGAATTTTCCCAAATTGCATTTGTAAATGATGTTGTTACACAAAGAATAGACAGTCCTGAATTACTTTCAAAACTAAATTTTTACGCACCCTCCCGTCCATTGAGAAATAAACATTTGTTCTACATTAAACTTTACGACAAAGACTATGCAAAACATCAACCTATTAATCAAATGATGTACAAATACAATTTACAAAGTGAAATTTTAGACGTAGCGATGAACAAAACACAATTAAAAAAGGCATTCAAAAACAACTTCATAGAACAACAAAACAATAGCTTACATTAGTTTTAAGTAGTGTTAAGTATTTTAGTCTACATAGTTTGACTTAAATAAATAAATAAATAAATTTTGGAGAAGGGGTTGCTTTCTTGTATCACTAAAATTTCTTAAAATTGTAACTAAGGTAAGAAGTATAAAGCATGATCATTGATAGCAGAATATATATTCAAACGACATTAGCTATAACCAAATCTTTGTTACAAAACCAGATTTCATGTTTCGGGAAAACTTTTATCACTTTGGTTTTAACGAATCTCAACATCTTCAAAATTATTGTTTTGCTGCCAATTATCGAAAAAAGGCTTAAAACATTCATAACAGTTTTTTTGTTTGGACTCATTCGTATTTTTTAATGTTTTCTTTCAAGAACAAATATACTCAAAAGATGGACAATGTTGCTGCATACATTTAGGGGCAAAAATTATAAACATTCAATATTTTTTGATCTCAAAAATAAATAAAATGTTACCTTCATGCAATTCCCTAGGTCCTCCCACAGTTACCATGTTCATTTTTAATATAAACTTAACCATTTGATAATGTTTTTAGCCAATTTTTCTGTACAAGCTTTCTCATAGAAGGTGTCTGTTTTTTTTTAAATATAGATACACGAATTATCATATAATGACCATAAAACAATTCTTAAACTATACCTTTACAAAGAAAAAAGTTCAACTTTCATACAAAACACCTCATTTGCTTCTAAATGCTGTCATTTTATCAGGAAAGGTGTTTGTTTGTGAGTATTCAAAAAAAAAAACAGATATTTTAAAACATTAAAATTAGATTTTAATTTATGTTTATGAAAATATCCAACAACGAACCAAATTTAGCCTATTTGAAACTCAATTTATAGGTTTTCAAACGTAGAACACAGTTTTAAGATATTTTGACTTCAGACTTAGTTAATGATAATTATCTGCAAAAATTTCAAAGTTACCCCGGTGATCAAAGTTCCCCCAATTTACGGTACCTCAGTGAAGCTGAAGCTCTAAATACAGTGTACACGATTTTTTTGTATAAAAGCTTGTTGAAACCCGGCATTTGATTTCAATATTTTCAACCTGAAATCCGGACAATTTGGACGACATCGAGAAATTTATTAATAAAAACCAAAAAAAAACGCTTGGACCATTTTAATTGAAACACATCAGCAGATTTAAATTGTGTATTATCTAAAAAAAACGTTCATAATTATTTTGAATAAAAAATGCTTCATAAAATCGCCTTTGAATGCAAAAATAAAAGAAATAGGTGAATCGTTCGGAGTTTTTGTTTGATTTTGTAAGTATTGTGAATAAATCCGCGCCAAATCCGGGCTATTCTATACGGAAGCCGGGCATTCGGGCTTTTCCCAAATCTTGTTTAAAAAATCCGGGCAAGTCCGAGTAAAACCGGACAATCTTACAAGCTTAGTTTATGATCAATTATTTCAAACTTGTTAATTAACCCTTATCCGCTTTTGAGTGTCAATATGACACTATTGGAAGTTTAACGGCTTGGAACTATATTCGGGTGCATCCAATTTTAAAAAACTTTAGCGACCCTAAGGAACTCGCTTTAAATCGCTTTCTCTGCCGATTTGTACTAAATTATAAAACACAGGCCATTCAAGCAACCAAAAGTTTTATAAATCAGGTACGAAATAGCTTATTCCGCACCATCACTGATCTGAAGTACGTTCTATGCAGCTCAAAATTTAAGGTCTTTTTGATACTTTAAAGTTCCAAAACAAGTCTTAACGACCTTCTTTTCAGCTTCCTGCGGCCTTTGAATTCAGCTCCCAAAAAATATTCTCTCTACCTAAATTCTCCCTAGGCATCAGTTTTTATCACCTTCTCTTGATTATTTAATGTGTTCAGTACGTGGTACCACCATGATGCCACGCGCTGTATCATAAGATTTGTTAAATATGCTGCTCGATTGCTTCTTTTCTTCATTTCCTTCACATATCGCATCAGAATGGTCACTCAAGTAATCAAATTTATTATTGCAAACAAAAACTTGCCCGGCTTTGGGATCGAACCCCGCCTTCGTGATGACAATCGAACACGCTACCACAAGGTCACGCCTAAACAAAAACAAAAATTTTGAATCCTGTTTTGAGTACCTTTGTGCACTTTCGTGCCCTTTTTGTGCCTAAATTCCCTAACAACGAATGTACATATAAATTACTTTTGCTGCTAAATTTTACAACTTTCAAGTTCATTACACATAATTCACTCAAGGGGATTGAGTAGTTTTTTCTTCTATATTTTAGAATATATGTTACTTTCAAAACCTTCGTGTTGAGATGAATATATCATAAATTGGGGTAACTTTGATCAACATGAAATTTTTGCAGATAATCATCAGTTTCAAATTGGCTTCATTTGGTTGGTAGTTGGATATTTTTTTTATATTATTTAAAATGTAGTTTTAAAGTTTTAAAACATCTGATTCTTCGAAGACTCACAAACAAACATCTCTCCTGATAAAACGATAGCTTTTTGAAGCAAATAAGTTGTTTTATACGAAAGTTGAACTTTTTTTCCTTGGATAGGCCTGTAGTTTTAGAGTTGTTTTATGGTAATTGTATGATAATTTTTGGATATTTAAAAAACGGACATTTTCTATGAGAAAGCTTGAATAGAACAAATGGCTCGTAAGCCCTATCAAATGGTAAAGTTTCAATTAGGAAAAAAGAATATAGAAACAGAGGGAGGATCTAAGGAATTGTATGATGGTGAAATTCCCTTTGTTTTTGAGGGAAAAAATATTGAGAAATGTTGATAAATTTTGCCCCTAAATGTATGCAGCAACATTGTCCATCTTTTGAGTAGGGGAGAGTGGGGATACTTGATCCCCTTTTCTTATTTTCACCATATCTTTTTTGAAAAATTTAGCAACTTGCCGTCTTTGACATTTTCTGACAGCTTGTAACTTGAAGTTTCTATGCTCCAAAAATTAGAACGATACTTGAACCCGTTAATGAACTAGAAGCATTTTCGTGGGAGTAAAAAAATTGCGATTTTTCTGAAGTTAGGGGAGACTTGATCCCCTATTGAAGGAGACTTGATCTTTTATTCAGGAAGCCCTAATCCTTGTATAAAAATCAAACAAAACCCCAAGAGAGAATGTTAATTGACTATTTTGGTCATGTTTGTACTCATTTAACAATTTATAGCAGACATAAGAAGAAAATTCTATAACTTTGTCTCAACGCTAATATCATTGCATACTTAAAGGCGCTATTTTTTATAACTAAGAGAAAATTAATTATTTTTGCTCTTTTCTTCAGACAATTGTTTGATAAATATTAGTTTTTGGATAAATATTAGTAATTTCGTAATCAGGAATCATAACGATCAATTTAGAAGAAGAACATGCCGTTTGGAAGGGGGATCAATTGTACCCAACTCTAGGGGATCAATTGTACCCATAATCAACATTTTAGAAAACTTTTTCTGAAAAAAGTTGGTTGTTTTCCATTACTTTGAAAATATGGCATTATGAAGTTCATTTTACGCTCGAACGATTGATATATTGGAACAAATATTTTTTTCATAATTTTCCCATGTAAGGAACATTTTGAAGTGATGAAAAAAGATCTTCAAGTTACATTTTGTGAAATTTTTCAAACAAAGTTCAATTACTCAAACAATTATTTTGTTAAAATTTTTTAAACTACAAGCATTGTTATTTTGCTCATTTTAGCACATTTTTCTAGAACATTTGATCTTTGTAAGACATTCCAGTTTCGAGATATAGCTAAGGAATCAAGTATCCCCAGAGATCAAGTATCCTCATTCTCCCCTATAGGTATTTGTTTTTGAAAGAAAACGTTAAAAAGATCAATTGAATCCAAACAAAAAAATACTGTTATTGATGTTTAAAGCTTTCTGTGCTTTTTGGCATCAAAACAATAATTTTGAAGATGTTGAAATACGTTAAAACCATAGTGATCAAAGTTATCCCGAAACATGAAATCTGGTTTTGTTACAAACATTTAGTTATAGCCACTAAAATGTCGTTTGAAAATTCTGCTATCAATGATCATGCTTTATACTTCTTACCTTAGTAAGTATTTTAAAAAAAAATCAAGTGTTACAAAACTGCAACCCCTTCCAAAATATTCGAAAATGAGTCAAAAAAGTGATCAATGTTCCCCCAGTTTACAGTACCCTGTATTCCTGTGTTCAAAGTAAAAATTTAAGTCTAAAATAAAAGTTTTAAGGTAATCTAAAAGTTTTAAGTTTTAACTATCGATCTCTATACAGACTTCGAAAGTTTACGATCTCTACTAGTATATTTTGTATAAACAGCAAGTAAAGGTGCTGTATTAAGGTTGCCTGATAGCCTGGTTTCATAAGGGTTTGCCCGGATATTTAATACCAAATTTTAGAATAGTCTGGCCCGGTCCGGTGGCCCGAATTTCATTGAAAAATGCTCGAATTTGTCCTGGATTTATTCACTTTATTTGGAGAATCAAAAAAAAAAAAAAAATTAAACAAATTGTGCTGTAATTTTTTTTATTTATGCCTCCAAACAAAGTTTGTTAAGAAAAATTAAAAATAATCATGAAAAGTTTTTTGACAGCTTTAAATATGATTTTAAATCTTTTGTTAGTTTTTGATAAAAACATTTTTTTTCAATTTTTTTTAAACTTTTGTTGAGAAAATTTTGGGTTTTGAAAAAAATTTGCCCGTATATTGCTCGGATTTTTGGTCGTCCATTTTGAAATCAAATGCCCATGACTAGATAACTCATTTAGTAAGTCTAAAGCAATTTCAGTTGAGGAAATAAAAAAGAAAGTTGTGTTTGATCGAATTGTTCCTAAAACCTGGTTCGCGAACTTTTCGGCAAAATTCCTTATACAGGATTTATGTTCGTCTCTATCGCATTAGAAAAGATGGACAAAATATTTTTCATAACTCTTCATTTGGCATAAGAAAATTTTACAGATAGTAATAACGTATTTTATGTTTTCAATGTGTATAAAAACCAGGGGAATTAAATGGTGTCCTGATTTTTCAGGATTTGTCCTGATTTTTGAGAAGCCGTCCTGATTTTTGAGAAGCCGTCCTGATTTTTGGAATTCTCTTGAATTTTCCTGATTTTTGAGAAGAGTCCTTTAAATGTCCTGATCTTTGAAAAATATCTAAAATATTACTGCATTTATCGTTAAATGATGAGAACATCCAACTTTTTTTTTAATAAAATAGTTTAAACGATGATGATCTTTGGTTCAAATGATATTTAAATGGATCTCCATATCAACTGCAGGCCAGTCAGGTATCTTCTCGTTTCAGTTGCATAATTTAAGACGTCTTCAGCACATGTATTCCGCCTTTAGTTATGCAATCCAAGCTGAGCTGCATGTTATTTTTATCAATTTAGGGGTGTCCTGAAAAATTCTGATTTTTTACATCGCGCTGTCCTGATTTTTGACAAAACCACCTCTGATAAAAACACCAAAATATAGGTGGCCCAACATTCCCCACAAGCAATGATTTGCAAATTGGTTGCGTTTGTGTGACTTATTCATGTGTCATTAAAAATTCCTTTTCCACGTGAAAGAACATGAAAAATACTAAGATCATAAGCGTATGAGCATATTTTTGTTATAAACTTTAGGTCTCCCACGGATGCAATTTTTTGGGTGCTTGTTTAATTATGTAAGTACATTTTACTAGGCTAGTTAAATAAAAGAAGCATATGATACGTACATAAGCCAACAACATATAAAAAAAATTTGCTTACGTAAAGCGACAACGATGACAGTTGGATTAAGATTTTTATCTCAACACACAGCTGAGATATTTATTGAGGCCCACGTTACCCCACTCTCCCCTATTTCCAATCTTCTAGCTGATCTTTTCCCCTTTTCTTTCATCAGAGATATTTACCCTCACTTTATTCCCTACAGTAATCAACCTGATTCCAAAGTTAACACGGTTTTGATAGGAAAAAGTCAATTTTTATTTTTTTCAATTTAATTAGAACCGAGCAAATTACAAAATTTTCCCTTTTTTCAATTTTCTCAAAATATTATAAATCCCTAAAAGTTACCCACTAAACCTATAAAAATTGCTAAGTTTTTCTAACGTCTTGTTGGCTATTATTTAGAGGGCACAATTAACACTTAATTTTCAAAATGTTTTGATACCGATCCAAGAGATACATCCAGCATCCATGCCTTTTTAATGTGCAAAACACCAATCGCAAATTTTGTCCTCATTTCCATAAATTTTCGATTATATTATCATCCAATTTGTGTAATCATGTTTGGGAAATAAAACAAAATATTTAAAATAATTACCGCAGCCCAAAACTTTATCTGAGGCGCCTGACATGGCGTCGCCCAATCTCCGATGCAAATTTTCATCTTCACCTGTTCTTAGTTTGCAACAATGTCGAAAAAGCATTCCTCAAATCAGAAAGTAATCGAAAGGAGGAAAAATATTAAGAAATATTCTAATCACACTTTGCCGAAGACAAAACGTCGTCGAGTGGCTTCTTCAATTAAGACCCCAGAAGACTGTCATCAAAAATTACACGCCCTTTTCTGGAAACGCGTTTTGCCGTCTTCCCTGAACATGATCGTACATATGAAGTTACGTAGGAATGCATCAGAAAAGTGTCTTCATTCTAATGGGGTTCCTCCTGGTGCTCGTCGTGGGTCCTGTTGCGGGATTTCTTCCGTCAGCTGGAGGGACATTAAAACGACATTAACGAATCAATTACAGTGCTTTGCTGATGCTTCAGGTTTTCAGGTGCTTTTGGGCGAGGGGAGAGTTAAAGAAATTTGAAAAAAAACAAGCAAAATTTGGTAGGGAGGATTTTTTTTTGTCGCTTTTCTCCGATATGGAAATTTGCTGCTGCTGATAGGAGACATTTAAGTTCATTAGTTACATGCAGAATAAGCCATGCTATTAGGTTGAAACACGATATGAATGTTCGAAAATTGCCTTTATGGAAATCAATTAAAATGAATCAGGTCACACAGTGTTTGTTTTGTATGCTTTTTTTTATTAAATCAACTAAACTTTCATAACTTCTTTCAACATTTGATTGCACAGCGCAGCGTATGGATTCAACTCGATCAGTTGCGTTCTCGCAAACTTACTTCCCAACTTGGCCGCATCTTCAAAGTCTTCCCGCGCACCGTCAGAGTCCTTATTTTTACGCCTCAAGATGCCCCGCTGACAAAGTGCCTTGCATCCAGTTCGACCCGATCGTTTCGAAAGTTTCAACGCCTGCTCAATATCCTCAAGGGCAGCTAAAATTCGAAATCGTGAACTTTAAAAGCTTCCATAGAGTTTTTCATTTTATCGAGCAGTCGAGCTTCGGTACTCGAAACTTGGAGGCGTTAGTACAACTAGTCGCCACCAGTCGACGATTGCAACATACCCTTCTCATTACCCAGATAGCGATAGGCTTGGGCGCGATTGTTCCACGGTGCCGGTCTTTCCGGGGCAATTTCGATGGCACGGCTGAAAATCGTGATTGCTTCTTGGAGTTTGCCATGCTCGGCCAGTTTAATTGCTTCCAGTTCCAGCGTTTGGGATTGCTTGATCCGAGGATTATCCGGTTCTGCGATATCTAAAATATAAACAATCATTATGAAGAATAAGATTTTAAACAAAAATTTCGGGGTTGGATTAAAAAAATAAATTCTAATCATATTAATAATTTGAATTGATATTTTAAATTTGAGATATTTACATGCTTTCCATTATTCAAAGAAACAGAATGATTTGTCATTTAATGAAATTGTTATTAAGCTGTTTATCCTTTATCTGAAATTATATTCCAAGGTGCTAAACAATTTTTGATAAATCCGAAAGCTGCATATTTTTCCTACCGTTTTAAAATCAGGGATTATATGCTTTTTTCATCTCAAAAAGTACATTAGAAAATATGTTTATTTTTTACCTTGCAAATCATCGGGATACTCTTCTTCGCCAGAGTACAGCTGTTCCTCACCACCAATCTGAGAAGGGTTAAAAATCGATTCCAGGACCTGTCGATCGTGATCGCTCAAACAATCTCTGCTGATGGATGTCATAGTTTCAAGATATTCACAGATAAGTTCTATCTCCTCCAGCAGTCAGCAACAGACTGCCCAATCTATAGACGATCGTCATTAAGCTTCTAAGACTAGACGGAGCATTTTTTTGTGTCCAGATTCTTGTTACCTGAACCGGTTGATGAGTTTGTTGTTGTTAGGGAAAGACATTTGCATTCGAAGCCGAATGTTGACAACAAACGAATGTGATTGCTCGCACACGTTTTAAGCCGGGACCAGGAAAACTGGTTTCTTATTTGTGAAGCATGCTTCCAGTTCAACTGCCGACCTGATCGACTTTACTTGGTCTTCGAAAAAGCTGTTTTCAAAGCTGGGAAAAGCTTCATAGTTGATTCGAAATCATAGTTCTGGTTTGAAGCTTTATGGCGGTGACGTGAAACAATCATAGACAGGATCAAGAATTTAATTTGAGTTTCAACATCGTCCAATGAATAAAAAATCCCGGAATAATTTTGGAAAATTCTTTGTGACTTTTAAGCAACAACTGTTATTTTGGTAGGGTAAAAGCTACAGTTTTCAATAACAGGTAGTTTAAAAATTATAGTTATTTAGTGATTTTTATGTTGAGCTAGCTGGCCCGGCCCGGCTTTGTTATATGCCTAAGCTTGCAGATTGCCCGGTTTTATCCGGGTTTGCCCGGATATTTGATGCAAAATTTTGAGAAAGTCCTGTCCGGCCCGGTTGCCCGGATATCGTGAAAAAAGTCCGGATATTGCCCGGATTTTTTCACAATTTTCACAAAGTAACCAAAAAAAATCAAAGTTTTTGAGTAAGTTTCAGCAAAATCGATTAACGGTATGAAAATTTTCAACGGTTGTTTCAAATCATTTCGCTGATTTACTTTTATAAACCTTGAAATATTTAAGTGTTCCAAACAGTTTTGGAAGTCTGCAATTACATTAATAAAATATTAATTTAATTTTTTTATTGCGTTTTTTCTTTGCTTTTATATATAATAACACCTAAATTTTGCCCGATTTTTGTATTTGAAAAATTGAAATCCATGCCCGGATTTTGCCAGGTTGTTTTTTGAAAAAATGCCCGGAATTGCTAGGCCCGGATGGGAGTGGAAAAAATTCTGGCAACCTTATATATGCTATTATTTCATATTCAAGTATTAGGTTTGGCTTAGTCAATTGATGGATGGAATATTTGATACTTCTGTATCAGTATTGACATCAGAATTGTTATTTGTAATTTTAACCCTCTAGAATCCATATTTATTTTCACTGGAAAATTCACAGAAGCTTAGTTTTACTATTACAAACAACTTTTGTTCTACAAAAAACTTTAAAGATGAGCAAAATTTTTGACATTTTTTTTTTAAATTGCCTAACTACAGGGGCTAATGCATAACTACAGGGTAGTGCCGAGAGCCATATTGGATTTTTTGTGTGATGTCACAAAAACGGTTGTATCAAAAATTTGTACAAGAATGGCAGAAATATTAAAGAAAAACACGTTTTAAAAAGCATATGAATTCTGATTTAAATTTGATTGTGTTGATTATTTTACGAAGTTTGTTTGTCGTTTAAAGATTGCATTATGTACTTTTTCATATTTTATTGTTTGATGCAGTGTCATCTTGAAGCAAAAATGTGCAAAAATAAAAAAAAAAGCATGAAAAAGATCTTTGTGGTAATTTTCGAGTGTTCAACTGATTGGCATGATTTTCATCCAATCGGTTTATCTATAGGGGAGAGTGGGGATACTTGATCCCCTTTTCTTGTTTTCACCATATCTTTTTGGAAAAATTTAGAAACTCGCCGTCTTTGACATTTTTTGACAGCTTGTAACTTCAAGTTTCTATGCTCCAAAAATTAGAACGATAATTGAACCCGTTGATGAACAAGAAGTATTTTCGTGGGAGTAAAAAAATTGCGATTTTTCTGAAGTTAGAGGAGACTTGATCCCCTATTGAAGGAGACTTGATTTTTTATTCAGGAAGCCTTAATCCTTGTATAAAAATCAAACAAAACCCCAAGATAGAATGTTAATTGACTATTTTGGTCATGTTTGTTTTTATTTCACAATTTATAGCAGACATAAGAAGAAAATTCTATAACTTTGTCTCAACGCTAATATCATTGCATACTTAAAGGCGCTATTTTTTATAACTAAGAGAAAATTAATTATTTTTGCTCTTTACTTCAGACAATTGTTTGATAAATATTAGTTTTTGGATAAATATTAGTAATTTCGTAATCAGCAATCATAACGATCAATTCAGAAAAAGAATATGCCGTTTGGAAGGGGGATCAATTGTACCCAACTCTAGGGGATCAATTGTACCCACAATCAACATTTTAGAAAACTTTTTCTGAAAAAAAGTTGAAAGTTTTCCATTGCTTTGAAAATATGGCATTATGAAGTTCATTTTACGCTCGAACGATTGATACATTGGAACAAATATTTTTTTCATAATTTTACCATGTAAGGAACATTTCAAAGTGATGAAAAAAGATCTTCAAGTTACATTTTGTAAAATTTTTCAAACAAAGTTCAATTACTCATATAATTATTTTGTTAAAATTTTTTTAACTACAAGCATTGTTATTTTGCTCATTTTGGCACATTTTTCTAGAACATTTGATCTAGACAAGACATTCCAGTTTCGAGATATAGCTAAGGAATCAAGTATCCCCAGGGATCAAGTATCCTCATTCTCCGCTACAATTCTTATGTAGAACTTATCTTATCTTATCTTATCTTATTCTTATCCGGTCAGTTTTGAGCTTCCTACTCAAATTGCCCTCCGCTTACATTCTTCACCACCTTTTCACTTCTTCTACGAAGCGCACTCATTTCATCTATCCAGCTATAATCTTCATAATATCTCGAACATTTCTACCTTAGAAGTTCATCTCGCTGCAATGTCAGTATAATAATATAATCAATAATTATATGGGCGATAAAAATCTTAAATCATATGTAGAACAGTTAACATCAATAAATGATGGTTTACTCATTTTACTAAAAAACTGGTTAAAGATAGTAGTTTCGTCAGTAACCTAGTAGTTGGTTTTTGATTATTTTCTTAAATAAGGAGCTAAAACTAAACAGACTTGAACATTTTCATGGAATATTTTGAACTAATTCTAAAGTTTTGCAAATTTGAGTTGGGAAATTCAGCATTCATAACATGCTTACAAAGTGGAAAATTTCCAGCAGATTCTTAGAGTTATCAAAGAAAACTTAAGTTTCCTTGTAATTCAAAAGATTTTTCGTGATTGTGACGTCGCAGTATGTACCAATACCAGAGCAGGACTGACTTGGCACTTCCTTCTTTATATATTCTTTGGACTTCCAGTACTTTTTCAAACTTTTTCGATTGTAGTTTTTACATAGTTGAATAAATTTTTCCTTAATTTTGAAACATATTAATACTGACCCATAGCTTTGATTATATGTATTTTTTTTTTGATTGACCTTCAAATAACTGAGATATTTAAACTAATATTAAAAATAAATATTGTGCATCTTTTTCGATTCGTTGTCGTACTTTCCCAACCCCGCCTTTAGACAGGGTTGATGTTTCATCTCGCCTTTTTAACTTAGGATTTTTTTTTCTAAAAATAATCCCAGAAAGATAGTAACTCCTTGACATTTTTTTCAGATCGAAATGTACATTAAACAATGATTTTTAAGGCTACAAAATTGATCATTTTTTTGAAAAAAGGTCCATTTACAGTTTCTTAACATTTTAAGCTTCTCAAAGCTGTAACTTTTGACAACTGCTTTTCAGACAGTATCCAGTAACAAAGATTGATAAAAAAGCATATTTAGCGAGTGAAAAATTGTAAAATCAACTATTCGATGCAGTTTTTTGATTATTTTAGTATATCCCGTCTAAAGGCGGGGTTTGGGCACTGGAGGATTTATATCCAAAAACTTGTTCACTTGATTAGGGTCCTTTACAATATTACGCAATTAGGGGAGGAAGGGGTATAACAGTTTTTTTTTACGTTTTGTGGATTTTGAATAGAAAATCTTATGCACATGAGTTACACTGTATCAAAAAAATGTCCGTACAGCACGTACCTTGAAAACCAAACAAGCAGACATTTTCCTGTTAATTAAATCCATAAAAATTAACAAGAAAATGTCTGCTCCTCACAAAAGATACCCGTTGACATCCGGAAACTGATTGCTGACCTGAAGAATGACGGTAAAAGCTTGTCCGAAGTTGCAGGTATAGTAAAACGGCCACGATCGCCGGTTCAGTATGTCCTTCTGAACTTTAAGAAGACTAACTCCCTGCAGACTACTCTAGAAAGAGGACGCAAACAGTCGTCAACATCGCATCATTGTTAGGAAAATCGTCAGAATCCTAAAATCAGTGCCCCGAAACTAGCTGACAGCCTGAAGAATTTTGAAAACATACAGGTTAATCCTCAAACGGTACGGAACATAATTCATGAGAAAAAAAACACCGAGATCGTGTTGCTCCTAAGAAGCCGTTTATATCTACTAAAAATTATAAAAAAAAACGGCTAGAATACGCTCAACAGTATGTCCTGGAACCGGAAGAGTTCTGGCAGAACGTCATATTCACCGATGAAAGCCAATTTAATATTTTTGGGTCTGACGGGCATGTAAGAGTATGGCGTAATCCAAATACTGAATTGGATCCGAAAAATTTGCGACCGACAGTTAAGTACGGTGGTGGCCATGTAATAGTTAGGGGGGCTTTCAGCGCAAATGGCTCCGGAAACTTGATATTCATTCACGGAGAAAAATAAATAGATTTATCAGTCATATTACGCGTCTACAGGAATATAAATATGATTGTTTGGTTCTGACCCGAAAATACGATCAAACCAACCATCAGCTTAAACGATTAGTCTCCAGGGAGTTAATCTTATTAAAGTTCTGAAGGACATACTGAACCGACGATCATGGCCATTTTACTATTCTATGCGTAATTCGAAGACAAGTAAATAAATAAATTTCCGACAAGCTTTTACCGTCATTCTTCAGGTCAACAATCTGTTTCCGGATGTCTACGGGTATTTTTTTTTGTGAGGAGCAGACATTTTCCTGTTAATTTAATCCACAAATTGTTGAAATCTACTGATTTATGCTAGATAAAGTTCATTTTACCGTATTTATCGCTCAGACCACTGGAAATTGTCTTGGCTGAGATTCAACTCACGTTTCTGCGTTTGACAGACTGACATATAACTGTTTACTTGACTAATATTTGACAAAGGCCTCAGTGTACGGACAATTTTTTGACGTCGTTTTTGGGACTTTCCATACAAAATGAATTGGATTATTTTTAAGGTTTAATTCATAATTGTTTGGATTTCAAGGTACGTGCTGTACGGACAATTTTTTGATACAGTGTACGTAGGATAGGCGGGGGGTCGAAAATTGCGGTACGTATTTTTCGAACGGCCTCTTAAGTTATCTCAAGCCTCATTTCCATACTGTTTGTCTTCTCTGATGTGATAATTTTTTTCAAATTAAATATCGAATTGATATTTTTTTCTTCTAAAATAGTTTAACAAGAGTGAATTCCGTGGCAAGCATAGAAGAAATTTTTCAGCTTCGTACAAAACTTTATGATTTTTGAGTGACTTCCGGCAGCAATTGCTAACAGTTTGAAAAAACGGCTGAATGTTTTCATTCAAAAGCATAGAACTTGGGAGGAGGTTTCATAAAATGGTTAAAGAATGACATCTCTTTTAGCGAGTGAAAATTAGCGCTTTTTTAGTGAAATGAGTGAAACAGTAAAAATTGTCAGCCCGGTTCAAGGTAGGTAGATCAACAGGTATAACAACAACTTAACCTCAAACGACAGAACCGTGTAAACACAGGGTTAAAAATAGTTTTTTTTAACAATTCTTTATTTGAAACGGCTCATACCTTAAGGGTTAAAAATAGTTATATAATTTCGAACGATATGTATGGGATTTGAAACAAATTTACAGTTCAAATTGAGAGGTTTTATTGATCAAATAAGTAATTCGGTTTTATTCTTTTTTTTTCGTTTCGATTATAGTCGTTTTTAACATCTGTATGTCATTCGCGACTTATATCAACGATACAGTTGGTGGACATTCATTGAAAAACTTATCCGGTACAACTGTGATCGATGCTCCAAAGCTTTAAATATTCTGACTAAGAGAAAGTTTTCTTTGGCAATTTAGCAGTATTTCAGCGAAATATTCGAATTTCGGAAAGCATTTTTTTTAAATAAACAAACAAGTAAACAAGTGCCAAAAAAAATACTTGTCACAAATTGTAATGAATGCTACTTCATTTTAGATCCAACAAAATTTAAAAAAAATAGTTGTAGGGGATTTAGCAAAAAGCATTTTTTTAAACTCAATTTAAAGTCCACTTAAAAATATGTTTTTTATATGCATAATCGAATGCATTGTAAATACTTTGGTGAACATTTTTATATTTTTTGCTGATTTTAAAATCAGTAGTTTTTCGAGAAAACTAATATTTTTAAATTTTTCCATGCATTTCTGTGGAATTTTTATAAATATTTTTTGGTTGGCCTATACCAGTGGTCGGCAACCTTTTGAGTCAGAAGAGCCAAAAACTTCAAATTTTCAAAATCTCAGAGTTTGATAGAACCCCATTGAAAATATAATGTTTTTGTTTCAATTTAAAAAAAAATCAAAATATACGAATAATAAATGGACATTAGTTCAATGAAAATAACTTTAAACCTGCTAGATTTTATTTTCTAACTGTTGGATTTTTCTCTTAAATCTGATTTTGATTAATATTAAGTACATGGGTTATCTTCTGGATCATAACGAGGTTTGATTTTAATCAATTTTAATGCGAGAGCAAACATCGAGACAAGAAATTTTTAAATAAAGCTCAAATGAATATTTTACATGATGTGAAGCGAAAGATTTAAACATAAGCAGAATATTTATAATTTCTTCGGCAAAGAAATGCTTTTGAAATAACAAAGTAAAAGGACATATTTTTTTTTTATTTTCATTTTTTATGGCATTCCCCAGATTTAGCTAATTCTTTCCAAAATCCAGAAATATGAGGTAAAATAAAACTAAAATTTATGTAGACGGGAATTTTAGTCTTCAGAAATTATGCTCCTGATAACTGATAGAATTTTTTAAATTCATGACTTTAAGCAAACGTGTCTTCAGAATTGTATGCATCTTGAAAATTTAAAAATCTCATTTAAAGTCACATGCGATTCTTCGGTATTGAGCGAACAATTGAATGAGAATAAAATACAATTAGAATTGTTTGATCTTCAGGAAATGATCGATTTCTAAGATCGATTCAGATGGACGGTCGTAAGATCGATCCACCTAAAAAAAAATTGCTTGAGGATTGATTTTATCATTTTTTTTTTAACTTTTTGTTATAAAAAGGACAAAAAAGAACGCAAAGTTTTATCTTTGGTAGAAAAAATGCTTATTAACGCTTTGATGAAGGTCCTCACTGTATTGTAAAATTCAGTAGAATAATTCCTAAAAAAAAGCCCGAAAAATAGCACTCTTTGACCTAGGCCAGGCAAATAAATATTCGGTTCAGCATTTTTCTACTTTTCGGCACAAAACGGAGCACTTTTTGAAAAGAGCTGTAATCTCTTAAGATAAAAACTCGTGCCGGAACCAAACAAAATCAACAAAACTATTGTTTTATAGATAAGGCATGCTCAGTTGGGTGAAATTTGTAAACTTATTCAATGCAAAACATAAGACATAAAAAAGTTTTAATAATGATTATTCTAATGTAACAAAATTGGTTACCTGCTCACTGGTCGGTGATTCAATCAGACCAACTTGACGTTTAAGCGCATTTTTTTTTCTGTGTTCCAGCCCTGGAACGAAAGTGGCGTTTCTAGTCAATCTTAATTCATGGTGGCATGGACTTTTTTTTTCATATTTTGTGATATTTTAACATCCTACGAGTACTAAATTATCTTTTATTTTTATAAGAAAAAGATGAATATCAAAATATCTCATCTTGATATAATTTTATATTATCCTTCGGATCGGGGATGCATTGGAATGAGAAAATTCCAATCAAAGCTTTCGAAGCAGGCAAATTGAGGCAGGATAACTGTTTGTATCAAATAAAATATAGTTTTTTTCGAAACGAAAATAACGAAAACTTTAATATCAAAGCCATTCATGAATAAGATGATAATATGTCATTGAGATGGGTTTGACTAGTAATTTTAATGTGCTCTCCTAATCGCGAAGGTGGAGACTCTGATACAGATTAATATAAAAATGAATAAAAATGAATTAACGGATCAATTTTCAAACGCGTTTAAAATTCGATCTGATGGGTTTTATCGTTAATGGTTTTTAGTTTGGGAACATGTTATGGATAAAAGTAGCCTAAAAGTAACACGTTACCCACGTTTTCTATCATATAAAACAACGGTTTTGTTCAGTTTAAGGATAACCAAGGGGTTCATCAAAACGTCTTTTCTACAATATGATATTTTAAAATTGTCAATGCGTTGAAACGCACACAGTCTTAAGCTAGTCTATTTATAAATTTAAAAAAAAATACTTTGCGTCCCGGTTATTAGCTTAAGTTATAAAGTGCAAAATAAAAATAAAAGAAGCTTTAGAATTGGAAAGCTGAAACGAAATATCAAAAAAGCGTTAATTCCAAGCACTTGTTGAAAAGCATTTCTATTTTTTCTAAATACCCTACATATTTGTAATGGAACTGTGATTAAACATAAGCCAAAAAAACAATAGTATTTAAAACAAAATTTTTAGTGAAATAAAGTTGATATTGAACAAACAAACGTACAATTTTAGCTTGAATAGGCCTCGACTCTTGTACATGAAATTGATAGTTCTTATGCAAGTTTCACGAAATAAATTTGAAAATGAAGTTGGGTTTAAGTCCAGCATCCTTCCAAAGCTTGAACCATCGTCACTGCCGTGCAATTATTCAATTATTTATTGCGTGCTTTCGAGTCAAAATACTATGACAATGAAGTGTGTACGATTCGCTCTTTAAGTGGTTGATTTTATTGATTAATTACGGACTAAGATGAGAAAGAAATGCAGTGCTTGATGATTCACCAGAAAAGAATTTCGTTATTGGTTCAGAAATAGAGGTTGTTCTATAACGTGTTTGAGAATCTCACCTGAAATAACGATTTTTTTTATTTTACAATGATCTTTAGTTCAATATTTTATTCCAAAATTTATAATTTGAAGAAATAAGCTGTTACCTAATATTTACAATCCTGGATTGGCTATATGATTTTGGATTTTATTCGACTCAAGTTGAAAGCTTACTGAGGATGCTAGCAAGTAGCCAGTAAAATACTAGTACATAATTTAGTTTTTTAAACTACCTTCATTCCTGCACTAGATATTCCGTTAAAATATCAGAGATTTTGAGAAAAATTAAATTTTTCTATCAAATTAATATATTTTCACCAGTTCACTGTTTTCCCCACGACCGTGACTGCCAAATGCATCACGCGCCGGATCACCTTAATCACGTGGCGTGCCCAGAAAGTGAGAGAGCATGCTTAAATTTTCTTAGCCCAATGACAGGAATTGCGTGCGCCTGTAGGGCGGAAACGATTTAAGATGTAAACGCTCATCAGACTCAGACGAAAAAAAAAACTAAATTTACGACGTTGGTTGCTAAATTTATCCACCGTTCTTAGAACAGACCAAGATTTTAGTTTTTTTTTTATTTCGGCCGGAGTATCCGCTTCGATCCAGATTTTGGTCATACTATGTGTAGGAGGAATTTCGCGATATCACCCCGCATGTGAGACATTTGTGTTTGACTAAGGAATGGTTCTCTCAAGTGGGATTAACGACTGTGACGTGTTTAGTTGGTGTCGATCGATTCTAAGCACTTTAAAGTTTATTTGCGAAACTATTTAAAAAAAAAATAAAAATAAACTACAATTGGAGTGAATATTTTATCGTTAACAGTTATTGCACACCAAACCCGAAATTATCACTTTCTGATGTATTTAATACTTAATGCAACAAATTGACACGCTACAATTTAGTGGAAGCCACAAAAGATAAAAATAAAATAGTTGGGTGACAAAAAACTACCGTAAACCGGTTGATCTTTTTAAGGCTAATGTAAACACTGGCAGTTAACAACCAATTTATTCTTGATTTGCAACAAATTAACTATTGGAGATCAGTTGTTTATCAAGAAACTTTTTTTTTAAGTTGGTAACCATAGGTGGTAAATCAAGGTTTACGGATATATTCCAAGGCTTTATATTCCAAGGCACGGCGAACCACCGCGTCCCCCCAGTTTGCTACTCTGCGTCCATGGGTACAATGGGAAGACTCATGATATACTCCATGTATATTCTCTACTCCCTAAACTCCACCTGGGGCCGCAGACCTGGTTCCCACCTCGAACTGTTTAGTACACTATGCTTCAATAGTGGGAGGTCTATTCGCGCTAATGCGCTCCAAGGCAATACTCATTAACGGATCCACTTTCAGCAAAACCTCTCATCCTTACGACTCAACGCCTGAACTCTCCTTTAACGACTTGAGAACCGACATCTCCTCGCAATGATTCGAGATTCCCACACAAACCTTTCCTCTTTGCGACTTGAGGCCTGATCTCTCCTCTAACGACTCGAGACCCGACCCCTTATCATAAAGACTCGGGGTTGACCACACAAACCTCTCCGCCTGAAGGTTTGAGGCCTGATCTCTCCTCTAACGACTCGAGGCCCGACCTCTTATCTTCAGGGTTCGAGGTTTGCCACCTTGCCCGTCGTGTGCCTGTTCGAGAGCAGCTTATCCAAGACTCGCGCCTGTCACGGCACACGCGCGGGACTTAACGCAACGACTCGGATTATTCCCGACGAAGACGTCATCCTACTCCGACTCGAATGGCTCACCCGGCGTCGAGAGCCACTCTACCCGTGGGTATTCCCCGAACGTGAAATAACCCTTTCCCAACGATTTCCACTGCGAAGAAGGTCAAGTCTTATCCCCGCAGCTTCTGTCGTTGAGAACCGCCCAATTCGGATACTCCCCGAGCAGATGACCTGCTAAACGAGATATTTGGAGGCGAACTTCGATATTTTCTTCTTCTTAAATTTGTCGTCCACATCGAACTTGCTCTTGCCGGTGAAAAACTCTATCCCCGTGCATAAAATCGGCTTTTGTATACGTTTCGTCGTCCATCACACAGCAGCCATATTTTCCCAGCATCTTCTCGTAGAGTTCCGTGCCCGACTTTTAGCCGTCGATTGTTGCCGCTCATCGCGATTAGGGAAGTTCTCTACCTTGTTTGCATATAGTCCAGCTCTCTTCTTTGCATTCTGGACGTAGCTTTGCGACATGCCGATCTTTTTAGCCAAATCACGGCTTGATACGTTTGGATTTGCTTTGATCATCCGCATCACTTTTCCCTTCGTCTTTTCGTTTCGTTGAATGGTGAATTTTCAATATTTTTCTCAACTGCCGGTGCGACAGGTCGGGTGGTGGAGGGGAGGTGGTTCACCTCCATTTTCGTTGAATCGGAAAACACGACTTCGAGTTTGACAGCATGTAAATAATACACATCAATGAAAAAGTGTGCAAAATTTGGTTGATTTTTACCCAATTTATATAAGTAATGCCCTGTTGAATGTGTCGCAATAATTTCGTGTTCGCCCTTTAAATATAGCCTGAAATAGAGAAATTATGCTCAAAACATTAATAGGCACATTTAACCCGCACGATTTAAGTAAATAATCGGAAATCGGCATATTATTTTCTAGTTGACCAATCTCAAATTATTTTTGATTATAAAAATACACGCAAAGTTGAACTGAAAATTTCATTGAGTGTTACTTTAAATAAGAATATGATTTTAATCTTATCCTCTTCCAGAATTATGATGCTGTGTTATGAACATCTTGTCACATTCAGAAGAACTATTCGACAAAAGTTTCTGTTATTTAATATTTGATTTGACTAGAATCTTGTTCTATATGGAAAATTATAAATAATCCGCATTATTTTTTCAATTTCAAGCACATTGCATGAAAACGATTTTTGTTTTGTTTTTAGATATGAAATTTTAATAAAACATTTTGGTTCAATTTATAAATTTTGCAATTCCTGCATTGGTTCTGATTGCAACTTTGTTTTTCTATTTTGAATTAGAAATTCATTTGATATCTGTTTCCCAAGTCTTGATTTGAAATAATGATTTTAGCTTAAGACACTGAATTATGGTTCTGAATGAAAACTGATATAGGTTTCGAATTTTACTCTTGAACTCTTACTAAAATTCCCATTAACAGTATATTTTATATCTTATGTCTTTATCTCTATGGAATTTGGATTTATTTGTATTTTTTTTTATTCTAAGTTTAAGATCTTAATGTTGTTTTCCAACTGACTTGATGGAAATATTAATTCTGCTTTCGATGAAGCACATATTTACTAAGCAATTAATCGTGATTTTTTTTTCATATCTATATTTAATGTTTTCTAAATCATAAAATTTTGAGTTATGATAGAGTTATTAAATAAATTGGAATTGAATTCACATTTGACAGCTTTAATCAGAGTTTCAAGATGGATTAACTCTTATACAATATTTGCACGTGCATATATTTTTCTATTGTTGTGTGAAGACACCAGACACCAAGGTTGCAAAACAGGAAAAAATGAAAAAAAAAAATCGCTCCAATTTCAAATTGGTATGAATGATCACTAACCATTCATTATGGGGTTTGAGACGGCAAAAAGCCAGAAACTGAACTTTATCGTATCGCTTTTTATTTTTACTAGTTAATAACTTAATATTTGACTATGTTATCATCAGTTTTAAAATCATTATCTTAAGTACTAAAGACACCACAGACATCAGACTTTGAAAATTTAAAAAAAAATGATGATGAAGAAAATTTTTAATTACATATGTTTCTATGCATAACCTTTTTTTTAAATTTAAAGTACACCATATGAAAGTTTCAAAATTTTTACACACTAAATTGATCTATGATAAAAATGAGTAAATTAACATTTTTTTTCAATAGTCAAAAACTGTAACGCTTTTCAAATAAAAAGCCCGACATTGAATCATACTCTTTTCACTTTTAATACCCAGTTTTAAGTCCTAATAATACAATGAAAGATTTTCCAAGCACCTCAAAGCACAAACTGAAAATATCACGCAAATGGGTAATTTTTACCCATTAATGAGTATAAACTTAACAAAGTTTTTGCTGATTTGTCAAAAAAATCTGAATCATTTCACATATTTTTCTTTTGAGTTTCATGATATGCTTCGATAATATTTATCATTAATTTCAAAAGAAATAAAAAGATGAGTCGAAAATTACACCAATCATCCTACTTTGTGAGTTTTTTTGAACGATTTGTATATGAGTTCATCCTAAATTAGTTAATATAGTAATATTCATACAAAATTTTCAAAATTTACATAAGAGTCCAAAACACCAAGTAATACTTTTAGCCACCTCATTATATGGAACTGCCCGATAGTGCAGTGAGTGGGTAACAAGTTTTTTTTTGAAAATAATCATTGTTAGTACTGATTTTTGAGACTTTAAGAAAGTTTAACATTGAACAGGTTTTCAAATTTCATCAAACTAAGTATGCCTTATACATAAATAATAGTTTTGTTGATTTTTGTTCGTTTTGGGCATACATTTTTATTTTGAACGATTACAACTCTTTTAGAAAACTGCTCAGAAAAAATGCAGCAATTTCTATTTGCCTCACTCAGACCAGACATAGTTGTTATTTCGAAGCAATATACTAAGCTTGCTATAATTCCGTTTGACATATCGTATATTCTTCGTAGAAGATGTTTAAACCAAATATGTAGAATGCGATTTAGCTACGATACATTGGATGAAGTCATGTTCAGTACGACCGATGCGAAATGAAATCTTATAACATTCGCATAAGATTTCTCAGACGCCATTGTAGGTTCATGAATCACTTCTGTATCACAGACGTAAGTGACTTCAGATAGATTCGTAAAACATCACACATAAGTGTCTTATTTTGTTATTTTTAATAATGCTCGCTATCATCGCATAAAGGGGTAATTCAATTTTATTTAGCATACAACTACAACATTCTCATTCTCCGTGCAATATTCATTGTCAAAACCGCCAAACTTGCATCAACAAAGACGAAACCGGATAATCTGGCAATATACTAAATTCTTTTCCAGTTCTTTTATATCTTCAAAATATTATGTTTTCTCAGGGACAGCATATAAAAAAATGTACTTAGGGGCAATCCGAGAAAAAATTGACCCAGGCCCCCCGATGGCTTAATCCAGCGGTGCTCAAACATTAATAGGCGCATTTAGCCCGCACGGTTTGAGGTTCGGCGTCAGTTATAGAAAAATATGTTTTCTCGAAAACAGAAGGAGATTTCACCATAAAAATTACTTCAATGTATAGAAAACAGATGCCTACTCATTAGACTGGCCCAAATTTGAATGGGATGATTTTTACAACATTTTTTTCAACGCGGCACCCCCTAGATTGATCCATTTAGTTGAAAAAATGACTTTCTGAAAGTTTCAGGTCATTTGGCAGAAGCACGAGCTGGCGCAAAGGACTTGAAATTTGTATGGAAATTTTCTGCAAAATGTATGAAAAATCGACATACTTTCACTCATTGTGTTCTAAAATATGTTTGCAGTATGCTAGAACGCTGTAGTTCAAACAATGACAAACAAATTTGTAGAAGATTGTGACGCGATACGAGTTGACTGTGATGAGTTATTTGCAATTGAATGTGTGATTTTTTTCGCATGTTGAATTTAATTGAAATTTACGGAATAAGCAACAAATGGAGTTGAATCATAATGTTACCACTCAATTATAATGAATGCAAGAAGGTCTTAATGCCCCACAATAATGTTTGTCAGAACATTTTTCGCAACTTTACCGAGGACACAAATTTTCTATTTGTAGTTCTCACGATATATCAAAGAAATGCGAAAAAAATCACACATTCAGCTGCGGATAACTCATCACAGTCAACTCGTATCGCATCACAATCTTCTACAAACTTTTTTGTTATTGTTTGAACTACAATTCCTGAAATAATGAGCTTTCTAGCGTACTGGAAACATATTTTATAACACAAAGAGTGAAAGTATGTCGATTTTTCATACATTTTGCGGAAAATTTCCATACAAATTTCAAGTTCTTTGCGCCAGCTCGTGCTTCTGCCAAATTACCTGAAACCTTCAGAAAGTCATTTTTTCACTTAAAGGCACCAACCTAGGGGGTGCCGCGCGGAATATTAGGATGTTTTGTGTTATGGGCCAGTCTACTGTTCCTGTGTATAAAGTTTTTGTACTCATATTGGTTGTAATATTTGATTAAGTAGGCATTGGATTTTTGCAACCTCTTCTATGGGTGTAATATAATTGCTGAACTATACAATGAATCGTAAGAGAATCAATGGCAAATGATTCTATCAAAAGTGTATTATTCATATTATCATTCTAGAAGAATTTACTTCAGTCATAGCAGATATGGTAAAACTCATCTGGTTCTCGTAATTAATAAAACTAACTACATTTACCCACTTAACAACCTTTGCCCTTATCGACGATTTTGGTTTGACGTTTTGATCGACAAATTTTATGATTCCTGTTAACGTATGTAGGCTAAAAGATTTTTTTCTTCATCTGTAGAATGAGAGATTGAAAAGATTAAGTTTTCAGATTTATGTAGATTAAAATTAATGAATTAGCAACACTAAATCTAAAAACGATATCACCCAGTGTTCTCTCTCGTTGTTAAAATTCTCCCATGGTGTGCCATTTTTTTTTTCTCAATTTGGGGGAAATAGGTCAAGTTGAAATCAAGTTCTATTCACACGCCAACAACGAAACCGGCACGAGAGCAAACCGCATGAGGTCGAATCTCGAGACACGCGTCACTAGAACAGTTGAATCTAGTTTGATAAATCTTGGATGCTGTTTAGCAGGTAATAAACTTCCGAATAGTGTAAACTACTTGTCTGATTGACAGTTGTTTAGAGGTTTTGGCTTCTGTGCTTCCGCGTAGTGTTAAAACATGTTTTCAACAAAACATTCGAAAAGTTCCAAACCATTGCGAGATTAGTCAATCGGGAGGACGTCAACCGAACCAATTCATGGTCGGGCAGCTGTTTTGGACACAATAAAGTTGTAAGAGATAACGTCATACATTTTCGGTCTGCTACTTTATTAGTGTTTGTCATTCTGATAAGAGCAGACAAAAAAAAAAAAGGTCGATCCGTTACACAACTGACATCGTTTACTGCGTTCCATATGGATTTACGCTAATAGATTGGTATTTGAGATGATAATTTCTTGAATTGCAAACAATGCCGCGTTATCAGTTTGGACGGCGATTACCTAGAAGCGTTGAAGCGTATGTTACGCTATTGGGTTTACCGGACATGAAAAGGAAGTTTTGATTACGGTAGTTTTAATATTATTTGCGTACTTGAGTTTAATAACATTAAACTTACTTCTCGTTATCATTGCAGTAATGTCGTAGTAGCAAAAACAAAAAGGGGGTTCATTCAACGATTTTTCGAATCGTTACGATTTCATCGCATATTGCCCGTTGTAATCCAGCAATTTTTCATTTGCTCACCTAACCATAACACATACTTGTCACATTGTTACAAAGCACCACCAGATGATGATGAATTTGCAATTTGCTGCTTCTGGTTGTTGGTTGTCGGCAAAAAGTCGGTACAAAAAATAGCAAAAAAGATAAAATAAAAGAAACGTGATTTCGTTTAAGTATGGCTTCAGCTTTTTTGTTGCTTGTGTCGTAAATAAGTGACCCATATTTTACGTTCTACAGAAATATTCACATTCGAAGGTAACTGCTAGTATTTCAAAAAGGACAAAAAGAGACACGGAGGCCGAGGTGTAAGGAACTCTCTCTCTCTGGTTCCGTGGGGCGTACGTGATTTCTGTCTTGCGGCGACAGATGGTGCCAATATGGTTGGCCCCAGATGGACGACGACGATAGACAATCCCAACAACGAGAATAGTTTAATGAACTTCGATGGTTGGGGCTAACACAAGAATGTTTCAACAAAACATCTTGAGAGATGCTACTATCAAAGGATCGTTAAGCTGATAGTACGCAATAAATTTAGATGTCTTTCTGTTTACAATCCATGAAGAAAACGCGAAAGGTTCACAAAGGTTTTACGATTTACGTTCTAATCGAAGTTCCAAGAATCGTCATTATATTGACACAATTCTCGTATTCGTTTTATTTGAGGCGTCCTGTATGATTTCCATACATCAACGTTAAAAAGAACACTTTTGCATTATATATGAGACATATACTGCCGTTCTTAGCAAGAATGTCCCATGTGACATTCTGGTCATTTTCACTTTTTTGCTGGAAACGGTCTCTTTTAGTGTTAATTTTCGAATAAAAACACAAACAAGTATACTTTGTTCTGAACTTATACGAAATTTTCATCATGGTGGTTGTCTCTATTAAGCACTATTTACAGGATCCATACTCAACCATGGCCGTAGGAACGGGGGGGGGGGGGGAGGGGGGAAAGGGGGGATTTGGGGGTTAAACCCCCCCCATGAGGGTCCAGAAAAGCAAACGAGGTATTCTACTCTACACTCAAAATTTTAAATTCATAATCAAATTATGATAATAGAGCAAAGATATTCAAGAGTAACTATCTCAACTAAAAATAATACAAACCCCTCAAAAACCTATTTCTAGTTCAAAATCCTGCTAAAGTTTTTCAAAATTTTGTCACTTGTTTATAATAAGGTTGTCAGATTTTTTTCAGCACGTATTCTAGCGGGACAAATCAGGGCTGTTTTATATGAAAACCTGGCAAAATCCGGGTATTTGATTTCAACGTTGTTGACCAAATCCAGGCAAAACCGTGCAATTTTGAACAAAACCTAAGAATTGCTCATCAAAAATCTGAAAAAAGAACTTAAAAACCTTTCATAATAATTTTTTGAAACTTGCTGCAAAAATTTTAGGCGCATAATAAAATAAATTAAAAGTTAAAAATTACAAAACAATTTGTTTTTTTTTAAGTTTGAATTAAGAATGAGAACAAACCAGGGAAAAATACTGGTTTTTCCGATGAAATCTGGGCAACCGGATCGGACCGAACTTTTCCTAAGTTTTATATTAAATATCCGGGCCAATCCGATTAAAACCGGGTAATTTGACATCCTCAAATTCAGGACAAATTCAGGTCCGAATATTGAATTTAAAATTAAACCTATTTTGGAGGTTCCAAATTCCTATAACCAAAATTGTATTTCTACATATTCGTATTCGTATTTCTGAATTTGAATCAAGTTTAGGATTTTTGATTTTCAGTTCGAATAATCATAAGAATTAGGAATGAAAAGCTGCTTTGAAATCTTTGTTCGAACTCGGTTTTGCATTTCAAATTTGAATCACGTTTTTCGAAAATCAAATGCATTTTCATTATTTTGATAATAGTTTTCCGAATATGGGAAAAGAATAAATTTGTTTTACATTCAAATTCGAAGTTTTTAAACTTTATTCTAACCCAAAGTTTAAACATTTAAAGCTTCTAAGTAAGTGGCGATGAAAAATTGAAAACCTGATTCTGATTCATCATTCGAAATTCACATTTTACATCAGATTCACAAAACAGATAAAAAATATATAATTGAAATAATGAATTATGATTACAGCACTACAGAATTTCAGTAATAGATTTATAAATGAGAGCTCTAAGATTTGGCTCATGAAATTCTGATCTGGAATAGAGATTCGGAAACAGATTCAAATTTTAATTTTTGAACTCAGGTTTAAAATTCAGTTTTAAAATTCAGAAAAAGATTTAGCCTGTGAATGAGTTTTTCAATCAACATAAAATTTTTGAGAAATTCAAAAGAACATAAACTTGAAAATTTGCTTGTCAATTCAATTTCTAGATTTCCAAGTTTTTAATTAGAATAAGTTTGTACACACAATTCAGCTGAAAATCACAAATCTAAGTAGAATTTGAGTTAATTTTCTAAGTTTTGATTCATGCAAAATATCCCAAATTATATTAAAAATAAACCATCCAAAGGATTATTAGTAAGCAATTGATTCTTTATGAAAAAGATTTCCTGCACGATTTTTTTTTATTTTTTCGGTGTATTGTTTAATAGCTTTTTTAAAGGCCAAATTTCAAACTGAAATCATAAATTTAGTTCAAGTTCTCATCAAGCAAATTTCATCATTTATTTTCATCAAAGGTTAGAATCTTGAAATTTACAAAAGAGTTTAGAAGATTGGGCTTGTTTGACTTGAGTATAGAATAAGTTTTTTAAAGATATTGAAGGCTACCCTAAAAAGAACTTATTTTATGCTCAAATCAAATAACTTTGATCTACCAGATTTTGAAACAAATTAAAAAAAATTAGCCATCGATAAAAGCAAATTTCATATTTTGTTTCTAGAGGTTTTATTAAAAAATTGAGCTCAAATTAAGCTGAGGAACACTTTTCTAAAGTTACTTTTTTAAGGTTTTATTAATAACCTATGAATTTAGCTGAATGTTTTTCTCAGAGCCTTGTAAAATACTGTCTTTAACCTGCCCTGAAGACGACCTCTTGGTCATCGGCGATTTTAATTTTCCGGGCATAAAGTGGTGCCCATCGCAGGGAGGCTTTCTGTATCCTGACCCTACATGCTCTTCATTCTCAACTTCCTCAAACATTATTATCGACGCTTTAAGCACCGCAACTCTTCGCCAGATCAATAGCGTTGTGAATGAAAACGGTCGAATGCTTGATTTATGTTTCGCTAACGATGGGCTCCAGACAATAACGGTTGAATCAGCGCCTGCACCTCTAGTCAAGTGTGTTCGTCACCACCCTGCGCTGCTGATCTCAATGCAGATTTCCGTTTTTAATTCCCGCTCAGAGAAACCGACATCTTTCTTTCATGATTTTAAAAACGCTGATTTCCAGGCTATTTCTCACGAGCTTGACTCTGTTGACTGGGAAGCTGAGCTTGATCGATCCGATCCCAATGCTGCAGCAGAAAAATTTACACACATCATAAATCACATAATCGATCTACATGTGCCGAAACGTCTTGCTGCCGAAAATGCTCGAGCGCCTTGGATTACCAAAGATTTGAAACGCATGAAAACTGTGAAGCGCAAAGCTCTTCGAACCTACAACAGGCTCAAATCACCCTCCTCAAAGGATGAATTTCGTAAGCTGAATTCAGCGTTTAAAAAAGCCAGCGCCAAATGCTACCAGAATTACTTATCTCGATTGCAACGGAATTTTAAACAAAACCCTAAGTCTTTTTGGAAACACGTCAAAGACCAGCGGAAAGAGTCGGGATTACCAACTAACCTGTTTCTTGATGACGAGACGGCATCGTCGGACCACGATATATGCAATCTTTTTGCTAAAAAGTTTTCTAGCGTCTTCACTTCCGGATCTATTTCCCCTGAACAAATAGCTAGTGCAACTAGAAACGTTCCATCTTTGAATACTCTTTTAAACAACATCTCTTTTGGTGAAGACACTATTCTGAAGGCGACTGTTAAATTAAAAAATTCTGTTTCCCCGGGCCCCGATGGCATACCAGCTACTTTTTTGAAATGCTTCATGCCTCATCTAGTAATTCCTATCAAACGCATATTTGACGCATCGCTTGACAAAGCTATATTTCCGTCGTTATGGAAGAATGCTTTTATGTTCCCGGTTTACAAAAAAGGCGAAAGAAGGGATATTCATAACTACAGAGGAATATCGGCTTTGTGTGCTGTAGCTAAATTGTTCGAACTCGTTATCTTCGACCCAATTTTCTCGTTTTGCAAGCAATATATTTGTAATGATCAACATGGATTTATGCCCAAGCGCTCTACGACTACGAACTTATTGACATTCACATCATTCGTGCAAAACAGTTTTGCTGCCGGTTCTCAAGTCGATGCAATTTATACTGATTTGTCGGCCGCTTTTGACAAAGTGAACCACGAAATAGCTATTGCGAAGCTGGAAAGGCTGGGAATTTGCGGATCCTTATTAGATTGGTTTCGCAGTTACCTCATTGGACGCAAATTCTCTGTAAGATCTGGTGACTCATGTTCCAAACAATTCTCTGCCACATCAGGCGTGCCTCAAGGCAGCCATCTAGGCCCAGTAGTGTTCCTGATTTACTTCAATGACGTGCTTTTACTACTTGACGGTCCAAAACTCGCCTATGCAGATGATCTGAAGCTTTTCTACACTATAAAATGTTCTGGAGATACTGTACTTTTACAGCGACAGTTTGACAATTTTGCCAAATGGTGCGATGACAACTGCCTGCCATTAAACCGCAAAAAATGCTCGGTCATCACCTTTTCCCGTAAACGGCTTCCTGTAACTGCTGATTATTTCCTTGGAAACCAGATAATTGCTCGAGCAAAACAAGTAAATGATTTAGGTGTAATTCTTGACCAACAGTTGGACTTTAAGTCGCACACTAATTATGTAGTCGACAAAGCATCGAGAAGTTTGGGATTTATCTTTCGCGTGACTAAAGACTTCAAAGACATTTACTGCCTGAAAAGTCTCTATTGTAGCCTTGTCCGCTCAACTTTGGAGTATGCATCTGCTGTATGGAGTCCCTATTATCAGAATGGTGCTGATCGAATCGAGGCCATCCAAAGACGCTTTATACGTTACGCTTTGAGACGCTTGAATTGGCAAGATCCGTTCCGCCTTCCACGATACGAGAATCGTTGCTACCTCATATCTTTGGACACGCTCCAAGCCCGGCGAGCTACCATTCGAGCGTTATTTGTCTCCGATCTTCTGGCTTCGAATATAGACTGCCCCATGCTGCTGGAAACTATCAACCTGTGCGTACGACCTCCAGGACTAAGAAATCGGAACCTTCAGCTTCACATTCCTCTTCGCCATAACAACTATGGAGCCAATAGTGCCCTGATCGGTATTACAAGGATATTCAACCGTTTTTCAGAGCTCTTCGACTTTGATACCTCCAGGAATACGTTTAAAAGAAGAATTCTAGCGATGTTAAGAACTGTGTAGTTTGTAGTTTATACTTTATTGTTAATTTATATTAATGTTACTTTTAAGTCTAATCATTAGGATCAATACGTGATCCGTTGATATAAACCCAATAAATAAATAAATAAATAAATAAATAAATAACACTTTACCGTCCTTGTGGCATTCGTGTCTTCTCTTAAGTTACAATGCCATACGAAAACTTTTTATGAGAACTTAAAAATGAATAATCATATAGTTACAAACATAATTTGTTTTAATTTTTTTTATTCGTGTGTTGTTAGACAAAAAATAATAGTTAAAACATAGTCACCAAACCCCCCTCCCCCCATGAGTTGGTTCTTCCTACGGCCCTGTCCTCAACTATACATTTTTATAAACAAAGAGGAACGTTTTTCTCAAATTACGGTTTAACATGTGTTTTTGGGAAAACAAGAAACTATACGTGCTTTTAAAATTATAGAAAACTTGTAGCCGTGTGACAGTTTTTCGTAGAACTAGCATCGGCATGCGTTCTGATTCTACGCAAAAGTGTCACACGGAGCATTTTTGGCTCTTATTTGCTGTTTTTTTTGTAGGAAATGTAATTTTTTTGGCAGAAAACATTGTAAAATGATTAACTTGAACTGCGAAAAAACTATCGGTGAATGTTTTGTTTGAGAGAAAAATTGGAAATATAGCTGATATTTCAATCGCGTTTTTCTCGTTTGCACGTGGAACACATGGAACAATCTTGCTTGGAACGGCAGTATAGTATTAAAAAATTAGGTTCAGCAATGGCTTCGGGAGCTTTTACTTAGCTCGAAATTAGGCAAAGCAAAAGCCCAAAGCACTTTCTTAGTTTGGAATGAGTAAACATTGGCTTAGCGGATGTGTTCTTAAGCAATAGAACAAAACTTTTGCTTTAAAAAAAAGAACTATCCATCGAGCAGAGTCTGTAGCCCTTTTATTAAAATTTTGTTTATATTTGCGTTGCAGGTGATTGTACTTATTAAGGGGTACTTCGTGTTATAAATAACATACTTGAGCTGACCTGGTGTGCTTCGCTACACCATCAAAAAATAGTTAAAACTTGCCAAAAATATTACGATTTATATTCGGAGTTGCTTGAAGAAATGTTTGAACGATAATCCTCTCCAATGAATATGAAGCGAATAAAGTCTGCTTCATTTAATATTGGAACAAATTCTTTTGCTCATTGTGGCGCTCCAAGTGGACGGATTTGGAAACTTTTTTCACCCACGTGTCGGAAAATTCATTATCTTTCACCATGTATTTATGTCATAACACCAAACGATAGCATTTTGTAAACAACCGCCATGGAAGCCGAACGGAGAGATCAAATTGTGCACAGTTTTCTTACGAGTACGAGTACGAGAATTTCTTCGAAACAGCAATGAATAATTTTTTTAATTTTTTTTTATGAAAGAGTAAAGAAAATGCTACATTTAGATGAAAAACAAATTATGAATTCGTTAATAAATGACTGAACTACACGCAATTGTTTGTGTTCCAATATTAAATGAAGCAGACTTTACATCCGTCGAACTTGGTCAGCACTTGGTCGTACAGCTTTCGAGCACGGATTCTGGCCACATTGTTCTGCTTCAGCGTCCGATTTGGCTGTTTGCTGGCTCGGAATGACCTTATTCCTTCCCGGAGACGAATTCGTCGCACCGTACTGTGAGCGGCCTGCAACTTATTGGCCAAATCGCGGTCTGAAAGATTGGGATTCCTCTTGACGGCCTTGATGACTTTCCCACGCAGTTTCCGGTCGACAGTTCCACTCCGACGCTTCGAATGCGGCTTCCGAGCCGTCGTCAATGTTTCCTTGTACTGCTTGATAACACGCCATACGGTATTTCTGGGCATTTTAAGCTGTTTAGCTAGCTTCGATGCCGACAACAATGGATTTTCAAGAAAACTGTGCACAATTTGATCTCTCCGTTCGGCTTCCATGGCTGTTGTTTACAAAATGCTATCGTTTGGTGTTATGACATAAATACATGGTGAAAGGTAATGAATTTCCCGACACGTGGGTGAAAAAAGTTTCCAAATCCGTCCACTAGGAGCGCCACAATGAGCAAAAGAATTTGTTCCAATATGAAATGAAGCAGACTTTAATGAAGCGCATAAGAGTTTATATCTTTGAGGGACTACCAATTGGGACTTAACCTGGACGTTTCCGGTCATCATCTTTGATGTCACTAGCTGTTCTATGAGTGCGAAAAGGTATCCAGTGTTTTTAATTATTTTGGATGCCCCTATAATCTATATATATAAAAATGAATGTTTGTCTGTCTGTCTGTTCCCTATAGACTCGGAAACTACTGAACCGATCATCGTCAAAACTGGCATCTGAGGGTTTTGAGGCCGGGGATGGTTTCTGTAATAGTCAAAACTCCATCCGACTTAAGGAAGGAGAGGCTTCCATACAAAATTTGTAGTTTTTCGAAACAAATTAAAGTCATGACATCCATTTTCTTGAAATTTTTTTTCCTTTGGGCGGTTTGTTTTTCGTCTCTATGGTCGAGGCGTCGCCAGCCAACGTCGTAAAAGGAAAGTAACCCAGGCATAGCATCAGGTATCAGAATGGGGGTAGGCTTAATAGCGGCACGTTATCCAAACATACGGGAATATTTTGGCGCGTATTTCTCAACCTGGGGTTTGTTTTTCGTCTCCATGGGCGAGCAAACGTCGACGCAAGAGGATAGTAACCAAAGCACACTGTTCATTGATTGCTGGAAAATTTAACGATAAGGCGCCTGTTGCTCAAACACGTGGGGCGATATGCAACCTAGATGTGTTTTTTTCTTGCTTATTTGATTTGTACACAACACGTGGTAATAAATGACGCCTAGATGTGACACGGATTGGTATTTTATCAATCGAATCAAAACCAATTGAAAGATTTGCAAAAATACTTCCATATTTAGTTCGTGTTAATGTAGGTAGCATTCAACTTTTCATTCAAGGAACATTAGAACATGTTCCAACGTTCAACATTTTCTGTTAAAAAAATTAAAAATTATGTTTTCTTATAGAAATTGTTACTTCGGCCCAAATACACAACTGAAACGAATTTAGAAATGAAAATGGGAGCTTTTTATTTTGAATAATTCTAAAAAACCATCGTACTTTTTGCTTACATACCAATACGTACTTAACATGAAAAGTGTTTTTGTGTTACATGGCTGCATAAAAGAGACTTTTGATCCGCTTCGTTTTTAAAAAGCGAGACTTTAGAACTGATATTCAACTGGACGCCAAATTTTTAAGAGAAACTTTTAGTTTACCCTTGAAATGTTAAAAACAATATTCCCTTCTGTTAACTTACACGGTGGGGCAAGGGCAAACGTCGAACTTTTAAGAAATTTATCTTCAAAATGATTCAATATGTTGGAAAGACCAGAAGGGGTATTCCGAATGTTGAAACTGCAGCGGATATTGAAAATTCTGAAATGTCTTTGTAAATGAAGGTCATTCCCTTTGAACAGCATTCGTTAAAAGTGGAGTAACAAACATAAATTTATATTGCAGGAATACTGCAGTTATATCAGTGAAACTTGATAGAACAAAAAACAGGAATTCGTATTAAATCCATTTTAAAGCCAATACTCTGACGCATCTGTAAATAAGCTTTGCATTGACACTTGCCCCAATATACGGGATAAATGTAAACTTAGAAATTTGTTTTTGCCTACATTTTTGAATATTTGGCTTTCAAAGAGAAAATAAAAAAAAACGCTGAGAACTTATTTTGTGATGCAACTGATATTTTTTTTAAATATTTTTATGTTTACCGTAGTAAATTTATTTAAAAAAAAAAGAAATGTGCACTGTATTTAATACATAACTAATTTAATATATTTTCATTACCATGATAAGTGCTGTTTTGGTATCGAGCCGGTTAAATTTGCCTACCTTCTTCAAGCAGTGGGGGACAAAATCGAAAAAGATGGGAGAGCTCCCATGTAAATTTAAGATAAAGAGCTTTTCAAAGAAGGGACCATATTAAAAAAGGTTTTTTTTTGGGTACAGAGTACAAATTTCAGATCTTGAAAAACGAGTTTAGAGATCAGTAAATAATATATACCATATTTGAATTGCTATTCAGAACTGCAGCTGCAGCTCTCATTTCAAAGTTGTTGGTTCTGAAGTATGATCAGGTTTGATTTAAAACAATGCTCTCTAAAATCTAAATTTTAATAAATTTTAACAAATAACATTTACTTCCGGAAGGTGTAGCAAAGCACAACGGGTCAGCTAGTTACAAAATAAAATTGGTTGTTCGTTCATACAGGAAACTCAAGTTTCGTTGTACTCACCAAACCGCAATTTGAAGCCATTCATTTAGCTAGAAAAGCTATGATCACTCCTGCAGATGGTTTTTATCATTTTTAGATGAATTTTAAACGAATTATGAAGAACTTTTCACGACTATGCATAACTTCGTACAAACCAACTCGCCGAAATGTTTTTTGCGTCCTTTTGCATCACGGCAAAACACGGCACCGCAAAAGGACACAAAAACCAAATTTCACTCAAAAATGAGAAAGTCATTATACGACCTAAATTCAAATCAATTTGGTAAAGTTATTCGTGAATCAAATGAAACCAAGTTATTACCTTTCGTAGAATGAATCTTTATCAATTATTTACAGTCTATAACTCAGTTTTGTTCATACGACTTAATCAAAACAAACTCTAGAAGTGTCCAACGTAAAAAATAATCAAGTCGCGAATGCCATAAAGATGGTAAAACGACTATAATCGAAACAAAAAAAAAGTAAAAAATAATCTCATAATTATAAAATTTACTCCAACCGTTTTTTTTAAGAAGTATACCTACCATTGAATTACCAAACTTAATTAAAATTCATGAAATTATTTTTTTGTAATTTCTTCATTTGAAACAGCTCACAGCTTGAGGCTTCAAAGAAAATACATGAAATTTGTACTGCCCCTACTTTCATAACAGTCCCATATGCAAAAACAAGCAAGCAAGAAAATCACCTTTTTTCTGTTTTGGAATAACATTTAGCATAAACAAAAATTACTTAATGGAATGTGTTATAGGTCGTCATAATAAATCGTAGGACCTGAAATTTTCGAAATCGGGCGATTGGTAAAGTCTGGAGCATTATTTTTGTTTATTATGCGAGCATATTCGAGACCCATTTCAAATCTACTCGCATAAAAGTCCCAAACAGATTATGTTTTGCTCATCAAGCTACTCTCTAAGACTTAAACTTGATAATTTCTGAACTTTCAAATGCAGTTTTAAAAAAAATTGAAATATACTTTTGGTAAAATATCGTAAATTCCACATTGTAGGTTGAATCTTATCATGAATTTAAGTTGTTTCTAATATTTTTTTCTCACAGGAAGACATTCATTCCTTTATTTAAGCCTGCCTTCAAAAACTAGTGTGCATAATTTGACATCAAGTGAGTTGAACCTTTTTTAAATTACTTAAAGCGATAAATCAAAGATTATTTCACCGAAAGAAACATACTTAGTAAGGTAACTACATCCGTGGTATTTCACATATGCGACTATCGTTCATATGGGACAGTCACGAGTTGATATTTTTTCAAAATTTCTAGAACAAAACATCTTTTTTATTGTTTTATATTGAAGTCCAATGTTCAAAATGACGAACTGTCAGGGTAAATGAAAAATGACGGAAATTCATATGGGACTGTTATGCGAGTAGGGGCAGTGTACTTGTTGATTATACCACTTATACTACTGTCATTTTAAGAGTTTTCTTTTTAATTTTAACTTCCCTGTTTTTGCGAATCGACTAGTTATAGTTTTTCCACACGTCGTTGGTAGTACGTTTGACAATATCTGTGTCAAGTAACCCGTCATTGCTGTTAGAGATTCACTTGACTTTGTGAGCTACCAAAAATATTTTTTTCGGTTTTTAACACGTCTTAGTTTTCACACACACGGCTCTCATATCACAGCTCGCTTTGCGGAATCGGAGAAGCATTTTTTAAAACCATTTTGCCAGAATATTTTTCAATTCATCTTTCAGTTTGATCACAGTAGTAGTTAACATTGATTTACTATGAAAGCTGATTTCAAAAAGATGAGAAATCTCTTTGAATAGAATAAGTTCTCTCAGTTTACCAAAACTTCAACAATGGCATGGAGTTTCAATTCAATACATCATCATAATACGTCAAAACTTGTGCACTAATTCAATCTTTTATCTTATTTTTGTTTGGGTAGCAGGTTTCATGAAAATTACTAATAATTTTTAAATGTTGTGTCACATTCAATGGACATCTTGAACGGCCCATTTTCAGGATTATCTCGAGATTAGCGCACAAATGACCAGATTGCTACCTAGCGATTTGAAAGGTCTGTTTTGCTGGCGATTGATCATCATCTTGGATTGTTAGATCTTGGATCGATCTTTGGAAAATCGATCATTTTAAATCAGATTTTAGATTTTTTTGGTTCGATTTTTCAGCAATGAAACGATCCGTTTATTTTCGATCCGATCTTTTTAATTTTGAGTATTAGATGTCGAAAATTGCCATCTGTTTGGCATCTGGTCGGTAACGGTACTATAACGGTAAATCGGATTTGTTTTTGCGAAATTTTCGTCTGCAGATTTCAATGTATGGAAAACCTACATAAGTGTTTAGAAGGCTTTCGTTTTTCTTATTTTGCCTTTTCCTTTTTTTAAAAAAATAGCTCTTTTTTGTAAAAATGGAAAAGATCGATTTATCAGAGATCTATCATCGAAGCCCGATTTTTTAGGTGGATCGATCCTACGGCCGTTCATCTGAATCGCTCTTCTTGAAGATCGAGGAATCCTTTCATCTTCATTACATATTACTTAGCTTTCGGACACTCTCTTTTATCGCGAAAGCATACCCAGAAAACATTTTTGTAGCTATATTATTATGCTGTTTTGATATACGTTCAATATACATTAAAGAAATATCGTATGAAAGTTAAAAAAAACAGCATTTATCTACCAAAGTGGAGGCAATAAACGTACATAAATTTCATTTCTTTCTTAAGCGACGAAAACTGCACTAATTACGCGCTATCCGAGTATCCGACACCTTATTCGTACCTGTCTGAAGCATGCAAGAGAACGCAAGATTTTTTCTCATAGCCTTCAAATGCTTCAAATCGTTGCCAGCGACAATATTTTTCAGTTCTCTCGTTGTGCATTGAGTAATTCCTCTCTGATTTTGAACCATCTGGATGCACTGCTGGTTTCAGAGAGAACATGACGATGATTTTCTCACTTGAAGCCCGCGCGGGAGAAAGATCATTTCAAAATTTACAAACATGGCGGACTTTCCATCCATATCCGATTTAAACTGACTTCAGACGACATTTTATACAATACTAGCTGACCCGGTAAACTTCGTTTTACCTTCTAAAATATAAATTTTAATAAATGTTTAATTTTATCTACACGTCCTTAACTGCATCGTGCTCGCGAATAAATTCTTATGGAAATCGTAAAAAATAAAGTTGAATTTGTATTGGAACCACTTTTGATCAAAAGTGAGATTCTTGAAACTATTATACAAACCATCTCTGACCCAAAAAACCCTCGGATACCAAATTTCACTTCATTCCGACCGACCATTCATACGTGATGTTGTTACAAAGAAAGTGCCTCCATTTTTATATATAAGATTCTCACTATGCAGTTCTTATTGCGATTCGCAACACCATTGTAAACGACTTAAGTTATCATTTCTGATACGATTTCATGTTTGCTGGGGAGGCAGATTCTAAGATGCCATACTCCCTTCCCTTAAGTCAACTATTATAGAAACCATCCCGGCCGTAAAAACCTTCAGATGCCAAATTTCTCGATGATCGGTCCGGTATGTTCCGAGTCTATAGCGAACCGACAGACAGACAGACAAACATTCATTTTTATATATGGGAGAATGGGGAATCATATTATGGAAGTAAAAATGAAAAAAAAAATCATGGTTTGGGTTTTTACATTTCTAACGTATCAAGAGGCTTATTTTTAATTTTTAATGAGTTATTTTTCCCAAGTTCTGACTGTTTTAAAAAAATCAATATTTTTTGGATTTTGGAAAATAGTGGAAAATCGTGGGCCACCAAATCCAAATTGACTAGATAAAGTTTATGAGTTAACTCAAAACTGTAATTTCAGAATTCATTTCGCTATTTTAAAGCTATTTCAGATGTGGAAATAAATCAGAGAGTTGTGTATGATCGAACAATTCCTAAAAACTGATTCGCGAATGTTTCGGCAAAATTACCCAGCCAACATGAAATCGTAAAAGAAATCATCGTCGAACTCGTATATAGATGCAACTCAAATCGGAATCGTAAATATGTACACTTACCATTCGACCATATCGTTTATTCATCGTAGAAGAGGCAACTTCCCAATGAAAAACGACTTAGTTACGATATGTTGGATGAAGTCGTATTTAGTTCCGCCGATGTCAAATGAAATCTTATAACGATCGCATAAGATTTCTTAACAAGCATTTTATTGGTACACAAATTACTTTCGAATCGAAATCGTAAATGACTTCGAATAAATTCGTAAAGAATACTACGTAAGCATCGTCTTTCGTATCACGTTGTATGTTTACTAGAATGTCACATTAGTAGGCAAATTAACACCGTGTCTTTCCGATATAGCTACAAATATTATAACAAGTATAATTATAATCGTATAATCGGTCACTTTACCCACGATATAAATATATTTAATGCGATCAAATCAGATTCGTATTAACAGATACTTAGCGTTCGCCCACATCTCATCATGATATTAAAACTTCATCGTGATAAATCGTGTTCAGTGGATGTGCAATTTTGCGATCGTGCTTGCAATTTTGTATCAGCATTTTAATTTTGTGAAAGTTGACGACTAAAGCAAACAAGCAAACGGATGAAATAAAATAATAAAGGTAGGTTTTGGATAAACAACGTTGGACAGAAACCTCACAAACATTTTCCTTTCAAAAATAACAGGATTACTCTCCCCTACTAGGCTCAGACTAAAAAAAAACCCCCGCTGGATAATTATCCGGCGATTTGTATGTGACTACGAGTATCAAGGAATGTTCACGGACAGAATTGTGGCCCGGCAAATTCCGCTGTAAACCCGAAAGAAAGAGGCGTTAAAGATCCTGAGGCAGGCATGGAGGCGGTGGCAGTTAGGAAAGTAGCGAGCGGGACAATGCCCGATTGCGGTACCTACGAAAATATAATTAGTGCATTTCAACGTTAGTTATAATAAAAATCAGTTAAAATCATCAATTAATTTTATTTCTTCCTAGCGTCGTATTTCAATCACAATATGACACATAATATGCTACATAAAATGGTCTGCAAAATCGTTTTATGATACAAATCGTACATGAGTACATCCCAACTCACATAAAATATCGTTTGAAGAGTCCATCAAATGTCAAATTGCATCATATCGTACAAGCTTACAACACACATCTTATAAAATGTGACTTAAGTTGTCAATCGATGTTAAAATCTCTGAACATCGTACAAGACTGCAACACATCTCGCATATAGGGTGACATAAATCGACATTCCATCGTCAGATTCCTTCGAGTCATACAAGAGTACAAAACATCTCGCATAAAGGGTGACTTAAATCGCCAATCCATCGACAGATTGCTTCAAGTCGTACAAGAGTTCAACACACCTCGCATTAAGGGTGATTTAAGTCGCCAAGTTATCATCATATCGCTTCAAGTCGTAAAGAGGTAAAACACACATCGCATAAAGTGTGGATGGAACTGTCAATCCTCCCATCATCGTATATGCGCATGAATCGAATCCTTTAATGTCACGTACAAAACGACGCCAATGCGACATAAAGTACCAAAGTATTTCTAACATCATAAATGACATCACATATGATGTTGTCGATGTCGAAAACCAGAAAATAACGAAAATATGTACGTATATTGCCTCCACTTTTGATAGGTATATGCTTTTTTCTAACGTCATGTACGATGATTTATGTCGACATAGACGTACGTATATCTTTTGATATACCTACCAAATTGTTGGCTGGGTACTTATATAGGGTGGACAAAATATTTTTCATTATTCTTCATTTGGCTTAAGAAAACTTAACAGATAAGGAAAACGTATTTTAAGTTCTGAACGTGTAAAAAAAGGATAAAAAGATGAAAGAACATGACAAAACTAAGATCATAAGCGTATGAGCATATATTTGTTATGAACTTTCGGTTCCTCATCGATGCAGTTAGCGGGTTCTTGTTTAATTATGTAGGTAATTTTTTTTAATATTTTTAAGCTTGACAAATAAAAGAAGCATATGATGCGTATTTAAGTCAACAAAATATAGAAAAATATGCTTACGCAAAGCGACGGCGATAACAGTTGGATTGAGCGAGAACTGGATAAGCGAGAGGATTTGTCAGGTCCCGTGATTTTAATATCGTAATTTAATTTTAATATCACAAAACCTCTATAAGCGAGAGTAAAAAAGCTTTATAAGCGTGCTTTTATGTACTAAGAAAATCATAAAGAATTAGATTTCATTAGTGAAGTTTTGATGCCAAATCGATTTCTGATACTAAACTGACAACATTGTATCAAAAAAAAATATACTTTGTATCCGAACAATGTATATATTTATTATCTGACAGCTAGCTAGACCAATTTTACACGGTTTTATCATTTCATTGTTCAAAAATAAAATAAAAAAAACATTAATCTACTAAAAGTCATTTCAAATGAACAAAAATGGACAAGTTTAGTAAACAAACTTCACCTTGCTATTAACCCGTAAAGTTTAAATTAAAAGTGATGCATTTTTCATATTTTTGGTGATTTTTCGATTTGAATTAATTTAAGATAACCTAAGGTTGCTAGAACTTTTTCAGTACGTATCCGGGCCGGGAAACTTTATAAAAAAACCTGGCAAAATTCGGGTATTTCATTTCAAAATTTCCGATTAAAAATTCGGGCATATTTTGCCCAAACCCTGAAATTACTGTACAGAAATCAAGAAAAAAAACTTGAAAAAATTTTTGTTTACCGGACAAACTCGGAGAAAACCGGGCAATCTGCAACCCTAAGATAACTTCTATAAGGAAAAGGATTGTTCCAGAACCTCTTCAATAGGAACCTGGATTATTGAGAAAGTTTACACGAAACATGCATGTAAAATTGGTTCTTCTGATTCGAGCAAGAAATTATCAAATTTTCTTACAAGATGGTGTGCAACGCAAGATTTACAATTGTTTTCCTAAACTCATTATGGTAATTTAAAATATTTCTTTCAAATTGACTTTCTTGGCTACATTATATTGTTGCTAAATCTCCAAACCGGAGTTTTCGTCAACATCAGCGAAGGTGACATCACTGAAAACATTTCATGTTGACCAGATATCTATCAAATATCTTCTAAGTACCAAACAAAAGAAAAGATAACCGTTCATATACATTTTGTAGATTTGCCCAGAAATCTGCCTGTGCAAAATTTCAGCTCTATCGGACTTGATTAAGTGTTATCTCAAAGCGCTCCAATACTGTGTTGTTTATCTTAAAAATATTTATGACAAAAAGTCGACTTCCTGGGTGTCGTCCTTGTTTGATTACTTCAATCAGTATCTAAATTAATAACATAAAAAATGCTTTCTTTTTAAGACAAATTTTCTGAGCAAACAATTCCGTTCTAAGATGCTTTGTATTGTGGCGTTTTAAATATGTATTTGATGAAATGTTCTCTCCAGACTGTATAGCACTTTGTCATCAACTTTTTTTTTTTCCATAGATGTTACTTTTTACAAGAGTGTATCACAATTAGGAACAGACGAAGCTCAAGCAAACACATGATAATGCCTTTGAAGATTTCCGTCATGAGTAGATCCAATAGTAGCAAGAATTTTTTTTGACACTCAGTCAGATAAGTATTAGTATGATATGAAAAAAATTAAAAATGTGTTAAAATGTTTGTAATAGTTCACAAGCCCTCTCTGCAGAATTGTGTTGTTTTTTAAACTTAAAAATGTTTCTACAAGGATGATAAATTTTTTAAAACTTTTGGTAGAAAAATAAACACAGATTAAAGTTCTTTCATTTTAAAAGCTTTTCAAATTCCATTAGTAAAAGCAAAAAAATAGTCGATGATTTAATTTTGTGTATTGAAATTTGATCTGTGGCAACTTTTCTCAGAAGAGCTAGATTTTTCTAATTTTAGCTGACATGCAATATTTTTCTCAATATGCTTTTTTCATCTGGAAATAGGAACGGCGCTTGTATGATGCAACTCAGCTGGTCGATTTCATGTTTGGCCAGCTTCCAAAATATAACCCATATTGACAGGTGTTCAAAAAACAATAACTTTACTGAGTGAAGAAATTTTCCTTCATAAGGTTTTCTGTCGGAAAACCCCAATTGATGAAAAAACAACACCACAGCGCTACCTAAATAACAGCTGAAGAATCACTTCTTTGTTGCCAAACGCGTGAGCTCTCTTTCAGTAGCTCCTCGACGAGAACCGCGAATCGTTCTGATCGCATCGAAGGTTCACCAAAGTCAAGTGCTAGGCCATGTGTCACGAATGTTCGAATGGGCAGACTATGATATCTGACCATTTGATAAGTTGGGAGGTGATGAAAATCTATGAGAGCGAGCGGCAGGCAACAGAATCGACATGCGAATTGAGTTTTGCGCCGCATGTGGATTCGTTGTTACCACTTGAGAACACGCTCAGTTACACACGCTCTCCAGTAGAGACTTGAAAACACTGTACGAAATGCTTTTGCTTCTTAACAGAATAACGATGTCATAATAATTCATATCAAACAATAAGTGTAACGGACCTTATTTGACCCACTTTACGAAGTGGGAAGAATGTCATTGTCAATGTTGAATTTCCGAAAAAAAACCCGCATCGAGGATATCTATTGAAAAACCTTAAGAAATAATACGAACTTCTACTGAAGTATCCATTTATCGTAAAGTTTAAGGATTTTTTTAAATATGATTTGTACCATGGTTTATCAACAAATTGGGAACTCAATGTAAAATGGATTTTTAGAAAGAACTGTAATGTACAGCTTTACAGATGTATACAGGAGTGCAGTTTCCATCAAACATTTTTGTAGCTATGTTCTTGTGCCGTTTTAATATATGTACTTTTCATATACATTATAGAATGGTCGTATGAAAGTTGAAAAATCAGCATTTACCTACCAAAGTGGAGGCAATATGCATACATAAATTTTCATTTCATTTCTTCATTTCAAGATGTACGGCGTTATTCTCGTTTACATATGTTCAAATCAGTTCAAAATCCGCAATCAAATGAATAAAAAAAAAATGATTTTCATATTCAAATTTGCAAATTATTGATTATTAATTTTCAAGTAAACGATTTTTTAAATTATTTTTTTTCACACCGCAAAACTTGAACAATTTAAATAACCTTGGCATTCCACAACCGGTTTAATGGCAAAAATCTCCGTCAACTATTGGCTTAATAAATTTTAAATCAAAATTTTCCTATAATAATTTTTTTCTTCTAATTTCTTTTAATTTTTCACAAAATATGCAGACATCATGTGAAAATTTTTCAATTAAATGCACTCGGTTCGCAGCTTTAGACTTGCGTTTGTCAAGCGGTAGCAGAAATACGTTCGATCGAAATCGAGAATGCATTAATTCATTCGAACCAATTATGTTCGAAAAATCGAACTGTTTTTATACGTTCGAACGAAAACAAGAATACGTATTGGGGAAACTTTCGAACGAATGCCATTCGATCGAAAACCCTAATAAGGGTGAATATTTTTACCTATAGGAAAAATGCAGGAGAACTCATGATTTTTTTTCATAGCCATAAAATCGTTGCCAGCGACAACATTTTCTAGTTTTCTCGATGGTCAATATTACTTAATCCCCATCCGAATTTTAGCCATCTGGATGCACTGCTGGTTGCAGGGAGAACATGACGATGATTTTCTTACTTGAAACCCACGCGGGAGCAAAATCATATCAAAATTTACAAACATGGCGGACTTTCTATCATATCCGATTTAAACTGACTTCAAACGAAATTTTATACGATCTTTCAACTATGCAGTTGGAATTGCGATTCGCAACACTATTGTTAACGGCTTAAATTACTATTTCTTATACGATTTCATGTTTGCTGGGTTTAGACCTCCTCCCAGCAAACATTAAATCACATTAAAAGTGATAACTCAAGTCATTTAAAACGTTACTGCGAATCGTAATTCCAACTAACGCAAGTAAAAGGTCGTAAAAATCGTTACTTGGATTCGGATTAAATGGTTTAAATCTGGTATGATAAAAACCTCGCCGTGTTTGCAGATATTGAAGACGATTTCGTTAATTTTTTTTTCTCCCGCGTGGGTCAAGTGAGAGAATCAGGAAAAAAAATGCTTTGTTGTTCTCTCAGCGACCAGCAGTGCAAACAGATTGTTAAAAATCAGATAGTGTATTCGCAAGAATTGTCCAATGAAAGAAGCAGCAAATATTGTCGCTGGTAACGGTTCGCATGCGTTGAGAGAAAGAAAACTTTTACTCTCTTGCATTCTTTCAGTATGTATGAATAAGGTGTAGAATATATGGCAAAGTTGTTGAGAAATATAAATACCTACAAAAATGTTTGCTGGACTGAAAGCCCTTAGACTCAGTAGTGCTGTTTCCAGCCATCATCAGTCATCAGTCGTCCCAACTCTGAGTTCAATTTTGGCAATTAGGTAATCCAGCCTACTAATCCAGGCAAGTAATCATTCTTTTCAAGAACCTTATCTCTGTGTGGTAAAATTTCACCTGAACACAGACGCTAAATGAACTATCGCTCATTCCCGCCCGTTAGTCCTGGACCATTTCTTGGGTTTCAGCACCAGGGCGCACCGATTTGCGATTTAGGACGACCCCGGAACCCTTCGCGCTGTTTCCCGCCTGTGACTTCAGTCGTCTTGGCTCTTTGGTCGTTAGTGGGCAGGGGGTTCTCCAGATCGCTCTAACAGGCAAGTATTCCGTCATGATGAGAAAATCCTTCTCGCGTTTCTAGTTTCCAAATCATCACAGATCAAACCCACAAATTCATCCTCACTCCGCTATATCTACTGGGCTTCCAGAACCGGGATGCAACGTTTCAGGGGCTACGGAGACCCCTTGAGGCCTTCGACTCAGTCGCGCTGATTCCTGCCAGAGACAATAGTCGTCCCGGCACTGAGTTCGTCTGTGGTTTAGGGGTTCTTCAGTCTGCGCTTTCGAGCAAGTACGCTATTAACGACTGTTCTACACCGCGCGATGGAATTTGCATTTCCAGGGATCTTCGTTCTTGTACTGCATCCGACACATCTAAGCCTTATAACAAATGGTCGGCTAGCGGGTTCAGCGATGCTGAGATTCCCCCCTCTATGCCTAGCTAGCCAGCTTCGGCTAGCCAAGAAAACACTTCGATTCGTTTTGAAACCTCCCACGTTTATTTAAGTTGGTCTTGGGTCGTGTACACTGGGGACTGCGTCCCACCCCTTATAGCTACTTCCTACCTCGTAACTTGGAACCACTGGCTTACGCTGTTGTGAGGGCACCTTCTTCCTTGAACCGGACGCCTGGTCGTAGCCCCTCCGTGTCCACAACGTGGCTCGGCGATCGTGCAGGTACAGGAGCTGCACTATACTGCACTGGGTTGGCTGTCGGTCGGCGATTCCCCAATACAACGATAAAGCGGTTGTCGGTCGATGCTCCGGTCTACAGACTAGGCGGCAACTAAAGCTTCGACGATGATGTTCCCGACGCACGGTATGTTGACGGACCGATGCGTCGTTCTCTCGTTCGTAGCGGGCCCTTTTATACGAGTGGGGCCTGGGCCGTAGCGCCGGTGAGTGTGACTGCAGCGCACGGACCTGGGTTCGATTGTAATGGCGGAGTCTAGGCCAAGCCTCGAAGCGGGGAGCACACCTTCGATTCAAGGTAAACCCTCGGGGTCCTAGAGAAATCGAAATGGGGTTTTAGGTTGGCGTTGAAGAACGGTGGTCACTGCGGTTACGGGGTCGAGGTTCGTGTTTACCTGGATATCCTGATAATCGGTGTATTCCGGAATTTTATTCTTCACTACTAGACACTGTTTTCGGCACGCTGTCTACGATGTGCTGTTGTAGTCGATGGTAGTGAAAATGGCCGATTTTCGGCAGGTCTTTGATCCCGTAGCCGCGTAAAAGTTCTTAGACGTCACCGTTCTTTCGCCCCATTTCGATCCTCAATTCGCTTCGCCTTTTCGCCGCGTTACACTACCGCCATCTGGTAGTGAGGTTGCGAAGCATGGCGTTGAGCTCTGCTGTCAGGTTGGTGCTTAGGGGTTTGGGGCGAACTTCGACGTAGGTCAGCTTCTCCACAAGCAAAGAATCTTCTTGGCACATTTAAAGTTTACGCGAACAAAAATTCCAACAAACACTGACATCACTAACCGAGCACTTGTTACACTCTCCTCCCGCTCGGGTTAAAAAAATGTTAGCAAGCTAATATTTTTTTAAACTTTGCGACACTTTTAACCTCCACCACAACACCGACTGCTGAACCAGAGGTCCTCGAAGAGCATTGACTTAGCACTGTTAAACGCGAAGTGACAACGAACAATTCTATCCAAAAAGTTCTTTTCCTACTAGGTTTGGACTTCCGCTGAAAAGTGATATGTATTCACCCGTGTTATTTGTGAGTCGGGGTCATAAGGCATCAACGTTGATAAATCAACTCCGCGCTGTTTAGAGGTAAACCTTTACTGGCCATCAACGTCTTCGACTCCGGTCTCCAGCGATCCCACACACTGAGCTACTGACCAACATTGTTGAAAACGAATTAAAATTATTTAAATTAAAGATAAAAACCTACTTAAGACTAAATATTTCAATAAATAACACCCATAACATGCATAAAATAACGAAAAATTACATACTAACATGCTAAAATAATTTAAAATCCGGAAACATTACAAATTTACACCATTTTACGGTGTGCAACAAATATTTATTCAAACGTACTCAATTTATATTGCGCGATGCGTTGTTTTGTCTGTGAACGTGGGTGTACTAAACACTGTACTAAAGCTGAATGACGTTTCTCAATCGGCGGACGAGTGGAAAAAGGAAACATTGAAATATCGTTTTGTAGTGATGGAATGTAACAACGTGGTAAGTACTTCTTTAAATAGCTACGAATTTCTTCATTATTGTGGATTTTTGGGTATTTTTATCATTTTGGAGACATTTCGTCGACGATATTGTTGGCCAGTGATCTTTGAAGTGTATATATTTCATCCGAATAATCACAATAAAGTAGAAAGCGTTGGTATTTGATTCGGCACTTAACCTTTTCTTTGTTTTATCTTTCTATTTTTAGGTTCCTATGCACTTTTGGAGAATCCGGATGATAGAAGGCTCCACAGACAAATGCGCTGGACATTTCCGATCATGGGATCCAGGACCGGAGTGTCGTCTGCAACCACTGCGAAGCCCTCCCCGATTTCGCTGGACTTCCTTCCTGGATACGTTTGCCGACCGAGGAATGTCCGTGTCTTGCCCTGCGCCCACGCATTTCGCGCCCACGCTTTTCGCGCGCAACTTTCGTGGGGGATTCTGGCAGAGATGGTGAGTACTTGTGTGATGTTTTAAATATTTTTTTTTTTTGATGAAGTGCGACATTTTGCCTACATGCCTGCTACATAAACTTTGTATCGCGAAGTGCAATGCAACATGCCATGCACTTCTTCATGTTGCACGCGACTTCGTCGATTGTGTGCTCATGTAGGGGCAGAATGATGCTGTTTATTTTGGCTTCGTTTTGGTAAATGATTTTAATTTAATTTTTTTTTTGTTGACCTGCAGGATTTTTCGATTGGTATTACCGAGGACCCTCTGACAAAAGTGGTTCGTACCCGGTATCAGGTGCGCTAGCCACACCAGCTAATAACTTCTCGCACAGGCAGGGAGCAAACGACCGAATACTAGGTAAGTTTCTTTCCAGTATCCCACCTACTTCTCACCTGTCTTATGTAGGGTAGATTGCCCAATTCTGAACCGTAAATGTTTCGGTTATATGAGGTGTTTTTTTTTTGAATTTCAATACTTTTGCAATGCGTTTGATCATATTTAAATACAAACGAGGCTGAATAAAAAAATCAAGATATAGATGATAAAAACCGTTTCGTGATTTCGATGTTCTCTTCAAGCACGAAGATCATTAGAAGAAAATATTCCAAGTGACCTCCCATCCATGTCGCTCACTTCATAGGAGCTTGTTCCTCTCTTTGCTAGGATGATGCAAGGTACATAGACCGGTCCGAGTTTTGCATTGAAATTGTTTCCGGCTGACGATTGTTTAAACCAGGGGTGAGCAACACGCGGCCCGCGGGCCGCATGTGGCCCGCGAGACCCTTGTGTGCGGCCCGCGAAGCTTTTTTCAAATTTTTATGCCTTAACTTTTTTCTACAATAAATAATTAGGAAAATTTCGGATTGTTAACTTTTTTCTGGCATTTTAAGCGTTTATTATGTTCTGTTCAAGGCTTAAATGCAATGTTGTTTATTGACATAATGTTGCATTGGAGTGTTTCATTAGTATACTTTTTTACTTCCACTTTGAGCGCAAAATCCATTAACGTGAGTCAGAAGAACAGTCAAAAATCGGAACCTACACATGGTTAAAGGAATTTCGAAGCCGGTTTAGTGAAGTCATTACCTATTTTTTATTTCAATAAAAAATATAAATTTGAATGATAAAAAATATGCTCAGCAGATTTTTTTTAATTATTCTATCCAATGGCAAAAAAAAATTAAACTTAAAACTTCTTATATATTTTTTAAATTTCTGAGAATTGACGAAAATCATGAAAGTTAAACAATAAAGCCTGGGTGAACGATTTTAGATTGTTTATAAACATGAATCAACCCACAAAAATTATTAGTTCTTGATAAAAACAATTGATATCTGAAATTCTGTGATTCCACCCAAAATGTCTTTGACGATTATCTGTGATACTTTTTTCAGAAATTTGATAGAATATTTATCACAAACATCGAAAAATTGAGTAATTTCACTTGTAATTCGCAATCCACATTACCAGAGTCAAAATATAGCTTCAGAAGTCCCATTCTAATGATATCTAAATAAGATTAAAAATGATAAAAATTTGGATAAAAATTCTAAAATCAAGAACGTAGTTTGAAAGATAGTTGCTTAAAAAAACGTGAAATTAAACATTTTTCTGTGATTTCGACAACCGTGCTCAACATCGAAATGCAATGATCCAATACAGAACTTCAATTTAAACAAACGAGCTTTTTAACGTTTGTAGGAAAAACAATCTAGGCTTTGAGGACAACCCGCATAGCTAAATACTGTACGCTGAATCTTCAGAACTATTCCATTCTTATAACATTAATAGTACTGATTCGGATTGCGACTTTGCTGAATGTGCTTTAGCTAGAAATGGCACAAGATTATTTATGAAAGATTCAGTTGATGATCTTAAGCATAAATTGCGTTTTTTTGCAACGCGCTGAAAAGATAAAAAAATATTATTGGAAGATACAATGAATAATCCGAAAATCAAATTGAATATTTTAGCAACGCACCGTCAACTTCTTGCTGTCACTTCAATACACGTGGCCGAATTGCAGCGAAAAAAGTTTCCCCCGACTAACTGTGCCGACGTTTTCTGTCCTTTTAATTTTGGTTCCAGAACTGGAAACTTGCTACGTAAGCTCAGAAAGCTTAGCTTCGACGTTGACCAACACACACACCAACAAGGTAAGTTACCGCTTTTTGATAGAAAGAAATTTGAACTTATTACTGTTTATTTTTTCTCCACAGGGACCTGGGCAGATCCACCAAGGCTTGCGGACAGAGACAAGGATAAGAAGGATCGACGTAGAAGCAGCTTAACCATAGGTAGCCGGTAGGTACTGAATAGGCAACATCCAGGACGAGCCGTAACACCCATAAAGAAGATGCTACTCCAAACATCCGGAATCCGCTGTTATTCGGAACATCAAGAAGAGCCTGAAGGAGTCATTTAATAAGTATCTTGAAATATATTTCATTCACAACAAGAGAATAAATGCAATAAGTTTAACTAAATCTGTTTAATTGTTTCCGAAAATAGAAATAAAACTAATTTAAATTTGGAAAATCCTATGAATCCTTTCATTGTTGATTGAGGATATGCTGTATCGTTATTATTTTATGGGTGGATTATTTAAAAAAGATAACACGTATGATCGTACTGGCTCGAAAAAAATTAATCTTCATTTAATCGTAACTGTACTTAATGACCCATTCACTGTATCGTTAGGTGTGTCCAAACGATTCCAATACTATTTATATAATCGTCCATTTATAATCCATTACTATAAGAGTAATCTTTATGGTGTCTCGGGAAAAAGATTACAGAAACGGTCAATTTATGATACTGATTTATGCGGGAAGTTTTAATGGTGAAAAAAAATCACATTCAACGTCCAACGCTAAGAAGACTGTGATTTCTTTAAAAATATAATTATCACACTCTTAGTTATCACTGTGGTAAACTCCAAAAGATTATTAAATGGAAGTGATGACGAATTGTATCATCGGTTTAAACAAGAATGTTGTAAGAACGAATGTTCGCAAAGAAGTACTATATAAAACTATTAAAAATTGAGAGAGTTTAAAAATGTCAAAGATTTGGTACCTTTTACTTATCGGGTTTTTAAAAAAAGCCGCGTTGTTACTGCCGTGAATTACTGTTTTCGAAAATGTGAATTCGTTCTATCTTTTCTTTTTCAGATTTGTTTTCGCCAATAATTTGTTGTTATGAAAAATGACGTGAAGTTCTGATAATTATCACAAAAAATATATTTTAAGTGCGGCCCGCCGACAAGATTTCAAATCTGAATTGGCCCGTTGGTTCAAAATGTTGCTCACCCCTGGTTTAAACGATCTTTTAAAAACCCTTTGCCCGACATTGAAAGTGGGTGTATAAGTTTTCTGACGAAGGTCATATCTCTTTTTGGTATTTTCGTATGCTGACCGGAGATTTTTACTAACGATTTCCCATACTACTCGGTTGAAGGTTTTGAATTTGGACATGCGTTCCTCCTCCGTCAATGTTGGTTGCATTTCCTGAACAAAATCAGATCCACGAGTGATGATCTCGTTTCCGAAAACGATGCGGTGTAGAGTGTATTTAGTCGTAGCGTGCACGGTGTTGTTTAGTACGTGTTGGACCTCCGAAATGCGACAATCCCACATTCGTTGGTCAACACGCACGTATGATCTGATCATTGAATTGATTGTTCGGTTAAGACGTTCAGCGGGGTTTGCCTGGCTTCGATGGCGTGCGTTAGCCCAGTGCTGCACCTCGTACTTCTGCAACAATGACTGAAATTCCTTTGACAAAAAAGTTGATGCGTTGTCGGAAATGATGATCTGAGGGACAGACAGTTTGCGAAACCATTGCTCTTCCAGAATGGTACACAGACTACCCGAAGCAATCTTCTTCACAGGAACAAGCAGGCAGTATTTCGAGAACAGGTCAAGAACTACGAGTAGGTGTGCGTTGCCCTGCTTGCTTCTGGGAAGAGATTGTATGTAATCCATGCACACAATCTGGAAGGGTCTGGTCGCAATCCGTTGTTTTCCCATCTCGGGAACGGTGGAATGTGTGAGGTGCTTGTTTTCCTTACACGCGTCACACTGTGCAAGGTGTTTCTTTAGGTCGGCAGACATCCGTGGCCAGTAGAACCGTCGTTTGAGAGAATCAATGGATTTTTCGTACCCAATGTGCAATTTTTCTTCGTGCTCCTGTTGCATGACTCGATTCCTTTGGGACTTCGGTACGCACTCTTTCCACGCGAACGTGTAGTCCAGGACATCTGATTTTGACGCCACGAGCTTGTACAACTTCCGGTTTTCAATCCGGAAGTCAATGTATTTTTCCGGATCCTGCTGAACAGCAGCGAAAAGGTTTCGATACCACTCGTCTTCTACAACCGGATCCAATGATTCGATAGAACGTGAAAGGGCATCGGGCACGATGTTTTCTTTCCCTCTACGGTGTTTCACATCCATATCGTACTGCTGCAGCGTTATACTCCATCTGCTGAGGCGCGACGAGGACTTCCATTTCGCTCGCATGATGAAGGATAACGCCGAAGAGTCCGTGACCAGTGTAAAATGTGTGCCTTCGATGTAACACCGGAATTTTTCGATGCAGCGGAGGGCGGCCAGTCCTTCCTTCTCCGCTGCATGATAATGTAATTCGGCCCCTTTCAGCTTCTCTGAGTGAAAAGCAATTACTCGTTCCAAGCCTCCCTGTACTTGCGTGAGTACCCCTGCGAGCGCGGTATCGCTTGCGTCCGTTTGTACGCAAAATGGTTTGCTGAAGTCTGGATTCGCCATCACAGGGGCTGTGATTAGCCGCTCCTTGATGGCTTGGAAAGCTCCTTCTGCTGCGTCGTTCCACTGCACCTTCTTGGGCTTGTTTTTTAACAAGTCCGTAAGAGGTGCAGTGAGTTCGCTGAAATTTGAGATGAACCTACGGTAGTAATTTGCCATACCGAGGAATTTACGTAAGGATCTTACCGAGTTGGGCACCTCAAATCCCAAGATCGCTTGAATACGATCTGGGTTTGGGCGAAGTCCTTCTCTGGATAAGATATACCCCAAATACGGTAGTTCGTGGCAGCAGAAGTTTGATTTTTTTAGATTAATGTATAAGTTCGCTTTACGCAACCGACTCGCAAGCTCACGCAATTTCGTCATGTGGTCTTCAAATGACGCGCTGACCACTACGATATCATCCAGATACACGAAAATATACGGTTCCAATGCCCCATGACCGAGTGTTCGATCCATGACCTTGCTCAAGCTTGCCGGACTGTTGGCTAGACCGTATGCGAGTCGCCGGAAATGGAACAAACCCCGTCCTGGTACAGAAAAAGCCGTAAATTTCCGTGAATCTGGATGGAGCGGTATCTGAAGGAAAGCCTGGGAAAGATCTATCGTCGATAAATATTTAAACTTTCCCAGATGGCTCAGGATCCTGTTCTGATGTGGGAGGGGGTACGCGTCTCGTTTGGTGCGCTCGTTTAATTTCCTCGCATCCAAACAGAGTCGAACCTCATCGCTGTCTCGTTCGATACCGGGACGATCGGAAGAGACCAGTCGGACTCCGACGGTTCGATGATGTCCTCCGCCAACATTTTGTCGACGGCAAGATGAATCTTGCGTTGGATTTCCGGGCTCCAGGGGTATGGGTTCTTTCTTACCGGTTCTGAGTGTATGAACTCATCTTTGAGTTCTATCCTGTGCTCCAACAGCTTTGTTTCCCCAAATCGACCTGGCCCCGCTACAAGAAACATCTTCTTAACATCATCCAACTGCCTCTTTTGATCGTCACTTAATCTCTCCTCATCTTCTTCCAGATTTGTACCAGCTTCGCCATCCAGTGACTCGACGGATTCCTGCAAAGTTGGACGTATCCCGAACTTCCGCCAGAAATCGTAACCTAGGATGCATCGCCGGTTCAACTCTGGAGCGACAAGGACGGACAACAACTTGGTGACCCCATTGAAGGTGACCGGGATATCTACGGCCCCAATGACCTCCAGATGTTGGCCTCCAGCTGTCGAGAGTTTGATATTGGTGGGTATTATTTTTAATTTAAGTAGTCGAATGAGTTTCTTACTTCCTATGCCTATGATAGTCCTAGATGCCCCACTATCTAGAAGGCCTACGACAGAAATTCCCATCAGTTCGACTTTCGCAAATGGACGAGAATCGTTATCGAGGTTGACGAGCAATGTTGCAATCTCGACATCCTTGTTAACGTCTTCTCTCACTTGCGAATAGCCTAACTGCTGAAGAATTTCTTCGGAAGAACTTGCCTCTAGATGGTGAGGTCTAGCTGGCTTTTCTAAAAGACTGCCCGGCCTTACTGGGCAGTCTTTGCCACGTTTTTTGATTGGCAATATGGACATTCTTTTGCGAAGAATCCCGGGAATCCACACCGTGCACAGAAGCAATTCCTTTCCTTGTCACAGTCCGTGAACCCATGACCTTCTTCGTGACAGTTAAAGCAGACATCCCGCCGGGGCGGAATGTACGCGTTAACAATCCGTTGCAGGACATTGGTTCCGCTGGGACCAGGATTAGAAGTCCTCTGTGTAGGTGGGATTTCCGATTTCGCTTTCTGTCTGTCTTGGTAATCCATTTTTCTATCCCTGTTTTCAATATAAAGAGGCTTGTCGGAATTCTTCCGGAAAATCCGGATCCCTTCTGGCCTCGACGGTTGACCTCTGTCCCGATTTTGCCCGGAGTTCTGCCATCTGGTTTCTCTAGGCCTAAGCGATTGATTTTGGCTAATCTCTTCGACCTGAGCTGGTCTACTTTGGAACCTACTATCTTTCCTCGAGTAGAGTTGCCAGTTTATAGAATCAAAACGCTTACCAAAATCCTTCATTTCAGGAATCGTGTTGACGTGTGCGGCTAACATGGCGATCCGGCAGTCCTCGCGGGTGTTTCGGAACAGCAGGTCAAATCGACGTTTTTCGTCCCATGGGATGGACAGACTGCGGAAGATTCTTACCATATCCAAGTAGTAATCCTGAAACTTTTCCCTGGCTCCCTGTCGACGGTTACAAGCCTGGCGTTCGTAGACGTAATCCATATCGACAGGTAAGAACTCGTTTTTTAATTCGGCGACTAACTCGCCCCAACTGTTGATCCTTCCGTAGCTGCTCACCTCCATGTACCAGGATCTGGCTTTGTCGGTGAACAGGTGGTGGGCGAACTTCAGAAGCTCAACCTGCGAGAATCCTTCCGATCGGGCGTTGAATTCAACCTCCTTCACGAACTCGTTCAGTCTCCTTCCGTTGTCCATTCCGTCGTATTTGATGGACCACTTGTGAACCGGAAATCTCTTGTCCTGCGACCGATGAGCGTTGAGCACCGGATCCTCCTTCTTATCCTGCTCTCTTGGTCTTGAACTCCCTATTGAGCTGTTCCGATTCTTCAGCCACTCCAAGAAGTCCTTCGGTTGATTTCCTTCCGAGTTTTTCTTCCGGTTTTTTTCATCGTCCCTGAATGTGCTGTTCGAAACCTTGTTTTTAGATTTATTTTTGATTTTACCGTTTATTTTAGATTCCAAAGTTTGAACACGCTGCATCATTTGAGACATAACCGTCAGCATTTGCTTGCATTCGGCTGCCAGATTTAATTCGTCATCGGAATTGTCCGGACCATCATCACCAGTCGCTTCGTCATCCCCATCATGCTCATTCTCAATCATATTTTCCGGAACTTCCGGTTCTTCCCTGTTTGCGACTTCGTTCTGAGTTTCGCGATAACGATTTTGCGCAATCTGTTCACGAGCTTGATTGATGCTACCATTAATATTAGCTAACTCTGCCTCCCGGACTTCTGGAAGGTGAGAGGTGAACGAAAAGAACACTCTGAGCAGTTTAAGACATTCGCCAGCAATCGAGGCTAGAGATTCCAAATCCTTTTCCGAAGTGGTGTGGTTTTTTAACCGCTCCATTCGAAAAAGGATATGAAGAATCCTAGTCTTGAAGCTCTGTTCAGGTGCTTTTTTCGCTCTCCTGCCCTCCAAAAAGCCGGAAATCGAATACAGCTTATCCTGGCATACCAACAATTCTTCTTCCACCGATTCACTCACAAATTCGTGAATAACATTAATTTGATTTTTTTCTCTTTTTAGGTCAATACGCAATAAGCGCTCACATTGGCTACGCGTCATGCTCGGATCGAACGGGATTTTACGGATGTTCAGCTCGTGTTCGAGTTCATCAATGGTCAAATGAGCTGGGTTCAGCGCATGGTACTGCGATAACAGGTGTGACATCTCCATAGTTATAGTATCACAGGTGAATAAATATTCAATTCAAAATTATTAATATTAAACTGACTGTAAAATTTAAATATCTAAGCTAAACAGTACAACAATTAGCTAAGACAAAACTTTATCAAATCGCAAACAAAACAGTACAATGAGAATCTAATTAAACGTTTGGGTAGTGGGTTACAAAACAATGATAAATTAAAATTTCTAATTTGACAAATTAGTTTAAGAGCAGTAAGCTAAAACAAAAACAGATTAAAACGACAATCAAAATCGAATAACACAAGTCCTCTAGAGATAAGATGAGGAGAATAAAATTAAACGGGATTGGGTTCTTGTTTGATTTCTCTTTTCCACCCCCCCACCGAGAAAGAAAATTTTCCGGATTTCCGAGAAAATTTTATCTTCGACTTAAATTGTTTTTCAAAACGTTTTCAACTTGTTGGTTACTATTCGAAAATTCCTTTGGATATCCAAGACCCCTCGAATCGGAAACAAATCGAATTCAAACTGGTTGTTTCCCACTAGGTGTAGTGTGTTAAGGCAAATTTCTAAGAGGTTCTGGGCGTTTTCCCAGAGACCCAAGCAGAAGTGGCTTCAGAGAAAAGTGTCTGCCGAGCGTATCCAAATCGCAAAAGCAAATTTTACGTTATGGGCGCCAAGTATAACAAATGGTCGGCTAGCGGGTTCAGCGATGCTGAGAAGCATCAATAGAAACTCATTTGGAGGAATGTTTGGGACGCAAATAAAGTTGTTTATTATTTAGAACAAAAAGCGTCAGCTTTTCGATGGTCGAATTTTCACTTGCTCTTCTCTCTTGCAACAATTCAGCTCCGGGAATTGATAAAATCAAATTTAACTTGTTGAAAAACCTTCCGGACGCCGCCAAATTTCGCTTGTTAAATTTATTTAATCAATTCTTGGAGAACAACACTGTTCCTCAAGAGTGGAGACAAGTAAGAGTTATCGCTATCCAAAAGCCCGGAAAACCAGCGTCCGATGCGAATTCGTACCGTCCAATAGCGATGTTGTCTTGTATACGCAAGTTGATGGAGAAAATGATTTTGTTTCGTTTGGATAAATGGGTAGAAGCAAATGGTCTCCTTTCAGATACTCAATTTGGGTTCCGAAGGGGCAAAGGGACAAACGATTGTCTTGCTTTGCTGTCTTCAGAGATACAAATGGCGTACGCAAAACGTGAGCAAATGGCTTCAGTGTTTCTAGACATAAAGGGAGCTTTTGATGCAGTCTCAATAGAGGTGTTGTCAGACAAGTTGCATTCCCGGGGTCTGCCTTCTTTATTGAACTACATCTTATACAGCTTGCTTTGTGAGAAACATCTGAACTTTGCTCACGGAGATATTGCAGTTAGAAGAACCTCTTACATGGGCCTTCCTCAGGGTTCATGTTTGAGTCCACTTTTGTACAACTTTTACGTAAGTGACATCGACAGCTGTCTCTCTGAAGGCTGCACTTTAAGACAACTTGCAGATGATGGCGTAGTATCTGTAACAGGTGATACTATGCCACATCTGCACAGACCTTTACAAGATACTTTAGACAGATTGTCTTCCTGGGCTTTGGGGCTTGGGATTGAGTTTTCCCCACAGAAAACGGAGATGGTTGTTTTCTCTAAAAAACATAGACCTGCTCAACCTAAGCGTCAACTCCTAGGCAGAACGATCACTCAATAGAGGTGTTTTAAGTATCTTGGGGTTTGGTTTGATTCCTAATGTACCTGGAGAGCCCATATTGAGTATCTGAAAGGAAAATGCCAACAAAGAATCAATTTTCTTCGATCAATCACTGGCACCTGGTGGGGAGCCCATCCAGAAGATCTTTTAAAATTGTATCGAACAACCATTCTCTCAGTGATGGAATATGGTAGCTTCTGCTTCCAGTTAGCTGCCAAATCTCACCTCATCAAACTCGAGCGTATCCAATACCGCTGCCTCCGCATCGCTCTGGGCTGTATGCCCTCAACGCATAACATGAGTCTCGAAGTTTTGGCAGGAATACTCCCTTTGAAAGATCGATTCAATCTACTATCACTTCGGTTCCTCATCAGGTGTGAGGTCATGAACCCACTGGTGATTGTAAATTTTGACAGGCTACTTGAGCAAAATTTTCAAACCAGGTTTATGTCTATATACCATGTCCTCATGTCAATGCAGGTAAACCCTTGTTCATTCTCTCCAACTCGTGTTTGTAGCCCAGACTACGATCATTCTTCTGTCCAGTTTGATTTGTCTATACAGCAGGAAATTCGTGGAATCCCGGTCTCGCATCGCCCTCTTCTGATTCCAAGAATTTTCGAAGCTAAACCGATGGATCTCTTATAGAGGAAACAACAGGATTTGGAGTGTTCAACGAAATATCTAGCGCCTCTCACAGTCTTCAGCCACCATGCTCTGTATATGTAGCGGAGTTAGCAGCTATTCACTGGGCTTTGGACAGTATCGCATCACGGCCAGATGGACACTACTATATTGTAACGGATAGTCTGAGCTCTGTTGAAGCAATCCATTCGATAAAACCGGGTAAGCACTCGCCGTACTTCCTCGAGAAGATACGAAATAATTTGAGTGCTTTATCAAAACGTCGCTTTACCATCACCTTTGTTTGGGTTCCCTCTCATTGCTCGATAGTGGGCAATGAGAAGGCAGACTCTCTGGCAAAGGTGAGAGCGATGGAAGGCGACACGTATCAACGTGAAATCGTCTTCAACGGATTTTACTATCTGGTTCGAAGAAACTATCTCGTTAACTGCGCAAATGGGACGAGGATGAGCAGGGTCGGTGGTTCCACTCGATTATTTTCGTATATTTTCCCGTCTCATGTCCAATCATTGTTCCTTAGACGCGGTACTCTATCGTTTTGATATTGCTGGCAGCAATCTATGTGGTTGTGGCCAAGGTTACCATGACATCGAGCATATTGTTTGGTCGTGCGAGGTCCATCTTGTCGCCCGAACGAATTTTATAGACTCCCTTAGGGCCCGAGGAAAACCACCCTATGTTCCAGTGAGAGATGTGCTGGCTGTGATAGACTTGGACTACATGTTCGAAATATATCTTTTCCTAAAAGCTATTGATCTTCGTCTATAATTCTTTTTATTTTCACATTTCCCTATCTATCTTCTATCTTTTCTTCAAAAAGTGAACTAGATATAAGCACACAATTGTAATCAAACAAAACGAGTTTGGTTCCTTAAAGCCTAAAGGTATGAGCCGTTTCAAATAAAGAAATTACAAAAAAAAAACAAAAAGCGTCGCCGCGCTGCGCGTCAGGATGAAAAACTTTAAATAGAAGGGTGCTTCGATTGTGATTTTTTAAATAAAATGAAGCGTTGCATGTCGCCAATAAATAGCGGCTTCAACGTCGGGACGCTCATGAACGTTTGTGACGTGACAATCAAAACATTGAAAAAACTGATTCTCACACTCGTGCAAGGGTAATCTTGTCCTATAGATAAACCACATAGCTTCGGTACTACAGCAAGCACAAGTCCCTCTACACAAAAGAAGAATACCGCAAGCTGAACACGGCGTACAAAAAAGTAGTAGGTCTTGCTATCAAAACAATCTCCACCCAATGTGGTACAAAGAAGGTGATGAAGAAACACGCACACTGTTACAGAACTCGTTATTCAAAAAGTAAAAATTTAAAACAAAGTCTACATCACTTGCCAGGATGTTTATGTATCCTAGGCGAGAATCGTAAACAGCAGTTTACAATGGTTTTTTCTCTAGTTTTCGCTGGTACAGCGATGAGGGTTGTGTGTTCGAAAATGCAACTGACGTCACGAATTGGCATGGTTACAATGTTTACAAAAAAAAACTGTTACTAACACTTAGCACGGGATTTCCATCGCCACCTGAGATGTGTATACAGGATGATCTCCACCGGCTACAGCGCAATTTCAAGACCAACACGAGATCTTTCTGAAAGAACGTCAAAAATCAACGGAAAGATTCTGGGCTTCCGTGTCAAATGTTCTTGAACGGCTACACAACAAACACCGATCCGGAAATAGGAATCATTTTGCTGAGAAATTTTCTAACGGATCTGGATCCATCTCTTCGTCTTTGAGTTTCTTATAGAAATTTAGTGTCCTGGGAACGATGCAGCTGCTCCAGCTCCTCGACCTCCTCATCCTCCAGGCGGCGCTTTTTCTCCTGGAAAATTGGGACTCGCTGCCTCTTCCGCTGTTGATTTTTCACGTTTCGATGAGTACTTATCTGCACTACTGCCGTTGAACTAGTCGTTCCGTAGAGTTCGTTCTACATGCCCGATGACGTTTTTCGCTACGCTGTTGATGGCTGTCTTGCCGACAGCGCTGCTTCGAGCGATTGGGTGTAGTCTGCTGCAAACTCAGGTTGCTTCAGTCGTTCGATATTTAACCGAGGTGGACGTCGGTTTCGTATGTTGTTCACTTCGGAAAGTTTTGTACGCATCTTCACCATCACCAGATAGTGGTCTGACTCGATGTTGGCGCCTCGACAGGATCTGACGTCGATGATGTCCGAGAAGCGCCGGCTGTCTATCAAAACGTGGTCGATCTGTGATTGCGTTTGGTACGATGATCTCCTTGTGATCTTCTCCTTGTGTGGAAGGCGGTGCTGGAAAAAATGTATTTACTATGTAAGTTTAGAGGTCGCGGTGCATTCAGGGACTCTCTATGAATTCTTGAAATCTTTAATTCTGCATCCTTACTTTTTGTGGACGTACCCTGAAAGCCCAGAAAAGAACTCCCTAATCGAACCTTGAGTGTCAAGTTGACACTCCTAGCTTAAAACCGCTATATCTCTCTTGTTTTTCAACCATATATTTTTGTTAAGTATTGCAGCGCTTATGTAATTACACCACTAGAATCCGTTTGAAATTCACTTTATAATAAATATAAAGTCATTGCGGAAATCTTGAGTTAATATACTCAAAATCTAGAGAAAAATTGTATTTTGGTGCAAGGAAATCTGTAAAAAATGCAACTTGACCAATAGTTCGAAATATAACTAGGCCTTTGAAAATTCGTTAAAAATTCTGTGTTTCATATTTTGAGATTCTAAAAATCAAAAAAATGTGCCAAATTTCGTCAACTTTTTAGTCCCTTTTTCAAAATTTATGACGGTTCATTGATTGAAAAGTACAGTTTTTCAACATCTTTCTACATTTTTCTGGTCATGATCTTAAAAAATTTCAAAAAAAGTTATCCTTATGGGCAACATTCAGCATGTTTTTTTTTATTATTTCTCTTAGACTTTGAATGACGGTAAACTGAAATGTTGTAGGTGAATTTTTTTTGTTTCGATTATAGTCGTTTTACCATCATTATGGCATTCGCGACTTTCTCAACGTTACAGTTGGCGGATTGTTATTGAAAAACTTATCCGGTACAACTGTGTTCGATGTTTACTCTTGGGCTCGAACTCACGGACATCTGCTCAGGAGACAACAGACTTGCCAACTGAGCTATATCACAAGCCCAATGTAGGTGAATAATGTTTGAGAAATATATTTAAGTTGCATTCCAAAATTTCCAAAACTATAAATTTTGTGAAAATCGGTTAGGAAACATGAGAGATCTATTGGCTTAAGTCAGGAGTGTCAAATTGACACTCCAGAGACTGTAACGGGTAAAAATTTTAGGAATGGATGAGGCTTAAGGAAAGGTGCTACAGCAACAACAACATTACTAGAAAAATTTGTTATACCAATAAAAGTTTTCAAAAAAATCTGTGTTAAAGGCGTTATGGATTTGATGATAGGGTTTTTAGAAATTAAAAACAATTACTGAATTCTGACTAAGACTCTACAATGTTACAGTTATAGACCCATTAATGCTGCTAAAAATTAAGCATAACATTGAATTCAGATTCAAGGCTTTAGAAGTAATTTTAAATTTTCGATACCAAGAAGAAATACTGCTTTTCATGCTGTTGTCGTTCGTGTTGTTGACCGCTTAGCTTTCCAAATTACAGTTTTCGTTAACTATTTTCTCACCGAAGATTGGCAGCATTGCGGTTTTGACAGATGAATTTACGAGTTTCAGTTAGAGTGTCCTACCCGGGATTTCCCGGTCGGGAATTCCCGGGAATTAGAAAAATTCGGGAATTCCCGAATCCCGGGAAACGCTAAAAAAATCCCGGGAATTCCCGAAGCCATTAAAATGTTCTAAATTACTACAAATTTTCACGATCTAAATTGGAAAAATGAATTATATTGACCAAGGAAAATGATAGTTCTACCACTGACCATACTGACTGGACACTCGATTTCGTTTATTGGATAATATTTCCAACAGTACGCAATATCGATTCCAGAGTGCGCATCGATCGATTTGAGAAATGCTATCCCAGTTAGAAAGTGCCACCCAACTTTAAAAAAAATAGGCATTTCTACGATAAAATCGGTCTAAAAAGGTTCATTTTTTCGTCGGTTTTGCAAACCTTCAAAATTAGACAAAAAAATAGGCTGAAATTGGTTGAGTTTGTGTTCTAAGTGTCGTGTCAGTGTGATCAGTGACATTGATGGCTTAGTCTTAAATTTTTTTTTAATCTGGTTAACACAAGGAATTTAATAAAAACATGTTTTTCTTATCGAAAACTTAGTGTAATAGTGAAAAAACGCCAAAGAATTTATAAAACCAATAATGAAATGCTACGGTAAGAATATTAATGTTCTCTTTTGCAACACTCATCATTTAGAACTTCCGTTTCGGATACTGTTAACAGTAGCAAAATCATCAGCAAAGAAATGACATATTGTTAAACAAATGGATAGTTATCTAAAAATCTACGATATTCGATGAATAACAGTGTAGCTATATAACTTCTATCGATAATGAGAAATCTTTCTCAATTATTTCGAAATTTTGAAGCTAGTATCAGACCAGTTTTTCGGTTAAAGTACTTTGTTTTTGGGTCTTTGGTTTGCTTATTGAATTTTTGACACATTAAAAAAGTTTGAAATATTTTGCAATACTAGGTACTACCTTAAATTTAACAATACCATATTGATAAGAATCCATACGCAGTAGAGGATTAAGATCTTCATGTTGAAATCTTCATTTTCAATTTTTCCCGGGATCCCGGGAATTCCCGGGAAAAGGATCTTCAGATTTCCCGATTCCCGGGAAAGCTCAAATGGCCGGGAAATGGACACTCTAGTTTCAGTGGTTTAAGCACCGATTAGCGAAGCTCGTTAAGTCAAGTTTTTTGAACAAAAGTAATTCTATTTATTATGTTCATTAACCATATCGCATCTAAAATTTATGTCGCCTGGTGTAATTATTTCCTCAAAAAAACATTCAAACTGTGACGACGACGACTCTCACAGAAAGCGAATCCAAGAGCGCGCTTATCGATGGACGCCTTCTCGCGTGGAACCATTCATACCGTGAAATGCGGCGGCAAAGGGACCGCGCCGTTTGGGGAAAAGATTTTGCCGGTTTGACGTTTTGTGAAGCCGGAGGAGGAGGTATAACAGTTCACTTTCTGCGGCAACAATCTCCCCACGCGGTCGCGCAAGTTCTGCGTTGGCCATCGACGCGAGCGGTTCAACGCAACGTCTCGTCGTGTTGTGGCGTGGCATTTCTCTCCGGGTGCGCCGCGGCAAAGTTTGTTTCGCCGATTTCATAGTTGTTCCACAGCAAAACAGATCGATTGGCGCTCCGAGGGAAAATAAGGACTAAACGTAGCAAGCGCTCGGCACTTCTGGCGACGACATTCGTATAGATTTGTTAATTGGCGTTCTTATTTACTTTTTTGCGGAACTGATGAGAACGATCGAGCCTCGCAGGGCGACCCAATTCAGTAGTGAACAGTGACCGCGAATCGGTTCAGATCGATCCTCCAGCTTGGCCGGATCGGACGTGCTCGCGGTTTCTTAGCGTGGCACTTGGGTGTTTCAGCATTAGCGTGGAAGAGCTCCTAGTGATAAGTGCACGAGGACTATAGAGTGTGTGGTTGTGAAGTGGTCAAACGAAACGGGGAAAGGTTTCTTGGAGGTCTTCCAGTTTTGAGGATACCTTTTTAAGGGCCTAACAACAAGAAATACCAACGATTGTGTTTTGGTGAACGAGAAAATAAGTCGGTTGCAATAAGAAAATCAAAACCGGGTCACCATGGCGAACGATCAGACGCTCGATGAGTTGATGGGAATGTTGGGTAAGTTTCAGAGAGTTGATCGATTTGCTTTCTGAATATTGTTGGGCAAATCTGTTGCAATACTTACGTACCGACAACACTCTGAATGTGGATGCAAAGAAGAAATGAACAGTCAAACAGCAAAAAAAAAAAACACGCCAACTCTCGCTTGGGGTTTGCTGGATGAAGTTGTGGTATTTTTGTGGTGTTATTTTACGGATGACGAAGCGCATTCGGCAGTCGACACATGCGGTTCGAGCTCATCTAGGCACATTTTATGATCCATAGACAACAAATAGAAAAAAAAAAGTTCGGAACATTGGCACCATGAATCGAAAAACTTAATTGAACTAGCACAATAATAACCGATTGCAACAATCCCTCCTCGATGGGTATTATTAACTGGTGCAGCAAATTTCGTTGGCGTTTGAATGGGTTTCAGTGGTAAATGGAATGACAACTGTAGCGTACCAGAGCACATTAGAAAGTGAAATGAACCTACTGTCATTCTAAAGTCCGGGTCAAATTGTTGTTGGTAATGGAATGGACGATTTTCTAATGCTGGATTAATAAGCATTGCGAATGACGCAACCCTAACAAGTGTGATTCGTTTAGCTGGTGAAACGATCTTTTGAAAATGTTCCTCGTGAGATTTTGCATTTATAAATATTAAACTTGTAAACAATAAACAATTTCAAACAACTTCTAAATCTTTGAGCTACCGAGAAAATGCTTATCTGTTCATATGATTAAAAATTTCACCCTCCACTGATGGAATTGATAAGCTTAGTGAGCGCAAAAAATGTCCAAAGAACTTATGACTTATGACTAATTAAAGGTAATCGAAAAGCGGAATCTCATGGATTTTTTTGGAGACACGTTCTTTAACGTATTCGTGATGGTCTACATCATTCAAACAGCAATTCGACTTTAAGATTCAGAAATTCATCGCCGTCAAAGATAGAGAGTTGTTGTTATTGACCAATCGTATTAATTTTGAAGAGAAATCAATTTGTTTGTAAGTGTTTGCTTTTATTTTTTGTCGTATTCATACTGATTGACTTAGAGAATGACAACAGTGCAAAACGAAAAAAAAAAATAAATATCACGATGTTATGTGACAAAAATGTCCAAATTTAAACTTTTTAAGATGCTAATCAAAAACATTGTTCGTATGATACATGGACTTCATGATACCACAACTATTTCTGAAATATTTAATAAATTTCGGACAATCACTGCATTTTGATCCTTCAGTTACAGTTAATTATGCAACCAAATGTGACGTCTTGTAAATTTCTATTCCTTCACATTCAAAACGCCTGATTAAGAAGTGTATTCGAAAAAAATGCAACACTTTGTTTTGTGAATAACTTTTGAGTGTAGATGTTTGAATGTAAATTGATGATTTTTTTTGCAAAGTTACCTATTAATATAATGTGTACATTAGGGTGGCCCAAAATTGTACTATGTCTGGGATTTCGGGGGCTCAAGCTTCAAATGATAGCTTAGGGTGTAAGAAACAATATTTTATATGACGGCGACTCAGAAAAATTATGTTTAGAGGTCGCACTGGTTCGATTTTTGGAAAAAGGCAATATTTTCGACATTTAGTCCTAACAACATTCTCATATCTTGAAAACGTATCAAACATGTGTCTCTAATATTTTTTAAATTTTATTTATAATGTAAGTTTTAAACTAAAAATTTATTGGGTCTGTTTTGGACTCTCAATTTGTATGTATGGTTTTTCAAATTACGCAATACTATGAATTTTTGTGAAAAATAATATTACAATCCACAAAAAAGTGTACTTTGGATTAACATTTTCAATCCACGTTGAAATCAAAAGATGCGTAACGTTATGATGTGCAACTTTGCAGAAGAAAGTGTATTGCTATTACTTGTCGTTAAAAAACTATTCATGTTTTTCTGAGTGAAAAAGTCACAAATTTCGAACTTTTGCTAAGAATTGCTCTAGAGTAAAGTGGGGCAAGAGTACGCACTTAGTTGTGTACTTATTGTATCTCTTCAAAGAACAAAGTATCGATCATAGTAATTAAACCAAATTAAAGTAAGGCTCTCTACCTTGATTGTATGACGCAAAAAGTTTTGATTATGTTTGTAAACATTGATAAAAAATCAAATTTTTCAAAAATTACCAAAGCGTACTCTTACCCCACCAGTGGTGCACAATTTAACCACCGTATTTTGTTCATTTCACCGGTAGGCAGTTTTCCTTTCTTGTGGAAATAAAGTCAGGCCTATGTATAAGTAAGCTAGACGAACCAGTCAGTAAATGACTTTTATTATCACTTCCTCTATTCATATTTTCGAATTGAGCTTAAAAAAAAACCTCTCACATTCCCCTAACTTCATGGAATCAATCATCTTCACTTTTATTCAAATTTCAACTCACTTTTGGAACCTTTACTTGGACTGCTTTAACAATTTAACATGTGAATTTTGATCAAATAGTTGTTTTTCAGCTGTTTTTTAGGTCTCTCACTAGAATTTTTTTAGACTTTTCTTGATTCTGCCCAAAAAAATTGGTCAATGATTTTCAATATTGGAGGCTATCTCAAAGTGGTAGACAGATGGTCACCAAATTTTGTTCACGTACGCATTACATAACTAGGTAGCTTCACTGAAAATTTCATCAATTTTCATCCATGTATTCAAATGTTATTCACAAAACAAAGTGTTGCATTATTTTCGAATACACTCCTTATGATTGTTTTGCAACACATTGTTTTGTAAACAGTATAATTTTATTCTTCCGAACTTTCAATTTTAAGATTTCAATAACGCAAGGAAGAAAATTGTTGTAAAAAAACCAACAATTCATTAGGGGAGAGTGGGGATACTTGATCCCCTTTTTTTATTTTCACCATATCTTTTTGGAAAAATTTAGCAACTCGCCGCCTTTGACATTTTCTGACAGCTTGTAACTTCAAGTTTCTATGCTCCAAAAATTAGAACGATACTTGAACCCGTTGATGAACTAGAAGCATTTTCGTGGGAGTAAAAAAATTGGGATTTTTCTGAAGTTAGGGGAGACTTGATCCCCTATTGAAGGAGACTTGATCTTAAGGAAGCCCTAATCCTTGTATAAAAATCAAACAAAACCCCAAGATAAAATGTTAATTTACTATTTTGATCATGTTTGTTCTCATTTCACAATTTATAGCAGACATAAGAAGAAAATTCTATAACTATGTCTCAACGCTTATAACATTGCATACTTAAAGGCGCTATTTTTTTTATAATTAAGAGAAAATTAATTATTTTTGGTCTTTTCTTCAGACAATTGTTTGATAAATATTAGTTTTCGGATAAATATTAGTAATTTCGTGATCAGCAATCATAACGATCAATTCAGAAGAATAATAAGCCGTTTGGAAGGGGCATCAAAATTGTACCCAACTCTAGGGGATCAATTATACCCATGATCAACATTTTAGAAAACTTTTTCTGAAAAAAGTTGAGAGTTTTCCATTGCTTTGAAAATATGGCATTCTGAAGTTCATTCTACTCTCGAACGATTGATACATTGGAACAAATATATTTTTCTCATAATTTTCCCATGTAAGGAACATTTTAAAGTGATGAAAAAAGATCTTCAAGTAACATTTTGTGAAATTTTTCAAACAAAGTTCAATTACTCAAACAATTGTTTTGTTAAAAAAAATTTAAACTACAAGCATTAATATTTTGCTCATTTTGGCACATTTTTCTAGAACATTTGATCTTTGTAAGACATTCCAGTTTCGAGATATAGCTAAGGAATCAAGTATCCCCAGGGATCAAGTATACTCATTCTCCCCTGTAACCCTCATCTGTCCCTGTTTTTTTTTTACTCATTACAATCTCTAGAGAGTCAATTTGATACTCGTCGCTTTAAACGTTATAACTTATAGCTTTTACGATCAATTTTTTTTTTCAAAAAATACATCAATACAAACATTTTAGTGTCGGAAAAAAATGTTCCGAACATTTTATACATTTTTATTCACTTGCATCTTCGCAATTCAAAAAAAAACATCTCCTACTAAATCTATCGTAGATCGCATATGGTAGACTCAAAAAAATATTTCTTAAGTGTTCATTAAAGATGAAGTTCATTTCATAAGAATGGCGATTGAATTTGCCTTCCATTGAATATTCTTTTAATTGGTTTAAACAGTGAAAATTTACTGAAAAATGAGTTTAAACTCAGGGAAGGTTACAAAAAAAAAAAAAGATAACATATCTTGTTCCAAAAAAACTACCGTAAAATAGCTAACATTTAAACATCTTAGTAGATTCAATTCTCAACAATTAGACCCAAAATCTAATGATTGCAAAATTCTGGAAATAACATGAACTTGGTAGCCATAAAGGGCGAACACGAAAATATTGCGACACCGAAAATGTCATGCCAATTTTCTTATAATGAAAGATTAATTAGTTGATTGAGCCTTGAGTGCAAAATTGGACGCATTTTCGCTCGATGTCCTCCATCAAAGTCTTCACAGTGTCATCCGGTACCAGTTTCTCAGTTTTTTTTTTCTCCATTTTCTTAACATGTCCTTCTCGTCTTTGACTGTCTTCTTCCTCTTCCGAAGTTTCCGCTTCATTATTGCCCAGTACTGCTCCACCGGGCGCAGCCCTGGACAGTTTGGCGGGTTCATGTCCTTTGGTACAAAATGGACAGAATTAGCCTCATATCTCTCCAGGACACTTTTAGAATAGTGGCATGATGCCAAATCTGGCCAAAATAGCGGAGCTTTGCCGTGCTGCTGCAAGAACGGAAAAAGGCCTTCTCTAGGCACTCAGATTTGTAGATCTCGCCATTTACTGTGCCCTTTGTCACGAAAGGCTCCCTCTTAAGTCCGCAAGAGCAGATGGCCAGCCAAACGAGATATCTGAGGCGAGCTTCGACATTTTCTTCTTCTTAAATTTGTCATCCACATCTAACTTGCTCTTGCCAATGAAAAAATTCAACCCCGGAATTGGCTTAAAATCGGCATTCATATACTTTTCGTCGTCCATCACACAGCAGCCATATTTTGTCAGCATCTTCTCGTAGAGCTTCCGTGCCCGAGTTTTAACCGTCGATTGGTGCCGCTCATCGTGATTTGGTAAGTTTTCTACCTTGTATGTATGTAGTCCAGCTCTCTTTTTTGGATTCTGGACGTAGCTCTGCGACATGCCGATATTTTCAGCCGAATCGCGGCTTGAGACGTTTGGATTTGCTTTAATCACCTTCACTTGCTTCACCTTTCCCTTCGCCTTTTTGTTCTCCGGTTCCGGTTTCTTCCAGTTCCTTTGCCGTGGTTCAACGTCAACTGCTCTTTGAACCGCTTCAAAACTCTGGAGACGGTTGAATGGTGAATGTTCAATATTTTTCCCAACTGCCGGTGCGACGGCGTGAAATGTCAAAGTAATCGGATATCTCCAATGGCGGCGGCTCTTTCTCCCTCTTCAGCTAGAGAGTTTGTCCAGGCTCTCTTGTTTCGTCTACCCAGTTCGCGCGTTCTCTCAGAAATCGACAGAGCATGCAAAAAAATGAGAGTTGAGTCACCGAACTTAGAATAAAACGGTTTATTTCGGCGACACTACAAGAACGCAAATATTCTCATTCCGTTTGTCCTACCGAGATACCTAGAGGCAACGAATACTAATGCGTACATGCGAAATCAGTTTGAATCGTACACTCGTACGGTGTGCTCGCATTTTATCCCAGTGTTTTTTATATGCGTGCTTTCAATTGTAGCAGTCGACTTCGCTGGCGGGCAAACACGCGTCTCGAAGGGAAACATACGATTCTAATTGTGTTGGTGTGTTTCTCTGAAGGGCGTGTCTTAGATAATTTCGTGGCACTCGTCCAAGGCACGCGTATTGTGTGTTCCTCTCTACCGATTAGATGATGCAAAATCGCCAGAGAGATCGTAACGATCCTTCTGTCGATTTGAGTTACCTCTCTACCGATTCATGTTAACTGGGATGTTGCAGATTTTGAGGTTCTCCTTTCTAACTTTTTCGCTTAGAAAATTTGTATGGGCCCGGCTAGTAAACTAACAAAAGGCACTGTGACTTGAGCGCTTGGAGCTATTTCTCTCCAAGATGCAGCAAAATCAGCTGATCGTCGTGTTCTCAGACGAGAAACTTTTTTCGATTGATCCTAAGGCTAAGAATGTTCCAGAGAATGTGAATTTCAAGTTTACTACCAGGCATCCTACCATAGTTTTGGTATTGGAAGGGGTTAGATTGAAGATGTCTTTTGTTTTCATTAAAGCTGAAGTAAAAGTTAGAACTAAAATCTACGTGGTCATTTTGAAGAATCAGATGCTTCCGTGGAATCGGGCAAACTTCGGTGAACCCGAAAATGTTGTTTTCCAACAAAAGATGGAGGCCATACCATACCTCAAAAGGACGCTAAACAGGCTGGAGGCAAATTTGAAGTTTTAATCAAAGAATCGTAGGCCTCCGAGCAGTCCGAATTTGAGCTCCTTCGAATCTTTGATATGGGCCTTTGTTAAAACGAAGACCTGTGAATCCTCTCACCCAAGTGTCGATTCTCTGAAGACTCCCTGAGGCGTGGGCTTCAATGTCAAAGGCATATATTTCAAAAGTATGCCCACGATTCAGATCTCGCCTGGAGAGAAGTTGAGTGCGAAAGTGGACACATCGATTGATTGTTTTTCAATATGTTTATCTATATACCTGAATGTGTGTATGTATGTACCATGGGTGCACGGATTCACCGCAGTTTCTGTCTATGTTTGTGTTCACATGCATTCTTTAGACTATTAAGTTCGACAAATCTCCAATACTCCACTAAAAACAACGATTCACAGCAAAACATGGTCAAATCGAAAAATATAGAATAGATCATCGATAAAAATCTTCATGGCTCAATTTTTTCATATAAAAAGCATTGAGAACCTGATATCGGACTCAACGCTGTATTCATCCCGGTCCAGAATTAAGAAAGCAGACAACAAAGTGCATTATCTTAATCTTACAGTTCGATGTTTTATCTTTACTGTGACTAATTTTAATCATTTGACCTACTCCAATAAAAACCCTCGTTAAGATAGCACAAAGTTCGACATATCGCAGGTTATCAGCTCGCTTCGTTACAACCCAAATAACCTTGAATGGCATAACTTTCTTACCGAGCATGCTTCACGAATTAGTAGGAATGTCCCAAGTGTTTGTTCAAAAAATATCCCCCTGTTCGGGGAGCATCGACTTAAGAATGCTTCTCACGAGGTGCCGTAAAACTCACAAACTTTGGCGCGATAAGATAAGACGTGTAAATCTCGTCAGCCGTTTCAAAGTTGCCTCAAGTTGTTGAAGTGTCTCTCTCTGCAGCTATTTAGACTTTGTCCAACGAGGAGCGATCATTAATCTGGCTGTCTGGCGCATGTGGAACGAATGAGCTGTCCCAGTCCAAAACCCTTGTTTGTCCAAGTAATTAATGCCGGGGCAGGCACGGTAGCCGCGTGGGGCTTAGGAATTATTTTCCCAAGTGATCCACCTCTAATTATCGCACCCATGTCTGTTTGATTTATCAACCTACCCGAAGACAGCAGCTCGTATTGACTTAAAATTTGCATCAACTTCTCGTCAATCAAAACGCCTTAGGGGATTTTGAGATATCAATATTACGGTATCTGTCTTGATTAAAAAATATTTTCAAAAGTACAAACAAAAATGTCATGTTAAAAAATAATTTAATCAATTTTAAAGTATATAATGTTTCTCATTTTTTGTGAAATTTTCAATTATTTAAAATATTAACAAAAAATATAGAGGTCTATACCTTTGACCATCGACAGCATCATAAAATGCATCTAGTTTCGCATGATAAATTACACGGTGAATTGAGGTGGCAAAACTGGTTTCTCGTACCAAAATTGATTCGATTACAAGCTAATTACGACTCTCATAAGAGGTATCTGGTTTTTACCTGCTGACAGGTACGTCTAATTCTTGCTCGAATAAATCAGTCATCACTGCAAACTTGTGATACAATTTCAGTTTTACTCTTTTGTGCGGATGTTATTTATTCGTCGTATCAAACCATGTCATAACATTTAGGATCACATGATCACACAAACGTCATGGTTTCAATTGATCGTCAATGGAACTTTTTTTTTCTATTGGTTCTCGTCAAACTAATCAATCCGAATATCGCCAGCGTCTGCTCTTTGTGCAGCTTAATCGATTTTTAATTTACCCATAATTGTCGCCAATTCAGAGAATGTTGTCAGTAGATCGGTTCGCTATGTTCGTTTTGCTCATGCTTGCTATGTGCGAGTAATTGATGCCTTTAATCTGGGAAACCTCGCTTTTTATGAGATAAATTCACATGGATACAAGAGATCGAACTATATAAAGGGTGATACGGTCAAAATTTGGTCAATATCAAATTGACGTATTTCTTTCGATTTTGCATTTAAAAACCTGAACATCCCTCATTTTGAAGGTGTTTGTGTGTGTGTAGAATGTTGCTCCTATTTTGATTTTGGAATTCACTCTTCAGTTGTCAAAATGTCGTCCAAGGAAGAAGAGCAGCGTATCAAAGTTTTGCTCGCCCATTGCGGAAATCCGAGCTACTCGCACGCAAAGCTGGCAAAATCGCTAAAAGTTGCCAAATCAACCGTTACAAATGTAATTAAAGTGTTTGGGGAACGTTTGTCGACAGCCAGGAAGTCTGGATCGGGGGAAATCGAAAACCGAAAGCCGCTGAGACGACAAAAAGAGTTGCCGGTAGTTTCAAGGGAAACCCTAACCTCTCTTTCCGAGATGCCGCAAATAAGCTGAGTGTATCGTCTACAACCGTGCATCAAGCCAAAAAACGAGCCGAACTATCGACTTACAAGAAGGTAGTGACTCCAAATCGCGATGATTAACAAAATACGACGGCCGAAGCGCGATCCCGGAGGATGTACACGAAGATGCTGACGAAGTTTGACTGCGTGGTAAAGGATGACGAAACCTACGTCAAAGCCGACTACAGGCAGCTTCCGGGACAGGAGCTTTATACGGCAGTAGGAAAGGGAAAGAAGATATTTTCAAGCACATGAAACTGCCAAAGTTCGCGAAGAAATATCTGGTTTGGCAAGCCATCTGTACCTGTGGCTTGAAAAACAACATTTTCATAGTTTCCGGGACTGTCAACCAAGAAATTTACGTGAAAGAGTGTTTGAATAAACGTCTGCTGCCTTTCCTGAAGAAACACGGTTGTTCCGTACTGTTTTGGCCGGATTTGGCATCTTGCCATTACAGTAAAAAGGCCATGGAGTGGTACGCCGCCAACAACGTGCAGGTGATTTCCCAAGGACAAGAACCCTCCCAACACGCCAGAGCTCCGCCCAATTGAAAAATACTGGACTATTGTCAAGCGGAACCTAAAGAAGACCAAAAAACTAAGGACGAGCAGCAGTTCAAGGCAAATTGGCTTTCTGCGGCGAAGAAGGTGGACAAGGTGGCTGTACAAAATCTGATGGCAGGGGTTAAGCATAAGGCCCGGCAATTCGGATTTGGAAAAGCGGAAGCCCAACTGAATATTTTTTCCTGAATTTTATACTAATCCTACTTGAAAAAGAAATTTAATTTGTTTTTTTAAATAAAGGATTTCACCGATTTACACGAGTTTTCCCTTGACCAAATTTTGGCCATATCACCCTTTAGTTTGTAAACGTTAACCTCTCGTGTTCTCCCTCCTTACAGATATAACATCAGATCGCGATGTTTTATTCATTTTATTCATTTAAGAAAAATGAAAAATTCGGTTTTCCCATTTCATTTGGTCACCTCTTTTGAGGGTAAACAAATCGAAACTTTGAGGCACCTCTAATCAAATTTGATCGAGTTGAAATTTTGCACAGGTCAGTTTTTTGGGCCAATCTACAAAATGTATAGTGTCAGTTTTCGAAATTCGACATAACCCACCCTATTGGACACCTATTGTCGATAAATGATAGTTTGCCTTTAATGGGGGAGTAGGGTCTAACACTTTCAAAAATCGGTTTTTTTTAATTTTATTTTTTCATTGTAGAACATTTCAAGAATGTTTTGCCAAATTTTCAAGTCAATCGAAGCAAAACTGTAGAAATTATAGGTCTTTATCTCCTCTTATTTAATACTGCATAATTTTAAAAGCAGAAACTTCAAACGCGTTTTTCTCGAAAGCACAATTTTAAAGTCAGTGGACATCGTCATTTGAAAACTACTTCACCGATTCTTCTCAAATTTGGAATATATTTTCTACATATAAAATACCAAACCCCAACGATTTTCTTTTTTTTTTACTTTGGAGAGATTTTACAGATAAAAAATGGCGGATTTTTACGTGAAAAATCGTAGTTTTTACTTCAAACAGCCACAAAAATTTCATAAAAAATTATTTTAAGTTAAATAAAATCGTTGGGGTCAGGAAAAACATCTATTTGAAATATTTTGCTCTGATTTTTTGACTTCAGATGATTCTGTGCTGAGATACAGTGTCCACCGCAAATCCTGTTTTCTAAAAGGCATCCTCGAAAGTGCTCATTTTTCAATATTTTTCTACGAAAAAAACTTACTAAATGTTCTTTTAACAATGCTTTGTATAATGCAAAAAATTTGAATACATTTGTTTAAACGATAGCTCTAAAAAAAATTTTTGAAAATTGTGTTTTTTTACCCGTTAGACTAGGCTTACCAGATACTTTTTGAATAAAGCGGGACATTTCACGAAAAAAAAGCGGGACATTAAAGAAATTCTTAAAAAAGCTTAATTGTGTAGCCAAACCTTTTAAACGTTTACCCTCAGCCTTCAGTCAAAGTTGTTCATAGAGAGTACACAAAGTTTTTCTTAACGCGGATTGATTTTGCTCAGTTTTTTTTTACACGTGATATTGAACGGTTGTCGCGAATTAACACGTTATTTTAGAGAGAGAGAATGTTTCAAGTCGTACATGTAAACGGCGGATTTGATAGCGGATAAAAAACCTTGTGTAATTTGTATAAAAATAAGTTTGTTGGGTAATTTGTTTAAAAATTTGAAAACTCAAAAAAAAACTATCATCTTTATATACTTTGGACAATTGAGTCGGAAAAGGTGGTGTAAAATATAGGGCAATTTAATTAGAACTCCGGCAAAAAAAATAATCCCTTTAATTCTATAATCTACAATTATTTAGAGGCAACTTTAACAATTTTCTCTTCATACATTGATTAAGCGTTCTCCAAGAACACTTAACTGAATCAGAATCTAACTGTAATGCTAAGAGCTTAAGTGTTATTCAGTATTGTCTTATATAAACTATGAAAAATGCTGCTTATTTTTAGAAAAAAGACGTATTTGAATGATTTTCTGTTCATCACAGAATTCAAATTGAGACAAAAATTTAATTTTTTCCAGTGTTAGTTTGTAAAAGTTTTCCAAGAAAAAAAGCGGGACATTTTGAGGAAAAAGCGGGACAGCGGGACATTCAACAAAAAAGCGGGACCAATGGCAACCCTACGTTAGACCCCCCTCCGCCCTTTAAATTTTCAAACGTTTTCATTTGATTTTTCATTAAATACAGAGTTTGTTGCAACTTACCCCTTTTTCTAGTAGGGTGAAAATCGCATGTTTTTGAAAATTTAAAAATAACTGGTAAAACCAATAATTTTTCTGACTACGACAATTTGGTGTCCCATCAACCTTAAAACTTTAGATGCACAAAAGGATTGATTATCTGTAGGCATTAAGATTTTAGAAGCCATTGAAGTTGAAAAATGTTGAATGTTGCCCCAGTTGACGGTAGGAATCATGTTTCATTTAGCAAAAATGACTCGTAAATCAAGTGACATATGGTAATAAGCTGTTTTTGCCTCAGCCGCAATGCTGAACGTCATAAACTATCCATAATCATCAATTTTCTATGATTCCGTGTGTTCTAAGAAATTCGTTGCTGCAAAAATTACCTCCGAAACATTGCTTCAACAAAGTTTGCTTGTTAACTGATCGCTACTGTACAATTTGCTTAAGTCATTTGAATCAATTTAAGAGTCAGTTCTACACATATAACAGCATAAACGCCAGTCCATTCAAGACGTTGAGTCTTAAATTGATTCGCATCCAAAATTTCAATCAACTGCGTCCACCAATTGTGTCCAATTACGCTTAACGCCAGCTACTGTCTTCTACAGACAATTTTCAACATAGCCCATGTGACTTCCAGCATCATCTTCTTAGAAGATCGCGCGAGAAAAAAAAAACAAAATGATAACATTCAAATGAGAACCGAAGTGATGGGGCGGCATTCAAACGCAAACAAGTTGATAAAAATCACGCTCAACTGCAATCCTTTTAACAAGTTTATTGCGTTCCTTTGTAGGTAATGTTTGCGGAATATTGTCAATCAAATTATTGACGCAAAGCCTTTATGGGGTAGTTTACTTACGATGCACTGAACTGCAAAGTGCATCCTGTTTTTGTATTTTCAAGCGCATACCGAATGTTAATTGTTTTATTTGGTTTGCTTTCAAAAAACGTTGCATGTTTGTATTTTTTTTTTCTTATGACTAGATACTCAATCGATTGTTACAGCCAAAATCGAATTTGTTACTATGTAAATAATGTTTCTCCGATAAACAAGCCCCTCAATTCGTTACCCCAATCGACAAAGAACGATCGCAAATAGTTGCACAATCACTCAGAGCTCGCCCGACATGGACGTCACAATCGTCACCTACGCTAGTTATTTAGCTATGAAGCTGGTCTAAATAGGTGACGGTCTCGGAGCTCAGCTCAGGAAGCAAATATTTTTGCTCATATCGGGCGCCAAAACGCGCCCCCGCGAAACGGTTCTTAAAATAGTCCATGAATTTGCACCATTTGCAATGGGACGGCTACAATAACAGATCAATTAACACGTGTCGAATGTTTGGTCTCATGTATTTTTTTTTCTATCTATTTCTCCATCAGGCGACTTCGGTCGGTACCAAGGATTCCAGTTCGCGCTACATCTGATGGCTGCCTTAACGGCTGGCCTCCACATGTTGTCTCTAGTGACGGTTGCAGCCGTTCCGGAACATCGGTGTTTCATTGATGGCCTCGATACGGTTAATGGAAGCTACGCGGATCACTCGTTTGATGTCCTCAAGGAGTACATACCATTGACAAGCGACGGGAGCCTGGATAGTTGTTCCATGTATACCAGCGGCAACCAAACCGTGCCTTGCGTATCCTACATGTGGAGCAGCGAATACTACAAGTCATCCCGGACGATCGAATGGGAGCTGGTTTGCGATCGACGATGGATGGGAGCCCTTGCTCAAACAATTTACATGTTGGGCGTTTTCACCGGTGCCGTTTGGCTGGGTGGCCTAGCAGATAAAGTCGGGCGGAAAAAAGTTTTCTGCTGGTCCGGTCTGCTGCAGTTGATACTCGGAGTGGCCGTTGCATTTACACCGGAATACTACTCGTTCCTGGTGATACGGTATCTGTACGGAATCTTTGGAAGTGCCGGAAGTTATATTACCGGGTTTGTGCTAACGATGGAGCTGGTGGGACCTAGTAAACGAACACCGTGCGGCATTACATTCCAGGCGATGTTTGCCTTCGGTATCTGTCTGGTTGCCGGGTGGGGTGCCATCATCCATGATCGACAAATTTTACAGGTAAGGAGGAATCGAAGTCATCGAAGCTTCATTACGATTGTTTCCGAGATTAAAAATCTTTGGGTATCAAATAATAACATCAGATTATAGTTATATATGTTTTTGGAAGATTTTCCTTTCCCCCAGGTTGATACTTCGGGCCCATGTACGTCTACCCCTTACTTCCATCTGGAGCCAATGACCTTGATTCCCCTCAAAAGCATGATGAAACTTTACTTTGAAACCGTAAGGTCTCCACGACAATGCTCATAGACAAATGTCTTCAGCATGTCCTCATGTGTGGTCTCTCTTCAAATCGCATTAGGTCATCCCAATCCGAAAAAAAGCGGCCCAGACATTCGACAGAACCATGTAAAGCCGAAGATCGCTAAGCCGAACGGTTTAATAGGCCGAAGGATGTTCGGCCGACGAGGACAATAGACCGAATGGGACCGAATGAATATTTTTCGACCGAATGTTCATCAGGCCAAATGGATATGAAGCCGAATGGTCGTTGAACCGAATGGTTGTTGAGCCGAATATTCATCAGGCCGATTAAAGGCTAGGCCGAAAGGATGCAAGGCCGATAAGACATTTTAACGCTTGCCGACATGGCCGAATGGCTGTTAGACCGAAAGATCGTTAATCCGAATGGTCACTAGGCCGATATCAGTTAGAATGGATACTAGGCCGAAAGGATGGTAGGCCGAATAGATGCTCAAGCTCACACTCACTGGTCCAAACGTTGAAAAACATCCATTCGGCTTAATGACTATTCGGCCTATCGTCCATTAGGCCTGATGATGATTCGGCCTAATATTCTTTCGGTGTAACGTCCATCGGCCGAACAACCCACTCAGCCTAGTGTCCTATGTAAATATTAGACCTACCACTTCCACCGGCGTGTAAGAGAATCCCTTTCTAAGCCTTAGGGCGGCACGCTTATCAATGAAATATTGCAGGGAGCTTCCAGAATAGACTCAGAAAAACCCAATCTAAGCACTTCTCAACTCAGACTATATCTTACACCAACTATTGACTGTTAAATGATCGATTAACTAGAGCGCGGTACCTTTTGGGCCAAGCCCTGTCTAACGCTACTGATGATGGTTAATGTCTCTCTACTGTAGCAATCTACTAAAGGCCCTGCGGACGTGATGCCTGGTGGGTATTCGTCTGGGCCTCAAGCTTTGGAATATGAGATCGACAGACAGTCACCGGTAGGCCATGTAGCGATTATTCAAAGGAGGTTTTGGATGGTTGGTAGAATCCTAAACCAGGAATTCTTGTCCCAAACGTAGGGGTCCTGTTCCAATTAGAAAACGGGCATTAGCGCAGGTCTTTTGGCAAGAGCGAAATGGCGGTTTTGGCGGTGGATTGGTGTCTGGCTATAATTTGCACTTATTGGTTTTAGTTTCTTATGAACACCGCGATAGTTTTTAGCTAAGTGAGCCAGCACCAGCCAGCCGCCTTTGACCGGCCTTGAACCGAGAGTTCGGGTCGTTGCTCTCGCCTCGCTATCGCATCTCCCTCTTCGTTCCGAGGTGACTCAGTAGCAATAAACTTTCCAAGTTGGCTCTCAGGTTGTGGGTTGATCAGGCTTTATGGCTGCATGGTGTTGGTGTGCATGTTGATAAATCAACGCTTCGAAGGCCGAATTTTGAGGAAAGACTTCGTACAACCAGTCACTCACTGCGATACTCTAATCATCACTCAAAAAGCTTCTTTTAACCGCGATTGATCTCTATCACATCGATAGAAGTTTCATCTGATGTTTACACCTATTCGGTCAGATAACAATCCATTCGGCCTAAAGTCCATGGCTTTCGGCCGAATAATCCAGCCTCATAAAACGACGAAAGTCGCTCTTCTCAGTAGGTTTTTCCTGTCCGCGTTAAGTTCAGCTTTAAGCTTTAAGTTTGTTACCGATCGTATTTATGGAGTCTTGAGTTTGTGTTCGTTTCCCACTATACTTAGGGTAGACTTATTTTGAATTATATTTAAATTTATACAACTTAAGTGTTATACTGTCTGTAGTGAGGGGTTTGTCTGTAGTGTTGTATAAATTTAAATATAATTCAAAATGAGTCTACCTTAAGTATAGTGGGAAACGAGCACAAACTCAAGACTCCATAAATACGAACGGTAACACTCGACAATTTCGTGGCCAAACAAATTCCTATACGGGCTAAATCCTGTTGAGGAATGCTTCGTTGTATTTATGACGTATTCTACTTCTGATATTCGCGTATCCCATATTCGCTGATCGGTTTTAACGTATGTTTTAATACAGGTCTGAATGTTACGATTGAGTCTCTCGACTGGGTTCGCTTGAGAGTGATGTCTCGCGTTAGCCCAATGTTTCACCGAATTCTTGTCTAAGAAACTCTTGAATTCGCGGCTCATAAAGCATGAAGCATTATCCGAAATAATTATTTCAGGAACGGAAAATTTTCGAAACCATTGATCTTCGATGATCTTAATGGCACTACTCGATATTTTGCGAACCGGTATCATTATTGTCCATTTCGAAAACAAATCTAACAGCACGAGTAAATGAGCATTACCGGACTTACTGCGCGGAAGGGATTGTATATAGTCAATTGACAAAATCTGAAATGGTTTTGTGACTAGCCTTTGTTTCCCCATTTCAGTCTTCTTTGACGTGTTCGCGGGAATTAACGATTTACAAATTTCGCAGTTTTGAACATATTTTCGCGCGGTGGCTGCCATCTTCGGCCAGAAATACAATCTACGAAGTTGATCTAGAGTTTTCTCGTAACCTGCATGCATGAATTCGTCATGATCTTTTTCAACACGTTGTCTCGCGATTTAAGTGGCACACAGATTTTCCATTCGTGGGTGTAATCTAGAACGTCATTACGCGTAGGTACGAACTTTAAAAGTTTTCCCTGCTCTGTTTTGTAATCCAATTTTTCATCTGGGTTTTCCTCAACTTTCGCGACCATCTGTGTGTACCACAAATCAGCGGTGTTGGAGACATCTAAGCTCTCAACAGCCCGCGATAGTGCATCGGGCACTATGTTGTCTTTTCCGCGACGATGTTTGATTGTGAGATCATAGCCCTGTAGCTCTATGCTCCAGCGGCTAAGTCTCGATGAAGTTCTCCATTTCCCTTTCATTATGCAGACAGCACGGCTAGACCTTCTTTTCAGAAGCAGCATAAGCTTGCTGGGCTGGGGAAAGTTTCTGAGAGAAGTATGCTACGATTCTCTCTCCATCCTCATGTTGCTGTGTCAGGATAGCTGCTATCGCTGAATCACTAGCATCGCTCTGTATTTGGAAAGCTTTTGAGAAATCGGGGTTACATAAAATAGGAGCAGAAATCAGACTCTCTTTTATGTTAATAAAAGATCGCTCTGCTTCCTCACTCCACACAATGGATTTAGGTTTCTTACGTAGGAGGTTCATGAGAGGAGAGGTTAATACACTGAAGTTGTGAATGAATCTCCTATAGTAGTTAGCCATTGCCAAGTAACGCCGTAAGGCTCGAATTGAAGTTGGCCGTTCGTAATTTACGATCGCTTCAATACGGTCCGGGTTTGGTTTTAGGCCTTCGGGTGTCAGTAAATATCCTAAGTAAGGGAGTTCATTCATACAAAATTTTGACTTGTCTATATTAATCGATAAATTTGCTGATTTCAGACGGCTAGCTACTTCCTCTAACGCACGGACATGGCCTTCGAAAGTTTCGCTTACCACGACGATATCGTCGAGGTAAACGAAGACTTCCGGCTCCATCTCGCCATACCCTAGAACGATATCTAGACATCTTACCAAACTGGATGCTGAGTTGACAAGACCAAACGGGCAACGGGTGTATGAGAAGAGCCCCCTCCCCAGCACGGCAAAAGCAGTGTACTTGCGCGAGTTTGGTTCGAGGGGTATTTGAAGAAAAGCTTTCGTTAGATCGATTGTCGACAAATAGGGGAAAAGTTCATATAACGCCCCATGTGGCTAATACGCGCCACCCTTGTTTTGAAGAATCTGAAACATTTTAAGCCTGCAAAATATTACCAATTTGTTCTGAATGCTGTGATTGGTCATGGCAAGTATGAATTTTTCCTTAAAATGCTTCTGTGTCGTGATAATTTCACAATTTAGGTTTTTCTTCATTTCGATCTAAATTTCAAAACACTTTCAATAAGGTGTCACCAAGCAGAGAAAAACGAATAAGACAATATTTTCTGACACATCGATAGAGGAGAATCTAAACTACGATTTAATGCTAAAAAATTATACCGAACTCGCTATAGTATGCTTTTTATGGGTATGTTTTATCACGGCCCATGCGCTCGTTATAATGCGCCAATCGTAGTAAGCTGAAAATAGTATCCGCTCCTGGTGCGGAAGAGGGTAAGCGTCTCTCTTCGTACGCTCATTGAGCCGCCTGGCGTCAAGACACAGTCTTATTTCCCCTGAGGGTTTGATAACCGGAACTGTGGCCAGTGACCAATCGCTATTACTCTTCTCTACAACTCTCTCTGCTAAAAGCTTATCCAACTCTCGATTTATTTTCTCCTGCATATGCGGTGAGGTTGGGTATGGGTTTATTCGGATAGGTGGTAAATGTTTGAATTCGTCTGCTATTTCGATCTTATGAGAAATAAATGGTGTTACACCGAGGGGTTCTCTCTCGATGGCAACTTTGAACATTTTCTTTATGTTCTCTAACTGAGCTTTCTGAGAATTAGTGAGTTGAATTTCTTGTTTTGTTGTAGCTATCTCATCGATTTCGAATAAGTGATCATCAATAAGTAGGACGGATATTAAAAGCTTGCCAGAACTCGGCTCCCACTATAAATCTTCGATTAAGTTGTGGTGCGATTAACGTTGCTATAACTTTAATTTTGTTATCGAATTCAAAAGGTAAATCAACACAACCGATCACAGGCAATGATTTCCAAGATGCGTTGAGTAAGGTAGTTGAACTAGAATGGGTTTTTAATTTAAGCTGTTTCAATAATGAATCAGATCCTAGGCCTAGAACAGAGCATTGTGCTCCACTATCTAGCAGTCCTATCCTTTCACTTCTCCTCCTAATATTTTCACACGAACAAATGGCCGTGCGTCTCCATTCTGGTAGGGGAACATGCCCTATTATGCGCCACCTAAGCGAATCGCTGATTTTCTATGCATTCCACGTACAAATTGTGTTGAAAATGGGTGCAATCGTCGAAGAAAAGTGTTTTCTATAAATGCCTATGATATTTTATTACTCAAATTGCTATAGCTGCTTCAAAAACTTGATTTTCAAAAACCATATTCAAAGCCACAGAACAAAACTGTGTTGCAAATACGCGCCGCTGTGTATTCAATATGCGCCTAGCAGCCGAACACACCCGAAAGCAGCCGAAGACCAAAAACACACCAATACTTACAGACACTTTGACTGAAAAGAAAATCAAAATGGACTAATCCAAATTTTGAAAAAAATTAAAAGTAGATTTTCTGGGCTGAATTAACGCTCAAAATATGGTTTAGACTTTTTCTTCATTTTCAAATGAAAATTGGCCTTTTTGAAAAATTAATGCTATTTTCAGCCTACTACGATTGGCGCGTTATAACGAGCGCATGGGCCGTGATAGAACATACCCATAAAAAGCATACCTTTGCGAGTTCAGTATGATTTTTTAGCATAAAATCATAGTTTAGATTCTCCTCTATCGATGTGTCAGAAAATATTGTCTTATTCGTTTTTCTCTGCTTGGTGACACCTTATTGAAAGTGTTTTAAAATTTAGATCAAAATGACGAAAAACCTAAATTGTGAAATTATCACGACAAAGGAGCATTTTAAGGGAAAATTCATACTTGCCATGAACAATCACAGCATTTAGAACAAATTGGTAATATTTTGCAGGCTTCAAATGTTTCAGATTCTTCAAAACAAAGGTGGCGCGTATTAGCCACATGGGGCGTTATATGAACTTTTCCCCTAGATAAATATAATTCATTCAAATCGGGTTCGTTTTGATAATCGCTTTCAGAAAAAGGTGAAAAATTGTTCATTTCACAGCTTTCAAAAGTGTCTGTAATTGGATGGATGTTTGAGGGATTTGGTTCTGAGTGGTCAACTTGCCCTCTCAGGTTGATCTCGTTGCGTTTTTTTGACAAACTGGACAGAAACTTGTAAGCACACCGTGGAATCCACATAGCCTACAAAACTGTTCTCTAGCCTGAGGGCATATTGCAAAATAATGTCCATATTCTCGACAATTGTAACACACCCCCATGGATGGTCGTTTGTTATCATCTACAAGCTTTTGCAACGTGCTTTCACTGGATCCTTCCATGACTGACTGATCTTCTTTCTTCTCTACTACGCTTTTTCTTCTATCTTCATACTGTTTTCGCGATTTTTGTTCCCATTCCGATTTCATTTTCGGTTTTTGATTCTGTTGGAAATTTGAATTGTGAAAAACTCTGGTTTGATTAGATTCGGATCTATTTTTATCTTCTGCTGTATATATTTCATTGACTTCTCTCGAACGCGGTATGTTAAAATTTTCTTTGGGTTTTGAATGAAGATACCAATTATTTTCATCGATTATTCTACCGTATCGCTTTAGCTTAGCCAGAGTGCGAATATTAGCGCCTGTCATGGCATTCTTGTACTCATGACGAAGATTCCTCCAAATAATGGCGAATCGTCTTCGTTCAGAAAGAGGCTTGATCATAGAATTGAAAATTTTAATCATATCGTGGAAGAAGTCAATGAATTTTTCCCCCCGGCCTTGCCTTCTGTTGGAAGCTTGCAATTCCAACTGAAAGTCCAAGTCCGGTGGCAGAAACTCACGCTTTAGCTCACGCTTCAGTTGAGACCAGGTTCTATACTCACATTCCCGCTACCAAGATGTCATCCAAATAACAAAAAACTTTGTCAATGCCTTGCAAAATTTCTAGACAAATCTAAAGAGCAAAACATTTTTGATCCAGCCAGAGCAGCGAATAAATCCAGGGCAAGAGGTAAAGGGTACCTAAGTATTAGGTACTATCACCTTATTGATAGACACCTTACAGTCAATGACTAAACGTTTGTCTTTATCTTTTTTTACCAAAATAACCACCGGTAAAGCCCACTCACTGGCCTGCACAGGTGTGATCACTCCCTCTTTCTCCAAGTTATCCAAATATTCCATTACTCATGGCCTCAAACGTAAAGGAACTCCATAAGCTATCTTAAAAATCGGTCGGTCATCCTTCGGAATCAAATCTCCCTCAAAACCTTTAATTGCTTTAATTAATTGCTTATTGCTTTTCTTGTGTACACTTTCGATGCCGTAACATTGTGGGAAGTGCCGCTCGGAAGATACGGGATAGTATTTACTTCTGTAGTCCTAACTGCTCTGAAATTTACGCTAAAATTATACAAATGAATCAATTATCATCTAGCTCATCTATAATTTCTGCTATAAGCGCGGAGCTCAAAATAACCGTGCAGAGTGCTGTGGCAACGGAGATGCAGGTAATAAAAAACGAGTTCAAATCGGTTACTGCTGCAATTGAGGCTTCTCAAGACTTTCTATCTTCGAAGTTTGAAGAAATTCAAACCGACTTCAAAGATTTGAAAGTCGAGAATGAGAACCTCAAGAGCGAAGTTTCCGATTTGAAAAGCTCTCAGGCATTACTTACGAACAAAGTGCATAAGTTGGAAGTTAACTTGAATAAAATCAATAATGACTCAATATCTAAAAATGCTATGTTTTTTGGGATTCCATCTACCAACAACGAAGATACTGTTGAGCTAGTTTGCAAAACATGTCGTACATTTGGGTTTGATATTAAACCGGATCAACTTGAAAACGTTACCAGATTGTACTCTTCGAAAAAAACTGTAGATCGTTTAGCACCTATAAAAATAGTTTTCAAGGATATTTCAGTTAAAGAAGCTCTATTTCTTAAAAAAAAAAACTTTTGGTAAACTAAGTTCTTCAACAGTAGATCCGAACTTTGTAATTGATGGTAAAAGTTTCAACGTTACCCTTCGAGACGAATTAACTTCATTTTCTATGGAACTTTTGAACGATCTTCGCGAGTCTCAAAAAATTTTAGGTTTGCAATACGTTTGGCCAGGTAGGAGAGGAGCAATACTTGTAAAGAAAGATACTAATTCTAAACCTGAAATAGTTAAAGATAGAAATGATCTGGCTCGGGTGAAGAGCAAATATCTGGCGAACTCTGAAGTCAATGTTTCACTATCTAGCCATTTGACACCATCCCCTAAACGTAAAAGATCATAATCTACACACATTTGTTTATTATTTTAATATAAAAATTTTCTAGTTTTTCTCTTAACATATTTGTAATTCATCCAAAATGGATCAAGTTATTAATAAATATCATGTAACTGTAGACGATTTCAATTCTTCAGTTCAAATCAATCATCAAAATAATTTGTGTATCTTTCAGTGGAACATTTGTAGCATGAATAACTTTGAAAAATTCGACAGCATTTTGCAAACTGTTGAATCTATAAATGCGTGTATTGATGTGATTGTTATAAGCGAAACGTGGTTGAAGGAAGAAAATTGTTCGTTGTATAACATACCTGGATATAATTCATATTTTTCATGTAGAGAGCAGTCGTACGGAGGCCTTGCAGTGTACGTTAAACAAAATTTAAACTGTAGAGTTACAAAAAATTTATATCTTGAAGGTTCCCACTGCATTGGCATTGAAATAAAAATAAAAGACCAAATTTTCGATGTGTATGGTGTATACAAACCTCCATCGTTTCCTGTTATGAATTTTTTTCCAATTCTTGAAAATTTGTTGTCTTCCGTTCCCCAGAATCACTCTTGTTTCTTGGTTGGTGACATCAACCTACCTGTTAACATGACTAGCAATAGTAACGTACAAAAATACATATCACTTTTAGAATCCTACGGTTTTGTATGTTCGAACACACTGTTCACAAGACCCAGGAGTAAAAATGTTCTTGATCACGTTATTTGCAAGCACAGTGATTTAGCACTCGTTAGAAACGACACTATCGGCAATAATATTAGTGACCACTCTCAAGTTATTACGACTCTAAGATTGTTCTCAAATAAATGTAAAACTATTCTGCATAAAAATATCATTGATCGTGCAAGATTAAACAGTTTATTCTCTGATTACCTTAAAAGTGTACAAATTATCGAAAATCCTGAGAATTGTTTGAAAGAAATATGTACCGTTTACGATAGACTAGTATCGGAATGTACCAAACAAATAACACGAGAAATGAAATTGAAAGGAAAGCCTTGCCCATGGATGTCTTTTGATCTATGTACATTAATCAAAATAAAAAATAATTATATAAAACGTTTAAAACGGAATCCCCAAGATTCACACTTACAAGAAATGTTAAAACATATCTCTAAGAAGGTAGAACAATGTAAGAAGAAATGTAAAGCTTCCTACTATGAAAATTTGCTCAGCAACACAACAAGCTCCAAAGTGTGGAAAGGCATTAACTCAATTTTAGGAAAAGGTAATTCTAATAATGGAATGAAACTTAAAGTTAATAATATCCTTCTCGAGACAAACCCCGAAGTATGCGAAGCTTTTAACAATCACTTCACGAAAATTGGTAAAGATCTAGCAACAACTATTCATAATGATCCTGAATCTGACCCGTTATCCTTTACTAATCGTGTCTCTAACTCCATTTTCCTATATCCGGGAACAAAAAACGAAGTGGTCTTAATTATAAATTCTCTTAAAAACAAAAAATGCTGTGGCCACGATCAGATCCCTACTTACTTATTAAAGGGAAACTGCGATGATTTCTCTCGAATTCTTTGTCAATGCTTTAACAAAATCGTAGAAACAGGACAGTATCCTGACTTTCTCAAAATAGCAAGAGTCGTACCAATTTTCAAGGCAGGAAACAGTCTTGATGTTAACAACTACCGTCCGATTTCTACTTTAAGTATTTTCAGCAAAGTATTTGAAAAAATGTTGATTAATAGGATGAATAAATTCTTGGAAGAAAATAATATCCTTTATAATCTACAGTATGGATTTCGAGCTGGTTCTAGCACCTCAATTGCTACCTGTGAACTTGTCGATACGATAATCGAAAACATAGATGCAAAAAACATAGTCGGGACTTTGTTTTTAGACCTAAAAAAGGCTTTTGACACCTTGAACCACGATATACTGTTAAAAAAACTAGATTCTTATGGGATTCGGGGAATTGCGAACGATGTTATTCGCAGTTATCTGTCAGGTCGAAAACAATATGTATCAGTGAATAATACCAACAGTTCTTTACAAAACATGAGCATTGGAGTCCCTCAAGGGAGTAATATTGGACCGCTGCTATTTCTGCTTTATGTCAATGATATCCAGAACATTCCCTTACATGGCATCCCAAGACTGTTTGCAGACGATACGGCCCTTTTTTATCCAGGGAAATGTCCTAGGCTCATTGTTAAGCAAATTGAAGAAGATCTTACAGTTCTTTTGAGATATTTTAATGCAAATCTTCTTACTCTAAATTTTCCGAAAACAAAATATATGGTGTTTCATTCAGCAAGAAAAATAGTTCCCAGTCATGAAGATCCTGTAGTCAATGATAACGTGATTGAGAAAGTTGTGAACTTCAAATACCTTGGGCTATTATTAGATGACACCTTATCATGGAAATATCATATAATGCAATTGGAAAGCAAGGTCTCATCACTGTGTGGAATCCTTTGGCGTATAAAGCAATTTGTGCCACGTCATGTCTTACTAAAATTCTATCACGCATTTGTCAATTCTATTCTAAATTATTTAATCATTCTTTGGGGAAGAGCATCTGTATCCCTACTAACACGCCTACAAACACTGCAGAACCGTTGCCTGAAAACAATATTTAATCTTCCATTACTGTTTCCAACTTTCCATCTTTATTCTGAAAGATCCCACAATATTTTACCCCTTACAGAAATGTGTGACTTACAAACCATCTTATTTGTGTTTGATAATCTTCATTCTTCAACTAATAGAAATATGAGCTTTACCATGGGAGTCCGAACCCATAATACCCGACAATCAAGTCATCTTCAGCGTAGTAGATCATCGACTACACTAGGTCAACGAAGAATCTCCTTCATTGGGCCTACCAAATATAATAGTTTACCCAATCGAATCAAAATCATCAACAGTCGATCCGCCTTTAAAACAAATTTGATACAATATCTCAAAGTAATTCATGTTCGTTAACCACCAACCATCGTATCAGTCATAGTAATTTTAGTTTTTTTGTTTACCTTTAAATATTTTATTTTAGTTCAGTTTTTTTTTAGTTTAGTTTTAAGACAGCCTTAGTTTTAATTTTTTTCTTCATATCTTTTAACCTTATTTTAATTTTGTAAATTTTTGTCGTATTCTGTGGATCTCTTAAAAGGATATATTTCCACTGAGATTCACACGTTAACGTAAATTTAGATATTTTTTCTCGTCCATTCCTTCGCATATAGCTTAAAAAAAAAATTTGGTTCCCAGCATGAGTAGAGTCTTGTTCGCGTTTTGTTATTTGTATGCTGTCGACATGCTGGGAACAGTAGCGTCCATTACCAGGGGACTCAATTGAGTTTTTTGGTGTGGGGGAGTGTGGCGGGCAATTTAAAGGTAAAAAAAAAAAAAAGAAATTGGACAGGAACAATCTTTATTGAACACATTCGAAAACATACGCTTAACCTCTTCCACAGTTTTATCTTCTTTCAACAAATGCACGCTTCCGCTAGGAAAATGATGTTTAGCGAAAATGTTCCCCCAATACTGGTACAAAACGTTCAACCATGTGCACCCTATCAATGGAATGAACTCGTTGTCGCATCGCAGTACTTTCAGATTTAATATATGTTGAAAATCCAAATTTTGCACTTTTATCTCAAATATTCCTAAAATCTGCAGCCTTTTACCATCAATAACAACTAATCTTTTGTTACATGGGCTTAACTTGTGATTCTTAAAATTTCTGAAAAATACCTCTTCAGAAATCACGCTTTCCGCTGATCCGCAATCTATTTCCCTTGTAAGACGTCTGTTTTCAATAAGAGCTTCAACATAACAAGGACCGTTTGACTTTGCCTTAGCGCTTGATGCAATTATAAGACAAGCCAATTCTTCATCGCTGTCTGTATCCAAATCCGCTTTCAAACGTTTAAAAATTGGAACAGGAGATTTAGGAGTATCTAAAAATTTAACGCTGTTTTGATTTCTCGTATCTCTGTTATTTTGTTTATGTTGATAGCAAAATTTTCTTGTGTGTCCTTTCTTTTTACAAAAAAAAACAAACGAAAACTTTATTGTCGTTATTAAAGCGATTTCTATTCGAAAAATTATCTCCACTCCTGCTTCGTGAAGAAAACGAACGATTTCTTAAACTGTTTCCTTCCCGGCTACGATGTCTACCTCTGAAAGCATTAGACGACATTGAAGATTAAACGCGATGATTATTGTGAAGCGAGAACCAAGACGTGAAATTTCTCCTTCTTTCTGCTCAGAAAACGAGTGCGAATCATAGCATGTTCATGATTCAGTATCAATTGCTCAGCTCTTTCAGCTGTCAAATCCTTTTCATTAAATAGTTGCTGCTGTAGTTCCTCATCATTTACACCTATCGCCAACATGTCTCGAATTCCCCTTTGTTTCAATTCTCCCAAGTTACATTTTTCCGCTAAAACTATGACGGCTAAAATGAAGTCTTCCGCCTACTCGTAATCACCTTGACGCCTAGTCCAAAATTCCTCGCTCTGAAGAATCTCCGTATCCGATTTATCAAAACGTTTTTTAAGTGCTTCCGTGATCTCCTTATACGTGAGATCTCGGAAGTTTCGTCCAGGAAATAGTTTTTTCAGCTCAGATTATATTTCCTGGTCACACATAGTCAGAAAGGAAACTTTGTATCTAGCTTCAGTATATTCATTATGTTCAACCAAATATGAACTTCAGTTGCTCAAGATACTGCGAAAAGGTACTGAACCAGGAATATATGGTTCCATGGTTGCAGTTAAAGCCATGATAATATGGTAAAATAAAATTCTGAAGTGTGCAAAATTTAAAAATGTGCAAAATTTAAAAATAATTTAAAAAAATTTCAAATTTGGCAAAAATGGAAAAAATAATATTGTAAAAATATGCCAAATATGGTTCTTGAGTGTTTCAAAATGATTAAGTATGAAAATAAAATGACGATGAAAAAGATGAAAATCAAGGAAAATATTACGTACCTGAACCACCCTAATGGACCAACTCTTACATCGATCTGCTCCGGTCGCAATGAAAAATGATTTTAAAATTTGTGATAAAATCACCACAATCCACCAAATCGTACAGGAAGCAGGTGATCCACATCGGCAAATGGCAATTCCGGCCAAAAAAAAGTAGCACAGCAAAATTCCCGGGCAGCAGCAACAACCGACACCAGCCAACAGCAGCAAGATCCAACAACAGCAACTCCAACGGCAACAACAACACCACACGAATTCAATCCTTTCTGATTGAACAAACAAAAAATCAGCAAACCCAACAAAATTCACTACCCCTCTGGGCAAACAAATTACAAAATTACGGACTTTCGAACCATTTATCCAAAAAATAATTTCACAAAATGAAAATTTTTGCTGACTCGACTTTACCACAGTTGATTTTTTCCTTATCACTGTGTGAGTGAAAGATGTCAAATTTCAAATGTCGAAGCGAAAAGAGAGAATAAAGAGACAATCGCAAAGCAAAATGGTACACGCATAAAAAAAATTTCATCTCGTGGCGAAAAAAAAAAGTTGTGGTGCACTCTCAAGGTAGTTGTTTAATTTTTTGCAAAATTGTCTAAAAAAATCACCTTGTTTTTGGGACAAATTCTTTCCACAATGTTTTGTTTAACAATTGTTCTGGACAAAAAAAAACCTTTTTAAGGAATTGTCAAATAAAAAAAATCACAGAACAATGGGTTTTCAAAAGGGTACAATACCTTATCTGAACAATGGATCCTTTGTTAAGGATAAACGTGGTTTTCAACAAAACTCTCGGTAAAACCGAGCACTTCCGTCGACCAAAAAATGATTTTTTTACGAATTTACAAAAATTCGTCCACCACACGCGAACTAAAATACTTTAAATCACCAACTTGTTGTAAAAAAAGAACTTATATCCTCGTCGCCAATTGTTTTAACATAAAAAATGGGGTTTAAGTTAGAGTGGTGGAGGTCGGACGGAAAATAAATAAAAACCGTGTGTTCGGGTTAACGATCCAAGAACTTCTGACCATATCATTTATTTCCCTTCTTGATACAAGGTATTATGTTCCCTTTGTTGATTGCTGTTCTCTCGTGATCGATTTCAAGCTGAGACTATATTATCCAATATTGTTTAAAATGCTACAGTTTCTAGAAGTCCATTACAGACGCACGGTTCATTTTGAAAGCGTGAGAGGACAAGTTGCATAGGAATCGCTTAGAAGTTCCGTTATCAACTTTTTTACATTTCAGAAGGCGCTGAAAGTTTCTAGATAACTTGTATGCAACATAGGCACGTTAAAGGCCCAAAACACCTTTTGTCAGCCAAAAGTGAACTTAGAAGTCCCATGTTTGCAGTTAGCGTCAAACTTTCGAGACGTTCAGTCGTGTTTTACAAGCGAATAGTAAATCGAAGTTTCACACGGGCTATTAATAACGCTTTCTATTTACCAATTCGGGTCAAGTGTCGCGACGCGAGCTCGCGCATTTCGATTCCGAGATGGCACGTCGCGAAAATACTTTTCGTATTGATTTCTCGAACATTCCAAAGCCTCCGGCTTACGAAGCAATACACAACTTTATCGGGCAGCAGCTCGAGCTAACACGTGAAAACGTAACTATGATTCAACCGAGCAAACGACATGCATGTGTGTTCGTAAAGTCTGCTTCATTTAATATTGGAACAAATTCTTTTGCTCATTGTGGCGCTCCTAGTGGACGGATTTGGAAACTTTTTTCACCCACGTGTCGGGAAATTCATTACCTTTCACCATGTATTTATGTCATAACACCAAACGATAGCATTTTGTAAACAACCGCCATGGAAGCCGAACGGAGAGATCAAATTGTGCACAGTTTTCTTACGAGTACGAGTACGAGAATTTCTTCGAAACAGCAATGAATAATTTTTTTAATTTTTTTTATGAAAGAGTAAAGAAAATGCTACATTTGTATGAAGAACAAATTATGAATTCGTTAATAAATGACTGAACACGCAATTGTTTGTGTTCCAATATTAAATGAAGCAGACTTTACATCCGTCGAACTTGGTCAGCACTTGGTCGTACAGCTTTCGAGCACGGATTCTGGCCACATTGTTCTGCTTCAGCGTCCGATTTGGCTGTTTGCTGGCTCGGAATGACCTTATTCCTTCCCGGAGACGAATTCGTCGCACTGTGCGTACTGTGAGCGGCCTGGAACTTATTGGCCAAATCGCGGTCTGAAAGATTGGGATTCCTCTTGACGGTCTTGATGACTTTCCCACGCAGTTTCCGGTCGACAGTTCCACTCCGACGCTTCGAATGCGGCTTCCGAGCCGTCGTCAATGTTTCCTTGTACTGCTTGATAACACGCCATACGGTATTTCTGGGCATTTTAAGCTGTTTAGCTAGCTTCGATGCCGACAACAATGGATTTTCAAGAAAACTGTGCACAATTTGATCTCTCCGTTCGGCTTCCATGGCGGTTGTTTACAAAATGCTATCGTTTGGTGTTATGACATAAATACATGGTGAAAGGTAATGAATTTCCCGACACGTGGGTGAAAAAAGTTTCCAAATCCGTCCACTAGGAGCGCCACAATGAGCAAAAGAATTTGTTCCAATATTAAATGAAGCAGACTTTAAAGGTCACTGACCTGGCACTTGCTGAACAAATCGTAGAACAGCATGACAACAAACACAACGTTGTGATCGAGGGCAAAGCCTACAAGCTGCGCATTATCATGGAAGATGGAGCTGTTGATGTTAAAATCTTCGATCTCGCCGAAGAAACTTCTAATGAAGACATCTCTGATACACTTGCCTCTTACGGGGAAATTTTATCGATTCGCGAACAACTGTGGGATGATAAATATCTGTTTGGTGGAACATCAACTGGAGTGAGAATTGCGAGGATGATCGTTGAGAAAAACATTCCCTCGATAATAAATATTGATTCCCAATAAGTAGCTATCAGTTACAGAGGTCAGAAACCGACATGCTCCCACTGTAATGAATTCGTCCACATAGGTATACCCTGCATTCAAAACAAAAAGCTTTTGGTGCAAAAACTTGCTGCCGATCAAAACAAACTCTCCTATGCAAAAGTCCTCTCGAACCAGCCAAACCCAATACCACCATCAGCCCCCAAGGAAACCTTCACGGACCATACCCCGGCAGCTGTACAATCGCCGACTCAACAAAACCGAAAACCTCAGCTCGTGCAGATGAAACCTCTTACTTTTGAAGATAATTCGAAAGTCACCATAATGCCACCACCGATAACCAGAGCCGCTGTAAAAAAACACGAAACTTTGCACCGAAAACTACCCGACGGAAATGAGACTGATGATTCTGCCACCTCTTCAACCAGCTTGCGCTCCAGCCGAAACAAACCACTCTACAAAAAGAGCAGACAGAGTGCCGATGAAGACATGATACTATGAACACAGGTAGCTATAACATAGGAACTATTAATATCAACACTATCACCAACACCAATAAATTAAACACTCTGAGAACCTTTGTGAGAACGATGGATCTCGATATCATTTTCTTACAAGAAGTCGAAAACAACAACCTGTCCCTACCAGGCTACAACGTCCTCTGCAACATAGATCACTCAAGAAGAGGAACCGCTATAGCTCTTAAGCAATACATACAATTCTCACACGTCGAGAAAAGCTTAGACGGGAGAATTATCACTACACGAGTAAACAACACAACACTCTGTAATATTTATGCTCCCTCTGGCAGTGCGTACCGCAGAGAAAGAGAGATCTTCTACAACTCTACACTACCGTATTATCTTCGCTATCGTACCGAAAACACAATCATAGCAGGAGATTTCAATTGTGTTTTGTGCAACCGTGACGCCACTGGCACCAATAGTAATAGTCCAGCTCTCCAGGCACTTAAACAACAAATGAAACTTTTAGACGTGTGGGTTCAGTTGTCTCCTAGAGAGTCTGGACACACATATATAACACACAACTCATCAGCTCGTCTAGACCGTATCTATACAAGCTCCAGCCTCCGAACGTATCTACGATCCATCAATACCCATGTATGCTGCTTCTCGGACCACAAGGGTGTAACAGCAAGAATATGTCTTCCATCTCTCGGCCGAGCACAAGGTAATAGCTATTGGTCCATTCAACCACACACACTAACAGCTGAAAACATTGAAGAGTTTGAATCACATTGGCGTCAATGGACCCGACAGCGACGAAACTTCTCCTCATGGACTGAATGGTGGATAGGTTTCGCGAAGCAAAAAATAAAACGTTTTTTTCGATGGAAATCTAGCATTGCTTACAATCTTTTCCATTTCGAACAACAACGTCTTTATGCCAATCTAAACCGGGCATATAACGAGTATTACCAAAACCCCCAACTATTAACCACCATCAATCGTATTAAATCCGAGATGCTTCTTCATCAACGTCGCTACACTTCGCTTTTCGTTCGCCCAAATGAAACATACCTTGCAGGTGAATCCTTATCGTCATACCAGCTTGGTGACCGACGGAGAAAACAAACACTAATCACACGATTGAAAAACAGTCAAGGTATTATAACGCAAGAACCCGAAGAAATTGAAAGATCGTTATTGAGCCACTTTCAAAATCTGTACGCGAGAGGCCACCGAGACGAACATGCTGAAGACCAGTTTTTATGTGCCAATACAATACCGAACGACAGCGAAGCGAACATGGCCTGCATGAACGAAATCACCACTGCGGAAATACGGACCGCAATTAAAACTAGTGCACCACGGAAAGCTGCTGGCCCCGACGGTATACCGCGCGAATTCTACCTGCGAACATTCGACGTTATCCATCGTGAGCTAAATCTCATACTGAACGAGATCCTTGCTGGTAACATACCTACGGAACTAGTGAGTGGAATAATTGTATTAGTGAAAAAAAGTGCAACGAAGAAACAGTGAAGTCTTACAGACCAATATCGCTATTAAATAGCGACTACAAACTTGTCTCCCGTATACTGAAAACCCGATTGGAAAAAGTGATGGTAGAACACCATATTCTCACCGAGAGTTAGAAATGCTCAAATCCAGGAAGAAATATTTTTCAGGCGACACTCTCTCTCAAAGATCGAATAGCGTCCCTCATCGAACGTAAACAGAGAGGGAAACTGATCTCCTTCGACTTGGATTCTGCGTTCGACCGCGTAGATCACCAATACCTGCAGAATACCATGTGTTCTCTGGGACTCAATAGAGATATGGTGAACCTTATCATCAGATTTGCTGAGCGATCATCTTCACGTCTACTAATCAACGGTCATCTATCGGCATCATTTCGGATTGAGAGATCTGTGCGGCAAGGAGATCCTCTCTCCATGCATCTTTTCGTGCTATATCTACAACCTCTTCTATCACGAATTGAGCGTGTGTGTGGTCAGGATTTGGTAGTAGCATATGCCGACGATATAAGTGTGATAGTGACAACAGTGAACAAAATAGAACTTATAGAAAATTTGTTTACACAGTTTGGTTTGGTATCGGGGGCTAAGCTAAACTTCAACAAGACTACTGCTATAGATGTTGGGTTTCTAAGTGGTGAACCGATAAGTGTACCGTGGCTTCAAACAACAGACACAATCAAGGTCTTGGGAGTGATGTATGCTAACTCTATTCGGGTGATGAACAGAATGAACTGGAACTCACTAGTTTCAAAAATCACTCAACTTACATGGCTTCATTCGATGCGCATGTTGAGTGTGGGACAAAAAGTTATGCTTCTTAACACTTTCGTTAACTCAAAAATGTGGTATATTGCCTCTTTACTTCCACCAAATTCCCAACATGTGGCAAAAATAACGTCCATGTGTGGGAACTTCATCTGGAAAGGACACTGTGCGCGAGTGCCTATGCAACAAATTGCTCGGAAAATCGATCAAGGGGGGCTTAACTTTCACCTACCAAGCCTGAAATGTAAATCCCTCTTGATACATAGACACTTGGCAGAAACTGCATCCATGCCTTACTATAGTGCGTTGATAGCAAGTAATACGGCAGCCCCAACTAGTCTCCCCGATATCAAAACCATAAAACAGTTATGGCCAACGCAGACCTGCAGCGAAGACATAGTGCGAACGAGATCTACTGCCATTTCCTGACACACACTGAGATACCGCGAGTTGAACGAAGAAACCCGACCATCGCCTGGAAACAAATTTGGAGGAACATTTCTATGCGTAAGCTTAGTTCCGCCCAGAAAGAAAAGCTGTATCTGTGGACGAATGAAAAGGCTATTTGCAGACAACTCCTACATACAATTGGAAGAGCTGACGACGAGAACTGCGAGCACTGCGGCGGGCAGACTGAAACGATAAGACACAAATATTGCGACTGCCCCAGATTGAACGACGCCTTTCACGTATTTAAAACGAAAATCAGCGAAATTCTTAATAGACGTAGAACACTAAACTTCGAAGATATATTTCGACCAGTCTTAAACACATTCAGCAAAGAAAACAAATTGAAAATATTAAAATATCTAAGTAGATACATCAGCTTTATTGATTCAAGCAATAGCAGATTAGATGTTTCAGCGTTAGAATTTCATTTAAACTTAGAGACGTGATATGATATGTAAACTTATCTTATATTAGACATCAATAAAACAATTTTAAAACCAAAAAAAAAATTTTTTTTTTGAGGCAATCCGGATATAGTCCTGTCTCTAAGATTTGATTGAAATATAGCGTGAGTATTTCAGAAAAAAAATGTTTAGGTAAATATACGACTTTGGGTTGCTTGGGCAGACAATGCTGTCCATCATCCCGGTAGTTGATCTATCTTTGCAGCTCGAGAAGAACTCACCTTCTCATAGAGTTGGATTTTTTAAGAAACGCTACTAACAAAAAGTCTTCACCAGTAATCAGGTAGTGTAGTTCTTAAGGTGACTAAATTTGGAAGAGAAAATATGATACAAATAATGCGAAAAATCTTTAAACTCATTTTCGTATATCTGTTCCTACAATGTGCGGCCCATGCATATTATTTATCGTATTTAAATACATCACATGATTTTATTAAGACAATACAATCTAAATCAAGAATATGTGTGCTTATGTACCTATATGGCCTTTAAAATGATACGTATATACTGGTTTTGCTGCATTTTAAACGATATGTTTAAACGTATATTTGCACGTATAGTCGTGTTGAAAATTTGAAATACCCACCAAATGGTTGTCTGGGGCCGTTAATGATCTTTTGTAAAGGAAAAACCGAAGTTTTGTGCATTGTGAATGATCTTTTAGTCTATGACAAAAATTGATTTTAAAATTTTCAATGGAAAAACCACATAATACCCGGATAAATCTAATCAAAATATAGATAATATCAATATAATAATGAAATTACGAAATGTATCATTAGCAGCGTTTAAATCGTATTTGAAGGTTTCAACTTGAAACGTTCAAGTTTTTTTTGTGTTTAATGTGATGAAAAATATCATAAACATCATAGCTTAGTTTGAGTAAAACACCGAATTTCGCATAGAATATGAAAATATTCGGGAAAATTTTCAGAAAATCTCTTATCTCGTTTCTCGTTCCAACCAGACCAGACCAGAGAACCATTTGAACTTGTCACGCAAAGCATAAAATTTTTCTCCTATAAATCTTAAGCCCGTCGAAAAATATTATTGAAATCAAATTTTCGATTTCCATTGCAGGTCATCTATGGTTTACATGGACTGCTGTTCATTGCCCACTGGTTCGTGATGGATGAATCTCCGCGATGGTTGTGGATGCAAAACCGCCGCCGGGAAGCCATCGACATCATCGCCAAGGCAGTCAAGATGAACGGCCGCGGTCTGAAGGTCGACAAGGAATACTATCTGTCCAAGGATAAAGGACACTTCGAGGAGGAAGCAGCTCCAAGCCAGGCTGGCCTTGCTGATCTTTTCAAGACGCCGAACCTACGGAAAATGACTTTGAATGTTTGTTTATGTTGGTTTGCCAACTCTATCACCTATTATGGACTGTCGCTGAGCTCCGGAAAACTTGGAGGAAATCCGTTCCTGATTCTGTTTTTGATGGCCATTGTCGAAATGCCAAGCTATATCGCGATCAGCTTCCTGTTGGACAAATTAGGTCGTCGGTCTATAACCAGCTCCTTGATGATCGTTGGAGGAATTTGTTGTATAGTGGCCGCCTATTTGACCAAGGGAAGTATCGAATCTACAACAATTGTAATGTTCGGTAAGCTGTTCATTGCCGGGTCGTTCGCCGTAATCTACAATTACTCAGCCGAGCTGTTCCCAACTGTAGTTCGGAACTCTGGTATGGGTTTGGGATCGATGTGTGCCCGTTTGGCTGGAGCTGCCACCCCCATGATCATCCTGTTCGATTCGTTCGACCCGAAAATTCCGGCTGTTATTTTCGGCGTTATCTCACTCATTTCCGGAACGTGGGTCCTGTTTCTACCGGAAACGAGTGGAAAAGCAATGCCTCAATCTCTGGTCGATGGAGAGAACTTTGGCCGAGGCGATACGGCTTTCTCCAGTTGTTTGGGCCGCAACCGAACCCATGCGGAGGATCAACCGCAAGCTCAACAAATGGTTACGATTCGCCGATAGAAATCTATCGTTATGTGTTAATTTTTGTTGTTGTCGAAACTTAATAGTGATGTGTGTATGTTTTTGTTTGTGGAAGAGCGAGCGAGGAAACATTCAATGTTGGGGACCCTGTTAGTGGCCCTTAAAGTAACTGTTGTGAATATTTTACCATAATCCAGCCAAGCATATTTTGCGGATTAGAAAACAATGTGAATGCCTGTAGATAATCGTTTCTGAAGTGTTTAGTCTACAACGATCAAATAGATGAAGTATTTTAAATTATGGGAGTTGCGTTTTTTATGGATGACATTTCCTCATAATTCCCATTCATTTAATTTCGATTTGGTCATTTTGTCATTCTGCCTTGTTGTCTTTCTGCGATACTGTCTTTCCATCTTTCTCTCTTTCTGTCTTTCTGTCTTTCTGTCTTTCTGTCTTTCTGTCTTTCTGTCTTTCTGTCTTTCTGTCTTTCTGTCTTTCTGTCTTGCTGTTTTTCTGTCTTTCTGTCTTTCTGTCTTTTTGTCTTTCTGTCTTTCTGTTTTTCTGTCTTTCTGTCTTTCTGCCTTTCTGTCTTTCTGTCTTTCGGTCTTTCTGTCTGTCTGTCTTTTTGTCTTTCTGTCTTTCTGTCTTTCTGTCTTTCTGTCTTTCTGTCTTTCTGTCTTTCTGTCTTTCTGTTTTTCTGTCTTTCTGTCTTTCTGTCTTTCGATCTTTCTGTCTTTCTGTTTTTCTTTCATCTGTTTTTCTGTCTTTCTGCCTTTCTATCGCTCTATCTTTCTGTTTCTTTGTCTTTCAGTCTACTTATCTTTCTATCTGTTTGTCACTCTGGTGTTTCTGTATTTATGTATCGCTGCCTCATCTTACAGTTGAAATCTACATACATTATCATCTCTGAATTGAAAAATATTGGAGTACGGGAATTTTTAAAAGCTACATATGACGGATTTCATGCCAAATCGACACGAAGTTGGCATGACCCTCTCAGAATTCAATGAAACTTTGTGTATGTATGTATGTATGTATGTATGTATGTATGTATGTATGTATGTATGGTTCCCCCATCGGTAGCAAGGTCCAGCCTATGTCTGTATGGCTTGGCCTTCGAATTGCTTCTCAGGCTTCCACGGCCGATGGTTCGTCGAGGGAAGTCATCCAATCTTCAGAGACCTACAATGGTTGGCAATCCACTCCGATTGCAATAGTCTCTTCAGATTAACCCCAGATGCATTCCCTCTGAAATATATAATTATTTTGTACAATGAAACACATCTTACCTGTCGGCAATTTACCCAAAAGTTTTTCTTGCCGATACTGGGAATCGAACCCGGTACGCCTGGATTACCAGACTCGCGCCAGCCTATCCACTAGACCACATCAGCGCTCTCAGAATTCAATGAAACTTTGTGGGCATAAAATCTTACCTTGTGAAGCAACTTGGCATAGTAAGTTATCCCAAAAATTATGAAGACTGCACGCAGAGAAAACTTGGATTTTGATACAAAACAAAACTGACTTTGATTCAAAACACTCAGTTTTTTTAGTCAAACTCCTGTTTTCTTTGAATCAATGAATTCTCGTTCTGATTCAAATGAATAATTTTTGAAAGAAAGAATTAATTTTTTGAACTGAATAATTTTGGAATTTGATTTTAAACAAATTCTTTGATTCAAAAGACATTTTTTCAATTGCATATGTCTTTTGAAACAAAGTAAATTTTCTTTCAACTAAAGAAAAATGTTTTCAACAGAAAGGAATAATTTCTTTGAGTTAAAACTTCAAACTTAGAAGATAATTTGGATTGAGCAAGTACCGAATTTCGAATAAAGTTTGGCCGGTCGTGTTAAAAATCAAAACTAGTGAATCAGATATAGCTATTTAGGAGGATTCAGGATGAGGAATGCATACCATGGTAAGTGCGTGTTAATCCATTAGTCAAAAAGTGAATATTTAAGATTTTTAATATACTCTTGCATTGTTACAGGACCACGGCTGATTCCGCCCAAAATCCAGCGGTCTGATTATCTTCGGCCCGATCTTCAGCGGTAATCACCAGTTGGATGACCGAAGTTGCTTCCGGAAGTCTATTGAGCGGTCCAAGAAGAATGCCCTCAGGCCAAAATTTAGGATCGGTTAATTCCATTATAGTGAACCAGTGTTTGTGTTAAGTTTGTAATAAAAATGAATTTAAGATGTAAATTGTTTCTTTTTATTATTCAAAATTCCTAATAGGAACTTCTGAACAACAGAAAATATTTCTTCCAATTGGAATAAAAGGAAAATGGTTCAATGAACCAATCCTTTTAAATCTAAATCTAAATTACATTGTAGCAAACGAAAACAACTTTGCATCAAATGAAACTGTTTTTTGTTTCAAAGCATTAAGATTTTGACTCAAAGATTTTTCAAAAGAAAAATTCTTTGAAACAAAGGAAAATGTCCTTGAACCAATGGAATTTTTATTTATCCCAAAATCAAAGGAAAAAATCCTTTGTTTTTGCGGCACTTTCTTTTGAAATAAAAAATCTTTTTTCTGCGTGTGACACTTGAAAAGGACCAAACTTTTCAGGTAAAAATTGTTTGAACATTTTTAGCTCGAAAATTACATTTTTTTTTTAAATCCTACACTGAGAAAATGCATTTCAAAAACTAAAACTCAATTTCCCAAAAAATGCCATCTCAGAATAAGATGATTTTTTTTATAAGAAAGGTAAGGCCTACGATTCGTCCATACATTACAACTTGTGCATATTTAAGGAAAAAAATGTTTTCATGATTTTTTTTTTGAAAATCATGTAATTTGTTTTTTCAGTGTAGATTTCTAAACTTTAATTGAAAAATTCCTTCGTTAAATCGTTTGTACCGATTCCGTAAAAACAAGAGCATCGATTATAATAACACATATTATTACCCGTCTTAGAAAAAAAATCATTAATTACTGAGATGGCATGTTTTGGGAAATTGAGTTTAAGTTTTGAAAAAGGATTTTTCACAGTGTATGATTTTGAAGTATTTTACATATGTTAGTCTAGATCTTTTTTGGTAAAACCAAGTATGCCAAGTGCCTTATTTACGTGAGGATTTAACACGCACAGTTTCATTAAATTCTGAGAGGGTCATCCCAAATACTGTGTCGATTTGGCGCGAAATCCGTCAGATTCATACACGGAAAATAAAAAAAAAGGTAAAATTTAAGTTTTTTTACGAGGTGATTTTTTCCATTCCATCCAGGTACATTTTACCTTTTTTCATTCACCTAGCGAAAAGGTGAATTTTACCTTTTTCGCATTCACCTAGCAAAATAGAAAGCAATACCGTTTTCCCATTCACTGATTTAAAAAGTAAATGCCAGTTCGTTTGATTGGTTTCCTCTAAAAAAAATAAAACAAAATTCATTCAAAATTTGATATTTATTTTAAATAAATTGGGACTTTCACCTTATATTATTATTTGAAATGTATCCCCGTTTTTAAAAAACCGGTTGAGACAAGTCCTTCCTTTGCCAGGCTCGTGACAATTCGGCTTTCGCGTTCTCCCGAGCCACCATGGCCGCTGAATCCTTCTGGATTGCTTTAACACATTCATGTCCTTCTTCGCTCTGTGGGCCGGTCTGAAACAAAAGCAAAGTTTTCAACAAGAACCATCACAACTAAATGATATCTAAGAAAACACTACCATTTTGTTCCGATTTTCACATATTGAGCACAAAGCAAAACTTCCTTCCTGAACGAAAAAACAGCTAAGATAAGGTAAGATTTACCTTTTTTGTAATCACCTTTTTTCTCGGTGAATTGTACCTTTTTTCCAACCTCGATTCAGGTAAATTTTACCGCGCTGTGAGGTGAGTTTCACCTCACCTTACCTTTTTGGCTTTCACGTGCGTTCACCTTGCTATCTCGGTAAATTTTACCTTTTTATTATTTTCCGTGTAGTTTAGTCTGAAGAGACTATAGTAAACAAAAAGGCCATCAGATCCCTTTCAAAAAATGAGCTTGCCACCCAGCTGTCTGTAAGACTGCATGGTTTTGCTCGATTGGAATGACACTGACAGAAAATCAAAAATTCCAATCGTGACATTTCGTCTTTTTGTTTACTATAGGCTCGTTTGTTTAGGCGTTTGAGTTTGGCAGTAATTGGTTAGGTAGATCTCGAATGAATCGGACGTGGTTTTATTTACTCGTGTCTATACAGAACGCCATTTTGAAATTGGAAAACGCATTTTAAGAAAATTTCGGTTTTTAATTGACCCCGACGTACAGTCACCGGATAAATCGTTTTTAAGTGCAAGTGAAAACCAGCAGAAAACAACGATTAGAATCGGAAATCAAATTGAAACGTGTGAAAGAAAACTGTGACCCATAACCCAAAACATGGCGGACCCTCCTGACAAAAATTCAGGACAGCCTGAAAAAGTTTTCACAAAATATGAGTACAACCAGAACGACATGGCACCCTTCAGAGTTATCGTACAGCTGAATGACGACAAGAAAGGAGTTCTTCAAATAAACTAACTTTCCTTAGGAAGACTGCTCAGCCAACAAAGGGACTACAAAAACAGTATTGACAATATGCGGGCTTTAGGTAGAAATAGGATCTTGGTTTTTCTTAAAGACTTCCGAACGGCAAACAATTTGCAATCAGACGAAACGCTCAAGCCAAACAACTACAAAGCCTACATTCCCAGGAGTTTCGTGTCGGTATCTGGAGTAGTAACGGGTGTCCCTGTAGAAATGGACATCAACGAAATTAGCGAAAACATCAGCAGTGAATATCCCATCCTGGCAATCCACCGACTGCATCGATATGGAGGAGAAGATAATAAGATTCCGACTCACAGGATAAGTATAGTCTTCAGAGCCAATAAGTTGCCAAAGGTAGTACGCTTATTTTGCTGCATAAACTCAGTCAGACCGTTCGTAAGCCAACCCATTTTGTGTATGAAATGCCTGAGGTACAACCATCGATCTCAAAATTGCCGTTCCAAAAAGAGATGCGACAAATGCTCACAACAACATGAAGAAGATGAGGATAGTTGCCAAAATAATATAAAGTGTCTTTACTGTCGGAACGACAACGCGCATAAAACATCTGACCCCAACTTTCCAGAAATGATTCGTCAGAAAAACATCAAGCAAATAATGGCTAAAACAACGCTAACATACCTTGAGGCTAAAGAGCAGAACCCCACACTGACCCAAAACCGGTACGACATTTTGGATAACGCTGAAGAATTTCCATCTCTTCCGGAAAGCTATTCGAAGATGACAAAAGGTGCATATAAGCCAATAAATCCCCAGCAGTACAAACCGCAGAAATTCAAAAGACCGGATGCCGACCAGGTTCAGGTATACGCAGACAAGAAGAAGAAAAAGGAAGGGCCTGAAGAGCAAAATGGAGTGGCTCTTTTTAACAAATTCAAAGTCACCGAGTTTGAACGCTGGGCGCAGGACCTTGAGAATACAAGAAAGCTAAACATCGAGCAACAAATCATGCAGAATTTTAATAAAAACGTGGAGAAATCAGCAATGATCGAAAATACAACCAGCAGTGCTAGTCAGCAAAGCGTAAACGCATACAGGAAAAACCAGATTGGGAACCTACGATGGAGCCAAAAGGAGACAGGAGATATTGGACAACCCTAAGTATGTAACGATAAACGTAAGTAAAAATGAACAATTACCTCAAATTATTTCAACTTAATATACAAAGCCTTGAGAAGAACCGAGAAGAGCTATCCAGAACGCTTATTAATAATCAATATGATATTGCATTAATATCTGAAACTTGGACCAAACACGAGTTAGGTAAACAAAAATATCATGTGCCAGGGTTTTTCACCTACCTGAATTCGAGAGATGACGGGTACGGCGGAGCCGGTTTAATCATCAGTAAAACGCTAAAAACATGTGAGGTAGAGACACCTACTTTCCCAAAAATTCAGATTATCGCTAGAAAGATAGTTAAGATCGAGATTGTTGTAGTTTCCATATATGCAGCTCCCAATATATTCCATGAAGATTTGAAAAAAAATCCTAAAATTGCTATTCCAAAAACTTTCAAACTATTCAAAAGTAATTGTGGGAGGAGATTTTAACTCTCATCACAATTCTTGGGATCCGATTCATTCGGATAGTAAAGGGCAAGCACTATTTGATTTGATTAACGAGGAAAATATAATCCTATTGAACGATAGCAAACCGACATTTGTCCCAGCAGAGCTAGGAAAAAGGCCATCAACGATCGATTTAGTACTAGTCACCCCGCCAATTTTCCAGACCGTATCAATGAAAGTGCTAGACTACGGATTCGGAAGTAGGCATCTAGCAATCAAAACAAATATTGACATAGCAAACCCACTGACATCAAGAACCTTCATTAACGAATGTAAAGTACAGGAAGCTTATAGTAAAATCGATCTTACAACAGTATCAACTTTTCAAGAGCTACAAACAACGTCGAAAAGGATTCTAAAAAATGCTAGGCAAAGAATCAGTTATACTCCCAAATTCTGGTGGAGTGACGAGGTTGAGCATGCTTGGCAGGCAAAACGCGATGCAAGGATAGCCTTCAACAGAAACGGGGGCATGAAGGAATTAATAGAACTGAAAAGGACCGAAGCTGTATTTATTAAAAAGAAAATTGAATCATCAAAGAAAAAGTTCGAAGAGTTTGTAGCTAGTTTTGACCCCCGTACATCGTCGAAAGTGATATGGGGAAAAATAAGGCAACTGACAGGGAAAAAGAAAAAAATTGAAAACATTTTAGTGCATGATGACCCAACAATGGCACAACATTTTTTAAACAAACACTTTCCCCAAGAGAATTTCTCCGATCTGATACCATGCTACAAACCATCATATGACGTCATCACAATAGAGTTCTGGGAATCCTTTCTATCGGGAAGAGGCAATTCCTCGCCAGGCCCAGATGGAATTAAATACAGCTTTTTTAAATTGCTTAAACATGAGGTCAAACATAGCTTAATTAGGGACCTGAATATAATATGGAGAAGTGGCTCCATACCCCACAAACTGAGGACAATAAAAATTGTTGCTATCCCAAAACCCGGAAAGAATCCAGAAACCGTTGAGGGAACCAGACCTATCTCGCTTGTAAATTGTGGACTCAAGATACTAAATGCAGCTGTCTTAGATAAGCTTCAACAGCATTTAGAAAACTTGCATGTAATTCCTAAACTCTCATTCGGTTTTCGTAAACGCAGATCAACGGTTAGTTGTCTGGAGTTTGTCACGAACAAAATAACTCAGGTGAGACATGACAAGCAGACTGCTGCAGTTGTGTTCATAGACTTGTCCAATGCATTCAATGCAGTCAAAATAGAGGTTTTAGAAAAAACAATGCTATCCGCCCGCATACCCCCGGAATTTTCAAGTTGGATGGTTGTATTCTTAGCGAACAGACCCATTCAATTCAGAGTCGGAAACGAAAATATAATACGACAGGTCAGCCAAGGACTACCACAGGGGGACGTTCTATCGCCCACCATGTTTAACATTTACACAGCCACACTTCACAGTATAAAAGTAGAAGGAGTAACACTCGTCCAATATGCAGACGACTTTGCGGTGATAATAGAAGGAAGAAACATGGTTGAAATCGATGACCGAGGCCAACGTTTCCTTAATATTTTCGCAGACAAGGCTAGGACCCTAAACTTTGTTATAAATGCTCAAAAGACCAAGGCAGTGGTCTTTAATAACGGTAACAAAAGTCTTAATATCTCTATCGAACAAGATAGAATCGAAACAGTAAGAATGCACACTTACCTTGGTGTGCTACTAGACAAAACTTTAAGGTTCGGTCCTCACATCAGAGAACTTCAACAAAAACTAACTGAGCGGCTCAGTATGATCAAGGTGATAAGCGGAGTTAAACATGGAAGTCATCCGGAAACACTCGGAATGGCATATAACGCTCTATTTCGAGGATTCATAGAATACGGCGCGAGTGTCTACGGATCCGCAAGTGCCTCTAACTTATCAAAAATAGATAAAATAAATAACGCCTGTCTTAGGAAAGTTACGGGCTGTACCAAAACAACCCCCATAAATACTCTGCATGCGTTGGCAGCACAACCTCCACTACAATTCAGAAGGCTTAAAGTAATTGGAAGGCAAGTGGCAAAACATTGTTACGGGAAGACCCCAATTTGGGAGCAACTACAACAATTTAACAGAACTGATGAAAACAGACTCTCGCTAATAGAAAAGATCTACCGAAACAACGAGAACATTTTCAACGAGATGTCCTCGCTCATCAAAAGTCGACAACGATACGACTATGCACTACTCTTAACAACGAATTTTGGCCTAAAAAGAATACAGAAACAAAAGTACTCAAACAACTTACCTTATCATGCATAGATGGAAAATACACAAATCGACAAATCATATATACGGACGCCTCTAGTGATGGCGAGGTGTGCGGTATTGGCATATATCACGAAGCACGAAACAGAAAAATAAACCTCCGTCTGCGACAATTCGTCTGCATTATGTCTGCGGAACTGCAAGCCATACTTGTTGGGTTAAAATACATTTCCACGAACGATATATTGGGGGCTGTTATCATGACGGACTCAAAATCAGGATGTGAGCTGATACAAAATAGTATCGCCAAATGTGAGCATGATGAGGTAATTCACCAGATCCTAGACTTGACTGCGAAAACAGGAACAACAATCCAATGGATACCCGGACATACTGGTGTAAATGGAAACGATATGGCAGACCAACTTGCCAAGGCAGGAATCAACAACCAAACGATCTGTAACAACAAAATATTATTACATGATGCGATAAATCTCTTTGGGTCACTAAGTGAAGAAGCGGCGCAACAATGGTACTTGAACTACACTCATGAACTTGGAAAAGGACGAAAGTTCTTCCAGATCAGCAACACAATACCTAAAAAACCCTGGCACCACAAACTACCACTCGACAATAGAGAAGTCCGAACACTAAATCGTTTACTATCCGGTCATGATTATTCCAACTTTTGGCTAAACAAAATGAAAATCACTGAAGAAGGCACTTGTGAAACATGCAATGTAGCAGATAACTCCGAACATGTAATTTTCTCCTGCGTAAAGTATACTCTGAAAAGGCAAAAATACAAACTTGATAATTTGCGTAACATCTATCAGATTTACGATAAAAAAAGACGTGGATCTACTAAAAAATGTAGTACGTTTCCTGAGAGAAATCGAGAGCTCCATATAAACCGAAATGTAAACAACCAGAAAGGGTTCCCAATCATGCTGCCAAAGTAGCAACAAAGAATGAAATAGTTGAAAATACCAATATGTAGTCTAAATATTAAGTCTCCAGTAATATGAAAATTGCTTGATAAATTTGAAGGAAAATGCTTACGTTAGAATCCGACAACATCGGCTGGGTTGAAGTGCCGATACGAAGCCGTCTTTGTGCTGCAAATTAGGTGAAGAAACACCATTTCCTAATTCCAAGATCATCTGTAGCGGGAATTATTCAAATTAATATCTTAATGTTCATGAATATTGTCTACATTAAATAATCATAAAACACTTACAACGATTCACGACCGCAAATGAAACGTTTGAAATATGACAAGATTCAAAACTACCCTTTTTGAAGGGAATCAAGCCTTCCGAAATAAAGGGTAATATTGATCCGTTAAAATGACCCTTTATTTGACAGATAGTGGAGGTTCTCAATAACGGGTCAATTTTACGCCTTTAAGGGGTAGCCAAAAGTTAGCGTGTGTATACCCGATATTCAAGTGTGAACTTCTTGTCGGATACACAGAAAAAAAATCTGAATCCTTAACGACACTGAAATTGAAAACCTTTATTATTACATGACGGGGAACGCGATTTATTGATGTAAATTTACAAAATAAAAACTGTTGAATCCTTAACAGCACTGAATTCTAATGACACAAATATTACTTGACACGGAACGCGATTATTTGATGTAAATTTACATCACATATGATGTAAATGAAAAGAAGCATCACATACGACGGAATTTTTAGTGCGAATTAAATATTACACGTCTTAATATTTTACATGTCTTTCAAATTTTACACGTCTGTTGAAGATTGCAGACGTGTAATATTCAACTCGCACTGAAAATTCCATCATATGTGATGCTTCTTTTTCGTTACATCATATGTGATGTAATTTTACAATTTTTTTTTTGGTCACACGAAATTCTCAATAACACTGAATTAGAAATTTCTCAAAATTACACGACATGAAATATTACAATACACTGAACGTGATAATGTCACGTAAAATTATAAACTGTGAAGAACAAGACCAAACAAATGTGACAAAAACTGTTAAGTCGTGCGCCAAAGTATTTTCCCCGCGCACGAGTAAGTTTATCGGTGTTGATGGTTCCCGGAGATATCCGAAAAGCAGGGATGCGGTCCTGGAAGCGGATCCACGGTGTTCAACATTGGATCCGGTACTTCGCGGAAAAAATAAAAGAAATAAAATATAATGTGTGTTAAAAAAATTTTGCCGCTAAATAAAATGAATCATATTAATTATAGGTGAGTTTTATTTTTATTAAGAGACGTGAAAATTTCAGTATTGAATCATTATATATTAACAATAAATAAAACAAAACAAATTCCAATTGGAATGTTTTTCTTCCAACATTTAGTGATTTTATAATTTACATCATTTTTATTTTACACGTTGCTAAATTTTACATCATTTTTTATTTTACACGTTGCAAAATTTTATATCCGTCATATATGATGCTTCTTTTTATTTACATCATATGTGATGTAATTTTACAGATTTTTTTGGTAGTGTGTATAATGGCAACCTTTTTCGGCAAAAATGCATATTTACTCTGACTCATCGTTCATCTGGTAATGTCTTCTGCTTTTCTTGTATTGTACCTGTCAGTTGCTCGCTTGGCAGTATTTCATTCCGGGATTTTCGTTCTTTAAGATGATTCATCCCATAAACGCTTTTTGGCAGTAATGAATACTCGGTACTCAAGTATAAATTTCTCACTGAAAATAATGACTGCAAGGGTCTCCCGTGACTTTCTGTCTATTTTGTCTTCCCGAACAGGCATTGTTCTTGCCAAAATGTGACAAATCTGATATGAATAAGTTGTTTGACTTCCGTGTACGCTACTTCTATATCTTCTTTTATCTCCAGAGACTAGAGCAATAATGTATACTCAATACTCAAGTGTAAACTTTTCTCCGAAAACAATAGAAACATCTTTCTATAAGAATGTTAATTTTCACTAATACCTCGTTTGTTTTGTTATTTTCTAATGTCTTTCTCATTGCTCAACTGTCAGAAGCACTTCGGTGCCCATAGATGTCATCGCAATAAAAAAAAATCCGCCCATTATTTTTTCTCATTTTAATATATTTTCGCATTTCGGTAATACTTTGGTTTGCTAACTCCCTCCTAGCGCTCTCTCTCGCACAACATTTTTTTTTCTTCTTGTTTGTTTTCCTCTCTTCCTACCACTGACGCGCGCGCTGCTAGTTCGGCTAGTGGTTAGTGAATTTTTTTCTGTTTTTTTTTTTCTTACCACCAACCAGTGCAGTCCGAGAAGAAATTGTTAACTGATAATAGTTTCCATATATATATTGTTTTTTTTTCTTTTGTTTTTGTTTTTTCCACCTGCTGTTTTTCTTTTTCTTTTGTTCGAATGTTTTCCCACCTTCCATCATCGTTATTTTCTCGCGCTCGCATTCTCGCAACAGTTTTGCTTTCTTTCTCTTTCGACTGATCAGTTGTAGGTTTAAACATAATCAGTGTGGCAATTAGGTTGTTTGTCTTTTTGTTTTTTTTTCTCTCTTCTCTTCTCTTCTTTATTTTATACAGGTATATATAATATATAATTACAATGATTTAATAATTGAAAAACTTAACGATTTCTGTTCGAATCGGCGGCTGTTTGCTATGATCTATTTTTTGTTTGTTTTTGTTATTTTTTTTTTATTTGTTTATTCTTAGTATAGTTTACCCTTGCTTTCGATTAGCCGCAGTTTAGCGTGTTGTAGATGTTTCTGGTTTGTTTACATGTTTTTTGTTGATGTTTTTGTTTGTATATTACAAAGGTTTCTTGACACAGCTACTGATGGTTGCAGATTTTAGCTCCCGTTTTTTTTTCATACATTTGTTTTTAATTTGCAGATAAGATGAAGCAATTGGGCTAGTGTCCAGTGTTTTTGGTACCGAAAATGTTTAGGGTGTCCGAATTGTCTAACAGAAAACAATAGTTGTACAGTTTTTGCGTGAGTTTTGATTGGAATTTTGTGACCGAAGCTCCGGAAGCGATTTAACAAAAACGAACTTTAAATTCCTCATTCGATTGTTAAAAATATAATTTGTCAACAACAATATCGTTCCTCAAGGATTTTTTTTGTCCCGATTGTGGATTGATCTACTTTAAATATCTTTTGTTTTTGTTTGTTTTCATTCGGTTATATTCGCTTGAGGGTGTAATCGAAACATTGAGGTTGTGTTTTCTGGTTCTGTCTTTGATTTGGAACTTATCTGTTTATACTGGTTTTGTTCCATGTGGAAAACATCAATTCGTTTCTGTTTGTTAAGATTTTTTTTTCTGTTTACTGGTGAATATTTTTGTTTGTTTGTTGTATGTAAGTTTAAGCCTCCGATAATGAACTATTCACAGTGAGTTTGGTTGATCTGGAGATCAGCTCGAGTTTTAAAAAAATCTATTCCTTTAGTCGACTTTAGCTGTTGTTTTCTGCAGTTGAGTTTTTTTTTGTTTGTTTGTATATATAGATTAATATCGGTAAGTACGAGTGATTCTGCTTTCTCTCGCTTCAATTTAACTCCTCGAATTTTCTCTCTCGTTCGCATTCGCTCTCTCTCTCTCTCTCTCTCTCTCTCTCTCTCGCTTACCCTAGTATTCGTTTAACAGCTTGCCTTAGCCTACACGTAAACAATGCGCGGTCGCCATTCTGCTAGCTATCTCTTTTAGTTGTTTTTTTTTTTTTGCGAAAAGAGAAAACGGTGACAGATACGCTACCTTTTTCACCTTTCACTGCTACATTCATATAAGTTAGTATTTTGTTTTGTTTGTGTTTGTTTGCTTTGTTTTTGGATTGAGTATATGCGTTTTTGTTTTTTTTTACTTCTCTTTATCTTGTTTTATTAAATGGGTTTGTTTATTTTAAACAATGAGATATTCAGCGTTGAGTTTGCTATTGCGATAATGTAGCATTGATTTGTTACCTTGCCCTTATCTAACTGATCTGCTAGTTTTGTATAAATGCACCGTCTATTTACATCACTCGTACGTTTTATAATTCATCGTTTTCGTCAGTTTTTTTTATGTCTTTTCTGCACACATACACTCACTCCAGAGCTCGTTGACTTGGAGTTGTTTGTTAGAATTTCAATAAACCCTTTGCCTTTTTTGCTTACACATCGATCAGACTGTTTTGAGTTCTATGGTATATGGATTCTATGCGCACAAAGATGCTATATATGAAGCTTCATGCAGTTGTTTACTTTCCCTTTCTTTTGTTTAGGTCATAAGATTCCATTGAGTGTCGCAATGATCTATTTGGAATCGAATACGAATGATTCAATTTGTTTTGAAAATCTGACTGGGTGTCTAGTTTTTTTTAAGAAAAAGTTATTCTGTAAAGATTAAAAAAATTTAAAAAAAAACTGGCATCACTGCTTGTTAATGGCAATAAAAATCATCAACTCAAGACGAAAACTTCGGCATAAGTTTTTCGCGTTTGGAAAATATTTCAATTCTGATGATGAATTCAATAAAGTGATTTTTGAGTGAATTGGAGCTTGGATTCCAGATTCATAATGCGAATTCGGAAAAGGATTTGGAACTCAGTTTTCGCTAATCGGCTTCAAAATCCCGATGATAAATTTTGAAACGGAAATCTGATGCTAAAAATTCAGATAGAGATTTAGAATTTGGATTCGCTCGGATACAGACTTCGGATTCAGAATTCGGATTCAGAATTCGAATTCGAAATTTTAATTCAGAAATCAGATTCGGAATAAGAATTCTTATTCAGAATTCTGATTCCGAAGCCGGATTCCGAATTCAGATTAGAATAGGGATTCCGAACTCGAATACAAAATTTGGGTCCAGAATTCGCATTCAGAATAAGGATTCAGAACTCAGATTCAGAAGTCGGATTCAGGATTCAGATTCAGAATTCGGATTCTGAATTCGCATTCAGAATTCGGATTCAGAATTCAGATTCAGAATTCGGATACAGAATTCGGATACAGAATTCGGATACAGAATTCGGATTCAAAATTCTGATTCTGAATTCACATTCAGAAGTTGGATTCATAATTTGGATTAGGTATCGAAATTTGGATTCAGAATTTTGATTCAGATGTTAGATCCTGAATTTGGATTAAGAGTTCGAATTCAGAAATCGAATTCATTACTCGACTTCGGATTCAGAAGTCGAATTCAGAATTCGGATTTAGAAGTCGGATTCGGAATTCGGATCCAAACCTCGGATTTCAAATTCGAATTCAGGATTCAGATTCAAAATTTGGATTAAGAATTCTGATTCAGAATTTGCATTCAGAAGTTGGATTCAGAATTCGGATCAGAATTCGCATTCAGAATTCGGCTCTGGAATTCGGATTCAGAATTTTTATTCAGATGTCGGATCCGGATTTAGGATTCGAATAATGAATTTCGATTCAGAATTTGGATTCAGAATTTGGATTTAGAATTCGGATCAAAAATTCAGATTTAAAATTCAGGTTCAGAATTTGGATTCAAAATTCGGATCCAAACTTAGAATTTAGTATTAGGATTCAAAATTCGGATTCAGAAGTCGGATTCAAAATTCGGATCCAACCTTCGGATTCAGAAGTCGGCTTCGGAATTCGAATTCAAAATTCAGGTACAGAATTCGGACTCAGAATTCGGATTTTGAATTGAAGTTCGAAATTCAGAATTTGGTTTTTGAATTTGGATTCAGAAATCGGATTTAGATTCAGGTTCACAATGCGGACTAAGAATTTGGATTTTGGACTTTAGTTCAGAATTCGAATTCAGAATTTACTTGGTTTAAAATCCCTGAGAAAAAAGAAAAAAAAAGGAATTCAGAATTTGGATTAAGAATTTGGATTCAGAATTCGAATCCAAACTTCGAATTTAGTATTAGGATTCAAAATTCGGATTCAGAATTCTGATTCAGAAGTCCGATTCAAAAGTCGAATTCTGAATTTGGTTTAAGGATTCTTATTTCGAATTCAGATTCAGAAGCCGGATTCAGAAGTCGAACTCAGAATTCAGATCAGATTCAGAATTCGGATTCCGAATTCGCATACAAAATTCGGATTCAGAATTCGCATTAAGAAATAGGTTGCAGAAGTCCGATTCAAGAGTTGGATTCAAAATCCGGATTCAGAATACGGATTTAAAATACTGGTTCAGAATTAGCATTCAGAAGTCGGATTCGGAATTCGGTTTCAGAATGCGGATTCCAAATTTGGATTCAGATATCGGATTCAGAAGTCGGATTCAAAATTCGGATTCAGAATTTGGATTCAGAATTCGGATTCAGAATTCTTATTCAGAATTTAAATTAAGAATTCGGATTTCGAATTCGAATACCGAATTCGGATTCAGAATTCGGATTCAGAATTCTTATTCAGAATTTAAATTAAGAATTCGGATTTCGAAGTCGAATACCGAATTCGGATTCAGAATTCGGATTCAGAATTCTTATTCAGAATTTCAATTAAGAATTCGGATTTCGAAGTCGAATACCGAATTCGGATTCAGAAGTCGAATTCAAAATTTGGATTCAGAATTCGGATCAAGAATTCAGATTTAAAATTCAGGTTAAGAATTTGGATTCCAAATTCGGATTCAGAAGTCGGATTCAGAAGTCGGATTCAGAATTTGGATTCAGAAGTCGGATTCAGAAGTCGGATTCAAAATTCGGATTCAAAATTCGGACTCAGAATTTGGATTTTGGATTCAAGTTCAGAATTCTGATTCAGAATTCGGATTCAGAAGCCGGATTCAGAAGTCGAACTCAGAATTCAGATCAGATTCAGAGTTCGGATTCAGAATTCGGAAACAAAATTCGGATTACGAATCCGAATTCAGAATTCGCACCAAAAATTCGGATTAAGAAATCGGATTCAGAAGTCGGATTAAGAAGTTGAATTCAGAAGTCAGCTTCAGAAGTTGGATTCAGAATTCGGATTTAAAATACTGATACAGTATTTGCATTCAGAATTCGGATTCAGAATTTGGATTCAGAATTAGCATTCAGAAGTCGGATTAAGGATTCGGATCAGAACTCAGATGCAGAAGTCGAATTCAGAATTCTGATTCATAATTCGGATTCAGAAGTCGGAATCAGATTTCGGTTTCGGAATGCGGATTCCAATTTTCGATCAGATTTTAAATCAGAATTAGAATTTAGAATTCGGATTTCAGAGTCAGATTCCGAATTCGGATTCAGAAGTCGGATTCAGAAGTCGGATTCAGAAGTCGGATTCAGAAGTCGGATTCAGAAGTCGAATTCAGAAGTCGGTTTCAGAATTCGGATTAAGAATTCTGATTCAGAAATCAGATTCAGAATGCAGATTCAGAAGTCGGATTCAGAATTCGGATTCAGATTTGGATTCAGAAGTTGGATTTAGAAGTCGGACTCAGAAGTCGTACTTAGAAGTCGAACTCAGAAGTCGGATTTAGAAATCGGACTCAGAAGTCGGACTCAGAAGTCGGACTTAGAAGTCGGACTCAGAAGTCGGACTCAGAAGTCGGACTCAGAAGTCGGACTCAGAAGTCGGACTCAGAAGTCAGACTCAGAAGTCGGACTCAGAAGTCGGATTCAGAAGTCGAATTCAAAATTAAAATTCAGAATTTGAATTCCGAATTCGAATTTAGAACTCGGATTCAGACTTTTGATTAAGTATTCGTTTTAAGTATTGATGAAGTTCTCAGATTCAGATTTTGGATTCAGAATTGGGATTCAGAATTCAGAATCAGAATTCGGACTCAGAATTCGGATTCAGAATTAGCATTCAAACGTCGGATTCAGAATTCGGATTCAGAAGTATGATTCTGATTTCGGATTCAGAGTTTCGGGTCAAAATTCGGATTTAGAATTCTGTTTCAGAATTCGGATTTTGAATTAGCATTAAGTAGTCGGATTCAGAGTTCTGATTCAGAATTTGGATTCAGTATGTGGTTTCGGAATTCGAAAATAGAATGCTGATTCAGAAGTCGGATTCAGAATTCGGATCCAGATTTCGAATTTTAAATTGAGATTCAAAACTTAGATTTAAAATTTGGATTCAGAATTCGAGTTCAGAATTCTGATTCAGAATTAGCATTTAGAATTCGGCTTCAGAAATCAGATTTACAATTCGAATTTGGAATTCGTATTCACCATTCGAATTTGGAAATCGAGTTCAAAATGTGTATTAAGTAAGATGAGAAATCGACGAATTTTCCAGATCAAACAAAAGTTTCATCAGAAAATATGAACTCCAGTCAGAATTGAGCTTGATTTTCACTAATTTCCACGTTTGCGTTCTGTATTTTTTCGACCATTTATCACAGCAAGCTTCCATCGAAATAATAGATCAAGTTCTCACTGAAACTTACAATTGTTCCGTCGTGGTGAAGCTTTTGAATCGCAAAAACTACTTCAATTGGTTGCCTCATCACATTCGTTTCGTAACATGTTTTTCTATATCGTAGTTTTTTTTTTAAATTTGTTTTAAATCAACTTTTAAATCTTCACAAGCACATCGTTAAGCTGTACGTTTTTTTCTCATTTTTTCGTTCGGTTATGATTGTTTCCTTGTTTGTGAAGCGCTCTGGTTTCACTGATTTGTTTTCCTTACGTTTTTGCCCTTGTTACCGGTTTGCGCGGGTTTTGTTTTGTTTTTTTGTTTCTTAACTTTTGAAAGAACATTTTACCTTCAGGTGGGTTTTTTTGTGATCACTGTGGGTGCCGATAAGCACGTGGTTACTGATTTTCTCATGTGTTTCTGTTTTTGTTAGGTTTTTTTTTATTTTAAATTACTTCAAATGTTTCTGTATTTAGAAGGTAGATTGAGTTTCGCTTTAGAGTATCAAATTTTCGTTTCGTTCTTGGTTTTTTTTCTGGTTGTTGTTTGTTTGTTTAGCCATTCGGAAGATCAATTTTTGTTTGAGGTTCCTTACATTTAATTAAGCACAAAACAAGCGGAAAGCTTCAAACTCTATAGTCGGGCAACTCGTTTACTTTGGTTTGGTTTGGCATTTGTTGTCTGGCAACACTGACTGCTTCGTTTCGTTTCGCGGCGTATTCGTTGGAGTGGGATGTCGGTTGCCAGGCAACATCTTTTTTTTTTGTTTATTTGGAAAGGAAATTTGAAGCCTCCCTATTACACGGCATAACAGCACACCACGCTACGCATTTTGCCAAGCACCTCCGACCGCGGTCAAATTCGATAAAAGCTCGCTGCGGCGCTAATGTTCTGAAGCATTGTTGTTATATTTTACAGACAAATACAGACGCGCACACGCACACACACAGTTGCACAGGCTGCCAGTTGTTTGATTTGCGGTTGTTGTTTTGCGGTTGTTGTTGATGTTGCGGTTGTCGACGTCGTCGTTGGAAGGATACAAGTTCAGGACAATTTACAAAGCTACTAGCAAATCAGCAAAAACACAATCATTCCCTAGAACACGCTCAACGATCGCTTGCGCGGCATCGTTTCACTTTCATGGTTGTTCCTGGGTTTTGTCTTTTTTTTCTTTTTTTGTTTACATCAATGAAAACAAGGAACGCAGCATTAATGTGTTTAGACTCATACCATTTTTGTGATTGTTGTTTCGAATTTTTGCTAAGTCTGTCCGTGATGGTGATGACATTTATGGTGATTTTGTGTTGTTTGTCTGCCAATATTTGTATGCCTGTCTGTCTGTCAGTCTGTCAATGATTGTTGTGTCACTTATCCGATAAATTCGTTATCACACGAGCAGTAAAGATTTAACCGTATCTATTTTTTTTGTTAAATTTAATTCACGCAAGCATTTGTCAACAAAGATTGCCCAAACGTGACAGTTGGCGGTTGTCAGCTGTCATTTCATTCCAAGCTAGAATCCCAACTAACGGTCACGTTTGAGCACTAGCCGATTATAAAAGCACACACTTTGGTGGAGTATACTCCGCCAAAATACACACGCATCGTGTCGTATTTTTGTTTTGTTTTGTTTATAACTACATAGTTAGCTAACTGGTTAAATTTGCTGTTTAAATTTACGCGCGTACTATTTAAAATCGCTTACTTGGAACCGAAAAACGAAAAAGTTCGAAAACAAAAAGCGCACTTACCCACGAGTCAACAAATAACGAATTTATTTATTTATGTACTTTGATTAATCGTGCCTTTGCTTGCCCGGTTGTTTGTTTTTTTTTCTCTCTTTAATTTTTAATTGTTGTTTACTTGTTCAGATGCTGTCTCGGAATCGTCGCTCGGCATCCGGGAAACGGACGATTCGTTCGATTTATTGCAAGTTTTATTACTCTTTGGTTACACCCGAAGTCGTCTTTTGGCTGCGTGACGGTTATCGAATCAACACTGTACTGTTTTGGTTTGTTTGTGTGAATGTTTTGCGAGCATCCCTATGTAGGAAGTTTTCCCCGGGCTGCTTCGGTATCGCAAAAACGTTGCCTACCCAAAGGCGCTTTTCAGCTGGGCCACGTTAAGCGTTACTCGAGCAGTTTTGAAAGCTTTCTGTAAGAAATGCGCAGTGTGTCATGTGTTTGACTTAACTGAAAAACGTTTGGTTTTCAGTTTTGTTAAAGTTGTGTTTTCAAACGTGATTGGGTCATATTGTTTTTTTTTTCTTGTTTTCTCTTGATCTTACGTTTGTTTTGCTGTTTAATGGATGGTTATTTACACTTCTATTCTCCAGTGTAACATCCCTGACGGCTAGAATATCTCTGAATTACCGCGAATAAAGAATTCTTTCTCTCATCTCTCTTCTGCTGATTGTTTTCTTTTGATACCATAACGAGTAAATCAAACAAACTAACTTAAAACGGAAGTACAGAAAACGATAAAGAGCGCTAATACTTGGGGTTGTGTCGTTCGTGTGCAAAGTTACTAAAAGGAAGCCTAGAATGATTGTGTCCGCAAGCTTGCGCAAATCAAAAGTTGCTTGCAGAAATGTTCCGATTTCCAGTTTAACTGAGCATAGAAAGAATTGAAAATTTCTTATCATTCGTTCTGTCTAACAGTCACAACATCTATATAATAACGGCAGTGATTTTGCGTTTCTTTTGCTTCCTTAACTATAACATTGTTTTTGTGAGTGAAGTTAGCTCACCAAACTCTACACATCACCCTTTGCCCGAGTAGATCCAGCTCTTAATCTTAAAGTTTCATTCTAGCTTATAAGTGTAGTACGTGTAATTAGTGCTATTTTGTTAAAGAGTTAAGGTAAAACTAAACAATACTAACATGAAAGCTCTAGGGTCAAGGAATTGTTTTCAAGACTTCTTTCAAATCTTCATAAACTTTTAAAAATAAGTAAACAAAGCTTTGAAAACATTTCCTTTTGGAAAATTCGGTATCCAATGCATCGAAAACACAAGAACTTAAGCTGAAGCCAAAGAAAACCCAACAGAAGCAAATGGAACGGAAAGCGAACGGAAACGGAAAGCGAACGGAAACGGAAATCGTTTTTTTTTTCGTTCGTGTAACAAAAAAAATGTTCACTTCATCATTCTATCAGCGGTAAGGTCGATCCCTTTTTCTGGCACTTCAGGATTATCCGGATCGCTAGCCGGCAGGGATAGCAAATGCTATGCTTCTAAAAATATTAATGCTGTTGGTTTCGGTTCTAGGTTTGATTTCTTTGCTTCGACTACTAGAAACGTGATGTCATTTTTGTCGCGTGCGGCGAAGCATTCCGCTATCAGTCGTGCGACGTCCTAAAAGAAAAAAAAAACAGTCAATTTTAGAAAACTCTTCTGAATATTCTAAGAAGGATCTCACCTGATGATGCATCCCATCGACCTTGTTTCCGTCGACCTCCAGTATCAGCTGACCCACCTCCAGTCCACCGGCATCGTATGCTGCCCCGTGTTCCTAATTCAAATTTAAATTTAAAAAAAAAATTAATAATCGAAAACAGATATTTTCAAAAAAAAAACTCCTCTTACGTGGATGTTGATGATCCGGGGCAGCGGATGTTTGGTGTTGGCGCCGCCCTCGATCGCAATGCCCAGGATCGGTTTCGATTTCTTCACCGTGATGTGCAGGTTGCCGCGGTGGTCAGGTACAATGTTCGGGGCCTGGTCCAGGGAAGGTTCCAACGCGGACCCATTCTGGTCCAGGGGCAGTCGCTGCATCGACTGGGTGGGCGAAATTGGAAATTGTCTTAGTTGCTATTGAGTGAGCTTGGTGGATGTCATGTTTTTAGCTGGATAGCGACACATGTTGGTATTTTTTTTTTTAAATTTTTTATGTTGGTTTCTAGAATTTTGTCAATCGATGAACTGCATTTCCAGACAAAAGTAATCAAAATTCATATAACTATTCTACTTGAAAAAAAAAATCTAACTACTACTGATAACTGTTAAAAGTGACGTAAATCAGATGAGATGGGTTCTAAATTAATTTTGAAGTTAATCCCTCACGGGTTTTCAATGGCTGTACCCCAAGGCGCCAACTGCAACGTGGATAAAAGGTTGGAATGTCATAAAGATGATAAAACGGCTAGTCGAAACGAAAAAAAAAAATAAAAATAGAAAGTTTCAATCAAAATAAATTTTTGCGAATAGTTTCATGTGCTTTAACGCTTTTCAATTAAATTTTACCGATTCACATCAGAACTGATGCGTATATCTTAAAATAACTGTAACATAAAACTAGATGCACATAATGGATGAATTCTCATACCAGATATTATTAAAGGTTCTCTGGATCACAAGGATGTAAGAGCTATAATAATCAGTTTTGATATCTCAATCTATAACTACATGGTGCTAAACTCATTTTTTACCTTTTTTTAAACTTTTTCTATTGAATCTAAACTGCTCGATGAGCGATGCCAATGCCGATGGCCAATGCGAGCTTGAACAAATTGACAATTTCATCAATTGCGGTTCATCGCGCATTTGCAGCACATTCCTGACTCCTGACATGCTTTCAAAAGCGCCTGCAATGCTGCAAATATAAACCCTCGTTCAGGACAGAGTGCGTTCAAGTTGTTCCCTCAAGGGGGGGGGTAGGGTCTAACGGGTATAAAAAAACACCATTTTCACGAATTTTTTTTCTAGAGCTATCGTTCAAACAAATGTATTCAAATTTTTTGCATTATACGAAGCATTGTTAAAAGAACATTTAGTAATTTTTTCGTAGAAAAATATTGAAAAATGAGCCGGTGACGTAGCATTTTCGAGGATGCCTTTTAGAAAACAGGATTTGCGGTGGACACTGTATCTCAGCACAGAATCATCTGAATTCAAAAAATCAGAGCAAAATATTTTTAATAGATGTTTTTCTGGACCCCAACGTTTTTATTTAACTTAAAAATATTTTTAAGAAATTTTTGTGGCTGTTTGAAGTAAAAACTACGATTTTTCACTTAAAAATCCGCCATTTTTCACCTGTAAAATCTCCCCAAAGTAAAAAAATCAAAAAAGAAAAACGTTGGGGTCTGGTATTTTATATGTAGAAACTATGTTCCAAATTTGAAAAGAATCGGATAAGTAGTTTTCAAATGACGATGTCCACGGACTTTACAAATGTGCTTTCGAGAAAAACGCGTTTGAAGTTTCTGCTCTTGCTTTCTTGCAGTATTAGATATTAGGAGATAAAGGCCTATAACTTCTACCGTTTTGATTCAATTGACTTGAAAATTTGACACAACATTCTTGAAATGTTTTACAATAAGAAAATAAAAAAATAAAAAAATCGATTTTTTGAAAGTGTTAGACCCTACCCCCCCCTTAACGATGCGCCTCCTCAGATTATCAGAATTAACGAGAATTCGGATCTCTTTCCGACGCTATGGAGCGAATGTTTAAACTACGAAAAAGGTGATAATATGGTATTTGACGCCCAAGCATGCTTAAGCAGGCCAGCTTTAGGATACTTGGTCGGGGTTTGACCAGACCGTACTGAACACCATGAACTTTATTTCGAGATTGGTAATTGAGTTCAAACTTCACTGCCCTACCAATTGGCATCATTTCATAAGATATCATATTTAGTCATTTTACCAACAAATTTAGACTCCTATCAAGACATTGAGGAGTTTCTGGTTGATTCATGGCTCTACGTTTAGGAGAAAATAAATTTTAATAACGATATGATTGTGATGATATCAGTTCACTCTGGTCGATCCAAAGTGTTGAGAAAACTGCCATGTAATCAACGAATATTTAAATAACCTGGTGCTAAGAGCAATATTGTTTTTTTTGTGACATCTCAAAAATGATTGTATCGAAAATTTATAAGAGAATGGCAGAAATTCCAAAGGCAAACACGTTCTAGAACGAAATGATTTACAATTTAATTTTGATTGTATTTTGAGGCCTCTAGTTGATTATGTTATGATATTTGTTGATCTATTGAAAATTGTATTTTATTATTGCCAAGCAATCAGAATTCCCTTAAACAGCGTTCAGAGAAGCGTAATCAGCTCTCGTTTCTGTCTGAAGAGTATGCTATTCAGCCACAAATTTAAGTTCTTAAAGCCATTTTGAAGTTCATTTAAGTAACTGAAGAGAATTCTATTCAGCCTCGAGGAGAAGGTCAAAAAACTTCTACGCGCCGAGAAAAATCCTGTTGACAGATTACTCTGACAACCAGATGACAGATTCCAAGATTGCCGGTCTATCATATTGATTTTGATTTTAATTTTATAAACCGTATTCTTTTTCACCTGGAGGCAAACTAGTGGCAACCTAGGTTCGCTCCAACTGCTGTCATCGTGCTCATTTATTGCTCGAGAGGCAACCTAGGTTCACTCGAAAAACGGACGGAGTCGCCCTGAGAAGAAAGTCAGTTTTGCGAGAAGTTCACCAATATTCTCAACGTTGTTGTCAAAACATTAAACAGCCGTTTTTGGCTGAAAGCAAAACAGTTGAAATAATGATCGGGAAAATGATTATTGCTACGATTTTGAACCTCTCAGCCAAGCAAAATCGTACTATCTGCTGCCCAGTGCAATCCGGACACGAAAAAAGGCAATCCGGATGTGAAGAACCGAATGAAGAAATCCAGAAGGGAGAACAAAATGACAGCTGCATGTAAACATTGCGCTCGTTCTCACGCACACCTGCGTATGGAATAACTCGAAATCCGAAAGTCGTTTTTTTATTCTGACGGTTCCAGAGCCAAATCCGGAATCAAAAAAAAAACGCCAATAGTTTTGATTTCAAAAGCTTAAAGAATTGAACCGCTGCTTTCTAGGTTGCAATGAAACTCAATAGCCTCTCGACCAATCCAGCTATAGTTCATGTTCATTGCCACTGTTATTATCAGTATTTAAAAGTAATTTATTTAAATTAATGTCACTTTCAGTACACTTAATAGATAACAATAAAAATGTTCATCATCAAAAAATTATTTGAATCTTGAAAAATCACACAAAACACTGCGCCAGAATGCAGATTGAATTCCAAATAGCCAGCAGAAAGCAGATACCCTCCTCAATAGACTGAGTCGATTAGAGGTAATTTTTGAATTTCTTAAACCCTGGGGTCTCAAAAGCTTCGTTTTGGTCCAAAACTCATCCATGAATTTTTGCAGAATTTTTAAGTATCGTTTACATGAGTAAATTTGGACTTTTAGGTTTGTATGGGAAAATTGAATATTTTGTACTGTAGAATCATCATCATTTTTGTTTCTTCTGTATAACTGTATAACTGCTCATGATTTTTGTGCCAATTTACAAATTCTTGGAAGGAAATTTTCCGCTGAACAACTTTGTCGAAGACCGTAAATTCGTATCTTATTAGCCAAAAAAGTTATTAGCTATTCAACAGAGGTATATCTTTTGGCATTGATAAACATTTAATTTAATTGACACCACTGCTTGTGCCCCGCGAAGTATGGCATGAAAAGTAGTCATGCAATACCTCGCAAGGCACCCAGCAGTGGTGTCTATTGAATTTATTGCTTATCAATGCCAAAAGACATACCCCTGTTGAACAGCTAATAACTTTTTTGTCTAATAAGATACGAGTTTACGGTCTTCGACAAAGTTGTTCAGTGTAAAATTTACTTTGAAGAATTTATAAATTGGCACAAAAACCATGAGCAGGCTCAGTTATACAGAAGAAACAAAAATGATGATGATTTTTCAGTACAAAATATTCTATTTTCCCATACAAACCTAAAAGTCCACATTTACTCATGTAAACGATGTTTAAAAATTCTGCAAAAATTCATGGATCAGTTTTGAACCAAAAGGAAGCTTTTAAGACCCCAGGGTTTGAGAAATTCAAAAATGACCCCGATTCGACTCAGTCTACTCCTCAATAACAGCGGTGAATGATGGAAAATGTACGAAAATAAAATTTCAACGATCGTAAAAATCCGAATAATTCTTACTATACCTGTTATTTCAACCTTCGACGATTTTTTTCTTTATGCGTCGAATTCCATTGTAAATATGACTGCTGATCACTAATATCAGTACTGATATAAATAAATATCACTACTGATATAAACAAAACAAATACCATGACTAATAATTGACAGATATTTTTGACATGTCGCTCAGAATTTCCAAAAAAGTTTCTTAAAACACCTATTTAGAAGTATCTTGAACGGTGTGTAGAAAGTGTTAAGCGAACTTTATCGACCAACTTGAAAGAAGTTGCATTACAAGCGCTTAGAAGTTCCGTAATTGATATTTTAACCTTTCAAAATGCGATGGAAGTTCCTGAGTAACTTTAACGTGACATTTTTTCAGCCAAATGTGAATTTCTAACATTCTAAGTGAGAAATATTCCAGATTTCAACTTACCAGTTGTGTTCTAAACGATAGTAAGTAAGAAAAGAAATCTTCTTTTATCATTCAAAGTTCAAAATCTTACCATTCCAACAGGTAAAATGAAAAATAAGATTCAAAAGGCTAAGTTCGGTCTGGCCGAACGAAATTTTACTCAAATGATAACAATCCGCAAAATGAAGTTTTTAGCCACGAGAGCGTTGTTCATTAGTAAATTTAATAAGAATTAAGTTCAGCCTGCAATATTGAAATTTGTAAATGAAATCTAAAAAAAAAAGATTGTTTACTGATTTTTAGAAGGTAAGTAGTTCACCATATTTTGCATTCGCTCAAGTTTTCAGTTTCGACAATTGAATAATTGAATGAATTTTTCTTTTTGCGAAAAAAAAACCCAAAATGAAATGGTAAATTTAAAATAAAACATAAATTTTACTAGCGTTTTTTTATTGTAAGGCAAGGCTGAAGATGATTTTACATTAGTATTTAAAAATCTAGCTCAGTCAGTTTTACACGCTCGGTTATTTTGAACCATTTTCGATTTTTATTGATCCGTGTTTTTGTTTTTCTTTTCAAACGTCGAAATTTATTTTTTTAACCCCAACCCAAGTAACCAAAAGTCCCATAAAACAGGTACAAAAACGCTTACTCAGCCCCATCATTGGTATGAACTCCGTTCTATGCAAAATTTAAGTTCTTATGGAGACTTTCAAGTTTCAAAACAAGTCTTAATGATCTTCTATTCAGCTTCCAGCGGCCTTTTTATTCAGCTTACAAAAAATCGTTAAATGAGCAAAAAATCTCTCTCTGTCTCAACTGCATACTTGGCATCGGTTCATATCACCGTCTCTTGATTATTTACTATATTCTGTTTACGGTGCCGCCATGATGCCACGCACCGGATTCCAAACTTGACAAATTGCTCATTTGCTTCTTTTCTACATTTCCTACATATATCGCATCAGAATGGTCACTCAATTACAAATTATTTAATGAAAAAAAATGCCCGGCTTGGAAATCGAACCCCGACCACGCCTAAATGTAGTTCAAACTGAAACTAAAACTCGATGTGGTGATTTGATTTTGGAAGCATCTCAATGCACTCTTTGTGATTTAGTAAATCATATTTTGAGCACTTTTGTGCCCTTTATATGACTTAGTAAATCCCGTTTTGAGCACTTTGGTGCCCTTTATGTGACTTAAGTCCTATGCAACGTACATATAAATCACTTTTGCAGCTTTCAAGTTCATTAATGAGTACATAAAGTTCACTCATGGGAATTGGGCAAAATCAGTCATATACAACGTACATATTAATCACTTTGGCATATTCAAGTTCATTAATGAGTACATAAGGTTCACTTAAGAGAATTGGGCAGATGATTCTCTTTATCAGCCAATATGTAATTTTCATAGCCTTCATTCAATTAAATATGTGATTTTTGGTTGCTTGGGAATGAATTGTTAAATTTTAAGAATATTCAATGTTTCTGACGGGAAACCAAAAAACTTAATGAAAATTCAATGACAAACGAAAATTTTCGTTCCACCATTGTTTTCTCCGCGGTTCGATAGTTTGGGCTAATTAAGACTTTTAGAAAATTAAATTAACTTTCGTCCGCAGCGGAAAAAAACTTCCGAAAAGACCTCCCACTAAGAACAAGATGTATCGGAATAAGATGCTTGATTTTGAAGCGGTGTTCAAAGCGTAAAGGGTGAGTTAAGAAAAAAAATACTATTGGGCACCTGCATTAAATTTAAGTAGTTAGAAAACAGGTTGAGTTTTAAGTACCTAAAAATGACAATTTTATAATTGTATCTTAATCAGTTACAAAATATAGTACTTCGCAGGAGTCAGCCCCACTGCAAATCGATTTGAACCCAGGAATTTTTGATCCACAGAAAATCGATGATCGATTTTCTGATCCACAGACAGAAAAAGACAGCTTATTCCGGCAGCCTTAACAATCTCGGAAATGCCCGGTAGTAATCGGAGGATCAACACTCACTGAAAATCGAACAAGTTTCCGATCGTATGTGCATGGCCCTCTCAAGCAACCGAAGGTTACATATTTAATTGAATGTAGGCTTTGAAAGTTACATATTGGCTGACAAAGAGAATCAACTGCCCAATTCCCTTTAGTGAACTTTATGTACTCATTCATGAACTTGAAAGTTGTAAAAGTGATTAATATGTGCGTTGTATATGTCCCATATACATCCCAATGTCCCATGAATGAATTATGTGTATTCATTAACGAACTTGAAAGTTGCAAAAGTGATGAATATGTACGTTGTAAGGAACAAAAGTCACATAAAGCACACAAGGGTGCTCGAAACGGGACTAATTTTCACCAATTTCCACGAGTGAACTAAATGTACTCATTAATGAACTTGTAAGCTGCAAAAGTGATTCATATGTACGTTGTGAGAAACTTAAGTCACATAAAGGGCACAGAACCCAAGTAACACAGATTATGCCAACTAGCATTAGGAAGTTTTATTATGGTTTAACTATGGCATTTTTTTGTGCAGCTCGTTTTATGGCGGTTTTATTATGGTCATGCAGAATGCTTATAATTTTTTTTCGACCATATGTTTTCAGATGGTTTTGAAAACGCTAATAAAACTTTTATTAAACATGCTGTTTTAGTTATTTTGAAAGAGTTATGAATGCTCTTTTTAGACTATAATAAAACACAAACCTAAAAGTTTGGTCTAAGCTTTCTTTTGCATGTTCTATAATAGCACTCAGTGCATGATTATTAAACCGTCATAAAACTTAGTGACAGTTCTCGATCAAGATGTCAAAACAGGACACGCTCAGATTAGATAGCACATATTTGAATTGGAACTCCCATTTTTACACATTTTTGGTAAGTTATGCGTGTTTGTTTTGAGTTAAAATTAAAAAAAATACATCTTTGAAAACTTGAAATCACCGAAAGTGGTATGAATATCTTTACAATATGAGTATTGAATGAAAGGGCCCAAATAGTAGGAAAAAAATTGTTGCTTGACGCCATCATTAATTCAAGATGGCGGCTTCCACTTTAATTTTCAAAGCTGTAAATTACTGAAAATATCGTGAAACCTTCACAATATGGTTATTAGGTGAAAGTAATAAACGAGTAGAAGTCAAATTTCGTTGCCCATCGCCATCTTAAATCCAACATGGCGGCTACCACTCAACTTGAAAATACTGTAAATGACTGCAAATCGCATAAAACCTATATTATAGGGGTATAAGTTGAAAGAAATCAACCGGTAGAAGTTGAATTTCGCTATCTGACGCCATCTTGAAATCCAAGATGGCGGCTTCCGCTAAACTTTAAAATGTAGTGAATGACTTAAAATGACATGAAACCCAGGTGGTAATGGGTGGAAGGGCTTAACGAGTAGAAGTCGAATATTGCTATCTTACGCCATCTTGAAATCCAAGATGGCAGCTTTCTATAAACTTTAAAAATGCTCTAAATCATTGAATATCGCATGAAACCTCCAAAATATGGGTGTTTGTCAATTAGGATAAGCTTTAAAAAGTTTATTTTTGCATTCTGACGCTATATTGAAATCCAAGATGGTGGCTTCAGCTGAACTTTAAAATACTGTAAATGAATGAAAATAGCATGAAACTCCAAAATATATTGTATTGGGTGCTAAGGCTAAATGATAGAAGTCAAATATCTCTTTTCGCGTTTCTCTGAAAATCTGTAAGTGAGTGAAAATCCCACAAAAACCACCACAATACAGTCCCCGTTCGTTTTTGGCAACATTCGATTTTGGCAACATCGAATTTGGCACATGTGCCTAAATCAGACGGTTAACAGAAACAACATAACTATATACCCAAGCAACCAGAATTCCCTTAAAAAGGTTCCATAGAAGCTTAATCAGCTCTCGTTTGTGTCTGAAGAGAATGCTAATCAGCCCAAAATTTAAGTTCTTAAAGCTACTTTCAAGTTCGTTTAGGTGGCTGTAGAGAACGCTATTCAGCTTCTAAGAGAATGTCAAGAAACTTCTACGCGCCGAAAAAAAAATCCGAGTGACAGATTGCTCTGACAACCACATGTCAGATTGCTAGGTTGCCGGTCTATCATGGTCTATCTCATTGATTTTGATTATATTGTTTTGATTACAAAAGCTGCTTACACGCCTAGAGAATTGAACCGCTGCTCTCTAGGTTGCAATGAAACTCACCAGCCTCTCGACCAATCCATCAATAGCTAATTGCCACTGTAATGATTAGTATTTAAACTTAATGTCATTTGAGATGATTGAGTGGGTTGGTCAATAGAAGGTAACTTATTTCGTTCAAAGGACTTTCAGTACACAATGTGAATCAAAAGAAAAATTCGCATCATCAAAATTTATTCGAATATCTTATTTAACATTTATAAGAAAAATTCGAAAAAATCTTGAATTCCATTTGTAAATATCAGTACAGATATAAACAAAACAAATACCATGACAAAAAATTGACAGACATTTTTGACATGTCGCTTAGAATTCCCATATAGGTTCTTTAAAACACCTTCAAGTATCTTAATGGTGCGCTTTAGAATGTTACGCGAACGTTATCGACCTTCTTGAAAAACATTTTTGACATGTCGCTTAGATTTCCCATATAGGTTCTTTAAAACACCTTCAAGTATCATAATGGTGCGTTTTGGAATGTTACGCGAACGTTATCGACCTTCTTGAAAGAAGTTCCATTGAAAGCGCCTAGAAGTTCTGTTATCGATAGTTTAACCTTTCAAAGGGCGATGGAAGTTCCTGAGTAACTTTTACGCGACAAGAGTCACCTGAAGTTCCCGTAAAACATTTTTTCAGCCAAATGTGAACTTCGGAGTTCCATCTTTAAGTAAAAACGCGACTTTTGGTTGCTTGGGTAGTTTTCGCTAGAATAAGACCAATACAATTTAAACATAATAGCATGATAGGAATAATAGAATTACATAAATGGAAAAAAAAACAAAAACTATAAACAGAACAAGAAAAGTGCTAAATGCATTGGAAACATAATGAAAAAATAATAAAAGTGATTTAAAATGATTTAAATTGTCTTAAAATAGTAGTTTTAATGTAGTATTACATGAAAAAAAGTTGTGTTCAAGCGATTTTCATTGATTAACAGTATTTTTAATTCAGTGGAAGCTGCCATCTTGGATTTCAAGATGACGTCGGAAAGAAAAAAATCGACTTCTAGTTTAGCCCTCTCACCCAATACTCGTATAGTGGTGGTTTAATGCGACTTTTTGTCAGCATTAAACATTAAAAGTTGAGCGGATGCCGCCATCTTGGATTTCAAGATGGCGTCTGATAGCGAAATTCGACTTCTACTCGTTTAGCCCTTTCACCCGATACCCATTTTGTTGGGGTTTCATGCGATTTCAAGTCATTTACACCATTTTAAAGTTCAGCGGAAGCCGCCATCTTGGATTTCAAGATGGCGCCATACAACGAAATTTGACTTCAACTCATGGTTTATTCCACGGGTCATTCAAAACCAATCCCTTTTAATTAAAAAAGTCTGTCCTCATTTACTGTACTAATGATTAACAACTCAGAAATGAGGAACTCAACCTTAGCGTGTAATTAGTTGGCTTGCGAGAGAAACGTCAAATCGTAGCTTTTTTTGGGGTCATCATTAAACCATAATAAAACTATGAATTGACTCACGCCATGTTGGTTGCAAAATCGAAGGGCACAAAATGACGCCATGTTGATGGATTCATAATGCAAGCATTGGAAAATATTTTTTCGGGCCTTTTTTCCATCAATTCCATCATGATTGACCATCAGATTTGACGAGGCGCATTTATTTTAAGATACTATTTCATATACATTTTACCTGAAATCTTGACTGGCAGTAGAAAAGACGCTCAATATATGGTTAAAACATTGGATTTTTTAGCTATGAATTTTACCAGATCATATCTGAATAATGCAATCATCAACCATTATGGTTGCTGGAAAAAATACAAAAAAAACTCCGAGAACTGACAGAACCGAAAAAAAACAAAAATTTCTAACATGTTTAATAATAGCTTTTTAAAAGCTTTGGTGACCAACATTGATGACCAACAATTATATGTCTTGATGACGTTTCTAGGGTAGGGCCAAATAGCCTGATTTTGGCTTTATTAGAGTCCAGGTGATGTTATAGAATGCGCTTTAGCTTTTTGTGAAGATTAATGCGATAGTCCAAACGATATTTTGCTGACCATCAGAAAGCTAAAATTGTTACTTGGGTTAGCATTGAGTTTACGAAAAAAGTCTCATTTTATTCAATTTCCCTAAATTCATTCATAATTGCATGCAATATAATTTAAAATATCCGAAGGAGACATCATCAGCAAAGGTTATATAAGAACTAAATCAGGTATTAACTTACTGTTCAATCTGATAATAAGCATCGTTTAAAACTCAAGTAATGCGAGTAATCCCAATCGCCCCAATCGCCCCAATTTCCCCTAGAATTGTGCTATATACTTGGAAAAAGCTTTGTAGCAATTGAGAATGCGTCAGAAATCGCAAAAAAAACTGATTGAATCATGCATCAAACTAATTGTTAAATAGAACCTAGTTTATTGCTAAACCTTCTAAACTCCCTGATATATTATATGATGATTACTGTTCAGCGCTCAGTTGATGAGAAAAGCCTTAATCGACCCCATTTCCCCTAAATTCTCGAATTATATTAAGAAAAGTCCTTGTAATAAACGAGATTGTTTTAAATGTTACTGTTGGATCGACGAGAAGAGCCTCATGATGTTTAAACCAATTTGAATATCAATTCCACAAAATATCGTTCAAATTTAGGGGAGAAAAGGGGCGATCCAGGCTTTTTCGTCAATGAAACGTTTAGCGGTGTTCATCATTCTATTCAACAATTGGTTTTCACATGGTTCAATTGTTTCTCTGCACTTTCTGATGCAAGTTATCCCCATATCAATCTAAACCAGCCTAAATCATACGACAGCAGAAATTCAGCGACGCATCGGGATCAAGAGGCACATTTTATGCTGACGCTATCGGCGCGTGGGGAAACCGCATCATTAATAGTAAGAAAAATATGTATTTGATTGATATAAATAAAGAAATAAATTGATTGATCAAGTTAGTCTTTGGTTGACCGTCAGATTGAAAGTTGCTTTTTTAAAAAGTCTATCACAGCCAAAGACCCATAACTTGCATTTTCGATGTTACAAGACATTTTTTTTTTAAATATGAGTATTGCAAGTATTTAGGGAAAATTTAGGCACTAAGGACTTCATTCATCACCAGAAATTAAGCGGTGTCCATTATTTTATTCAACAGTTAGTTTTACACATGTTTTAATATTTTTGTACCTTTTCTGATGCTTTCTCATTTGTTACTACTATTTTTTGGTTCATTTTGTATGGGTTTATGAAAAAATTTAGCGAAAATAGGGGAGACTTTCCTCGTTAACTCAGTGCTAAGCGATGTTCTTCATTCGATTCGGCAATGAGTTTTCAACCTGATTCAATGTTTTTTTTCATCTGTCCATATGCATTTTCGTGTGATACAATGTTTTTTCAACTTCACGCTTAGCGGTGTACATCACTTGGTTCAACAATGAATTTTCAACCTGCCCTGTCATTTGTTATAATGATTTTTTTTTTCAACATACCGCTCGACTTTAGGGGAAATCGGGGTGATTCCGGCTATTCTCGTAAGCTGAGCACTTAACGGTGTACCCCACACGATTCAGCGACAAATTTTAAACTAAATAACTTGGTTTTTGCATTTGGTATGTAAATTTCTTGATTGTTAGAGTGAAATTTATGCACAAATTTAAAAAAGCTAGAGGAAGTTGTAGATATCAAGCCGTTTCAATTCATTCAATTCAAAAAACCGACACGATTGGCTAAAGAATGAATAAATCTACCAAAAATTATCATTCATGATGAAAAACTGTTGGATTACACTTTCTTCGCTAGAGTCCTCCCCACTGCAAATCGATTTGAACCCAGGAATTTTTGGTCCACAGAAAATTGATGATTGATTTTCTGATCATCAGACAGAAAAAGAAAGCTTGTTCCGGCAACTTTAAACAACTTCGGAAATGCCCGGACCGGCAGCCCGGTACTAATCGGAGGATCAACACTCACTGAAAACCGAACAAGTTCCCGAACGTATGTGCATGGCCCTCTCAAGCAACCGAAGGTTACATATTTAATTGAATGAAGGCTTTGAAAGTTACATATTGGCTGACAAAGAGAATCTGTAAATGTTGCTATTACCCCCCCACCGGCGAATTAGGGACTCCCTTCTATGGGCCTCAGGGCGGCACGCTTATCCAAAGCAAGTCGCAGGGAATGTCACTCAAATGATCGGAAAACCCCTTATTATTGCACTTCTCGTTACTTTATTCTGAACGTGTTTGCACCACTGCCTTGTACCTCCCACTTTCTTAAAGCTAGGCTAACCTGTAGGGCCTCGCCCTTGTTGACACGAAGAATGTCCCGGAACTCTTGCAGGAACAAACGGAGCCGGACGCGATGTTACGATCGGGTAAGCGGTCTGGTTTTGGATGGAACCCTTTTTGCGTTCGACCTTCCGTGTGCGCAGATTCGGAGCGTGGACACACCAAGGTGGTAAGTCACACGTCGGTGGCCTTTGAGGGTCGGGTTCGCCTTTTTGGAGGACGGCAATTATCCGCGACCGTTGCCAATCCGGAACCGTATCGATGGTTGGCCTAGTTTTGGCCTAAACCAAAAGGGGTCCTAGTTGCGAGAGAACTTGCATTAGGAATCAAGTCCTTAGGGCGGATACAAAATGGCGGTTCTTCGGTTCACTGGCTTACCTGGTGTCTGGCTGTGAGTTCTTCAACACTTCCAACTTGATTTTGCGGTTTAACTATTCGCGCTGAATGCTGTTGGAAAAGTGAACCAGCACCAGGCAGCCGCATTTTGACCGGCCTTGAACCATCAGTTCAGGTCGTTGCCTTCGCCTCTCTCGGAACCCGATCGCATTTCGTATTTCTCTCTTCAGGCGTCGCTGTCGATCGTTGTTGGCTACCAAGCGGTTTCGGTAACGTAGGTGTCAGCCATCTGGTTGTGGTTTGATGAGGCATGGTAGTTGTGTGCTATTGACGTGTGGCGCTGTCGTCGTTTCGAAGGTTGCATTTTTGGGGAAAAAACCTCACACCCAAATGATACCCACTGCGATTCTACATCAACCAAATCTACGCTACCTGCGAACAATCCCTAAAACCTCGATGGGAGCGTTATCTGGCGCTTACAAATCAACTGCCCAATTCTCTTTAGTGAACTTTATGTACTCATTCATGAACTTGAAAGTTGCCAAAGTAACTAATATGTGCGTTGTATGTGACTTATTTTGCCGAATTCCTATGAATGAACTATGTGTACTCATTTATGACCTTGAAAGTTGCAAAATGATTTTTATGTACGTTGTAAGGGACAAACGTCACATAAAGGAGAAAAAAGTGCTCAACCGGGACTTATTTTGACCAATTTTCACAAGTAAACTATATGTACTCATCATTGAACTTGAAAGTTGCAAAAATGATTTATATGTTCGTTGTAAGGAACTGAAGGCACATAAAGGGCACAAAAGTGCTCAAAACGGTATTAATTAAGTCACAAAAAGTGCATTTTCAAAATCACACCACCACTTCGAGTTTTAGTTTCAATTATAACAACATCTAGGCGTGGGCTTGTGGTAGCGTGTTCGATTCTCACCACCAAGATCAGGGTTCGATCCCCAAGCCGGGCAAGTTCTTCAATAAGTAATTTGGTACTTGAGTGACGTGACCACTCTGATGCGATTTATTTAGGAAATGTAGGAGAGAAGCATTTGAACAATTTGTCGAGTTTGGAATCCTGCTCGTGGCATCATGGTGGCACCGTTTACTGAACATAGAAAATAAACAAGAAAAAGTGATATGAACCGATGCCAAGGGTGCAATTTAGATAGGTAGAAATTGTTTTGCTCATTTAACGATTTGTTGGAAGCTGAATAAAAAAGTCGCTGGAAGCTGAATAGAAGATCATTAGGATTTTTTTTAATTTGAAAGTATCAATAAGAATTTCAATTTTGAACTGCATATAACGTTCTTCGTATCAATGATGGGGTTGAGTTAACCTTTTAGTACCTGTTATATGTGACTCTGGGTGCTTGGGCTATATTAACGAATTTAGGAGAATCCGAAGCACAACTGGAACCCAGAATAACGTAGAAAATGAACATTTGTGCGTTTTGTGCCCTCAGGCTAATTTCCAGCAAATCAATTTAAGTTTTTCTTTCCAGATTACACGTTTTGATATATTCTTAGCTGTGGGTAACATCAGGTTTTATTTGGCATGGTAATTCTCTAGAACCCACCGATGGACATTCCTGTTGGAAGGAAAGTGGCTGTTTGCAGCTTGTTTGGTCGTCCAGTTTCAGTACTAATCACAGAATAACTTTCTTATCAAATGTTGTTTGTTATAGTTTATTGTATATCACCTTATTCGAATTATAAGCAACAATCAAAATTTGATTATTGTAGTACGTTCAAAAATTTAATCTGAATTCCATTAGTATTCCTTCTGATTCATATAAGAAAGAATTTCGCTCCCTTTTTTTGTTTGCAACCATTATTAAGATTTAGTATTACGTTTGAAAAATAACCATAATAAAATTTCCCGATTATGGTTATTTTCCAAGCTTTAATGGTTCAACATAGCACAGCGAGTAATTCAATGATATTCAATTCCACAACCTATACCTGCAAATAAACAAACTTTTTCATCGAAACTTAAACAGTAGTTGCTAACTATGAAACTAAAGCATAATAAAAGATTGTAAATCTACGAATGATTCGAACGCAAAACAGGAAAGATTCAGTAACCTTTCTTTTTAATAGAAAATTTCTGGAATGCAGTTCATCGCTAGAATTTGAAACTTTTTTTTTTAAGAGTAATGCAAAAACAATGCTTCATTTATGTTTGTATTTGGGCATTTCCTTCTAAGAGCCGACAATTAGGTCACAGTTCATTATGCTATTGAAACACACTTTAGAATTGTAGGAAGAAATATGTAAATTATCAATATGTGTTTAAGGAATTACTGGTCAAACAGAATGAAGCATTTTTTTTGCATATTTTATCAAAAACAAAACTACTTATTGTTTATATTGCATATTTCGGTTTCAGAACTAGAAACTATTCGAGAACAGCGTGCCAAAACTACTAGTATAAAACTACATCAAAAAATGTACTTGAAAAACTTCGTAAAAAGTATCTAGCTAACGTGCCAAAGTTGATAAAGTTGAAAATTACGAAAAGCTTCGGAACGGCTTCTAAGCTACTAAGCGCCGTTGGAAAAGTAAATGGTTGATAATTCGACCGTATGATCGAGTGTTTTCATGAAATGCTATGACTACATGTGTAATGTTAATGTTTCTCAACTTATAAATACCCTCAAAATTAGCTACGGCTGAATGGGTGATTTTAATGTGAATGAGTTACTATTCTTACTGAACAAAGACAATATAACGCGTTCACTTTTAACAATATAAAACGCATTTGGTTGCTATTTGCAAAATTCTCTAAAGTACAGCCAACACTGATTTATATTAGCTCGACTAGCCGAAAATCTTTCACTATCTCTTAGAGCAAACATCGGAAGCGAGGCACGTGGCATTAGCATACTTTAAAAATTTGTGACAATAATCAATTTAAAACAGTAAATTTCACTTATTTGAATTGAATTGATTTGTAGTACTGATTGTTGCTTTTGTTTCCTTGTTCTGAGTTCTGATTTTGAATATTCTGGTTCAAACAAAGATGGTTTATTGTGAATTCTGATTCTTATTATTTTTTTCCTACAAAATTGGTTTCAACATTTTTACTTCTAGCCGGATCTAATTCAGCACGTGTCTCGCTTCCACACCATTTTGCCCTTTCTATTTTTTTTGCTCGTAGCAAAAAACCGCCAATGCTTTCTACAGTTTGACAAGACAAGACACGCAGATTTACCTGATGCCGCCTGACACCTGCCTCGGATGACCCTAAAAGCGTTCCACCTTCGTCTTTCATATCAAAACTTCTAGATAACTTTGTCGCTAGTTCCTAATGATGATTTTCGGTTCAACAAGTGTGTTCAACATTTGACGAGTTATGTGTGTTTTATAGGTTTTTTTTGGGGTTTCACGTTAGAGTGTTGTGAATTGTTTCGACAGGGCGTGTGTGTTGGTTGTTGGTTGTGGTGAAACGAAGAGAAAAGGGGGGCGGAAAAAGAAACACAAATTTAAAAATCACTTCACTTTTTGACGCTCTTAAAGTTAAATGCTAGAAAATTATAACTGAAAAAAAACATATAACGCAAGACTTTCACATGACGAAACACGTTTGTGGAATCTGATTCTGTACAAACCTAAGACAAACACAAATTTTGAGACAATTCAAAAGAAATTATAGAAAGGCGATGTTTATCTCCTGTCTGTGGCAATCGAAATGTGTCTGTATGTGTATGAGAAAGTGTGATTCTTTCGATGTGTTGGTGAGATCCTGGTCTAACCGAAATTCTGAATACACAAAACTTTTGAAACACGAAGTGGTGTGTGGTGTTCTCGTTTGGTTGGTGTTATTCTGTTATACTTATAAGAGCCAATCTACCTGAAAATTTTTCTTCCTCTAAGTAAAAAACCAAAATTCTAACTAAATTCAATCTAGGAACAAAAGCCAAATAAACCGTTTTTAATCAATAAATATGAACTACTTAAACTCATTTTATATTCCAACTAAAAAAACCTTTTAAAGGACGAAGAAGATTAAAAAAAATTAAACTTCCAATCAATAAATAATAAAGGCACTTTGTCAGTCTCCCAGGCTGTCTGTCAACCAAACTATAAGTCTGTCAGTCATTCTGCCAATTGCTCTGGTAGTCATTCTGTCAGTCTCTCAGTCAGTCTCTCAGTCAGTCTGTCAGTCAGTCTGTCAGTCAGTCTGTCAGTCAGTCTGTCAGTCAGTCTGTCAGTCAGTCTGTCAGTCAGTCTGTCAGTCAGTCTGTCAGTCAGTCTGTCAGTCAGTCTGTCAGTCAGTCTGTCAGTCAGTCTGTCAGTCAGTCTGTCAGTCAGTCTGTCAGTCAGTCTGTCAGTCAGTCTGTCAGTCAGTCTGTCAGTCAGTCTGTCAGTCAGTCTGTCAGTCAGTCTGTCAGTCAGTCTGTCAGTCAGTCTGTCAATCAGTCTGTCAGTCAGTCTGTCAGTCAGTCTGTCAGTCAGTCTGTCAGTCAGTCTGTCAGTCAGTCTGTCAGTCAGTCTGTCAGTCAGTCTGTCAGTCAGTCTGTCAGTCAGTCTGTCAGTCAGTCTGTCAGTCAGTCTGTCAGTCAGTCTGTCAGTCAGTCTGTCAGTCAGTCTGTCAGTCAGTCTGTCAGTCAGTCTGTCAGTCAGTCTGTCAGTCAGTCTGTCAGTCAGTCTGTCAGTCAGTCTGTCAGTCAGTCAGTCTGTCAGTCAGTCTGTCAGTCAGTCTGTCAGTCAGTCTGTCAGTCAGTCTGTCAGTCAGTCTGTCAGTCAGTCTGTCAGTCAGTCTGTCAGTCAGTCTGTCAGTCAGTCTGTCAGTCAGTCTGTCAGTCAGTCTGTCAGTCAGTCTGTCAGTCAGTCTGTCAGTCAGTCTGTCAGTCAGTCTGTCAGTCAGTCTGTCAGTCAGTCTGTCAGTCAGTCTGTCATTCAGTCTGTCAGTCAGTCTGTCAGTCAGTCTGTCAGTCAGTCTTTCAGTCAGTCAGTCAGACAGTCTGTCAGTCAGTCTGTCATTCTGTCAGTCAGTCTGTCAGTCAGTCTGTCAGTCAGTCTGTCAGTCAGTCTGTCAGTCAGTCTGTCAGTCAGTCTGTCAGTCAGTCTGTCAGTCAGTCTGTCAGTCAGTCTGTCAGTCAGTCTGTCAGTCAGTCTGTCAGTCAGTCTGTCAGTCAGTCTGTCAGTCAGTCTGTCATTCTGTCAGTCAGTCTGTCAGTCAGTCTGTCAGTCAGTCTGTCAGTCAGTCTGTCAGTCAGTCTGTCAGTCAGTCTGTCAGTCAGTCTGTCAGTCAGTCTGTCAGTCAGTCTGTCAGTCAGTCTGTCAGTCAGTCTGTCAGTCAGTCTGTCAGTCAGTCTGTCAATCAGTCTGTCAGTCAGTCTGTCAGTCAGTCTGTAAGTCAGTCTGTCAGTCAGTCTGTCAGTCTGTCTGTCAGTCTGTCAGTCAGTTTTTCAGTCAGTCTGTCAGTCAGTCTGTCAATCAGTCTGTCAGTCAGTCTGTCAGTCAGTCTGTCAGTCAGTCTGTCAGTCAGTCTGTCAGACAGTATGTCAGTCAGTCTGTCAGTCAGTCTGTCAGTCAGTCAGTCAGTCTGTCAGTCAGTTTGTCAGTCAGTCTGTCATTCAGTCTGTCAGTCAGTCTGTCAGTCAGTCTGTCAGACAGTCTGTCAGTCAGTCTGTCTGACAGACTGACAATCTGACTGACAGTCAGTCTGTCAGTCAGTCTGTCAGACAGTCTGTCAGTCAGTCTGTCAGTCAGTCTGTCAGTCAGTCTGTCAGTCAGTCTGTCAGTCAGTCAGTCTGTCAGTCAGTCTGTCAATCAGTCTGTCAGTCAGTCTGTCAGACAGTCTGTCAGTCAGTCTGTCAGTCAGTCTGTCAGTCAGTCAGTCTGTCAGTCAGTCAGTCTGTCAGTCAGTCTGTCAGTCAGTCTGTCAGTCAGTCTGTCAGTCAGTCTGTCAGTCAGTCTGTCAGTCAGTCTGTCAGTCAGTCTGTTAGTCAGTCTGTCAGTCAGTCTGTCAGTCAGTCTGTCAGTCAGTCTGTCAGTCAGTCTGTCAGTCAGTCTGTCAGTCAGTCTGTCAGTCAGTCTGTCAGTCAGTCTGTCAGTCAGTCTGTCAGTCAGTCTGTCAGTCAGTCTGTCAGTCAGTCTGTCAGTCAGTCTGTCAGTCAGTCTGTCAGTCAGTCTGTCAGTCAGTCTGTCAGTCAGTCTGTCAGTCAGTCTGTCAGTCAGTCTGTCAGTCAGTCTGTCAGTCAGTCTGTCAGTCAGTCTGTCAGTCAGTCTGTCAGTCAGTCTGTCAGTCAGTCTGTCAGTCAGTCTGTCAGTCATTCAGTCTCTCATGCTGTCAGTCAGTCAGTCTGTCAGTCAGTCAGTCTATCGGGCTGTCAGTCAGTCAGTCAGTCAGTCTGTAAGTCAGTCTGTCAGTCAGTCTGTCAGTCTGTCTGTCAGTCTGTCAGTCAGTCTGTCAGTCAGTCTGTCAGTCAGTCTGTCAGTCAGTCTGTCAGTCAGTCTGTCAGTCAGTCTGTCAGTCTGTCAGTCAGTCTGTCAGTCAGTCTGTCAGTCAGTCTGTCAGTCAGTCTGTCAGTCAGTCTGTCAGTCAGTCTGTCAGTCAGTCTGTCAGTCTGTCAGTCAGTCTGTCAGTCAGTCTGTCAGTCAGTTTGTCAGTCAGTCTGTCATTCAGTCTGTCAGTCAGTCAGTCTTTCAGTCAGTCAGTCTGTCAGTCAGTCTGTCAGCAGTCTGTCAGTCAGTCTGTCAGTCAGTCTGTCAGTCAGTCTGTCAGTCTGTCAGTCAGTCTGTCAGTCAGTCTGTCAGTCAGTCTGTCAGTCAGTCTGTCAGTCAGTCTGTCAGTCAGTCTGTCAGTCAGTCTGTCAGTCAGTCTGTCAGTCAGTCTGTCAGTCAGTCTGTCAGTCAGTCTGTCAGTCAGTCTGTCAGTCAGTCTGTCAGTCAGTCTGTCAGTCAGTCTGTCAGTCAGTCTGTCAGTCAGTCTGTCAGTCAGTCTGTCAGTCAGTCTGTCAGTCAGTCTGTCAGTCAGTCTGTCAGTCAGTCTGTCAGTCAGTCTGTCAGTCAGTCTGTCAGTCAGTCTGTCAGTCAGTCTGTCAGTCAGTCTGTCAGTCAGTCTGTCAGTCAGTCTGTCAGTCAGTCTGTCAGTCAGTCTGTCAGTCAGTCTGTCAGTCAGTCTGTCAGTCAGTCTGTCAGTCAGTCTGTCAGTCAGTCTGTCAGTCAGTCTGTCAGTCAGTCTGTCAGTCAGTCTGTCAGTCAGTCTGTCAGTCAGTCTGTCAGTCAGTCTGTCAGTCAGTCTGTCAGTCAGTCTGTCAGTCAGTCTGTCAGTCAGTCTGTCAGTCAGTCTGTCAGTCAGTCTGTCAGTCAGTCTGTCAGTCAGTCTGTCAGTCAGTCTGTCAGTCAGTCTGTCTGTCAGTCAGTCTGTCAGTCAGTCTGTCAGTCAGTCTGTCAGTCAGTCTGTCAGTCAGTCTGTCAGTCAGTCTGTCAGTCAGTCTGTCAGTCAGTCTGTCAGTCAGTCTGTCAGTCAGTCTGTCAGTCAGTCTGTCAGTCTGTCAGTCAGTCTGTCAGTCAGTCTGTCAGTCAGTCTGTCAGTCAGTCTGTCAGTCAGTCTGTCAGTCAGTCTGTCAGTCAGTCTGTCAGTCAGTCTGTCAGTCAGTCTTTCAGTCAGTCAGTCAGTCTGTCAGTCAGTCTGTCAGTCAGTCTGTCAGTCAGTCTGTCAGACAGTCTGTCAGTCAGTCTGTCAGTCAGTCTGTCAGTCAGTCAGTCTGTCAGTCAGTCTGTCAGTCTGTCAGTCAGTCAGTCTGTCAGTCAGTCTGTAAGTCAGTCTGTCAGTCAGTCTGTCAGTCTGTCTGTCAGTCTGTCAGTCAGTCTGTCAGTCAGTCTGTCAGTCAGTCTGTCAGACAGTCTGTCAGTCAGTCTGTCAGTCAGTCTGTCAGTCTGTCAGTCAGTCTGTCAGTCAGTCTGTCAGTCAGTCTGTCAGTCAGTCTGTCAGTCAGTCTGTCAGTCAGTCTGTCAGTCAGTCTTTCAGTCAGTTGGTCAGTCAGTCTGTCATTCAGTCTGTCAGTCAGTCTGTCAGTCAGTCTGTCAGACAGTCTGTCAGTCAGTCTGTCAGTCAGTCTGTCAGTCAGTCTGTCAGTCAGTCTGTCAGTCAGTCTGTCAGTCAGTCAGTCTGTCAGTCAGTCTGTCAGTCAGTCTGTCAGTCAGTCTGTCAGACAGTCTGTCAGTCAGTCTGTCAGTCAGTCTGTCAGTCAGTCTGTCAGTCAGTCTGTCAGTCAGTCTGTCAGTCAGTCTGTCAGTCAGTCTGTCAGTCAGTCTGTCAGTCAGTCTGTCAGTCAGTCTGTCAGTCAGTCTGTCAGTCAGTCTGTCAGTCAGTCTGTCAGTCAGTCTGTCAGTCAGTCTGTCAGTCAGTCTGTCAGTCAGTCTGTCAGTCAGTCTGTCAGTCAGTCTGTCAGTCAGTCTGTCAGTCAGTCTGTCAGTCAGTCTGTCAGTCAGTCTGTCAGTCAGTCTGTCAGTCAGTCTGTCAGTCAGTCTGTCAGTCAGTCTGTCAGTCAGTCTGTCAGTCAGTCTGTCAGTCAGTCTGTCAGTCAGTCTGTCAGTCAGTCTGTCAGTCAGTCTGTCAGTCAGTCTGTCAGTCAGTCTGTCAGTCAGTCTGTCAGTCAGTCTGTCAGTCAGTCTGTCAGTCAGTCTGTCAGTCAGTCTGTCAGTCAGTCTGTCAGTCAGTCTGTCAGTCAGTCTGTCAGTCAGTCTGTCAGTCAGTCTGTCAGTCTGTCTGTCAGTCAGTCAGTCTGTCAGTCAGTCTGTCAGTCTGTCAGTCAGTCAGTCTGTCAGTCAGTCTGTAAGTCAGTCTGTCAGTCAGTCTGTCAGTCTGTCTGTCAGTCTGTCAGTCAGTCTGTCAGTCAGTCTGTCAGTCAGTCTGTCAGTCAGTCTGTCAGTCAGTTTGTCAGTCAGTCTGTCATTCAGTCTGTCAGTCAGTCTGTCAGTCAGTCTGTCAGTCAGTCTGTCAGACAGTCTGTCAGTCAGTCTGTCAGTCAGTCTGTCAGTCAGTCTGTCAGTCAGTCTGTCAGTCAGTCTGTCAGTCAGTCTGTCAGTCTGTCAGTCAGTCTGTCAGTCAGTCTGTCAGTCAGTTTGTCAGTCAGTCTGTCATTCAGTCTGTCAGTCAGTCAGTCTTTCAGTCAGTCAGTCTGTCAGTCAGTCTGTCAGTCAGTCTGTCAGTCAGTCTGTCAGTCAGTCTGTCAGTCAGTCTGTCAGTCAGTCTGTCAGTCAGTCTGTCAGTCAGTCTGTCAGTCAGTCTGTCAGTCAGTCTGTCTGTCAGTCAGTCTGTCAGTCAGTCTGTCAGTCAGTCTGTCAGTCAGTCTGTCAGTCAGTCTGTCAGTCAGTCAGTCTGTCAGTCTGTCAGTCAGTCTGTCAGTCAGTCTGTCAGTCAGTCTGTCAGTCAGTCTGTCAGTCAGTCTGTCAGTCAGTCTGTCAGTCAGTCTGTCAGTCAGTCTGTCAGTCTGTCAGTCAGTCTGTCAGTCAGTCTGTCAGTCAGTTTGTCAGTCAGTCTGTCATTCAGTCTGTCAGTCAGTCAGTCTTTCAGTCAGTCAGTCTGTCAGTCAGTCTGTCAGCAGTCTGTCAGTCAGTCTGTCAGTCAGTCTGTCAGTCAGTCTGTCAGTCTGTCAGTCAGTCTGTCAGTCAGTCTGTCAGTCAGTCTGTCAGTCAGTCTGTCAGTCAGTCTGTCAGTCAGTCTGTCAGTCAGTCTGTCAGTCAGTCTGTCAGTCAGTCTGTCAGTCAGTCTGTCAGTCAGTCTGTCAGTCAGTCTGTCAGTCAGTCTGTCAGTCAGTCTGTCAGTCAGTCTGTCAGTCAGTCTGTCAGTCAGTCTGTCAGTCAGTCTGTCAGTCAGTCTGTCAGTCAGTCTGTCAGTCAGTCTGTCAGTCAGTCTGTCAGTCAGTCTGTCAGTCAGTCTGTCAGTCAGTCTGTCAGTCAGTCTGTCAGTCAGTCTGTCAGTCAGTCTGTCAGTCAGTCTGTCAGTCAGTCTGTCAGTCAGTCTGTCAGTCAGTCTGTCAGTCAGTCTGTCAGTCAGTCTGTCAGTCAGTCTGTCAGTCAGTCTGTCAGTCAGTCTGTCAGTCAGTCTGTCAGTCAGTCTGTCAGTCAGTCTGTCTGTCAGTCAGTCTGTCAGTCAGTCTGTCAGTCAGTCTGTCAGTCAGTCTGTCAGTCAGTCTGTCAGTCAGTCTGTCAGTCAGTCTGTCAGTCAGTCTGTCAGTCAGTCTGTCAGTCAGTCTGTCAGTCAGTCTGTCAGTCAGTCTGTCAGTCAGTCTGTCAGTCAGTCTGTCAGTCAGTCTGTCAGTCAGTCTGTCAGTCAGTCTGTCAGTCAGTCTGTCAGTCAGTCTGTCAGTCAGTCTGTCAGTCAGTCTGTCAGTCAGTCTGTCAGTCAGTCTGTCAGTCAGTCTGTCAGTCAGTCTGTCAGTCAGTCTGTCAGTCAGTCTGTCAGTCAGTCTGTCAGTCAGTCTGTCAGTCAGTCTGTCAGTCAGTCTGTCAGTCAGTCTGTCAGTCAGTCTGTCAGTCAGTCTGTCAGTCAGTCTGTCAGTCAGTCTGTCAGTCAGTCTGTCAGTCAGTCTGTCAGTCAGTCTGTCAGTCAGTCTGTCAGTCAGTCTGTCAGTCAGTCTGTCAGTCAGTCTGTCAGTCAGTCTGTCAGTCAGTCTGTCTGTCAGTCAGTCTGTCAGTCAGTCTGTCAGTCAGTCTGTCAGTCAGTCTGTCAGTCAGTCTGTCAGTCAGTCTGTCAGTCAGTCTGTCAGTCAGTCTGTCAGTCAGTCTGTCAGTCAGTCTGTCAGTCAGTCTGTCAGTCAGTCTGTCAGTCAGTCTGTCAGTCTGTCAGTCAGTCTGTCAGTCAGTCTGTCAGTCAGTCTGTCAGTCAGTCTGTCAGTCAGTCTGTCAGTCAGTCTGTCAGTCAGTCTGTCAGTCAGTCTTTCAGTCAGTCAGTCAGTCTGTCAGTCAGTCTGTCAGTCAGTCTGTCAGTCAGTCTGTCAGACAGTCTGTCAGTCAGTCTGTCAGTCAGTCTGTCAGTCAGTCAGTCTGTCAGTCAGTCTGTCAGTCTGTCAGTCAGTCAGTCTGTCAGTCAGTCTGTAAGTCAGTCTGTCAGTCAGTCTGTCAGTCTGTCTGTCAGTCTGTCAGTCAGTCTGTCAGTCAGTCTGTCAGTCAGTCTGTCAGACAGTCTGTCAGTCAGTCTGTCAGTCAGTCTGTCAGTCTGTCAGTCAGTCTGTCAGTCAGTCTGTCAGTCAGTCTGTCAGTCAGTCTGTCAGTCAGTCTGTCAGTCAGTCTGTCAGTCAGTCTGTCAGTCAGTCTTTCAGTCAGTTGGTCAGTCAGTCTGTCATTCAGTCTGTCAGTCAGTCTGTCAGTCAGTCTGTCAGACAGTCTGTCAGTCAGTCTGTCAGTCAGTCTGTCAGTCAGTCTGTCAGTCAGTCTGTCAGTCAGTCAGTCTGTCAGTCAGTCTGTCAGTCAGTCTGTCAGTCAGTCTGTCAGACAGTCTGTCAGTCAGTCTGTCAGTCAGTCTGTCAGTCAGTCTGTCAGTCAGTCTGTCAGTCAGTCTGTCAGTCAGTCTGTCAGTCAGTCTGTCAGTCAGTCTGTCAGTCAGTCTGTCAGTCAGTCTGTCAGTCAGTCTGTCAGTCAGTCTGTCAGTCAGTCTGTCAGTCAGTCTGTCAGTCAGTCTGTCAGTCAGTCTGTCAGTCAGTCTGTCAGTCAGTCTGTCAGTCAGTCTGTCAGTCAGTCTGTCAGTCAGTCTGTCAGTCAGTCTGTCAGTCAGTCTGTCAGTCAGTCTGTCAGTCAGTCTGTCAGTCAGTCTGTCAGTCAGTCTGTCAGTCAGTCTGTCAGTCAGTCTGTCAGTCAGTCTGTCAGTCAGTCTGTCAGTCAGTCTGTCAGTCAGTCTGTCAGTCAGTCTGTCAGTCAGTCTGTCAGTCAGTCTGTCAGTCAGTCTGTCAGTCAGTCTGTCAGTCAGTCTGTCAGTCAGTCTGTCAGTCAGTCTGTCAGTCAGTCTGTCAGTCAGTCTGTCAGTCTGTCTGTCAGTCAGTCAGTCTGTCAGTCAGTCTGTCAGTCTGTCAGTCAGTCAGTCTGTCAGTCAGTCTGTAAGTCAGTCTGTCAGTCAGTCTGTCAGTCTGTCTGTCAGTCTGTCAGTCAGTCTGTCAGTCAGTCTGTCAGTCAGTCTGTCAGTCAGTCTGTCAGTCAGTTTGTCAGTCAGTTTGTCAGTCAGTCTGTCATTCAGTCTGTCAGTCAGTCTGTCAGTCAGTCTGTCAGTCAGTCTGTCAGTCAGTCTGTCAGTCAGTCTGTCAGTCAGTCTGTCAGTCAGTCTGTCAGTCAGTCAGTCTGTCAGTCAGTCTGTCAGTCAGTCTGTCAGTCAGTCTGTCAGACAGTCTGTCAGTCAGTCTGTCAGTCAGTCTGTCAGTCAGTCTGTCAGTCAGTCTGTCAGTCAGTCTGTCAGTCAGTCTGTCAGTCAGTCTGTCAGTCAGTCTGTCAGTCAGTCTGTCAGTCAGTCTGTCAGTCAGTCTGTCAGTCAGTCTGTCAGTCAGTCTGTCAGTCAGTCTGTCAGTCAGTCTGTCAGTCAGTCTGTCAGTCAGTCTGTCAGTCAGTCTGTCAGTCAGTCTGTCAGTCAGTCTGTCAGTCAGTCTGTCAGTCAGTCTGTCAGTCAGTCTGTCAGTCAGTCTGTCAGTCAGTCTGTCAGTCAGTCTGTCAGTCAGTCTGTCAGTCAGTCTGTCAGTCAGTCTGTCAGTCAGTCTGTCAGTCAGTCTGTCAGTCAGTCTGTCAGTCAGTCTGTCAGTCAGTCTGTCAGTCAGTCTGTCAGTCAGTCTGTCAGTCAGTCTGTCAGTCAGTCTGTCAGTCAGTCTGTCAGTCAGTCTGTCAGTCAGTCTGTCAGTCAGTCTGTCAGTCAGTCTGTCAGTCAGTCTGTCAGTCAGTCTGTCAGTCAGTCTGTCAGTCAGTCTGTCAGTCAGTCTGTCAGTCAGTCTGTCAGTCAGTCTGTCAGTCAGTCTGTCAGTCAGTCTGTCAGTCAGTCTGTCAGTCAGTCTGTCAGTCAGTCTGTCAGTCAGTCTGTCAGTCAGTCTGTCAGTCAGTCTGTCAGTCAGTCTGTCAGTCAGTCTGTCAGTCAGTCTGTCAGTCAGTCTGTCAGTCAGTCTGTCAGTCAGTCTGTCAGTCAGTCTGTCAGTCAGTCTGTCAGTCAGTCTGTCAGTCAGTCTGTCAGTCAGTCTGTCAGTCAGTCTGTCAGTCAGTCTGTCAGTCAGTCTGTCAGTCAGTCTGTCAGTCAGTCTGTCAGTCTGTCTGTCAGTCAGTCAGTCTGTCAGTCAGTCTGTCAGTCTGTCAGTCAGTCAGTCTGTCAGTCAGTCTGTAAGTCAGTCTGTCAGTCAGTCTGTCAGTCTGTCTGTCAGTCTGTCAGTCAGTCTGTCAGTCAGTCTGTCAGTCAGTCTGTCAGTCAGTCTGTCAGTCAGTTTGTCAGTCAGTTTGTCAGTCAGTCTGTCATTCAGTCTGTCAGTCAGTCTGTCAGTCAGTCTGTCAGTCAGTCTGTCAGTCAGTCTGTCAGTCAGTCTGTCAGTCAGTCTGTCAGTCAGTCTGTCAGTCAGTCAGTCTGTCAGTCAGTCTGTCAGTCAGTCTGTCAGTCAGTCTGTCAGACAGTCTGTCAGTCAGTCTGTCAGTCAGTCTGTCAGTCAGTCTGTCAGTCAGTCTGTCAGTCAGTCTGTCAGTCAGTCTGTCAGTCAGTCTGTCAGTCAGTCTGTCAGTCAGTCTGTCAGTCAGTCTGTCAGTCAGTCTGTCAGTCAGTCTGTCAGTCAGTCTGTCAGTCAGTCTGTCAGTCAGTCTGTCAGTCAGTCTGTCAGTCAGTCTGTCAGTCAGTCTGTCAGTCAGTCTGTCAGTCAGTCTGTCAGTCAGTCTGTCAGTCAGTCTGTCAGTCAGTCTGTCAGTCAGTCTGTCAGTCAGTCTGTCAGTCAGTCTGTCAGTCAGTCTGTCAGTCAGTCTGTCAGTCAGTCTGTCAGTCAGTCTGTCAGTCAGTCTGTCAGTCAGTCTGTCAGTCAGTCTGTCAGTCAGTCTGTCAGTCAGTCTGTCAGTCAGTCTGTCAGTCAGTCTGTCAGTCAGTCTGTCAGTCAGTCTGTCAGTCAGTCTGTCAGTCAGTCTGTCAGTCAGTCTGTCAGTCAGTCTGTCAGTCAGTCTGTCAGTCAGTCTGTCAGTCAGTCTGTCAGTCAGTCTGTCAGTCAGTCTGTCAGTCATTCAGTCTCTCATGCTGTCAGTCAGTCAGTCTGTCAGTCGGTCAGTCTATCAGGCTGTCAGTCAGTCAGTCAGCCTGTCAGTCAGTCTGTCAGTCAGTCTGTCAGTCAGTCTGTCAGTCAGTCTGTCAGTCAGTCTGTCAGTCAGTCTGTCAGTCAGTCTGTCAGTCAGTCTGTCAGTCAGTCTGTCAGTCAGTCTGTCAGTCAGTCTGTCAGTCAGTCTGTCAGTCAGTCTGTCTGTCAGTCAATCTGTCAGTCAGTCTGTCAGTCAGTCTGTCAGTCAGTCTGTCAGTCTGTCTGTCAGTCAGTCTGTCAGTCAGTCTGTCAGTCAGTCTGTCAGTTAGTCTGTCAGTCAGTCTGTCAGTCATTCTGTCAATCAGTTAGTCTGTCTTTAAGTCGGTCTGTTAATTTGTCAGTCAGTTTATCAGTCAGTTTGTCAATCAGTCTGTCAATCAGTTTGTCAGTTAGTCTGTCAGTCAATCGGTTAATCAATCTGTCAGTCAGTTTATCAGTCAGTTTGTCAAACAGTCTGTCAATCAGTCTGTCAGTTAGTCTGTCAGTTAATCGTTTAATCAGTCTGTCAGTGTTTTTTTTTTCTCTCAGTCGGTCTTTCAATCATTCTTTCATTCTGTCTTTCAGGCATTCTTTCATTCAAACTGTCAGTCATTCTGGCAGTTTGTCAGCAAATATTCAAATTTGAAAAGTAATAATATAAAAATCGTGATCTAGCTTTTCGTTTCTAAAATTAGTTATAATAAAACAATATCTAAGTAACTAATTATGAGCTTTTGGATGAAATTCGCTCGATGTTTGATGTGTGTTTGGGGATTGGACTGTAATCCGATCTTGTGACAAGTTTGGGTAAGTATTTTTAATCGTTGATACTACGAAAGAGGTGCCTCATGCTGCTCAGTGCAAAAGAAAAGCATTTTTAATTTTTTTCTGTCTAAAACAAGTTCATATGAAATAATACTTAAAAACACTGATAATAAAACTGTTGAAAAAAAAGGTCAAAAATCGTGATCGGAATAACAGTGTCCATTAGTATAAATATTGGAGTTAGTTCTTTTCGGATAGGAAATTTTACGTTTTCTTCGTGATTTTTTTTGTTGCCAATGATATTTTTATTAAAAGATTATTTTTCAATATAAAACCATGCAAACTATTGGGAGTAAAAACATTTAGAGTAAAAAATGTGTTGAAACAGTAACAGAACACAGACGGTAAAATCTTAGTATTAAATGATTTTTGAAAAACATCAAGAACTATTAAAAACATAAAAGCTATCAGCGGATGCACTAGGAATTGTTTAAACTAAAGCAATTTACTGAACTATTTATGAGAAGAAAAAAATCTAAATTTTGCGACTGGTCGGTAATTACACATATTTATAAAAATGGACACAATTCGTGCTTCGCAATATATCTTTACTGGTGCAGACTAAATTTCTTTTTTTTTTCAAACTGGACAACACGGATTCGAATCGAATTGCTAACACACTACTTCGGAGATTAAATCGGTGAAATTAAGGAGATAGTGAAACAAGAGGAGAGAAAAGTAAACCATAAACAGACAACTAAAAATGGTCGAATTGCTCAGGAAAAATGACAAAAATGAAAATCCAAAAACCAAACATGAAGTAAAGAAGTAGAAAAGTCAAAATCCAAAACTTCCGAGTGAAATGTGAAGAAAAACACAAACACAAATAATCAACAACGAAAGAATTCGACTCAAAACGTATTTTGTATCTTTAAATACTTCAACATAAATAATTGCAGATTTGATTTGCTAAAAAGAAAAATGGATCGTTTCATTTCAGTTTTTAGTTTGCACTTACGAGAGGTCTTCCCCAGTACCAAGATTTGACTCGTTGCGTTAAGCCACCTAAATGTGATCGTAATCCATCTAAGTAGCTCCCCTGTAAAAAGGTGTGTCCACGTGTCAGAGAAGGAGGATAGCGCGCACGTGAAAGAGAACACACACGCACACACAGGCACGCACGCACGCACGCACGAAAACGGACACGCGCGCACACGCGCACAGAGAGAACAAAGATGAAGGAGGTGATTTTATGAGTCGTTCTATTGATAAAATGTTATCGGAAAGGAAACTTAACACGAATTTACAAAAGATTGAATCGAACTACTTTTAGGAAAATTAACTAGGAGATCTAGGAAAATTTAATCGGATATTAAAAGTCTAATGTTCTAAACCTTATTCTAGCGATGTTAACTTCTAGAAATAGAATTAAATTCAATGAAATTTAGAAACATTAACTTAATGTAGTTTGTTTTAACTTACTAGAACTAGAATTTTTGGACTTCATACAATGGCTAGCCCTCTACAGTTTATTTTTGTTTCAGTGTTTGATTTTTCTTGAGTGTCAATCCGTAACTTTATGTAACATATGAAAAAGTATCATTGTTTGAAGTTTTATATTTGCTGTAAATCCCTAATGTTACTAATTTCATTTGTACAAATTCATTCTAATCTCCTATACCTCATTTAAGCTGTTCTTCTGTTTAAAAAACATAAACTTAAATCAAATTAATTCAAGATTCATAATACCATATGACCGGGGTATCTTTTTGATATGCTTTAAGATTACAAACACACACACTTGCAAAGCACGAATTAGTTGGCTTACCTGATCCTTGAGAGCGTGGATGAGAAAAGTAGAAAATTAATGATCCAATCGAGATTCATTTGCATCAGTCCGGAATCTGTTTAATGAATTGAGCAATAGGTCATTTAGGAGCTTAAAAATAATCAAAATATAATGCCTCATCCGAAATGTCTATTGAAGGTTCATGAAAGCTGAACCAGAAAAAAAGCTTGTGACAGGTTGAAAATATCAGATGAAATGCGTTCTTAAAACACTTCAAAATAAGAATTGGGGATCTTCAACCTTGAACAAGTTCAAACGGCTAAATTGCCTACTTTATGGGGGTTTGAAAGAACATTTTAGGCATGTCCGGATGAAATTTCAAATGCAGAGCTAAAAATGGCGGAACAGTCCATTCCGGATATGTTTTTGAATGATGTCACAAAAGTATTTGTATTTGTATTTGTATTCGTATTCCATCGGACAATATTGTCTACATGAATTTTAAAACTACCTCTAAGTTGTACATTATACTAACAAAACTTTCATCAATCAAATAATCATTAGGTTAGTTAACTGATTGCTGATGATCAAGTGATCATCATGATCAAGTGATGAGGGATCTTTCCCCAACCTGTGGAAAACGACAAAATTGGTATGATTACCGAAACCGGCGAAACCCCTAGGGCGTCCAGCTTCGTACAGACCCATTTGTCTGGTAAACTTCTGGAAAGGATAATATTCAACTGGCTTACAATCTGCAAAATCATCCATACTCCGTTATATCAACTGGGCCTTCAGCACCGGGACGCAACGCACCAGGAACTACGGAGCAAGGTTGCCGAAGAAAAATCTGTGTTTTTGACAAAAAAAATCTCGAATTCTGTGATTTCAACCTAAAATTCTGTGACGGTTTTCTGTGACGCTAGTTCTACGAAATTCATTGCAGAAATCATGTGAAACATCAACAAATTGAAAAATACAGTATTGATAGAAAAAAAAACATTTTACATTACCTTTTTTTCATATTTTCTTAAATTATAGTCAAAAATAAAAATTCAAAAGTGACATAAAAATTTCGGATGTTGGAAATCTGTACAAAATTTAGAAAATCTGTGAATTCTGTGAAAATTTTAAAAATTCTGTGTTCTGTGACACAGATTCTGTGACGAAATTTTGCTCAAAATTCTGTGATAATAAAGATTTTTCTGTGATTTCGGCAACCTTGCTACGGAGACCCCTGAGCCCTTCGACTCAGTCGCGCTGTTTCCTGCCAGCGACAAAGGTCGTCCCGGCCCTGAGTTCGTCTGTGGTGAAGGGGTTCTCCAGCCTGCGCTTTCAGGCAAGTACGCTGTTATCGACTGTTCTTCTCCGCGTGATGGAATTAGCATTTCCAGGGATCTTGGTTCTTATTCTGCACCCGACACATCTGAGCCTATCAACGTTTACTACCAGAACGTCGGTGGTGTCAATTCCTGTCTGGTTGACTACCTCCTTGCCACGTCAAGTTCCTGCTACAAAATCATCGCCTTTAGAGAAACATGGCTAAACGACCGCACCTTATCCAGTCAAATTATCTGCCCAGACTATGTAGTATTCCGTTGCGATCGAAGCCCCTTGAAAAGCAAAAAATCAACTGGAGGCGGAGATTTACTTGCCGTAAAGTCCAGGCTCATGGCTCAGCTGATTAAAGACATTTCCTGGAACGATTTGGAACTTATTTGGGCCCGCATTGATCTCGTTGACCGGAAACTGTACTGGTTGTAGCTGAGTCTTTCTCGCGCTGCCTCTCCAAAGTAAGCTCAATCTGCTCCCCGAAAAAACATTCTTGTTATCGGGGATTTCAACATGCCTGGCTTGAAATGGTGCCCTTCCCACGGTGCCTTTTTGTTCCCAGATCCTATGCGCTCCTATTTCTCGGCTCCTTCCAACATCTTCCTGGACTCTTTGAGCACCGCGACTCTGTGCCAGATCAACAGATTTGAAAACGAAAACGGCCGTATGCTTGACCTCTGCTTCGTAAAAGAAGGCTTCAGGATTCCGACAATTGATTTAGCTCCTGCTCCTCTCGTCAAAGTTGTTTCTCATCATCCAGCTTTAGTGGTCTCACTCGATGTCACTAACATTACCGCCACCTTAGAGGAAACTGTTTCCTTCTACCAGGACTTCAAAAACGTCGATTACGAAGCTATCTCCTTCGTCCTAGGTTCCATCGAATGGGAGAACGAGCTCAATCTCTCTAACCCCAATGCTGCCGCTGTGACGTTTTCAAACATACTGAACTACATAATCGATCGTCATGTTCCGAAACGTAGCTTACCTTCCAACCCTCGAGCACCCTGAGTCAATAACCAACTGCGACAATTGAAGACGGCTAAAAACCGTGCACTTCGACACTACAACAAGTACAAGTCCATCCGCACAAAGGAAAAATATCACAAGCTAAACACAGCGTACAAAAAAAAGCAGCAGGTGTTGCTACCAGAACTATCTTCATCGACTACAGCGCAATTTTAAAACCAACCCGAAATCTTTCTGGAAGTACGTCAAAAATCAGCGGAAAGCATTCTGACTTCCGTCTCAAATGTTCTTGAATGGCTACTCAGCAAACACCTATCTTGAAATATGTAATCTTTTTGCTGAGAAATTATCAAGCTTTTTCACAACGGAGTCCATTTCCTCAGAGCAACTGGACATGGCTGTAAGAAATATTTCACCTCTAGATTCTTCCTTAAACGGTATCACATTCAATGACGCAGCCATTTTGAAAGCGACAGCAAAGCTTAAGAATTCATCATCTACGGGTCCGGATGGGATACCAGCTATCTTCCTGAAACGTTTCATGCCACACTTACTGACTCCCATTAGGCATATTTTTCGAGCTTCGCTGGACTTCGCAATCTTTCCCTCGCATTGGAATGAAGCTTACATGTTCCCTGTTCACAAGAAAGGAGAAAAGAAAGATATAAACAATTACCGTGGCATTTCAGCTCTCTGTTCGATAGCAAAACTGTTCGAATTGGTTGTTCTGGATCCGATTTTCTCGTCCACGAAGCAATACTTTTCCAACGATCAACACGGATTTTTTTCAAAACGATCCACGACAACAAATTTGCTGACTTTCACATCGTCCTCTATACTGATTTGTCTGCTGCTTTCGATAAAGTAAATCACGATATTGCAATCGCTAAACTCGAACGCTTAGGATTCTGTGGATCTTTACTGGACTGGTTTCAAAGCTACTTAACGGGACAAAAGTTATCAGTTCAAACTGGTCATTTTCTCCGCTTGTTCAGGCGTGCCTCAGGGAAGCCACTTGGGACCGATAATTTTTGTCATCTATTTTAATGGTGTACTCACTGTCCTTGATGGACCTAAACTTGCGTATGCTGATTACCTCAAACTTTTTCACACCATCATCGGCCAAGAGGACATCGATTTCTTGCAAAGGCAGTTCAATACCTTTGCTCACTGGTGTGACACCAACTGCCTGCCTCTGAACCGGAGTAAATGTGCTGTCATTTCATTTTCTCGCAAGCGGAGTACACTCTTGGTAACGAAACCATCGCCAGGGTGAACCACATCAACGATCTGGGCGTTAACCTAGACCATCGGCTGGAGTTTAAGACTCATACGAATTACATCGTTGATAATACTTCTAGAAGTCTTGGCTTCTTATTTCGCGTAACCAAGGAGTTTAAAAATGTGTACTGCCTAAATAGCTTGTATTGCAGCATAGTTCGCTCTACTCTCGAATATGCATCAGCAGTTTGGTGCCCATTTTACCAGAATGGAGCCGAACGAATTGAGGCTATCCAGCGGCGCTTCATGCGGTATGCCCTGAGACACTTGAACTGGCTAGATTCGTTTCGTTTACCTAGTTACGAAAGCCGTTGCCGCTTAATTGATTTGGACACACTTCATGTCCGCCAAAACGCTGCACGTGTTTTAGTCGTAGCGGATCTCCTCGCGTCGAGAATTGATTCTCCCGTGTTGCTGGAAGCTATTCCCCTCAGTGTGCGACCCCGAGGATTAAGGAACCAAAATCTGCAGCTCTATGTTCCAATTCGAGTGAACAACTACGGAGCCAACAGCGCTCTAATAGGAATTTGTAGAACTTTTAACCGCTTTGCTGAGTACTTCGATCTCGACGTTTCAAGGGCCACTTTCCGAAGAAAATTTTTAATGGTATCAAGGACTGTGTAGATTTAGGTAGTTTTTGTAACTTGTTTGTTATTCATTATTTTACTAAGAGCAAGTTCACTGGTGTTGGGAGAAAGTGGTAGAAATTTTGACACTTACGGCACATTTTGATAATTTTGCCATGCAAAAACGTTTTCAAGATCTGTGGCCTTCTAGTTTTTTTACAACGCGTGTTGTATTTTCGCATGCTGTGATGCAAAAATAGCAATATTTCTATCACATTCGGCTGAAATAGAAATATTGTTGTAAAAAAATACAACACCCCAAGATCTTGAAACAAATTTTGCATGGTAAAATTTTCAAAATGCCAAAATTTCTATGGCGAACTCACTATCCGGAAGGTAGTGAAGGCTTGCCGGATACGCTGGGCAGGACATGTTGCGAGAATGCTGGACGACTGTCCTGCAATACAGGTGTTAGCTACGAATCCGTTAGGAATGAGACGAGCAGGAGCGCGACGAGCGAGGTGGCCGACCAAGTGATGACCGTGAGACGGAACTTAAGATCTTAAGATCTTAAGATTAACATTACACATTACCATTACCGTCTTCCCACGTTATCGGCTCGACTGAGACTTACGGAACTGAAACCGAATTTCGATGTTCTGCCCTAATGGCGGATAACCCACATGGCTCCATACTCGTACCTGTGCTTTGGAATGCCATATAATGAGGTGGTAACGCTGAAACTACCACCAGGCGCCTAGCCAATTGGTTTTTACAGATTATACAATGCAATTCTTCTTGAAAGGCTTAAAAAACAGGTAAAACTGTGAAAAACCTGAATATTTGTTTCTGACTGCCACGATAAACTGGAACGCTGTTGATTGCGGAAAATCAATCTGGAGAAAAGATGAACGTTATGCGTGGTGCGTGGTGCCAACACAGTTATGGGTTGCATAACTATACTTTAAGTACTGCTCATACTGAAGTCATGGAGAAGTAGATTTCTGCATGACGCAGTTCTTGACTGGTCACGGGAGCTTTGATTGGAAGGGAAGCGGGGAAAAGCCCGGCCGTAGATAGGTCCACTGAAAACCTCAGTGGTTCCCATCAAGAGGAGCAGGTGCCAGTCGCTGGAAGAGATGCATCAAGGGGCATTAACAAATGTGACCTTTTGGAAGCAGCCGACATGGTCGACAAGATGCAGGAGTTTGTGCGAAGTACCAACAACTTGCACACGAACATGAAGACCTGGGTTCCGAAATTGAGGGTGCTTTTGCAGAGTGCCGTCAAGGAACGAACGGAGCTGGTGCGGAAAGTCGAGGCTGCGGAGAAGGACCTAGAGGAAGCAAAATTGGTTGCTTCTCAAGGACCTTCGTAGGAATCCAAGCCGAGAAGAACCGCGAAAAGAGATCACGAGTCCCCCGTTTGTAAACGATTCCTCCAAAAAAGGATGGGTACGGACTACGAGGATGCCAACGGAGAACGCAGTGCTGAAGGCTGGCGAATGGTTCGTAATAGAAATAGAAGTCCTCATAAAGCCAGAACCACCCTCAAAACCCAAATCTCAACGGGTGATGTCCGGGGGTGATACCCTTATCGTTGAAGTAAAAGAAGGATCAACATATGCAAACTTGTTCGGGAAGCTACGCGCAAAGCCAAAGTTATCTGCTCTTGGTGAGAGCATCACCAAAACAAGACGCACCTAAAAGGCGGACTACCTTACGAGACTCTGCGGTAAAGTTCGCCAATTTCAAGGGGCTTGTTGAAAACACCTTAGGCGATAAAGCGACTGTCCGAGAAATATCGCAGGACATCGAATCAGTAGCTTTAAAACTAAGATAGGCGTATGGTGGAATGCAGATTGCGACGTTTCTTCTCTCATCACCAGCGGTCAACACGCTACTGACGGTAGGAAGTGTAAGAGTTAGGTGGTCAGCGGAGCACTTCAGAATTGCGCTCAGGATACAGAAACAAATGCAATGCTGCTTGAATAGCTGGGACTTTGGTCACCAATTCCGAAGCTGCAGCGGACCCAACCGGTCACGATGTTGCTGAAGAGAAGGAGAAGAAAGACACTTCGCTTGAGATTGCAATATGCATGCTTTGTAGGCAGGCGGATGGAAACGCCCACGAAACTGGTGGCTTGGACTGGCTGATATACAAAAAGGCAAAGGCAAGCCAGTAAAATTGGATGATATCCAGCTAAATCTGAATCATAGCGAGGAAAATAGGACAACTTCTGCTGGAACAAACGCTCTACCAAAATGGGCGATAGGAGAAATCAACACAATGTTGGATGCACTCGCTCACGTAATGACAGCGTTATCTAATCGCCACACGTCTCGGGATTTTACGCACCAGTCTGAAGTTGACAAAAAAGGGAAAGGAGAAAGAGGAAAAAGACGATGATATGAAGTCAAATTTCCACCTTGTAAAAAAGTGTTTCCTAGCAAGTCATTTTTGATCCTCGATACGGTACGTAGAATGGACTCTGAAGTTGATAAGTATGAATGGCACGTTGGCTTACATGTGGGCTGTGGGCTTCGCAAAAAAGTATTCAGATTGATTGGGTCATTGGACTGAGGTTCTAGTTTTAGCCCTTTAATGCATGGCTTTTTTTTAAATGAGAATAGCAGTCGTTGATTCAGTGAAATAATAACATTTTAATTCGAATAACACAATTGTTAACTGGACTAGTGCGATGCTAATAAACAGAACCATTTATGCAAGCTTGGGAGGACTTACAATCAAAGCCACACCAACGAAGGGATGTCCCCAAGGCGGGGTTCTATCACCGTTGTTGTGGTCCTTGATAGTGGACGACCTCCTAAACAAACTTGTATCCATGGGATTCGAAGTTATTGGCTTTGCAGACGACGTAGTTATTATAGTTCGGGGAAAACATGAGAATGTGCTGTCTAATAGAATGCAAACTGCACTCAACTACGCACTATTTTGGTGCAGGGAAGAGGGACTAAATATAAACCCTTCCAAAACTACTGTGATAGCCTTCACTAGGAGACGAAAAATTACACTAAAACCTCTAACATTAGATGGGGAAGTGTTAAACCTCGAATCACAAGTGAAATATTTAGGCATAGTACTAGACTCAAAGCTATCATGGAACCCACAGATAGAGCATGTAATCGCTAAGGCTACAACAGCTCTATGGGTCTGCCTCAAAGGAGTAGGGAAAAAATGGGGACTACAGCCGAAAATTATCTACTGGATATTTGCAGCTATTATAAGACCCAAAATCTCTTATGCCTCCTTAGTATGGTGGACCAAAACTATGCAAATTACGGCCCAGAAAAAACTAGCGAAGCTCCAAAGACTTGCAACGCTAGCTATAACTGGCGCAAAGCGAAGCACACCGAATGAGGCTCTAAATGCACTACTAAATATTCTGCCTCTACATCAATTCATTGAGTTAGAGGCGGAACGTAGTGCCTTGAGACTCTCCAAATACAAAACTCTCTATGAAGGAGATCTTACAGGACACCTCAAAATCCTAAAGAAATTTAAATTAAACTCACTTATTGTGAAAAATGATGACTGGATGGAGCCCATTTTCAACCTAGACATACCATACAATGTAACTATCAATGATAGGGACGTGTGGGAGTCAGGTGGACCTGCGGTTCCTCCCAGATCGATCCTATTCTTCACTGATGGGTCAAAAATGGATAAAAGAACTGGGGCAGGGGTTTTCGGACCTAGACTCAGGATCTCAATTCCTATGGGAAACTGGCCAACAGTATTCCAAGCTGAAATTCAAGCCATTCTAGAATGCACTTTAGCCTGTTTGAAAAGGGGATACAGGTACACAAGTATCTGCATGTTCTCTGACAGCCAGGCTGCTCTCCGAGCACTAAGTACGTTCACATGTTACTCCAAACTAGTTTGGGAGTGTATAGTTGCACTAAGAAACCTGGCCATAAGGAACAGAGTATCTTTATTCTGGGTACCAGGCCACTGCGGTATCCTAGGGAACGAAGAAGCAGACCAACTAGCTAGGGAAGGATCTCAGGGACTGTTGATTGGACCTGAACCTTTCTGCGGAGTATCGAGAAGTGCCTTGACTATGGAGCTCAAGAACTGGGAAAGCACCACTATTGTTTCCAACTGGAAAACAGCGGAGGGAGCAACCCAGGCAAAAAGATTCATTGAACCAAGCGCACAACTCTCAAAAAACATGTTGAACTTAAGTAAGCACGAATTAAGTACTTACACAGGTCTCTTGACCGGACATTGTCCAACAAAACAGCATCTCAAAAGGATAAACATAATTCTGAACGATGACTGTCGGTTCTGCGGGTTCGAAAAAGAAACTGCAGAGCATCTTCTATGCAACTGCTGCGCCCTCCTAAATAGGAGAGAGCGAGTACTTGGGGCAAAGTTAATAAGCGCACAAGACATATGGTTGCATATCAGCCCTAAGAAGGTTATATCATACATCTTTGATATCATACCCGATTGGGATAAAATGCTTAGTCAGCAATCAACTGTCACTCCAATCAATAGTGCAGGTGAACCTGACAGCATATAGTAACGCGGGGTAAACACCACAATAGATCAACTACTGGTCGCAGTGGGCTCTCCCCTACAGGAAAAAAAAAAAAAAAGAATAACACAACTGATCATGTTTGGCTAGTGAACGGTAGACAATGTGCAACTCGAGACCCCATACACATAACCTTCGGGTAGTGGTCATATCACCTCCTGTCTGCAACTCCGATTCTCTACCTCCCCGTGGTGCTAGCTGGGGTGCGAGCAACCTTAGCGGAGATCGGGTACCCAACCACGGTGGATGCTTTGGTCGCATGCAAACTGAGTTAGGGGGCTTCGTACGCGTCTGTTCTCCATGTTAGAGGCGGCGTGCGGGGTGCAACAACGTCCTGGTGATATTCGGGACACAAAACAGCAACTTCACGAGGGACCTCCTGCTAAATAGTGGGGTTAGCTGCGGGCGTTGCGAGCCCGTGACTACAAATAAACATAAACAACGAACAACGATCAAGAAATTTCGGATGGAAATCGGCAAAGACTCACGCGATGAAAAGGGGCTAGCGATTGAAAACTTGGAACATGGAATTGATCGGATGGTGGCCGATCGACCCACGAATGTGCTGGTTGAGAATCAAGGGCCGGTTTCAACATCAGCATTGTCAACGTGCACAGCCCTCACCTCGGAAGCACCAGTGACGACATAGACAAATTCTACGCGCAGCTGGATCGTGAATACGACCGTTGTCCAAAACATAAATTATCAAGATCGTCATCGGGGATTTTAACGCTCAAGTCGGCCAGGAGGAGGTATCCAAACCGATAATTGGATGGTTCAGTGCGCACCAGCTGACCAACGAAAACGGTCTCAGACTAATAGATTTCGCCCCCTCTAAACGAATGGCCGTACGTAGTACCTTTTTCCAGCATCGCCTTCCACACAAGTACACCTGGAGATCGCCGTACCAAACGCAATCACAGATCGACCACGTTTTTATGGACAGCCGGAACTTCTCGGACCGGACCGAACCCGCTTGTCCAGTAATAACAAGAGATAGCAGGAGACTTTGTCTATCTCGGCTTACTAATGACCGCAGACAATGACACCAGTCGTGAGATCCGGCGGCGAATGATCAGCGGAAGTCGTGCTTTCTATGGAATCCACAAACAACTGCGGTCGAGAAGACTTAGCCCTCGCACGAAGTGTAACCTGTATATGACGCTCATTAGACCGGTTGTTCTCTACGGGCACGAGATATGGATATTGCTCGAGGAGGACCTGCGTACACTCGGAGTATTCGAGCGGCATGCAGGAGAATGGAGTGTGGAAGGATGAGAGGGCTGAACAACAAGACCCTATGGTGAACCCAGACGCAGCGAACGAGGTGGTTAGACCAAGTGGAGCCTGATCTGGCGAACGTGGGATGTCCGAGAAATTGGAGAACGGTTGCCATACAAGAACTCCAGTATAGTGCTCACAAAATAGAATACTGGTTCAAGAGTTTGTCTGAAGTCTAAGGTATACGAATGGGAGTCCTGTAGAAATGCTAATCATCCCAGACATAGCGAAAACAATACTCGAGACGACAAGTAGCGGTTTTCGCGCTTCTGAAAAAGCTTCGAAAATAAATGTAGTGGAAGCTGTTTTTGTTGGAGCGATGATTTTCCTGTTAAACAAAATGTGAATCCTGCATGGTTTCAAGGCTATGAGCCTCATCAAATCTGGATGTGTTAAAGAGGATGTGTCCTAACACAAATACAATTGTACATCGGTATTAGCTTTACCTGTTGAATATGACATAACTTGTGCAAAGAGAGAACTATGAGATTAGGAACGGAAAACGAAGGGTTCGGTTGAGAAGTGACGTAGACGTGAATGTAGGAGCGGAAAAGATACTGCCTGATCTACTGTCAAATTAACACGCTCATTTTGGTAGTTTAACAGCCGGTTCCAAAGAAATTCTCGGAGCGAGAAAATAAAGAACTCTAAGATTTGCAACGTGTGGCTAAACTGAACGTCTTACTGTAGTAAGAGAGCGTCTCCCGTTTTTGATGTGACGGAGCCTCCTAGGAAATGCACCCGTCACCCGAATATGGGTCCAATAGTGACGTACGTGTTTTGGTAATCCAAAAGACCTTCGTTTTGTGAAAAACATCTCTGCCTGAGTTTGGTCTTTTACAGCTGAGTTATTGACTAATGAACATTTGAATAGGCGAATTTAGTTTTAACGCTATGAAAATGCTATTTTTTTTGGGAATAACTTACCGAGTCATAATCCGCCCTTGACAGTTGAGTCTCGCTGCCTCTCCTAGGTCGTGACGGATCATTATAATCCTGTTCAGGAAGAAGAAAAATATGGAGAGAAAAAAAGGTAGAAGAGCAAAATATAGTTAGTAAGCATATCGACGGTTGATATCGCTACAATATGATCTGAACCTAAAGTGTAGAAAAGGAAGAATGTCTGGTGTAATGTCGATGATAGTTTGAAACTTTCAAAATGATATTAAAACTTGTAGAAAATTTTAAAACTCTAACAAGAGCTGGCGCTAAACATTGAAACTGGACATAATATGAAATCGGCCTAAGGCCTTCCAACTGTTGGTAATAGGTTGTACTGTTCTAATGTATTTTTTTTAAAATTTATTCCAGTGGGTGACATTTGTGGTGTTGACATGTCGAGTGTGTAGCTGTGGTGGAAAATGTTTGGCTTCGATCGAATTTATGCTCTCATTATGTGTTTGGATCGGTTTTCCTGGAGAGACAATGTCGGTTTAGGGTGCAGACTCCCTGCTCTCATTCAAGTTCAAAGTACTAATTTGAAACTCGTGGTGTTCACCTTGCTCTTCAACTGTTTCACTACATCGCTCGAGGACGAGGAGATCTTGTGTCGGTTCATCCCTAGAAGGCCCCCGAGGGCGGACGATGGAGGCGAAGTGGGACCAAAGAGGCGACTCGGAGTGCCTCCACCGGGACCCATTTCGCTCAAATGCCGATGCGTCTGCGGATGATGGTGCAGAATCGGTCCGGCTGACATCGGGCGGTACGGAAGCGGAGCCGGCGGTCTGCACGGAGGGAAGTTTTCGTAAAGATATACATAGATAAATAAAAATGTAACGAAAACAATACAAAAAAGTAACAAGAAAACAAAAACAAAAATGGCTCCCTGTACCGATTGCGAATGTCCGGGATGGCCGATGCCGCGGCTGGGTTGGACGAGTTCTCCGCGTGACCACGACCGGTGGCCTCGATTACTTCCAGATCCGTGTCGGACACCTGTAAACGGAACGGGTGGAAAAGGTTGGGGAACGATTGCTCAAAATTTTGATCTGTCTCGTTTTGATGCAGTGATAGGAGTAGATATCAATTGATCAATCCAATAGATACGCTTCAACGTTGGCTTTTTGCTGGGACACACGCACTCGCAAACACATTTTCTTTTGAGGGGGCAAGGTGTTCATGAACTCAACGTTTCGACGTTCCATGGTTTTGTTTTTGATGCGATGGTTCTCCGCTTACTTTTTGGAGGGAGGCAAAGCACTAGTTCAAAAGTGAAATCCAACTACTTCTACCGAATTGAAAACATTTGGAGAAAAGGCATTCCCAGAGCATTCCATAAACTACGGTGTTGGTTGGCTGTTGTTGTTGATTTTTTGATATGGTGTTGAGAAAAATCCTCCGACAAATAAGGCAAAGCGTGAAGAGAGTGTGACTCCTGCTGCTACGGGAGGACACTGTCCATTGGTTTCGTTTCTATGTTACTCCAAGGTGGGAAAAGTTATTTACATCTTAGAAGATTTTTTTGTTTGAGAAAGATATCGAGCCAGGCGAAAGATTACAGCAGCGGAAAAACTACATCTACATTAAAATAAAATCGTATGCTTTCGACGTCAGATCTCTTTCAATGATCAAAGACATCGAAAACTTTCACCTTTGATTTTATGAAAAATACACTGAGAGTTTATTGTAAAAAAAAATATATTTTCGTCTCCCACAATGAGTTTGTTGAAAATGTTACGGCTTGGAAGAATGTTACTGAGATCAAGAGCAAAATGTGAAAAAGAGAGAGCATTTCGAACTACTTGAAGCTGCATTTAACACGTTCGTCACCCAGAAAAAAAATCTCGGAGCGTGAAAGTAAAGTGATAGAGCTCCAGATTTACAACGCGTGACAGAACGGAGCGGCTATCTTGCGTGAGAGAGCCGTCACCCGTTTATGGGTCCCTTGGCGACGAACGTGTTAAGTAACTGCGAGAGAGGTAGCAAAAAACGAAGAAATGATCTTGGCAATCATTTCTGAATCGTGTTGGTGTCAAACAGTGGTGAGTAAACTTTGTTTTAAAAACGTGTGCTGTTTGGTGTATTAAAGTGTAACTTGCTAACGGATTCGGTGTAATAATACTGGGGTACTGTGCATAAAAAAATGTGCCTAAGTTTAGTAAATGCTGTGTTCGGTTAAGCTAACCTAATTAAGCTTTTTTTTTGTAGAAGCATAGATAGTTTAAAACGCATTGGTCAAGTTTCGTATAATAACTTCTTAGTTTTCCGTACTAATTTTCACAAGAAAATATTAAGGTTATCCCATCCCCTGTTTCGTAAAAGTAGAAAAATATTTTAGAATTATACTTAAGTGTTCAAACAGTAAAAAAATCCTTATGTGTTATATTGAGGAAGGGATGGCAGACTCAGCAAGACGGAAAGCGTGTACACACTTAACCTTTTCTCCTGTGATCGAGACGATTCCCTCTTGTATTTTCAACAGCTGAAACTACAGGACAATTTTAGGACCGAAAAACAGCTCAGGAAAACAACTGTCAAATGATCCTGTAGTTTGAAACGACAGTCTCCTGTTATTTTAAGTGAATTTTGCAAAATTCCTGTAAGCTCGAAACGGAATTTTACTGTGGTTTGTAGTGAATCCTTGAGTTGAAACTTGAGTTATCTTAGGGCAGTAAATAACTGACTGTATGTACTCAGGTGCCTCCTTATTTTCAAATCAGTAAATTTGTAGCACAAACACAATAGATTTGTTTTTTTTCTCTACATCACCTCATCTCTTGACATCTCTTTACAAAATATATCCATCCATCGATCCTTTGAGGATAGATATATAATTATATGAAGCTGGTTTACACAAATAAGAAAATGTAATCCTACATTACAAGTAATTTTACAAAAGAGTATAGCATCTTCGCATAGGACGAAAAATAACATGAAAATGCATGCTGAAACGCAGTGTCGGCATGCGATGTCTGTTTTGATTTTACATGATCTTTTTTTTCTGTTGCTGTTTAGCTTCCTTTTGAATTAATTGCTGCGCTCAGAAGTCTTCATTAAGGTAAGTTAAAATTTAAGTGTTCAACTACTCTGAAGTTAACCAAGACTTTTGAATAACATTGGATTGAATTATTTGTCGATTTAAATTTTACAGGAATTCAACAGCTGTGACTGGGTGGCATCCTGCAGTATCCTGGGGAAAATCCACCTTACTTAAAATTGGAAGCTGAAAATTCCTACTCACAAGTGACGAATAGTATTACTTCAATTGTGCGGCGGCAAATTTTTAGCTGATTACAGACGATTCTACAGTCGGGAAAATGTGATCGTGATTGTGCAAATAACGTGTGTGAAATTATGTGTTATCCCCTAGGTCAGGCAACTAGAAATTCGCTTGCAGCATTTTTACAGCATTTTTTACTTTTCGACAGAAAAAATGAGCACTTTTTGAATAGTTTTGTAATCGTTTATGATAAAAATTCGATCCAGAACCAAACAAAATCAACAAAGCTATTGTTTCATAGATGAGGCATGCTCAGTTAGGTGAAACTTGTAAACCTATCCAATGCAAAACTCTCTCAAAGACCTTAAAAAAGTTTCAAGAATGAACATTCTAATGAAACTAAATTTGATACCTGTTCACTGGTCGGTGATTTAATCAGATCAATTTGACATTTAAGCACTTTTTTTGTTTTTTCTTCTGTTTTCCACCCCTGGGTTATCCCTTGTTATTAATTAGGTCCTCAAAGAAAGTGTAGTTAGATAATTGAATTTAATAAAAGATCTATGTCTAAAAATTATGTGTTTTCACATTGATTTTTGAACACTTCTTGGATGACAGTATCATGAAACGAGGCTGAAAATGTAAAGCTACAGTAAACAATCAACATAGATGGGGCCGGATTTTTATGTACATGCCAAGACCAGTATTCATACATGTAAACATCCGATTCCCTTCAACCCAAGCTCTTTCATGTTATATTCCTTGGATATTTTTAAGTATGTAGTTCTTCGGGTTCAAGTTTTTATTTATTTTAATTGGTTATTTATTAGAAATCATCATTTTCAAAAATGGGTTTTAGGAGTTTTTTTTCAATTAAACTTTAAAAAATGAATAATGGATTTAAAGGCTTCATTAAAAAAAAAAAAAAAAAAACTATGTGCATTTACTTCCTAAAACTAGCAAGCAATAAGCTAACTCCTGTTAACCAGACGCAAACCCATTTAAGCTTTGATGAAAATGTATTAAATATTAAGAAATAATAGTAAGAAAATACGTTTGCAGTTCCATTCAGATTTATCACCTACTCTTATAAAATCAATTAAAACATAAGATTTTAGTAAAAAAAATTTGTAATTTTATTCTGGCTTTTTCGGTCTTGAATGTAGATCAAACAACGGTGGATATTTCAAAAACCACCGTTGTTTGATCTACATTCGAGACCGAAAAAGCCAAAATAAAATTACCATATATCATTCCCGGTCGAAAACATAAACCTATCCTCATTTTTTTTTGTTTTTGAATAATCTGTCAGAAACACAATGTAAAATAACAAATTACCAAAATATATTTACACTTGAACTTTTACCTAACGGATAAGTCATTGAAAATTCAGTTTTTTATAAAAATCTTCAAAGAACGAAATCTTCAAAATAAATCCAGTTCTCATCTATTTTTTTCTCCTTTGGTTTGGTTTGTGGTTCCAAACAAGCTCTGATTGAATAAAAAACTTTGGTTCTGGAACACATCTCCTGCTATATGAATCCTTAATGATATTCTCACATTGATATTTCAATTTTGGTAACAAAAAATTAACTTTGAGCTCTGAATCGAAATTTAAATTAATTTTAAATTTCGGATCTAAATTTCACATTGACGAAATAAATATCAGAAGTTCTGATTCAAAATCCTTAACCAGAGATCTCTAGTATGAATTCTCAATTTCTGGTTTTTAATATGAATTTTTCTTAATTTTTTTTTCGTAATTTTGAATCTGATTTAAATTGCGAATAATGAAGCTACTTCAGTTTTCTCAACTCTGGATCAACTTTATGAAACTTTCTAAAGTTTCAATTATTCATAAGAATAAGGGATTAAAACTACAAAACCAAATCCCGAAAATAGTTTGTTTTTTACATACTTTGTTATAATATTCCTCAATGTTGAGAGATATTGGATAAATACAGCTTATTTTAGTTAGAAATGCAAAACCAAGATTCGAAACAGAATTTCGTCTTAAAGATGATCCAAACTGAAAATCAAGAATAACAAACTGGATACAAACCAGAAAACTGATCGTAGATCTCGAATTTTCATTTTTATTATAGAATTTTTGACCACCAAATCTGGAATGATTCTAACTTAAGCTTACGAGATATTTTTCTCAAGTTACACATCCGGACAAATCAGGGTTATTTTAGTTTAATACCATGCAACATCCAAACATTTGATTTCTTAATTCTACCAAGATCCGATCAGAAAAAGAATAACACTTGAAAACACATCCCAAGTATCCAGAAGTCGACTAACTACTCTATTTTGGACTTTTGAAGTTCACATTTGGCTGAATAAAAGGTACTCTGGAGAGTTTCCCCCGAGTGCTTTTAATCGAACTTTGGACGAACATAGAAGGTCCAAAAAAGCATCATAAAACATTTATGTAATTCCTTAGAGCTTATCAACAGTTGAAAGTTCATTCGTGATAATTGTGCTCTTTAATGAACTTTCTACGAACGTTTTTGTTTCATGTGGAACTGTTTACGAAATTTTTGGTTCCTTGAAGGACTCAAATTAATCTTCTACGTGAATTATTATGAATATTTTTAAATTAGATTATAGAATGGATTTTTTTTTCTTAAAAGAGATTTTTTTCACAATCGCTGACAATTAGGAAAAATATTTTAGACAAAAAACTGTATAAAAACAATTACGTGATTTAAAATAATAACGCAATTCTTTGCTTGTATAAAAAGTTGAGTTTCTGCATTTTTAACAAAAAATCCTATAAAACATGGGTGGCCAAACCATGGCCCGCGGGCCACATGTGGCCCCCGACCAACTTTTTGTGGCCCGCGAAGTTCTTTTTGGAAAAGTTATGTTCTAAGAACTGATCGGTTTTCTAGGTCTGCGTATATCATTTGGAAAAATATATCTAAATCTTCTCTAACTAAATTCAAAACAAAGATATGAAAATCTCTATGAATTGACCAAAGGGGTTAAAAAACTAATTTCGAGAAAACATGCTTTTAAATTGTTGTGTTTGGTAATTTCTCCTACATTTTTCAAACATTTGCAATTTTTTTCGAAAGTAAAACATGGAGATCGTTTGGCATTATTTACTTAAAACTGATCATTTTTGCACTTATTCACCTTTGGCTCTGCAGGCTTCATACAATTTTACAAGAAAGGTTACCGTCACTGTATGAAAAAATAATTACAATTACAACTTTTAAATTATCAATGTCGTACGGTATTTGACACATTTTTTGTAAATTCCATCACACATTTTTCAATGTTTCCTGATTGAGTTTTGGTGAATACATATCATTGGTATGAAGAGCATTCAAGCGGACCCTAGTTTCAATATTGATGAGTTTGGATAGTCTCTGAAAGATAGTACGATCGTATCATTATCATAAATCGTTAAAAATCACCAAAGCATATTAACATCATAACTATAATTATACTTTTACAATAAGTTCAACCATTTGTAACATGAATTCTATTTCCCCAACTTCGTTCATTCATGTAAATTTAATAATTTTTGTAATTTTTGTAAAATATTGAAAGTTTGCACTGTAATTTTTTCCAAATTGTTATTGTTGGCTAGGTTTGTACAAAGAAAAGGTATATTATAAACATTAAACCAAATACAAATAAATTTTAATCAACTTATTGCTCTGTATTTATAAACATCAATCAAAAAAAACTAGACAGATTTTACGGTTGGTTAGTGAGTAAAATTCAACTAGAACCGGTTTGGTACTGACAAATCTCTCAGAGGAATGACTTTTTTTAACTAAATTTTGACTTGGAAAAGGTGCAATGATTAAAAAAGACTCAAATTCGTATTTATCTTGTTCATAGAACGCTTTTCAAATGTACTAGTAAAATCTAGATATTGAAAATTTTAGAAAGAGTAGGATCGAGTTGAGGTTGAGGTCCGGACTTTGAAAAATCAATTTTTTTATATAACTAGAGTTCGCGAACGGTACTTTTCTTTAGACAATACCATTCTGCGTTTTTTTTTTTAATTTTTTCATCAAATTTTTCAAAGGTAAACAGTAAACTTGAGAACTTTGGAAAATGGGCGGTCATTTTTATTTTATTTGGAGACCATAAATTAAGTTTATGTCCATTGGAGTCACTCCATTTGACATTTCTGGAATTAATAAAGGGATGAGATTTTAAATGCCTTGAAAAGATTGATGTACATACATAAGTTGGGAGGATAATTCATTTCGTATTGTATATTTTATACTGTTTTTCAAATGGAGCAAAATTTGTAAAAATATGAAGCAACAAAAATGACTTATTAAGATGAATCTATACTTAAGTTGCCAGAATTTTTCCAGTACGTATCAGGGCCGGAAAAATCCGGACTATTTTCATCTAAAAACCTGGCAAAATCGCAGTCTCGTTTTAAATGCACTTAGAAAAAAAATTACAGAACAATTGATTTTTTTTGTGTTCGATTTGGCAAAAAAAAGTTAATAAATCCGAGCAATTTTCAATGAAATCCGGGCAACCGAGTCGGACCAGACCTTTCCCAATTTTTTTTTATTAATATCCTGGCAAACACGGAAAACACAATTAACGCACGACGTCGTGTGTTAATTGTGTAGTTAAGTTCTTACGTTGGCACAAATCCGCTTGAAAATGAGTGAAACACGGAAAAAACCGGAAAATATGGCAAGCTTTATCTTTACTCGATGTGACCTAGGCAATTTTATTTAATACTCCAGATAAATTTGTTTTTTTTTGGCCCGCCAGCCAATCTCATTTCTGATATTCGGCCCGCCTGTTGAAAATGTTGGCCACCCATGCTATAAAACTCGACTGTCCATGTGTCAATTGATGGTCGATTGGTTGAGTATTAATTAAGATATCAGTGGCATTAGTTTATTCAGTACTGGCTGGCGTTGAGGAAAAATTCTCGCAACCGGAAGCACATGAAGAAATTTTTTCATGTTGCAATATAATTTATATTTCAGCTAATCAAGTTTTAACTTGACCTCCAGCTTTCGGGTTCATAATGTCGTATTTATCCTTTTTTCGATGTTAATAAGATTGTAAAATCTTTACTACTGATTTTTTTTAACATTCACTGTTGTGAGATCCGGAATATAACTGTTTGATGCATCGTTTCGTGAAAGGCAAATGTTTTCATTTTGTATTGTGCTGTCTACTATGAAAAAGTTAATCCTAAAGATAATTAAATTGTTTGTTTTGAGAAAGAACAAACCAAGCACTGGCTATAGTTCAAAGGTAATGTGCTCAGCTCTAATCTGACGGGTCCGGGTTCAAATCTTCAAGCATAGAATTTTTTCAAGTATGAATTAAATTCATTAAAATTAGAAAAGAAATTTTAGAGGACAAAAATAAAGGGGAAGCCAGTTTTTTTTTTTACAAAGTCTCATGCATAGACTGAATAGCCTTCTACTCAGCTTTGACTATGAAACTTGAAAATATCGATAAAACCTTAAATTTTAAGCTTAGTAGAATGCTATACAGCCTTAAAACAGGGCTCAGTAAGCTTTTAAGATGCCTTTTTACGGAACTCTTGGTTACTTTGGGCCCAGTCAATTTCACTTATATGTTAAGCTTTCATAAAATAATTCAAGTTCATTCTGAGTTAAGAGGAATCTTCTCTGGGCATGGGAAGATTTAACCCCCAAACCTCCCATGTCAAGCCAGACACCATCTAAGTCATCATCAGACGAAACTCTAGTTTGCTTCCGAAATACACGACTCTTACAGCTGGCATAGTAGCCAAGTAACCAAAAGTTGCATTAAACATGTTCTTAAAAGTTTTCTTAGCATTATGAATGCTTCGGTTACTTTGTGGTCAACCAACATAGAGATGCGAATCACAGCCCCTCGAGTTACGAGTTCTATACTCTACCACTAAGACATGATAGATTCTTAAATCTTCGTTTCATAAAGTAACAAGTTTGCAGCAATTAATGTATGGAAAAATGTAAAAACCGTATTTTATTTATTTATTTTAATTTTTTTTCTTGACACCCATCGTTTCCAACTGTTATAAATAATTTTTGGGGAAAATAAAAAATCATGAAACGAAGGGTTAAATACAAAAATTTCAAAACTCCAAAATGAGTTTGAAAAAAACAGGCAAGTCAAAAAAACACAAAGTCGGTATCTGCATCACCCTAGGTGAGAAGAAGTTCCCAAATGGTGCCGAATGGAACTTGAAACCTGGTTAAAAGATCATTTTATAGTAAAAACTTCATTGAAAAACACATCAACTCCCAACTTTTCGTATTAAGTTCGCTACAAGTTTCTTTAATCGTCAAAAACGTTTTCTTGCTTCTCGGTCCTGAAAGACATTTTTTTAAAGTGTTAATGTCACAATTTAAAAATTTCTCATGGCTTTTTAATTAAATTTAACCCCCGTTTATAAGAGCAAGTTCACTGGTGTTGGGAAAAAGTGGTAGAAATTTTGACACTTTTTGCACATTTTGAAAATTTTGCCATGCGAAAACATTTTCAAGATCTGTGGCCTTCAAGTTTTTCTACAACACGTGTTGTAATTTTGCATGCTTTGATGCAAAAATAGCAATTTTTCTATCACATACGGCTGAAATAGAAACAGTGCTGTAAAAAATACAACGCCCAAAGTAAAGAAACTATAGTAAACAAAGAAGCGCAATCTGATCCCTTTTGAAATAATGTGCTTGCAACCCTGCTGTAGGTCTGCCTTTAAGACTGCTTGGTTTTGCTCAATTGGAATGACACTGACAGAAAATCCAAAAATTAAAATCGTTACATTTCGTCTCTTTGTTTACTATAGGCTCGTTAGCCCAAAGATCTTGAAAACACCATGTTAAATGGTCACTTCCATCTGTACCGTTGAGCCGTCAACACGTACGCCGGAGCATCGTATCGTTGCTGTGTACCTGCAGGAACATTTTTCATTATTTATTTTTTCCTTACCTGTTTTTCAAACAGCACTTTTCAGTGCTAAAATTAAATTAAATTATTTTCATTTTCTTTTATTCATATTTTCTCTTTTCTTTCCAGCATGGGGAAGTCATCGGCCGGCTCAAGGGCCGGGAGAAAACGGATTGCCGAACCTAATTCAGGTCCATCGCCCAAAAAAGTTGAAATTTCCAATTCATTCGATGTCCTTCATAACATCGGTGATGAGGAAATATTCATATTTAATTCTGATAAGAGTACTAAGAAACCTTCTTCTTCTTATACTCTTAAAAACGAAAAGATTCCACCAATAACGGTCACGATTCCTGACTTCAATGCCTTTCGAAAAGAAATCGTCACTTCCGTCAAGGATGTGAAGATTTCTTTTCAGATCGGTCGAAGGGGAACTGCTCGTATATTGGCGGAATCTTTTAATGATTTTCAAAAGGTTTTAAATTATTTGAATAATAAAAAACACCAATTTTTTACGTACGACACTAGAAGTGATCGTCCATTTAAAGTTGTACTTCGTGGTCTCACTGGCGATCAGACACCGGATGAGATCACAGCTGAATTAAATTCTTTGTTAGGTTTTTCTCCAATTCAAGTAATTCAAATGAGGAAAAGAACCAACACGAATAATACCAGTAGTGTTGGTTTTGCTCCTGAACTTTATTTGATCCATTTTAAAAAGGATCAGGTTAATAATTTGCAAATTCTTGAAAAGGCTCGTCTTATGTTTCATTGTCGAGTCAAATTCGAACCTTTTCGTAAATCTTCTACCAATTTTCTTCAAAATATTACGCAATGTCGTCGTTGTCAAGCTTTTTGTCATGGCACTAAAAATTGTAGAATGAATGCCAGATGCATGTTTTGCGGCTCATTCGATCATGAAAAATCTAAATGCCTTTTTGGTGGTGATAAGCCAAAAACAGAATTTTTTAAGTGTGCGAATTGCGCAGGTAATCATTCCTCGAATTCTCTAGACTGTCCCGTTAGGGCAAAAATTGTTGCTTCTAGGAAAAATCCCAAAGTTTCCAGAAAAGTTTCTTCTCCTCCTTCCTCTTTTTCGTCTTCACACGTCAGACCGGCAAACAACCTGCCTGTTCGCAGTCAGCCTCGGCCTACATTGGAATCACGGCTGGGTAATACCCGAAGTGATTTCAATGTTACCTGGGCTGATTCTGCGCCACAGCCTCGTTGTTTATCGTTCTCAGAGGTGGTTGAAAATGGGTTGCCCTCTTCAGGTTTGACTAATAAAAATGGGAAAAAACCAAGTCTCAACGTTCATGCGAAGGCTTGGGAAAATCCCCGAAATTCAAATACTTTTTCTTCTCCTTCATTTTCTGATTCTAACAATTTTGTTGATTTGGGTGAGATTACTGAGGAAAAATTAAAATTTTTGCATCAAAATTTAATGGAAATGATGCAACTTATGTTGAAAGCAAATTCAATGTTTGAAGCTTTCCAAACTTCTTTTAATTATGCTAACAAAATTATTATGACTTTGCGATTCCCTCATGGATCCAAATAGATGTTTAAATATTATGAATTGGAACGCTAGATCTTTGCTGGCTAACCAAGATGAATTCTTTTTATTTTTGAAAACTCAAAACATACATATTGCTGCCATCACTGAAACTTTTTTAAAGCCAGACAATAACTTGAAAAGCAATGCTTTCTTTAAAATTTTACGAAATGATCGACTTGATCGACAAGGTGGGGGTGTAGCTATTGTCATCAATAGTCGTCTCAAATTTAGACTTCTTCCTTCTTTCAATACAAAAGTCTTAGAAACAATTGGAATTGAATTAGAAACTTCTATGGGGAAAATTATAATTGTTGCCGCATATTTGCCTTTCCAATGCAGCGGTGAACAGAAAAATTTTTTGAAGGGAGATTTACAAAAACTCACCAGAAATAAATCTAAATTTTTTATTATTGGTGACTTTAATGCAAAACACCGATCTTGGAATAATATTTCATCAAATTCAAATGGGAATATTTTATTTAATGACTGCTCTGCAGGTTATTATACTGTTGAATATCCTAATGGGCATACTTGTTTCTCTTCGATTAGAAATCCTTCCACAATTGATTTGGTTCTAACGGATTTAGGCGAGCATTGTAGCCAATTAGTTACTCATGCGGACCTCGATTCAGACCACCTTCCAGTAACATTTTCTTTATCCCAAAGTCCCATTGAAAACCCTTTAAAATCAACTTTTAACTTTCAAAAGGCTAACTGGGAGCGATATATGAATTTTATTGAACGTAATTTAGATGTAAACGTTCCACTGAATTCAATAGAAGATATTGATTTGGCTGTAGAAAATTTGACAACTTCAATAGTCAATGCTAAAGCCGCTTCAATACCTAAAGTTAAACATAAATTTAATCAACCTTTAATTGATGATGATCTTCAGTTTTTGATACGACTGAAAAACATTCGTCGACGCCAATATCAACGTACTAGAGATCCTTATTTGAAATTAATTTATTGCGACCTTCAAAAAGAGATCAAACGTCGTTTAAATTTCATTCGTAATGAAAACTTTGCCAAAGCAGTAGAGGACATAAAACCCTACTCAAAGCCATTTTGGAAATTAACTAAAATTCTGAAAAAGCCCCAGAAGCCAATTCCTACTTTGAAAGACGGGGATAAACTTCTTTTAACGAATGCAGAAAAAGCTCAAAAATTAGCCCAACAATTTGAGTCTGCTCATGATTTTAATTTAAACGTTGTAAGTCCAATTGATGCTCAAATTTCCCTTGAATTTGATGATATTCTTTCTAAACAAAATGTATTTGAAAGTTCTTGTGAGACAAATATTGATGAACTTAAATTGATTTGCAAAAAATTTAAAAATATGAAAGCCCCAGGGGAAGATGGGATTTTCTATATTCTTATTAAAAAGTTGCCTGAAAGCACTTTAAATTTTTTAGTTAAAATCTTCAATAAATGTTTTCACTTGGCTTATTTTCCAAATAAATGGAAAAATGCCAAAGTAACTCCAATTTTAAAACCTGGAAAAAGTGCTTCAGAGCCTTCAAGTTATCGACCAATTAGTTTGCTCCCTTCTTTAAGTAAACTATTTGAGAGAGTTATTTTGAATAGAATGATGATTCACATTAATCAGAATTCTATTTTCCCTGATGAACAATTTGGTTTTCGTCATGGACATTCTACTACACATCAACTTTTGAGTGTAACTAATATGATTAACGCTAGCAAATCTGAAGGATATTCAACTGGTGTTGCTCTTCTTGATATTGAAAAAGCTTTTGACAGTGTTTGGCACAAAGGTTTAGTAGCTAAATTAGCTCGATTTGATTTTCCTGTATATCTCACCAAAATTATTCAAAATTATTTGACTAGCCGAACCTTACAAGTAAGCTATCAAAATTCATGCTCTGAAAGGACACCCATTAGAGCTGGTGTCCCTCAGGGCAGTATACTTGGGCCAATCTTATACAATATTTTTACTTCTGATCTTCCTGATGTACCAGAAGGAAAAGGTAGAAGATTATTTGCTGATGATACTTTGCTTTCAGCCAAAGGTCGAAATTTACGGGTGGTACGCAGTAGATTGCAACAAAATTTAAATTCCTTTTTGAATTACTTGAAAATGTGGAAAATTTCTCCTAACGCTTCCAAAACTCAACTTATTTTATTTCCCCATAAGCCAAGAGCTCAATTTTTAAAACCTAATGAAAATCATTCCATAACTTTTAATGGGGTTTCATTTGAATGGTCTGATCACGTGAAGTACCTGGGACTTACACTTGGTCGGAATCTTACTTTTAAAAATCACATTGAAGATATTCAATCTAAATGTAATAAATACACTAAATCTCTTTATTCTCTCATCAACAGGAAATCCAGGTTGTGTCTGCGAAATAAGATGTTAATCTACAAACAGGTATTCCGACCAGCGATAATGTATGCAGTTCCGATTTGGTCTAGCTGCTGCGCGACGAGGAAGAAAGCCATCCAGAGGATTCAGAACAAGGTTCTGAAAATGATTTTGCGGCTTCCACCTTGGCACAGCACCGAAGATCTTCACCGGATTGCAGGCATTGAATCGATCGAAGAGATGGCCAACAAAATCATCTCCAACTTCAGAGGCAAATCGATGCAGTCTTCCATCGCAGAGATTCGTTCTCTCTATAATTAGTTTTAATTTAGGATAGTTTTAGTTTTTAGTAGTAAGTTTAAAATATTTTTTGACATTACAGGATGTTCTCCTACATAAAAATACTTGATTGCACTCAGCAAAATTAATTCAAATAAATAAATTATAGTGATTAATAAACTATAGGGCTCTGGACAGTTCATCATTGAACTGAACACCTAATTTAATGTAATAATGTAATATAAATGTAATGATGAATTGGTACAAATAAAGACATATTTAAAAAAAAAAAAAAAAAACCATGTTAAATGGTAACATTTTCAAAATGTCGAAATTTCTACCACTTTTTCCCAACACCAGTGAACTTGCTCTAAGTGACAGAACATTTGCAAACAATTTGCCGATTCAGCTGTTTAAATATGTATCTCAGCAACCCTTGGGTATTCGAACGTGAAAGCTCGAGTGGCTCATTTCATTTTGTTGTTCTAAGCTAGCCAAATAAATATTCTCATTAGACCAAACCCACCGGGCGTTGCTATTTCGGTCGGTATTTTTGATGTTTTGATTGGTTGCGATTTTATCTACTTACTGATTTTCGCACTTATTGTTGCCATCCAGGTTGCTATTTGTGTTTGTTTATTTTCTCATAACGACGATCGGCTGCGTTGCTACCGGGTTGCTACATAAACGCATCCTGTAACAACCTACTGCTCGAATGCTATTTCTCGAATCAAGTTAGCGACTGTTGGTGCGATGATGGGTTGATAGATATGTTGCTGAATGTACTCGATTCGAGGTTTAGCAACCATTGGTGGGCTTGGTCTTAGGTGTGCCAGACACATTCTGTTCCCTAATTGACACCCTCATTCGATGAAGGAAAGTGCGTTCATCAAGGGAATTGCAAAAATATTCAGGTAACTGCGCAACTTTTCCACAATGATTCGAGAGTTTCATCAATTTGATGTTTCAACTCCATTGCCAAATAGTATTTACAAAAAAAATATAAATAATATTGTCAGTAGAAGTATAATCATGTTTTAGAGAATCAAATGTTTTGTCAAACATGGATCATCAATTTAGATCAATACAAAAACAAAACAAACATCCATAAATTATTTCCAAAGTTCCAAAAACTTCTGATCTCCAAACAATGTTGATAAGTTCATTGACAATTGCGATAGGGACCGACGACGAGTCGATTCTTCTGTTGATTCACAGATAATTGAGAGCCGCACAAAAATCAACACAAAAAAGAACCACTTTTCGTTTGTCGGCGAACAAGTGTCGATCGTCTTAACAAAATTCAAGCACACAGAAAACTTCCATCACGCACCGTAAAGATGTCCGGAAGATGATAACGCACAGCCAGAGAAGGAACGACAAACTTGTCTGGACAAGGGCTTCCGATTCCAAATGCGCTGACATGCGTCATCATTTCCAGAGACGAATATTGCCCAGAAATCGTTAATCCCAGTCATAATTTATTCCTCAAAATCCATTATTGCTGCAGCGCCCACCCTCACACGAAGTGGCCAAAAATTTAATACTGTTTTTGGGAAAAAGATGCAATCTTCCCCTTCAGGAGGGAACCGTTCGCAAGCCTAATGCTGGCTCGATGAGAACCCCCATTTTTTTGACGGTCAATTTCCAGTTTGAAATGGGCGAAATTCTCCTGATCGTGTGTGTGGACATGGTCCATTCACAACGTAAATTATCGACCATTTCATCTAGGAAAGATTTTTTCTGTGAGCCGAAATGAGGCTGAAAGCCATTTTTGGAAATTGTTTTGAAATGTCGATACCGTGCCGAATTATGATAAGTGCGGGATTATTTTGTAATTTGAGATTAGCATCGAAACTGTTGCCGGTAGCCGGTGGTCGATTAGAAATGGTGGTTGGAAGTCAAAATCAGCGGGTTTGTGATTTTTTTGGGTAATAACATTGAAGGATGATGGCTAATCGCTTTTCTTTAAAATTGTTAATACTTTCTAATATTGTTGTATTAAACAGACTTTTTTCCAAAAATTAAAATTGAAGGAAGAATTCGATCATAACTCACTACATTTTTTTTCATTCGTATTAGTTAATATTTTGATTTGACTTGATTTAACTCAATTAACTTGAGAAATGTAATACTACAGTCACGTGCTGTAAAACTTACTCATGAGGGGCCGTTCAGATACCACGTGGACAGAAAAATGTGATTTTCAACCCCCTCCTCCCCCTCCGTGGACAAGCGTGGACATTTGGCTAACCCCTACCCCCCTCCCCGGATGTCCACGTGGACACATTTGAAAAAGTTTTTAATTCAAATATCTATAATTTGATAGTTAGAAAACACCACTTTTTGTCTTTTTTGTTATAGAAATGGCTGATTTTGTGAAACCGAATAAGAATGTCCTGATATAAAATAATAAAAAAAAAATTAAATTTCTTAATTCTCATATTTATTACTTACTTTCAAGTAACTACTTATTCTTTAAACTTATACTGGAAAGGTATGCTAGTTTAGGATTTTGATTTAATCATCTTAATATTTATTCACCTTTAGAAAATATTTTGAAAGTATGTTTGTCCACGTAGACATGACCCAAACCCCTATCCCCCTCTCCATGGACAAGCGTGGACATTTCCATACCCCCCCCCCCCCCCCTAAGTTGTCCACGTGGTATGTGAACGGCCCCTGACCAACTTCATTGCGTTAACGCACCCACAAATGCTCCACTCTTTTAGTCACAATCTTATTTACTTCCGTGTATCGGTTTATTTCCTCCCCATTTGAAAACATAAAAAATCACAACGTGATACCTCCCATGTCGTCCGGTGGCTCCCTTCGGAGTTTTAACTGACTGCGTTTTATGTTTTCCTCGACACATACACAGACACTACCACCTACAAAAGTAGTCCCTCAAGTGCGGTAAAGAAACATTTGCAGGACCTTCTTATGTACACCCTCGCTCATTTTTTTTCTTCTCAAAACTAGAAGAAGTATGAGGAAAAACGGTGCACCCCAAACCCTCTTCCCCCTAGCAAAAAGTATCCCACAACCGAATAGGTTTGATGGCTTTTCCTATAGTCATCATACCGCTTTCCACTCACCATCACCCCGCCAGCAGCATCACCGACTGACGTTAAGTTTTTGGGAAATCGAAAATCTGTTTTTTCTGCCTTCCACTGGGGTACTGTTTTGGTCGTTTTACTTCACTCCCCCATTTTATAGGGACCAAGGAAAAAAAAGGTTCTAGGGTTGCTATAGTAACGATTTTCGGAACGAACTAGGGATGCTGCATAGGCTTTACTACTTTTAGCTTGTCGTGTTTAATAAATGCTTTTTATTAAAACTTTACATTGAACTGAATTTACCAAATTTGCCTATATTCAGATTCCACCGAAATCTCAACCGTAGTTAATACTTCTAGTAAATAAATTTACAATGAAACCTACAAATCAAATATTACATCGAATATGTGTACAAAAACTATATGCACATGAGCAGACATCTGTTTTCTATACATTGGAGTAGTTTTTTTTTTGTTGAAATCTCCTTCCGTTTTTGAAAAATTGATTTTATTATAACTGTTGTCAAAATAGCCGAACCCCAAACCGTGCTGGGTAAACGTGCCTATTTATGTTTTAAGCCAAATTTCTGGTTTTTTGGTAATAATTTCGTATAATTTAATTAGAAATGCTAGAAACTGATAACTTTCATACGACAAAGCTGAAGTTTTATAAAAATCTAAGTCTTTTATAACTTTATGGAATAAAGAAAATTTAGGGTTGCCGTCATATGGAGGAATTTCATTCCTAAGATAAATTTTATAAAATCTGTTTTGAGATCATCGATTTGCTTTTAAGATGTTAATTAGAGCTTAGATTTGAAGTTTTAATGATAAAAGTCATATATTTATTCTATTTAACCTGTTCTTTAAGGGTAGCGGCATTTTACAAACATGATGGGAGCATACAAGAACACTCTCTTATTCCACTTTCCCATCATTATGAAACCATCATAAAAGCTTAAATTTGTTTTACTTTTAAGGTTCATTTGAATAAGAAACAAAACCCACCCAACTTTTTGTTTTGAGCTTCTTCAGGTCTAATTTTTTAAAGTCAAAATGTTTCATCAAAAGGTACCAAAACCTTGTATGAATTTCCAAATTTTCTATAGTTGGTCTATTCATAAAATTCTTTCTTGCCTTATGTTCATAGCGTATCACCCTCAAAATGCAGATATGTTGTCTTGTCAGCTATTTCGTCAAACGGCCGTAGGCGCATTTAACCCGATAGGCCCATTTAGGAAACCTTTCCCCTACTTTTTATCTAAATAACATCACCTGCCACATTTGGCTCTAATTACATGATAAGTTCTTTTTTTTTCAAAGACATACACCGTCTTAGCCGATTTTGGCTTTACAGACTGATAACTTAAGATTAACATTTAACACCCAGTACCGAGATGGGAATCGAACCCATGCCATCAGTGGACCAGCGATTACCGTCTTACCACGCTAACTGCTCGACCACTGAGACGTACTGAGTTCTAGAGTTGTGTCAAAGTATGTTCTACATCGCACCCCAAGATCATCACAACTGGTACTGAGTTCTCATCACCGGGACGCAACGTATCGAGCCTCATGGAGACCCCTGTGCCCTTCGACTCAGTCTAGCTGATTCCTGCCAGCGTCACCAGTCGTCCCGGTCCTGAGTTCGTCTGTGGCGTAGGGGTTCTCCAGCCTGTTCTACCAGGCAAGTAGGTTGTTCCTGACTGCCTTCCTCCGCGTGACGGTATTCACCATTTCAGTGACAGATCGGCATCAGAATCGCTTGATTTCATCAACATCTACTGTCAGAATGTCGGTGGTATCAATTTTTGCGTGACTGATTATCTGCTCGCTACTTCATGTTCCTTCTACGATATTATCACCTTCACCGAAACATGGTCGAACGATCGCACTCTCTTCAACTAGATCTTTGGACCCGATTATTCAATGTTTCGTTGCAACCGAAGCCCCCGAAACAGCAAAATGACCACAGGTGGTGGGGTGTTACATGCCATTAGGTTCAAATTCAGAGCTTTGCTAATCGTCAATCGATGATGAATCTTGGCATAGTCTTGAGCTTGTGTGGTTCCGCATCGAACTCGGCCACCGGAAGATTCACGTTGGCGTAGTATATTTGCCTCCTGATCGATCGAGAGATGTTACTAGAGTCAGCTAGGGCTAAATCATTCTCACGCTGTATCTCTAAAATAAGCTCTTTCTGCACTCCAGAAGATGACATAATCGTCGACGTTGATCTTTGCTTCGTCAATGACGGGTTCCGTTTCCCAACTATCAAATCAGCACCTGCACCGCTAGTTAAAGTAGTCACACATCACCCGACTTTACTGGTTACATTCGATATCTCTAGATTGTGTACCCCCGCTGATAAACTCACACCCTTCTACTTAGATTACAAGAACGCCGATTTCGATATCATTTCTCGCGTACTGGCCATCATAGACTAAGAATACGAGCTCGAACTAGCAAACCCTAATGCTGAAGCCGAAACTTTCTCGCACATCCTCAACTACGTAATCGACCGTCATGTGCCGAAACGCACCGCCAATGCTAGTCCTCGGACTCTATGAGCTACGGCAGCCTTACGACAACTGAAAGCGACAAATTACAACAAGCACAAATTTCCGCATACCAAGGAAGAATATCGCAAATTCAACTCCGCTTATAAAATAGCCAGTCAACGTTGCTATCAAAACCATCTTAGCCGGATTCAGCAAAACCTAAAAACTAGCCCAAAATCCTTCGAGAATCACGTAAAGAATCAGCGGAATGAACCTGGAACACCGTCCTACAGGTTCCTTTATAGCATCATGGCGAACTCTGACTCCGGAATCTGCGATCTCTTTGCCAATAAATACTCGAGGCTCGAGCATCTTTGATACATCTTCAATAACCGACGATCAACTGGATTATGCTATCAGGAGTGGTTTACCACTGGGCCTTTTAAATGGTATTACTGTCGAGGATACACTACTAAGCAGCCACTAAGCTCAAAAACTCTTTCTCTACGGGCCCGGATGGGATACCAGCTACCTTCCTGAAGCGTTTTATGACTTTTAGCTGACTTCTGTGAGGCTTATCTTCCAAGCTTCGCTTGACCAAGTCATAATTTAGCAAGCATAACTTCACCAACGACCACCATGGATATATGCCTCAACGATCAACTACAACTAACTTACTGACCTTTGCCTCGTTTGTGCATGATAGTTTTGCTAAGAAATCTCAAACTGATGCCATCTATACCGATCTGTCTGCCGCATTCGACAAGGTGAACCGTGATATTGCTATCGGAAAGCTCGAACGTTTAGGATTTTGTGGATCTCTTCTTGGCTGGTTCCGCAGTTACACTCAACTGGTTTTTAGAAGCAGTTCTCAGCTTCATCAGGCGCGCCTTAGGAAAGTCATCTAAGGCCAATAGTATTCCTGATCTACTTCAATACTTACTTACTTAATGATCCCGCGCCGATCCTCCGGTGCATAGGGCCGTGGTAAAAGACCTCCACTGTTGACGATCCGGAGCCAGCGTCTTCACCTGGTCCCAGTCAAGATTCTCGTCGACAGTTCGGATTTCAGCGGCTAGGCTTCGCCGCCACGAATTTCTGGGTCTGCCTCTTCTTCGATGACCTTCTGGATTCCAATCTAGCGCCTCTCTGCAAATCTCGTTTTCATCTCTTCGCAGCGTGTGCCCAATCCATCTCCACTTACGTTCCCGAATCTCGATTTCTAGCGCCCTTTGATGACACCGGCGATGTAGTTCCTCATTCGAGATCCAGTTGCCAGGCCACCAAGCGCGGATGATATTCCGCAGGCAGCGGTTTACAAATACTTGCAGTTTTCGCGTCGTTACCGCATATGTGCACCAAGTTTCGCACCCGTACAGCAATACGGATTTGACGTTTGAGTTGAAGAATCGGATTTTTGTTCGTAGAGAGATCTGGCGTGACCGCCAGATGTTTCGGAGACTCGCAAACGCAAATCGGGCCTTTCTGATCCGTGTTTCGATGTCTTTTCTGGTACCACCATCAGGCGTAATCTGGCTACCAAGATATTGGAAGCACTCCACTTTCTCAACTTGTTGCCCAGCTACCATGAAACTGGAGGGATTTCCTGTGTTGATCTCCATCGACTTGGTCTTTCCGACATTGACTTTGAGACCTGCTGCCTTGGAACTTTCGGTGAGGTCGTCGAGTTTGCTCTGCATATCTGGTTGTGTTTGGGCGAGCAAAACAATATCGTCAGCCAGGTCAAGGTCGTTCAGTTGCTCCATTGTTGAAGGATTCCACGGCAATCCTCGGTTCGGTGCACAGTCAATCGATCCAATCAGAATCTCATCCATTACGATTAGAAAAAGTAGCGGTGATAGAATACATCCTTGTCTCACGCCAGCAGTTACCGGGATTGGTTCGGACAAGACACCGTCGTGCAAGACCTTGCACGAAAATGCCTCATACTGTGCTTCGATGAGATGGACTAGTTTCTCTGGGACCCCTCGTCGCCTTAGAGCCGCCCAGATGTTTTCATGGTTAAGTCGGTCGAATGCTTTTTCGAAATCAACGAACACCAGCAGAAGAGAGTCCTGGAATTCGTTGATTTGTTCCAGTATGATTCGTAGCGTTGTGATGTGGTCCACGCATGATCGTCGAGATCGGAATCCAGCTTGTTGCCGTCGGAGTGTAGCGTCTATTTTCTCCTGGATCCTGTTCAGAATCACTTTGCAGAGTACTTTGAGGGTTGTACAGATCAACGTTATGCCTCGCCAGTTACCGCACTCTGTCAGGTCTCCTTTCTTCGGGACCTTTACGAGGATACCCTGCATCCAGTCGGCCGGGAATGTTGCAGTATCCCAGATGTCAGCGAAAAGACGGTGCAACATTTGTGCTGATAGGGCAGGGTCGGCTTTCAGCATTTCAGCAGGGATGCAATCGATCCCAGGTGCTTTGTTGGATTTCATGTTTTTGATTGCCGCTTCTATTTCAGCCAGCGAAGGCGCTTCCGAGTTGACGCCATTTATGCGACTTACTGTTGGCGCTTCGAGCTGCAGATTCTGTTGGCCATCGCTATTCGTGACTCGGAAGAGTTGTTCGAAGTGCTCAGTCCATCGTTTGAGCTGATCTGTTCGATCGGTCAATAAATGACCTGCTCGGTCTTTTAGCGGCATTCTCGCATTAGTCCTTGCACCACTGAGGCGGCGAGAAATGTCATAAAGTAATCGGATATCTCCATTGGCGGCGGCTCTTTCTCCCTCTTCGGCTAGGGAGTTTGTCCAGGTTCTCTTGTCTCGTCTACAAGCTCGTTTAACTGCCTTTTCCAGCTCCGCATATCGTAAGCGGGCGGCTGCTTTGGCTGACCCGGTACATGCCTGCTCAATTCCGACTTTCGCCTTTCTCCGATCATCGACCATCCTCCAAGTTTCATCCGACATCCATTCACTCCTTCTTCCACAAACTTTACCGAGAGTACCATGGCTCGTCGTGATAAAGGCATTCTTGATTCCACACCACTGTTCTTCGACTGTTCCGTCTGTCGGCAGCTCCGAGGCTCGGGATTCTAGCTGTTCAACGTATGCCCTTTTCACCTCTGGATTCTCCAACCGGCGGACGTCGTATCGACACCCGACTTTCTCCTCGCGCCGTTGGACACGTGCAACTCTCAGTCGTATCTCGCCAAGGACGAGGTGATGGTCAGATGCAATGTCTGCGCTTCGCTTGTTGCGGACATCAAGAAGGCTCCTTCTCCATTTTCGGCTGATGCAGATGTGGTCAATTTGATTTTCTGTTCGGCCATCTCGGGATACCCAAGTGACCTTATGTGCTGGTCGATGGGGGAAGAGCGATCCACCGATCACCATGTTGTTGTTGCCACAAAATTCTACAAACAGCTCTCCGTTTTCGCTCATCTGTCCTAGGCCATGGCGCCCCATGATGCGCTCAAGGTCCTGATTGTCGGAGCCAATCTTTGCGTTGAAGTCGCCCAAATGGATTTGAATGTCACCCTTCGGAATTCTCCCAACCACGCTGTTCAGTTGACTGTAAAACTGCTCTTTCTCCTGCAAGTCGGCAACGTCAGTTGGCGCATAACACTGGACCATTGTAAGGTTTCTAACCCGTGTTCTAAATCTGGCTACGATTATTCTTTCGTTTATCGGTTCCCATCTAATGAGGGCCGCGTAGGCCTGCGGGCTTAACAGGAGACCAACTCCTCGTTCCCGAGTAGCATGTTCTCCTCGTATGCCAGAGTAAAGCAGGACTTGCCCGGATTGTGTCTTGTGTTCTCCAGTATTAGGCCAACGGACTTCGCTCAGTCCCAGAATTTCAATCTTGAGGCGGCTAGCCTCTCTAGCAAGTTGTTCCAGTTTGCCTTGTTGGGCAAGGGTTAAAACATTCCAAGTTCCAATTCGTGTCCGTGTTTTCATGCTAAAAGTCGTCGCCAAAGTTCCAGGTCGGTCATTTCTTTCGGATTCCGTAACAATTTCAAATCGGGAGCAGTAGGTTGTTAGCCTAAAGTCCCTAAAGTCTACTTCAATGACGTGCTGCAACTTCTCGATGGACCAAAAAAAAAGCATATGCCAACGACTTGAAACTGTTCTACTCTATAAATGGCCCCGAAGATTCCCCCGAACTTCCTGCAGAACCAGTTTAACTTCTTTGCCTCCTAATGTGATGCCAATCGCCTACATACCTTTAAACCGTAGTAAATGCGCAGTAATACGGCGCCCGTTCTCAGCCGTTGATTTCCTTGGAAACGATGTAATCTCTCGAACGCAACACGTGAAAGATCTTGGTGTGAGTCTTGACGTGCGGCTGGATTTTAAGACTTATACCAACTATATCGTTGACAAGGCCTTCAGAAGCCTGGGTCTTCTATTCCGAATGACGAAGGACTTTAAGGGCATCTACTGCCTGAAGAGTCTTTACTGTAGTTTGGTTCAATTGATCTTTGAATATCCTTCTGCGGTTTGGTGCCCATTTTGTCCAAACGGTTCTGATCCCATCAAAGCCATTCGATGACGTTTTTTAAGGTATTTATGCCATTCTACACTTAAACTGGCAAGACTATTTTTGACTTCCCAGCTACGAAAGCCGTTGCCGCCTGATCGACACCCTGCATGCCCGTCGCTTGTGAGTATTTCGTCGCTGATCTGCTTTCATCAAGAATCGACTCTCCCGCACTTTTGGAAGTTCCTCCACTTAGCGTCCGACCTCGAGGTTCGGGATCTTCAGCTCTTCGTTCCTCTTCAACTAAACAATTACGGGGCCAACTCTTGCGTCCTTAAGACTTTCAACTGCTTCTCAGAACATTTTGATTAGGACGTTTCGAGGGATGTATTCCGAAGAAGAATCTTGGTGTTCCAAGTTTAGTGTAGATTTGTATTTGTAGTTAGTCTCTTAATTTTATAATATCATTTGAATGAATATATGATCTGTTGATTTTAAAATAAATAAATTAAAATATCTTCCACTACTAAAACGGAGGACAAAATGGATATCCATCTTTTTGTACCCAAAAACACTCTCAGCAAATTAAATTTCCTTTTAAGGAATTTATAGATTGACACAAAAACCATTAGAAGGCTCGGTTTCACAGAAGGAACAAAAATGATATTGATTTTTCGGTGCAAAATATTCAATTATCTCATACAAACCTAAAAGTTCCAATTTTCTCTTGTAAGCTTTACTTAGAAATTCTGCAAAAAACATGGATGATTTTGGAACCAAAACGAAGCTTTTTAGACTCCAGGGTTGGAGAAATTAAAAAAACGTTTCGGCAAAATTCCTTATATAGGATTTTTGTTCGTTATTTTTGTTTTTCACAACTCTTTATTTGGCATAAGAAAACTTTGCAGATAGGAAAAACGTATTTTAATTCATAATGTGTATAAAACACCAAAATATAGGTCACCCAAGATACCCCACAAAATGTGGCCCACGATTCCCCACAAGCTATGATTTGCAAATTGGTTGCGTTTGTCTGACTTATTGATGTTTCATCAATACTGATGTTATGAAATCGCTTTGGTACATCTTTGTACCTGAAAATAATCACATTTTCGTAGGTGATGGGAAGAATTAAAGAAACATAAGCTATCAGAGAACGAAAGAACATAAGCCGTAAATATCATGAAATTTTCGAAAAAGATACAACGGCTCACCGGCAGGACTTGAACCTGAAGCGGAGATTGCAGGTTCAAGTCCTGCCGGTGAGCCGTTGTATCTTTTTCGAAAAATTCATAATATTTACAGCTTATGTTCTTTCTTTCATTGATAGCTCTCTTTCTTTATTTTTTTTTCCATCACCTACGAAAATGAGATGTTTCATCAAAAATTCCTATTCCACGTGAAAGAACAGGACAAAACTAAGATCATAAGCGTATGAGCATATTTTATTTATGTACTTTAGGTCTAAAATAAAAGAAGAATTTGATACGTCAACAGCATGTAGAAAAACATGCTTAAGCAAAGCGATGACGATAACAGTTGGATTGGGATTTTTTTTTATCTCAACGCACAGCTGAGATATTTAGAGTGGCCCACGATCCCCATGGCCCACGTTACCCCACTCTCCTATATTAATAAAAACAAAATATTGCTTTGAGATCAGTGAAAAAAGTTGCGGCTTATTATCTTTTATATAAAAATGGAGGCGTTTTCTTTGTAACGCCATCACGTATAAGAGGACGGTCGGAATGAAGTGAAATTTAGTATCTAAGGGTTTTCCGGGTCAAGATAGTTTGCGTAAAAGCTTCGTGAATTTCACTTCTTATGGAAAGGGGGCTCCCATACAAAAACAAGTAGAGATGGGAATTTCAAGAATTCTCATGAAAATTGATTCAAAAGCACGAAGAAGTTAAAGACCTGTAGATGAAGTTAAATATTTTCCAGCGATTTATGAAGTAGAAAGTAAATAGAAGTTTACCGGGTCAGCTAATTTTACAAAATATTGAACCACATAGTTTTATTTTTAAAACGGTCTACTGGTTAAATTAATGGTAAAAATAATCATATGGGTGAGTGAAAATTTTATATTAATTTGTGTGATGTTAACTTGAATACATTTTCATTATCATTAAAGCAAACTTAAGGGTTTCTGCAAGGCCGGATTAAAGGGGGGGCAAAAGGGGCAATCGCCCCGGGCCCCCCGGCTTAGGGGGGCCCCCGAGGGAAAAAAAGTTTTAACATTACTTCAATCATACTACTACAAATCCATGAAAAGAAATCAAAACAAGAAAACTGGAATGAAAACTTGAAATATAAAAACTAAAAGGAAAGTTTTATTATGGCATTTCAAAGGCAGCTTTTAAGTGTTTTATTATGGTCGTGAAAATGATAAGATTCTTAGTCTTTTGATTCAACCCATTGTTTTCAGGTAGTTCTGAAAGCGCTAATAAAGCATTTATTTAATATACTATTTAGGTTGTTTAGAAAAAGTTCTGAATTCTCTATTAAAACTCCAATAAAACATAAAAAAACATTTAAAAACCCGTCATAAAATTACGGCAGTTCTGGATCAAGGTGTCAAAAAGGATACGCTCAGGCTAGATAGCACATTTATGAATTCGAACAGCCATTTTTACACATTTTTGATAAGTCATGTGTGTTGTTTTTGAGTTAATTAATAAAGTATGTTTATAAATTTCTGATATACTTCAAATCCCCGAAAGTGATATGAATATATTAGTCGAAAATAATAATTTTTTCGTACATTTTAAATAATCTGGTGCATCTTTCGATCATGAAGGTGTAAGATTAAAGGACTACTACTATACTTCAATCTTGTGTTCGTGTTTTAGTTAAAACACAATTTTCCAATATCCGAAAAAAAAAACTTTATCTTAACATCCCTAGTCCGCAAAGTAGCAATCATCTCCCCCGACCCACCAAAGTTATCGGTGTGTAGTAATGATATAAAAAACACCCCAAAACCTCCGATTCATTCATTCATTCGCAACTCTCGGGGTGGTTCGAACGAAACGTTGCTATTTTTGTGGGGTGGAATCCGGTCGAGGTATGGGGGGATAAAACCATCCCCCAGGGAAGTGTTTTTTCCCATTCGCTTAAATTAAATCGGCCCTAGCTAGACAAATGCGACTGTAGCTCATAACAAAAACACATCAAATGATGTGTGCTGTTTGTATGGGTAGTTTGAATGAGTAGAAAAATACAATTTCGGTATGTTTCGAGCGATGCTGGAAAAATAAAAAGGGGGAAAAATAACGCTGATGACGACGACGGCTGCGTTCGGCGTTTTCATCTGCCTCAAAGAATAGAAAAACCTTCGAAGGATCGAACAGCCAGAAAAAAAACATACGAAACCCCTAGCCCTTCGTCATCATTCCAGCCAGTATATAGCAGAAGAAACCACACCAAAACGATTGGCTGGAGGACTACGTACGCATCATGACGGTGGAATGAAGCATTTTTATTTTATTTTATTTTATATGTGGAAAACGTGCGATACGAGGGTTTTTTTCGTGCTTCAGCTTCTCCCTTTTATTCGACTGAGGGGGGAGAAAATCCAGACGGCAACAAAACACAGCAAAAACAGGGAATTCTGATTTCCCCCTCTTATGCTGCTTTTTCGAACCAACTCCGAATCATTCCAACTGAGTGGGCTTTTTTTATGTTTAGAGAACGTGCGTTTTTAGGTTTTCCGGGGAGGTTGAGCGTTTTTTTAGGTTGTTTACATCAGAGGCGCTTCGTCGTGGTTCGTTGAATTCTATATACTCGATGGCGGTGTGGCGTAATATCACGCAATCGTGTGACGCCATTGGGTAGAAAGTTTTTCCGGGTTTTTTGACTGCCGGTTCGCTTATAAAAAAGGCGAACCTGAAGAGAGGATTCGGTGAGTGCTGGACGTTGATTGGAGGAAGGTTTTTTATATCACGGAAGAATGAGGTCGGGAAAGGAAAATGGCGTCCCTCAGAAATGAATTGAGATTGACTGAACAGAAGGATTCGAATGAGAGGGTTTGTTAAAAATAAGATAAATCTTCTTTTTAAACTCAACTAAACATTGAATCGTTTTGTTCAGTAGAGCAGCTTATAATCCAAGAAATACAGACATATTTTTCATTTTTGGTCACGATTCATTCGACAATCGTCAAGAAATCTTCGTTTTAGAATTGTTTTTTAAAGAAAAATGCAAACATTTTCCTTAATGTTACACAACCCTTAACAATAATTTCAACTTCAAATGCTCAGAGAACTTTCTTTGAATTTTTGAAGTAAGTAAATATTTAGATCGGAAAGACAATCAACTTAAGCATCTTTGATACAAACATGTGATTCAACACTAAATTAACTTTCTTCGAAGAATTATTTTCCTAAAAATCATGAAAGAATAAATATAAACTTCTTTCTTAAGATGAGTTCGCATCAATTGGATGATCCGCGCGAAGGATTATTTCTGTAGTTATGTACGTAGAATTTTCATAATCATAGTTATTGGACAAGTTAGAGACGAATCAGCCAAAGGCTGAAAGTCTCTTAAAATAAAGAAAAAAAAAATTAAAGTTATTGTACAAGTTTTTTTTCGACATTTATCGAAATATCATTTAGAACAAAAGATACGCTGAATCTTATTAAAATAAATAATTTAAAAATAAGATATACCAGGAAACACGTATCTGCACTGCCGGTCGAAAAATTTGGGATCACCCGTTAAAAACATGCACATTTTGATCGTTCATATCTCATCCGTCTTAAGACATATTGCAAATCTTCTGATCTCATTTGAAAGATAATAAGCAATAGCTATTTCAGAAGTATTTTGCCCAGAAATAATGTTTTAGTTTTGTACCTTAAACTGAACCTAATGTAAGAACATTTTGAAAAAATCGCACTTAATTTTCAAATCCGATCATCTCGGGATAGGGTGAACCAAATTTCAAAATTTGAGTTGCATTAGAATCCTTATTCTTTTCTTCTAAAAACACAATAAAAAAATTGTACAAAAATTTAAGAATGTACTTTTAATTAATCAAATAGACACTTAAGTTATCGTCCGAAAGTTTGGGATCACCCTTTTGTATGGTGTTTCGGCCAAAAGTTTGGGATCATTCTTTTAAAAACATGCAAATTCATCTCATTCATATTTTTCTCATCTAACATCGTATTGCAGATCTAAAGAATTCATTTGGAAGCTTAGAAAGTCTTGATTTTTTCATAAATTCATTCAAAATTATATTTGTTTCATAAAAGTTCACATTTATGATTCTGAATTTATTATGATCCAATATTGTTTCGAACATGGAAAGCTTTTCTTGATCGACATAGATTTATTTACGGTTCATTTTAACTTTGGACTCTTTTAAAAGGGTTATAATTGAGTCTCTATCGTTTGCAAACTTTGTAAATGCAGAAAACTGTAAGTATCGTTTTGTAATATTTTTTGCACTTCAAATACATAATTTTTTGTATTTATTTCACGGTTTCTTAATTAGAACGATTTAAAAAAACAGCATCCCTGAAAATTTGTCACAGAGAACACTCTGTGACAAACGATACAAAAACGATCTATTTAGTCGCTTAATTTATGTCTTATGAGTAAATTGCAACAGCTTCAAAAGTAAACATCGAAACCAGCTAGATAATCCAATGTCAGTTTGACAACTCTGTTGTAAACAGACATAAATATTGAACTATATAAAAATGTTGTTCAGCTGTCCATATACCAAAAATCTAATTCTGTTATTTTGACTATTTTTATAAAAACCATTAATCAAACAATTATGATTATAAGTCTCAACACATGAACCTGCAAAAATGTGCTAGAACAAAACCAAACCTTATCAAATAATTGTTGAATGCAAAACAGGTGCTATTTAGCATTAATTTTTTTTTATTGTAAATCACTATATAAGAAAGTAAAATTTGAACCTTCGTACTGGTCGGTAGATTGATAAGAAATTTTACGTTTTAACATTTTTTTCCTTTTTTTCAGTCTTCCTGCCCCAGATCGAGTGGCCTTGAACAACTTTTCTTCTGAAGATTGACAAACAAAACACACAAGATTTTTTTTAAATTTTCACTCAGCTTGAATGTTTTAAATTTCCTTCAAACGTTTTGGCCTAATAGTATTCACTTTGAAGTAAATTTTATCCCTCCCACGAAATTTTTTTTTAAATTAAAATTTTTAGTATATGAAATGAACTTAACAGGAAATAACTTGATCCCAATAAGTGTTAACATACATGTTAGAAAATAAGCTCGCCTTTGGCGGAATTTTCTCTTAAATCACTCTAGGACCAAGATATTTCATTTTACGACTTTATTTTAAGTTCACGACTCGAAATTAATTTTTAATATAATGACTTCGATTTGCAATTTCGTTAGCCTTTTGTTTTGAAGCTCAAGTTCTGACACACAAAATCCCACCTCATGTATAAAATGAATTTTTTTCTAAGAAGTGTAACTGAACATGTTCAAAATTTCAAATCAACCAACTTAAAAGTTCATTAATTTGAATATTTATTTTACACATCACAACTTGATTACCATGTTACAGGTGTTGGATACTCACGGTAATAAACAGAATTAGCTAAATAAAAACTTAAAACTAGTGTCCATTTAATCACTTTGATTATAAAAGTAGTTATTGTCATTAAAATTTTATGCTGATATGAACTATTCCTCAAGAAACCAATTAAAGCCTCAATTGAATTTTTTGTTTCTCATTCTTCTGAATGCTTCACTCCATATTTTGAAGGGTTTTGATAAAATGCTCAAGGCCACAAAATTCACATTTCAGAGGAGCAAATAATGTAAGAGCTAATTTTGATTGAATAGGGTGCCCTGAACTTAAATTTGCAATTGATTTTCTGTCAAACAGCTTTGATTTTGAAATCACTTTTGAAAATAAGTAAAAATTATCTAAGAAAACTTTTTTGATAAAACTTTAAAACATAAAAAAATCTTAATTAAGGTTTCAAATCGATTTTAAACTTTCCAAAACATCAAAATTAATTATTAATTATTAATTCAGCAATAAAAATAAAATTGAATTATAATTTTAAAGCAAAAATCAAATTAAGGCTTGAACAATTTCTTTAAAACGAAATAAAAATATTTTTATAATTTTTTTCAGTAGTGTCAGAAACGCTTGTAATGATTAAATGATTTAATCTTCCAATTTTGTCTGAACTGTGATTTTTTTTTTTGGATCATTCATTATTGTCAACATCCTTATCATCATCATTCCATAATTATAAATATACTTAATTTTTAAACAAAATATGAATTAATTTTTTTTCTTTCTTGTAAATTTGTTAGATCATCAATGGTGAATTTTGTGTTTTGAAAATGTAACCTTCAAATTTTTGATTAGAAAATCTATGTTCCTACCTTTTGTCCTTTCTAGGACCCAAAATTTCAATGGCGACAAAATATCTGATACCTAAAGTTTTTAACTATTAAACCTGCATTTGAAAATTTATAAACGTTTCACTCATTTTAATACTTTAAATAACCTTTTTTGAATCGTTAATTTTTTTTAGTAGCTAGTAGAAATAGTAACGAAAAAGCAAAATTTTATTGCGTTAAGTCAATTAAACTAGTATTTGCTTTGTATTTTTAATATTTACAACAATTCTTCAAATTCGTTGTTTTTATTTTTATCAGTTTCGAGTTGATAATACAAGAAATCATCCATTTTACAACCTGTACTTTGTCAGAAAAAGCTTTCAATGATAAATTTAAAATGTTGTTTTAAACATATTTGAAGTTATTATTGTGAAATGACATTTTTTTTAAATTTTTCTTTAATAACTGGAAGAATTTAAATATGAAAAATTATTTTAATTCTGATTTTGCTCACTGGCACTCTTAAAGTAAAATTGTTCTTCTTCTTTGAATAGCATTTCATCTTATTTCAAGTATGTGTTTCGAAAAAAATCTCTTAAATTCACAATTCAAATCACGTTGGATTATTTCTTGAAATTCAAAATATTTCAGAGGATTTTTTTTAAATAAAGATTCAATTGAAAATGAAGAAAAGTAATGTAAATAAAGATGATTAATAAACAAAATTTATTATAGTTTTTCTGAAAAAAATTTTTTCATTATTATTTTCTTACCTGATCGGAAATTTACTTTAGAATTCGGATAAGATTTTTTTTAATCTGAGTTTTAATTGATGTTGTTCATTTATGTGATTCTTATGTCAGAAGCTTTGGTTTCTGGTTTAATCGAAAATTTATTTCGATTTATTTTTCTAGAGTTTCAGAAATATTAAAATATTGATGTAAACTTAATAGCTGAAATTTATTTATCAAGTAACGTCATTGTATTTATGACTTGCTGGAAATGGCATTGATTCGAAACGTCAAATCTGATTTGTTTTGAATAGTATCAGTATTTTTTTCTATTTTTTCGTGTTTGTGTTATGGTCATAAGTAATAGAATGGTTTTAGAAATCAACTTCCGTGTTTAATGCGCATTTTTGGAATTATTAATATTATTTCTAGCTCAATTTGAATTTCGAGAACTTGAATAAAAGGACTCATTAGCTTTAAAATTTCCAGCATGAGATTGAAAATAATTTGAAATCTTTCACGAAAGCTGTGTTGTAAAAAGATGGTCTCTGGTTAGAGCACTTTCTGGATATTTCAAATCTATGTTGTTTGTTTCAAATTTGGATAAAACTTGAATGCCTTAAAATTTATTATTTCTTGATTTGTTTATCTAGTTGTGTTTCAACGTCCACCATCTTTTTTGAACAATCCTTAACAAACTACTGCAATGAATTTTGAAAATATGGTCAAATTATTTAAGAAAGTTCTGCACTTTTTAAAACAAAAAATTACATATTATATAAAAAGGTTTTATATCAATTATCAATTTTCTTAAAGACTTAAAGTAATTTGAGGTTCTACGAAAAAAGTTTTAGAAGTTTTCTAACAAAATTATTTATCGAATTATTAAAAAGGTTTAAAATCAAATTGAATATTTGATATTTTTTAAAGCATTATTCTCATCATTTGGCAGATTTCAACAAATTTATTGAATGAAATCAAGATTTTTTCTAGAGTTCTTGCAGTAATGTCAAAAAACTTGAACCTAATCATATTTTCCAAAATTTTTAAAAACTGTTGAATTTTGATTTTGAAGATGATCATCATTAAAATATTAATCCTTATTTGAAGGAACAAAATCCGAGTCCAATTTTTCTTAAATATAGGTTTGATAGTTGATCAGTTATCAGTTGTTTAATGATTGATTTCACTTAAAACTGACACATTCTAAAACCCCATATCACAAAAAATAAATGTGACAGTTAAAATTTGACAAAATATTCAAGCTTAGAACGCTACTACCTATCAATTAATTATTAAAATTCAAGCACCAAAATGCTTCTCCATTGAGTTATCAATTGAATTCTTAAAATATGTTTTTATAATGGTTAGATGCGTTAATTGAAAAAAAAAATCCTTCTTAAATGGTAAAAAACTTGTTTACTAATCTTAACATTTTTTCAACTTTCAAACGAATTTAACAAATTTTATTGTACAGTTTTCATTTCAATTTTTAAATAAACTCATCGAATTTTAAAGTCAAACTATTTTTATTTTTGGGAATATTTTTAATAATTTCGTCTATGTTTTTAAATTCAAAATAATTGGTGTTCCAAAAACATATTTTTTTTTGTTTTTTTCTTATTAAAAATTGACATTTCAAATCGCGATTGATTTTATTTTCAAATTTGAAACACTACAGCGGTTTTTTCAATCAACCCAGTTGAAAATGAAGCAAGGAAATGTAATTAAACATACGTACAAAAAGGTCCAACGCCGATTGACCGAGGCATAAGGCTGAGATAAAAGATCTCCACTGCCCTGCTGGCGACATTAAGATGAATAATAAATTACAATTATTATGCTCCTAACAATTTATCATGGTTAATTTTTTACCTTATCTGACATTTATTTTAGAATTCAATTTTTTTTTTAAATCTGCGTCTTGAGAATATTTATTTCTAATTTCAAAACTACACTGCTTACAATTCATTTCGAAGCATATTTTTAGTTCAGAATGAGAAAGATCATTTTGAAAATTTTACCAATGACTTACCGAAAATATCGATGTTATGAAACTTTTAATGTGATTTGTTTGGAAGATTAATTTATCATTATTATTTTAGAGTTTGTGTGATAATTTTGAATAAGAAAATGATGTTAGAAAATCCATTTGCAGGTTCATTTTGTATTTTTGTTATTGTTGTTATTTTTAACTAAATTAAAGCTCCTTCCCCCCATGGATCCTTCGCACCGGCCTGTATAGTAGAAAAAGACTTAATTTTAAAATCACATCTTCAAATCGATCATCATAACTCAGATGACAAATGATTCCTAAATGCATAAAAAAATAACGACATCCTTTATTTATGCAAAAGATTTCGTTAACTATTTGAAGTTCTCAGAGTCAAAGGGGTAAAAGTGCTAAAAAGATGGATTTGAAGTTAACTGTTCCGAACGATTCTTCATATTTCAAGCTATATTTCGTGATTTTTCAGATTAAAATAATTTTGCTAACATATTTTTAAGTTTTCTGCGGTAATTGAATTTTAAAAAGGAAATTATGAATTTAGAACTAATATCTATTTAAATTCAGATTCATCTTTCTGCATAGTTGTTAGTGAATAGTGCTTCTCAAAGTCGTTTTGTTCTACTCCATGAGGAAAGCATTAAAGCCATAGAGTTTTTTTCGTTTCCAGCTTCATTGTTATTCTTGTGATCTTGAGAATTGTTATTATGAATTTGAACTACAAAATGTTTTATAGTTCTCGTTAAAAGTAAAATCAGTTTAACGGTTCCTTTCAAAATTTTAGAAAGCTATGTGCAACGGGTAAAAGAAATTGACAGCTTTTCTACAATATCTTTAAGAGTCCCTATGAAAAACTTTAATAAGAGTTCCATTGAAGTTTTTGGAAGAGTAAAAAATTAAGGATAAAATATAAGAATTGAATCATAAAAAAAGTAGTATGTATCTAAGCCTTCTAATTTAATTTTTGAATCGTTATTTTTTTCATTGTTTAGAAGAAACTGCTATACAACAGTTTGCATCACTTGAAACGCATCCAAATTCGTCGGAAACAGACATTTGTCATCACGATGTGAGCCCACATTGACATCTCCATCGATGATTGCTCCAGTATGGGCTGGATGAAGCATTGACGTTCAAACCACCAATCGCTTCCCCTCGATTAGGAGCAACTGTGGCAGTCCGTCGTCTGCTTCTGGAAACCAAATTCCAAGTTCCAAGTTCAATGCTACTGACCCACACACTCCGGTGGCAAAGATGTAGTAGGAACCTATTATAGGAAAAACAGAACGAACGAACTACGAAAAAAATAACCTAAACTTCACTCGATTTGATACGGTTCGATTGTTCGCTGAGTTCCCTTCTAGCGCTAGGGAGAGTTCCCTCCTGTCAGCAGTGCAAGAACAACATAAACAGCCAAATTATCACACTTTCGATTTCGGTTCGTAACGAAAAAAAATCAACACCCTGAATCCACCCAGGGAAAAAGAAAAACCACACAAGCCCGTGTGTGGACTCAAAGGAAAACCTAAACATAAACAGAGAGGGAGAGATCCGGTTAAAGTGGTTGAAGTTCGGCGTGAGTTCCCGTGAGAGCCACTGCTGTAAAGCTAAAGGATACTCACTTAAGTGGTATGGGTGACTATGCTTTTGTATGTAGGGAGCAGTAACTCAGCAACCAGTTCCTCCGACTGTGGAAGCATAAACAGAGTTGTAGGCGACAAAAATCATAATAATGGTTTACTACGATCGCTTTTTCTCCCTTTTTCCCTACATCTTGGCACGAGTGCCGTTGGAGGAAGGGAGAAGGTAGAAGCAGCAGCAGAAAAAAAAACTTGAAAGAAAAACTGCCCTCATACAAGGGCCCGTGTCGTCAACTTTTGGGCAGTCGGGGTCATCGGAGGAAATCTCAGATCAGTTTTTAAAACGCTGGCGGCGAGTAAGGTTGTTTGACAATTTCGGCAGAACCGTGGACCGTGGAACGAAATTTTTACAATAAAATACTAAGTTTTTTTAAAAATTAGTTTAAACACAATCAAATACTCGTAACGGATGGTGGAAAACACTCAGTTAAAACCAAAGTTCAAAGTAGCTGCATAAAACAGTTCAAAATTTATCAGTGATAACCCAAAGAAAAAAAAAGCCAAAGTTTTTAAAAACGTGATAAGAAAGTGACAAAAAACGGAATAACTCTCAAAAAAGTGATCAAACACGGAAAAAAGGATTACCAAAATTTGAGCAATGCCAACGGAGATCATCAGCTGAATCGACAACCTAACGGAAAATTTAACAACGTGTTCAACTGTAAAAAAAATCTAGGTAAACATTACACTGATCAACCTTAAAACAAACAAGCGGTTTTTACAACCACCCCAAAGGTCAACTCTTCCAGGAAATTTTACAACCCCCCTGGTTTTTTTACAACCCCGGTCCAGTTTTGACTTTCGCCTCATTAGGACCCGGCCATTTGACTACCCTGAAAAAGTTCCAAAGCAAATAAGAGGCGTTCCTTTAAGCCGACAGCCGACTGGGAGAAGGTAGAAAAGTCACTTTTGCTTTCAAAAATCCTTGAGGGTTTTTTTTTCTTGAACAAAATTTGGGAAACCATAAAATTCCCGTTGTTTTCCGAAACCGAAACTGGAGCAATCTCTGCCCGTTACCCCGTTTTGCCTTCTTTCTGAGAGAGTCCCCTTCCTAGGGGCAAGGGCACTAATTTTACGAGCTGTCAGCTGAAAGGGAAATTTTATGACCCTGACTGAAGTTTTTCTGCCTTCCCTCCCGCTTTTGTGTGAGAATATTCAAATTAGTTCCCCATAAAGCGAAGGAATCCCTCTTTTTAGGAGGTTTTGTTTCACCAAGGTTTTGTTTTTCTTTTTTCCCTCAAAAAGAAAATTTCCAAATTCGAGGGATGACTTTTTGCTCATCTCAATGTGTATGAGTTCAGGGACCGTAAAACAATAAACAAAACTCGGTAATGGACCCCGTTCGTTTGCTGGCCCTTTTTTTCTTCTCTCGGGCATGTTTTGGATCAGCTTCAGGACTAATCCGGTTGAGACAATTTCGGACCCTTTGTTTCAAAGGATTAGTCGCAATCTGGTGTCTGGTTTTTACCCAGGCCCTGATCTGGGATGGTGACGTATAATTTGCCGTTTTGCAAAATCAAATGGTTTTTTAGGACATCAAATTAAGACAACGGGATCCAAAGTGTCTAAATGTTCTCTAAAATGATGTTTTAAATTTGAAAATCACTTAAATATTATGAATTAATTTGAAAAAAGTTTCTACGTTTCGACATTTTATCGAGACTTTTTCAAGGAATTTGATTTTATAACATTTTTCAATTTGTTTTAAGTTTTTGAAACTGGGTTTTTTGTCAGTCAAGAATAAAAATTCACTTTAACAAAATTATGGCGACAGAAATCCACTTCCCAAAATGACACAAAATACTGGGGTTATCGATTTTCCGTGTCCCTTCGACAAGCGTCGCAAAAAACTCGCGGCTCGCAAAAACGGGAATCCAACAAACAAATACATAAACATGATGCAAACTCATCCCACCGACTTTCCATCCATCGGCTGAAGTAAATAAAAAGCCCAAAACGCGCGGGGAAAATAAAAATAATCGTCCCGACTTTATTCCGGCAAAAGTACTGATGTGGCACCCTCGCTTTTTCACGTATGAGCAAAAATGGTTGTGAAGAGAAAAAAAACGGGAAATCTACCCCATTACCAGATACACATATTTTGGCAAAAACATGGCGAGCGAGTTTTATTAATGGCTTCTCTTGGTTTCTCTTTTTGCTTTTTTTGTCTTCTGTAGATGATGCAGAACTACGAGTCTATCCTAGCAGGAGGAACTCTGCAGCAGCAGTCACAATCGCAACAACAGACACAACAGCAGCAGTCCAGTATGGCCAATTGGTACGATATGACCATCAAGAGCGAGCCCCTGGATGCATCCGGAAGCTACGGACAACAGTATTCCCATCATCTGGCGCATATGAGCTCCCAACAGGACACCCCGATGTCCCATTCGAGTCCCACCAGCCCGCAGAGCGTCGATAGCATGGACTCCATGAACGGTCGTAGTCAGTACTATGATCCCAAGGCCAGCAACGGAATGCTTCACGGGTACAATCCTCTGGGATTCAACCCTTTGACGCCACCCGGATATTCAGGAATGTTTGTTCCTCAACAGCAGCAACAGCTAGCTCGACAGACAACCCCAAACCGTAACTATAACAAACCGGAATCTTCGTACGTGTCTTCGACCCTAACTCCAACTCACACCCCTCCGATGGACGTGACACCACCGAAATCCCCCAAAGACATCGCCGAAACCCCCGAGAAGGACGACGACAATCTATCGGACTGCGAAGAATCTTATGACGGAAGCGAAGACGAAGAAGGCATCCGCAAACCTAAGATCAACAGCCACGGAAAGGTCAAGAAGTTCAAGTGCAAACAGTGCGAGTTCATTGCCGTGACCAAGCTCAGCTTCTGGGAACACACCCGAAGCCACATCAAGCCGGAGAAGATGCTCAGCTGCCCCAAGTGCCCCTTCGTGACCGAGTACAAGCACCACCTCGAATACCACCTCAGAAACCATCAGCGATCCAAACCATTCCAGTGTCCCAAGTGTAGCTACAGCTGCGTCAACAAGTCGATGCTCAATTCACACATGAAGTCACACTCGAACGTGTTCCAGTACCGATGCGCCGATTGCAACTACGCTACCAAATACTGCCACTCCCTGAAACTCCATCTACGAAAGTACGCCCACAAACCGGACGTAGTCCTGAACCTCGACGGCACCCCCAACCCACTTCCGATCATCGACGTCTACGGAACTCGTCGAGGACCTCGCACAAAACATCCGAAACCCACCGACCTGAAACAGGAACCCACCCAATCCTCCCATCAAACCCCGCTTACTCCTCAAAATCATCAACAAAACACCCTCCAAAACCCCTTCACTCCACCATCCGCTCAATCCAGCAACATCTCCCGAAACCTTCTTCCTCACCAACTTCTCCCGAACCCTCTAGCTCACATGTTCAAAAACGCTGCCTCCAACAACCTCCCACTATTCCCTTACCTGAACCTCAACTTCCAAATGTTCGCAGATCAACAAGCCGCCATCGCTCAACTCTCGCCCAACTTCCACCAACAATTCTCCAACCAATTCCACGACAAGCTCAACACCGAAGACCACGAATCACCCTCGAAAGACACCTCCAACAGCTCCACCGTCCCTTCAGCCATCAACTCATCGGCCTCCTCAAACCTTGGCGAAGAACTCCTGAAACACATCACCGCAGCAGCCGCCGACAGCTCCGACCTTAAATCGGACTCCGCACCGGAAAACGACCACCCGGAACCCATCCCGAACCACCAATCGCAACAACTTCCAACGACCCCTTCTACCTCGAACACTTCAACGAACCCAGCTACAACCACCACCAGCACTGGAAGCACCGGTAAAAACCGACGAAAAGGTCGTGCCTTCAAGTTGGAACGATTGAACGAATTCACTCAACGGCACCACAACCAGGAACAGCGACCAGCCTCCCCAATGGAGAACTCCGACGATGAGGAACACTCGGAAAGCGGAGACCAGCAGCTGCAGCAATCCAACGTTCAAAGTAGCAAACCATCTACGAGCTTCAACGGCAGCCCTGTCGAATCGAAGAGCTCAGTCGTTGAGGCCGGTGTTCAAACGAATGCTCCGGCGCGAAGCTTCGAGTGCAAGTACTGCGATATTACGTTCAAGGACGATGTGCTGTATACGATTCATATGGGCTATCATGGGTACGACGACGTTTACAAGTGTAACATGTGCGGTGAGAAGAGCGAGGATCGGATTGGGTTCTTTTTGCATATTGCAAGGAAGGCTCATTAGGAGTTTTGATCTTATACAATAATTTTCGTCGATTCAAAACTGCACAAGAATAGGTGGATTGTAGATATTAGTTATACCTACAAAGGAGAAAAGCTGTTATTGCCGCAACCAATAAATAGAAGTTAGAGCACGGTGATAGTTCCAGGTAGATGAAAGATAGAAAAGAAGGAGGAAGCATGTACAAACTAGTCCGTTGTTGCCATTTATGGGGTTATATTTCTCAGATCAGATTCAAATAAGAACAAGGGGAAGACTGATTTTTTTTTCGTATAACATAAGCGTGTTGACAGTAGAAAAGGTTCTCATTTTTCAGAAAATTGAGAAAACAAATCAAAGAGTATTTCATAAGCTGATCCAATAAAAGTAAGATAACAAGAAGTGTACAGAAAAGTGTAAAACATTCTAAACAATCAAAAGAGCGCAAAATCAAAGAATACTTTAAGAAAGACTAACAAAAAAGGGAACTTTTGAATGCATTTGAAAACAGAAGGTATCTCAGGGGTAAAGTAAATCATTGTTGTAATTTACAGTTATTACTATTATTATTATCATTATTGGTAGTGTTAAGTGACATTCCTATTTATCATAAAACTGAAAATAAATTATTCCAAAGTCGATCCAAACTTTAAAACTAGTGTTTCTGTGTTTATATTTCGAATAAGTATTGAGAAATATTAATCCACAATCGAAATATTAAAATTTTGGAATTCTTAAATTCCATAGTTGGAATTGATATATGTTACCACATTAAGTGTGTTGGATATTTTTTTACACAGTTTTAAGTTCGAAAATCAAGCCTAATCATTGAATTATCAAGCATGTAGTTCTGAAAATCTAGGTACCTACATCTTAAATCCACAGAGCAGCTCTTGATATTCTATCGAAGCATTCATAGTCCTCGAAGCCGAAATGACAGAACCGTAGGAAGGTTTGTCTCATAAGTGGGTTCTGGAGATTTTTCTCCGCAATTCTATGTTGAGCTAAAAAACGTAATATGTTTCGATGCTTTAAAAAACATTCTAATGGTCCATATCAATTTTTGATATAAAAAAACTCCAAATATCTTATTTAACCCTATAATTTTTCTTTATGTTTTAGGCCCATTTACACTTCTCGTGAAAATGAACGTGAAACATTTAAAGTTTAAAGATAATAATCCAACTGGTCTTGTTGATTCAAGCCTCCTAGAACTGTTTTTGTTCCGATTTTCCTGCCATGATGAACATTTCGCGGTAAAAACTGGGGGGAATTGGAATAAAAAAAAAGCTCAAGGAGGTTTTAAATAACAAGACAAGTTTCATATATCAACCATTTCCCATGTATTCTCAGGTTTCCAGGTTGCCCGGTTTTATCCGGGTTTGCCCGGATATTTGATACAAAATTGGGGAGCAGTCCAGTCCGGCCCGATTGCCCGGATTTCATTGAAAATGCCCGGATTTTGCCCGAATTTTTTCATTTTATTTGGCTAATCAAACAAAAAAAAATTGTGTTGTTAATTTTTTTTACTTAGCTACAACAAAAAATTTTGAGCAGATTTTGCAAAAATAATTATGAAATGTTGCCTGATGAAAGAGTTTTTTTTTCATTTTTTTTATCTTGACTTTTGTTGAGTAATATCTGAGTTTTGACAAAATTTGCCCGGAAATTGCCCGGATATTCGGTCGTTAATTTAGATATGATATTTCCGGATTTTGCCCGGTTTTCATAAAAAATTGCCCGGTTTTCATAAAAAATTGCCCGGTTTGTCCGGCCCGGATACGTGCTGAAAATATTCTGGCAAACTTAATCTATCTCCCATCTATCATGTTAGACACACTAAATAGTTGCGTCGCGATTTTTATTGATTGACAAAATGAGATTTTTCACGTTCATTTTCCCGAGAAGTGAAAACCAGGTTTAAAGGTAAAATTCCGCATGTAGCAATGCAAACTGAACTATCTTGAATTATATGTAAATGATTGGAGTACATTTCGCGTTGTTTTACTAGACTATTACTTTACTACTAAATAGTATGACTAGAAACGGTTTAACGGATTAACTTTTTGAGTTCTTACCCCATCCTCGTGGTCACCGTGGGTGAAGATTGCCGCACTGGGGTGACGATTTTAAAAAAATTGTCGGTACCAATTCAAGTGCTGACTTAGGCGAAAATTTGTAAAAAAAAAACTAGAAGACCCAGCAAACTTTGTTGAGCTTTTGTCTATGATATTAAATTATTTTTTCTGAGCCCATATGTCAATGAAAGTAAGTTTCGTGGGATACTTTTGTATCAGTAATTAATCCAGAACTATAGGGGAGAATGGGGATACTTGATCCCTTTTCTTATTTTCATCATATCTTTTTGTGAAAATTTAACTACTTGCCGTTTTTTGAATTTCCTGATAGGGTGTTATTGCAATTTTATTTGCTCCAAAAGTTGAAACGAAACATGAACTCGTATATGAACTAGAAGCATTTTCGTAAAACTAAAAAAAGTGATATTTATTAAGTTACAGGAGACTTGATCCTTTAAGGAAAATTAATCCTTAATTCAGGGTGCCCTTACCCTAGGTGAAAATCTAGGAAAATCCGATGATAAATGGTTTAGTGATTTTTAGTGCCAAATTAGTTCTCATTTCACAGTTCGTAGATATCAGACAAAGAGAACTCCAAAAGTTTGTCTACTACCCTATTTTCATTGCATACTTTAAGGCGAAATTTTCTAGTTTCAATATAAATACAGCACATTGAGTCCTATATAACAGGTAATCACTGGATAAACATTAGTTATTGCACAAATATTAGTAATTTCGTGATAACCAATGATCACGATCCATTCAGAAGAAAAATATATCTTTTTGGGCTCTTCTAGGGATCATCTACCTATACCCATAATATATATATATTGAAAAACTTCTGCTTATTGAATTGAGAGTTTACTATTGCTTTGAAAATATGGCATTATGAAGCTCATATTATACTATAACGATTGACTGGAATCAATATTTTTATGTTTTATTTTCATGAGAGAAATATTTTAAAATGATTAAAATGATCTTTAAATCACGTTTTGTTAAATTTTTCAAACAAAGTTCAATAACTCGAAAAATAACATTTTTGAAATTTGTTGAGATAACAGCATTGTTGTTTTGTTCTCTTTGGCACAATTTCCTAGAACATTTGATATTTGTTAGACACTCCTGTTTCGAGATATAGCGAAGGTATCAAGTATCCCCAAGCATTAAGTATCCTCATGCTCCCCGAATCGTTATACGAGTTTCGATAATTTCTAGGTCTCCAATTCACCACTCCACCATCCACTCCCCCATTCATCACAATTTTCAGCGAGCTAGCTGATTAAAAAGTTCCGTTAATTTTCTGTTCCGCTAACTTAGGAACACTAAATCTATCAAGTTTCATCTTAATTATGGACGAAGATTATCTTTTCGTCATCATTTCTGTTTGAAAACTTCTATCCGGCCAAGTTATTAAAAATATTATGAAGGTTGATTTCAAGATAAAATTGATCATGTTTTTTCAGGAATCCTCAAAAAAAAGTGTAGATTTTTTAGATTTTCCTTCACCACTGCATTTTAATACATTGAAATCTTCTTTAAACATGGACGTAGGAAAAAATGAAAATATAGATTGGACAAAACAGAAACAACTGCAGAATAAAGAATTTAATCGATGTTTATAAATGGCTTTCTTTTTCCTATGACTTTCCATTAAATAGGCTTATTAAATCTTATAGTTAATTGGCGGGGTTGAGTTGATCAAAAATATTACAGTCTCAAAAATCCTATTTCACAGCAACACTATTTGAATCAATATAATGTTTGAAAATGTCATCGAAATTGATTTATTCGTTATCTTGTTTCAATTATCTGTGAGTGGTTGCGATTAGCACTGTGAGGATTTTACAAAAGGGTGCTTTCAACTTTCGATTTACGTGGGGAATTCAAAAATAACGTTTTTGATCATTGAACTTATGTTTTCAAATAAGGGGTCAAATTCAATTCATTGTTTTCATTTTTGTTTTGCTGAAATAAATTCTTCTTCTAGCATTTGAAATACTCAATAGAAGAAAGTCATTTCCGAGTATTTGTAATTTAAACTCGTAAAATAAGGAGCTTAATCTAAAATGGATAATTTACTTTAATTTTAATTTTTTTTAATTAACGTTCAAAATCTGGCTTTATGAATTTGAAATTGCATCTTCTAATAAACGTTAATATTTAAGATGGGTCTTTATTGATCTTGATCTTATTTTCTGATTAATTGAATTCATGTTGTTTTAATCTAAAATATTCACGTGCTTGATAAATTGTTTCTTAAATCTGCTGTCCGGTAAAAAAGCCTATTTTTATCTTTTTGTGACATCGTTCAGTTTTATTTAGAAACTAAAATGTATGATTTTATATTATTGAGCTCGATGATATAATTGAATATGATCCTTGCTTCTGACTTATGAAACTGAGAGTTGGATCTAATTTAAAGTTGGAGTAATCGTAATTAATTCTTTGAAAAGTTCCGTTTAGCAACTGAGCGTGAAATATACTGGTGTTTTTCAATGTTTCCTAAGCTTTTCTTCCGTTTTTATGATTGTAATACAATTTACTTTAAATCACAAAACTGATTGCATTCAATTCTGAAACTGATAGGATAAATTCTTACATTTTCTTAAAATCATCGAAAAAAAATTAAAAGGATGTCTTATATCAATCGACTTTCTTGTATTGTATTACCAGAATTTATGAAAAAAAAAGATTTTGTTATGGAATATTTAATTTTAATCTTTTCAAGTTGTTTTTAGTACATTGAAAATTTTTCAGTTAGAAGGTAAGTTCAGTAATCGAAAAAAAATGCAACACTTTGTTTCGTGAATATCTTTTGAATGCATGGAAGGAATTTAAAAAAAATCCAGCGAACTTACCTGGTAGTGTAATATGTACATACGCAAACTTTGGTGATGTTATGTCGAGTTGTTTTTGAGATAGCGTCTGATGAAGAAATTTTTCAACTTTAATTTTTGGGCAACACGTGCGCCGTCTATATAGTATGCATTATATAACCACCTTTTTTTTTAAAATCAAGGCAATTTTTGATTACGTTTGCTGTTTCCTGAAGCTTGACCTTCAAAATAACTCAAAATTTTGAATTGGGTTGAAGTTATAACTAATTTTGCCGATTGTTTCCTTCAGCACAAATTCAACATATTTGACTTTTTAACACTCCACCATCGTTTTAGCATAATGGTACGATTCCAGATCCAACTTTCATAGTATAAGTTTGGTGGGACCTATTGAAATGCTTTTCAGAGGGAACGGTCGCATTTGGAGGCAGTCTTCTTTGTATTTTTAGCCATTCATGCTGTCAATCGTTACGAAAGAATGAGTAATTTGCAGTTTTCGCAGATCGTTGGCCTCCTCAAGTACTAGACATTAAATTTTTGATTTTTTTTTGTATCCTTAACCCTTTAATGCATAGTGTTGTTTTAAAACAACACTAATCTCAATCCAAATATCTCGGAAACGCGCGGAAATTTTTGGACAAAAAATGTTCTTGAGATTAAAAGGAATTAGCTCATGGTATTTTTTATTACGGTTTTTCATTGTGTTTGTGAGATATCGAACAAAGTAGGCGGAAAAAATGCAAAATTCAAATTTATTTATTTTTCGAAAAAAGTAGTTTTTGGGAAATTGCTGATATTTCTTCAGATTCGCAAATTCTATCAAATTTTTTAACCTCAATTAATCACAAACACCTTCCTGCACCCAATTGAGAAGGTTTTGAAGAAATTTGCAAAATCGTGTTGAAATGAATGAAGAATTTCAAAAAATATTTTCAACTTTGATTGCCCATAACTTTTACAATACTCAAAAGAACGACTTCAAACCTCTTGAGTTGTGTTATTCGTATTAAAATGTTATTATTTCACTGAATCAATAACTGATATTCCCATTTAAAAAAGTCATTCATTAAAGGGTTAATTATCTCCGGGAAATTCAGGCGAGAGACAATCTTCACATTCATTCAAATTTTAGCTCATTATTGGACTCTCTAGGATTTTTTAAACGATTTACCATGAGAACTTTGGTCCAATAGTTGATTTCCAGCTGTTTTTGGGACTTTTCTGGATTTTTCTCGTTTCTGCCCAAAAAAATTTGTCAATGAATTTCAGTTTTCGACGCTATCTCTATTTTTGCTCCAACATATTGTCACTAAATTCTGTGCTCGTACACATCACGTTACTAGGTAGCTTCACTGAAATTTTCATCAATTTTCATCCATGCATTCAAAAGTTATAAACGAAACAAAGTGTTGCATTTTTTTCGAATACACTCCTTATAATTCAGTTGACTTCATCGAGTTGAATTCTCTGCTAGATACTAAAGCATGGATCATCCAAAATCTGGACGCACTGTTTATTATACCATGGCGCTCCTAGTTGTCGGATCTGGAATTTTTTAACAGTACTTTGTTCGGAAATGTTTCCTCGATCAGTGCTGAAAATTTCATTACGATTCGTTTTGTATCAAAAAAGTTACACGTGATAGAAGCCGCGAGACGAAAATTAATTTTGGACACCCACGTCAAAAGCCCGATGTGGTCTGGTTCAAAAATCGCGAAATCTGATTTTGGGAGGCTTCCTGACCAAAAATTTTACAAAGCCACTGGTCGGGGTGATGTCCCCATCAAGTTCAAATTCGTTTTTGCCAATAACTTTGCAGAAAAAAGTGATATTTGTGATATTTGGAGTTGCGAACGAAAAACCCCGTTTTTTTTTAAAAAAAAACAAGACCATAGACTCCGAAATGTACAAGGAGGAGTGCCTGAAAAATGTTTTTTCCTTACATTAGATCTCACTAAGGACCAGTAAAGTTTACGCTAGATTTGGCTAGCTGCCACTACAGCGAAAAGGTACTACAGTGGTATCGGGCCAACTGGTGGATTTTGTCGAAAAGGACGTCAACCCACCCAACTGTCCTTAATTTCGCCCTATCGAAAAAATTTGGGCAATTGTTAATCAGAAGATGAAGAAGAATGGCAGGACGACTCGGGATGCAACAGAGATGAAGAACAAAATGGTCGCTGAGGTCAGCGAATAGGGTGTCCAAACTATGATGCGTGGTACTCGACGAAAAGTTCTAAATTTCATCAAAACAACATCGGAATAATTGTTTTATTATTTTTCCTTAAAAGTGCAGTAAAAACCCTACAATTTGAGTAAAAAACATTTTTATTTCGTTTACATTGCTCCCTTCTCAATGCGTCCAGATTTGTAGTGATCCATGCTTTACGGCAGAAAATGCTTATCGTGTCACGATCAATGGTGCTCTGTTCGCCCCGAGACAACAAGTTAAAGTAAAAACACGTTTTAAAACTGGTTATAGTGAAAAATCAAAAATAAATTATGGTTAAAATTGAGGAACAATGTGTACATCATGTTGTGGTGCGTACATTATTGATCAAGATGATTTTACGATCATAAGAGCTTATTTTCCGGAGCCCAAAAATGATAATATTTTCAGCACTTGAGAACCTAGTTGGTTTTTTAAATACTTCTGTGAAGATGATATGGAAATTTCTTTTTTGCTAAAAAATCAATACTAAAGGAACTACAAAACAGTTCCTTATGAAAATTTATTTGAGAAAAATCGTACTTTCGTGGAAAAGAGGAGTACTTTCTATGCCCCGGGTACTCGTTACACCCATATCTCTCCTACTAACGATTGGCATAAAGGCTGAATTTTAGGTACACAAACTGCAGTTAAAGATCCTTGAATGCTATGATTTTTTTTGTTTCTATTTAAGTCGTTTGACCATCTTTATGGATTTCGCGACTTTATATCAACGTGTTGCAGTTGGCGTACAGATATTGAAAAACTTATCCGGTATAATTGTATTCTTGGGGCGCGAACATGCGAACATCGGCTCAAGAGGCAACTTACTTGCCAATTTAGCTATATAACAAGCCCATAAAACAACTTTTCTGGTGTTCAATAATCTTACAAGGTATGTTCAAAACAACAAGTATTTTAATGTTCGGATGGTCATTTGGCCCATAAGCTACAGCTGTCCTTCATTTGCGGTTCGAAAATAGAGGAAAAACGCAATGAATCAATCTTCAAAACACGCGTGCAAACATTAATTCTATTTTTGGTCCTTGCACCCAACACAAAACAAGCAGAAGGACACAAAACTCGGGAAAACAAAACTGCAAAAGTGCGTTCCAACAGATAGGAACGAAAAAAAAAACATTCTAAGAGAGAAGTCCTAGAGGAAATCTTCCTCACATCTGTTGTTGTGGTGTCTCGACTCTACTCGACTGCAGCACGAGATTGAGGATGATTTGGCAGCTTTCGCTCGCTTAAATTTTCGGTTGGACCATCCCCGGACCGAGAAAATGTGGGTGAACTCAAAGGATATCGGATAGGTATCGTCCCATGTTGTGTATATTTTTGCTCGACGGAAAGAGGTGGGCAATGTGTGTTTTAATGATAGATGGATAAAAGGGCACGGGACTTACACTGGTTGTGGTTTCCGAAAAGGGAAATTGTAACGACTGCATTTATACATAAATATCGTCACCACCTACGAACATTTTTCGGGTGAATTTTATTTGTGCCAAGGGTTTGGTTGCATGTGTAAAAATAGAAGAATGCACATTTTGGTTTCGAAAATGCATATTTTTTTTCGGTTTGGATATTTAGGCACATGATACCCAACGGCAGATGAAATAATTTTGGATTTGGTTATCCAGCCAGCCGGTGTTGGAAATCGATGAAAGGGGTGAATGGGACCAGATGATTGTGATTTTTTTGCGATCAAAGGTGAAATTCTGTATCATGTGTGAAGGATCCTGAACTGTACATAATACAAAGTACTCTTTCAAAAAGCATCAGGAATGCCAAGTAACAATGTTAGTTCTATTACAACTGGCAAGGAAGCTTTCCTCATAACCATTTTTTAAACGCTTATGAATAAAAATGAAGCTTGTGTTTCCGAAATGAAAACTTGGGTTCAAAATTTTCCGGTCTTCTTAAATACTTTGAGCCTCTAGAATACTCTTGCGGAGTTCTATTTCTAAAAGCCTGTTCAATTACTTAGGGAGTCCTCTACATGTGATTTCCGGAGTTCAAAGCAAAACTTCACTATGCTCACCACAAATAATCACTTGTCACAATAATCCATATTCCTTAGCATAGCGTAATTTTACAAAAGCTATTTTAGTTTGTATTTTTTTTTTGGGAATTTTAATATTTACTCACAGCTGCTTTCGACATTGGTGCCACGATATCTCAATTAGCATCGTTTCACGCCAATTCTGCAGAAATTAAAGCATTCCGTCAACAATAAATTTCATCGCTCTTGTCAAAGCTCTAATACGATCAAAGCCTTTGAAATGCTTCAACAAAGAGCTCACCCGAACGTGGTGCAACGAATGGGATTAACTTGCGACAGTTTTTTTTTTCTTGAATCTTTTAGTGAAAAAAAAACGAAAATCAGATCTAGGCTAGATTTCAGATCAACAATTGGGCACGTTTTCTAGATTTAGTCTGATTTAGATATTCATGAAATGAGGTTGATTTTTTTTTCCTAAAACGATCGTTAACCGAAAGAATCTTTCCATTCGAATGGAGTTGGAAATCTGGAGAGTCCGGTGCCAAATGGCACAGGCAAAGCTCGGATTATCTACGGGATCTACCTACGTGGTGTTTTTTTTTCGAGGGTCAAGAAATGCATAATTATCGATCTCGTTTCTCGGGTTCTCAAGCTAGGAAACCCGTAGAAAGCAGCAAATGCATTCACGCAATTCAACACGTTCCTTTCGGTTTGAAGGTAGGTTTTTTTCTGCTTCGTGCCGAAATTCCACGCAACAGAAGTTCAACAAGCGTAGCGGAAGGATAATGGAGGACCATTGATCGATAATGAGGAATCGGGAGAACCGTAGTTCTAATCCTATTAACGGTTCACTTTTTTGAAAGGTTAAAAGTTGCGTAAAAATGTTGCACCGGTCAAGGTGTTATTTTTCGGAAAGATCGAAATTCCCGGAGAACCGATGGGATTCCGTTGATTTATGGTTGATATTTTGGGTAACAGGATTGAAAAAAACTTGCTAAGAATTTTTTTCCATCTTTCAAAGATTCTGGACAGACAAACGAGAACTGACAGTTAACGGTGACTTTCACACAAAATATTTTAACAACATCCTGCTAATGTTCGCGTATGCGTCAAACGCTTGTTCCTTTAAACTGAAAATTTCAAGTGGAAATTCTTACCGTAACGTTTTGAGTCACATTTGACCTCCAATGCCATAAGTCAAACGTCCAACCCTCGACTTGAATGCTTCGACTAAGAAAATTTCTCAGATCACACGTGGCAAAGTTGGGAATCAAGAAAAAGAACCCATCTTTCCAAAATTGAAAAGAAACACATTCATCAGAGAGTGCATCCCTCGTTGGGCGAAAGAAAGAAATTCCATCTTCCCTTCCCGATTTGATGCTGGTCCTTACAATCCTCGACACCCCAGTCAGGAAGTTTTCTTGTGGCGCGTGCTAAGGAATTTGAAAAAAAAAGGTATCTTCCCAAGAATTATTACGCAATAAGAAAGCGGGGTTTGAAATTTTTTGGATTTAAATTCATGAACCCCCTCCTTAGTCTCGTGTTGATCGTTAGCCGTTAGGGGTCAAAGATTATGATCGATGATGGTTTGTGGCGGAAGTTGCGAGTCACGACTGCGAGGGTCGTAAGATGTTGGGAATATTCAAATTATCAATGCCACAAAATCTGGTTCTAAAGTGAGGACTCGTGCCGCCAATTTCACTGTTCATTTGCAGCATCTGTTTGGGGAAATATATTCATTCATGATTTTTTTTTTTTCATTTAACTCAATGCTTCCCGTTACTTTGAAGACTACTGTACCGCTGAATAACTTTCTAATTAAGTTTTAAAATCTAAATTTAATGACACATCGTGGTTTAATCAGCATATTAACCTAAAGGTTGTTAATGTACAAGCGACATTTTTCAAAGTTTAATAATAGAAGTGCAGGTTTTTAAGGGATTGAGAAAATGTCAACTTCTGTGGAGCCTTCTCATAAAACTCAACTTGAATTCAGGTCCCTTTCTATTTTGGTTTTGGTTTTCGGTTTTGGTTCAGAAGATTGCTGTTAAGTAATAAACGTCAAAACGTTAAAAATGTATGGGGTATCTCTCGAAATTCTATGAAAAAGTCTCAATTATGCATTTATTTTGAGGCTAAACATTTAAACAAACCTTTTTATAGTCGGTGAAAAATGTTATTAACCAAAAACAAATTCCAACATCATTTTGCTTTTTCTCCTTTTACTAAGCCGTTTAAGGTTGTTTTTTGAAAAATTTATTTTTTTACTGATTATTTTTAACCACTTTGAGACTGGCGACCGTACGATTAACAAGCGAGTACTGTAATGAGATAAATTCATCTTAATACAGAAATAAAAATTCACAGAAAATTTGGAAATCTTTGTAATTTAAGAAAAAAAAAACTTAATCGATCAAAGCAAAATCTAATGACCAACTAGTGTTCACGAGTACTTTGAAGCCCATTAAATTAGGTTTCTAGATAATATTTAGACGGAGTAAACTCTCAGACCTCGTAAGCTTTTTTCAGGTTCTATTGCTCCTAAAACATATTTCAATGTTGACTACCCTTGGAATACTTTCTAAGAAGTTGAACTTTAACGATTTGGAGGCATGTTTAGGCATTTAAGGAAAAGAAAATGTTACATTCGTCTCTCTCGAAAAACATGAGCGATTTTCTCCGGTTTAATATCGTATTGGTTGGAATTCTCATGTATCTGACCCAATTTCTTCACGGAAAAGATACATATTTATCATGTTATAAAAAATACAAATAATTCATTCCCAGCAAACATGAAATCGTATCAGAAATGATAGCTAAAGTCGTTTACAATGGTGTTGCGAACCGCAATTCCAACTGCATAGTGAAAAGTTCGTATAAAATTTCGTCTGAAGTCAGTTTGAATTGGATATGATAGAAAGTCCGCCATGATGGTAAATTTTGAACTAATTTTTCTCCCGCGCGGGATTCAAGTGAGAAAATCTTCGTAATGTTTTCTCGCTGCAACCAGTAGTGCATCCAGATGGCTTAAAATCAGATGGGAATCGAGTAATATTGACCAATTAGAGAACAACGATTCTTCCGAAAGGTACGAATAAGGTGTCGGATAGCGCCCAATTCGTGAAATTTTCGTCGATTTAGAAAAAAAGGAATTTATGTATATTGCCTCCACTTTGGTAGATAATGCTGTTTTCCAACATTTATACAATTATTCTATATTGTATATGGAACGTATATCAAAACAGCTTAAAATTATAGCTACTTAAATGTTTGCGAGATTTTAAGCATCAAACAGTGGGAAAATTTGGACTCAAATGATCAAAACATTCAAAACCGAAGGTTTAAGGACCTGCAATACTTCTCATCTGATGTGAAATTTACTCATATAAACTTAACGGTGTCTATTTTTGAAGAATATCAAGAAAAAAAAAAATCAGCATCTCTGAAAATTTGCAACCATACAAAGGAGACTCTCCCCTACACAACGCACCATTCAGGAAAAAAAATCGATCGGGGGGATCTAGAACAACTTTTTTCTGAAGATTTTCGAATAAGCGAGCCCGGTGGGTTGAGAACGTGCTTTTACACACACACTTCAAACAAGCAAAAATGTAACAACCTGTAGAATATAGACGAAGAGTGCATATTTAACATCTCAAAATAGCACGAAGCTAATTTTGAGTAAAACTGGCTTGATAATGAGTATTCCAGCTAACATAAAATCGTAATAGAAATGATAATTCAAATCTACTATTAAGACATTTTCAATAACGATCCTAAACACGTTGGTATTGAGTGATTTTCAAACATTCATTCACGACAAGCTTTGCCCAAAAAAAGTTGAATCGGATAGCAGTTTTGTCAACTCGTAAATATGTCTCCAAAAAGTTTAGAATATGCTTTTTCGACATTAACGATTTGAGATATCTACAGGTTCCGGCAATTGAAGTGCTACATTGAAATAAACATATAAAATGATCAAAACAACAACTTTGTATTTAAAATTCATTCAATTTCTCTTGAAAAAAAAATTACTTTTTCAAAATTCAATGGTAAAGTTCGACTTGTTCGCCTTTGAGTTTAACCACTCGCCGCAGACGTTCGAGGAACGCATCGTGTGAGGGCCGCAGGTGTTCTTGTGGTATTTCATCCCAGGCTGCCACGAGATGTCGCTTCAGGACCTGCACACCTTCATGTTTCTTAGAGCAGAGAAGAGGTCAGGCCTCAAACCTTCAGGCAGAGAGGTTTGTGTGGTCAACCCCGAGTCTTTATGATAAGGGGTCGGGTCTCGAGTCGTAAGAGGAGGGATCAGGCCCCTTACCAACAAGAGGAGGGGTACAAGTGGTCATCTCGAGTCATTACGAGGAGAGGTCAGATTTCAAGTCGTTAGAGGAGAGATCGGGCCTTGAGTCGTGCAGAGGAGAGGTAAATCTCGAGTTGATGCGAGGAGGGGTCGGATCTCAAGTCGTAAGAGGAGAGATCAGGCCTCAAGTCGCTAAGTGGAGAGGTTTGTGTGGGAATCTCGAGTCATTGCGAGGAGATGTCGGTTCTCAAGTCGTTCGAGGAGATTTCAGGCATCGAGTCGTAAGGATAAGAGGTTTTGCTGAAAGTGGTCTCGTTAATGAGTATTGCCTTGGGCGCATTAGCGCGAATAGACCTCCCACTATTGAAGCATAGTGTAGGTACTAAACAGTTCGAGATGGGAACCAGGTCTGCGGCCCCAGGTGGAGTTTAGGGAGTAGGGGGTATACACGGAGTATATCATGAGTCTTCCCATTGTACCCATGGACCCAGAGTAGCAAACTGGGGGACGCGGTGGCTCGTCGTGCCTTGGAATACAATCCGTAAACCGGGATTTACCACCTGTGGATACCAACTAAAAAAAAAAAAGAGCAGACTTCGGCCTCCAACATACTCCAAACAGCGAAGTCCAGGTTTCAGGTCTGCCGAACTCGCCGGCCACTCGGAGCTCGAAATGAAAGTTGGGTTTTCTTCGCTTTGTGAACCGGCGCCGAGTCCTGTTGGAAAACCCAATCCCTGGAACCAAAATGTCGACGTGCCCACGGTTCGACGACATTCTGTAGAACTAGTTCCCGATATGTATTTTGGTTGATCTTCACTTCTTCAGGGACAAAAACCAGCGCAGTCCGGCCATCACAGGTGATTCCGGCCCAAACCATCACCGATGCTGGTTTCTGTCGCCGGGTGGCCGTCAGCAAGTCGGTTTGACTTTGTGATCTGTCTGGCAACCAAACTCTGTCGTTTTGCTTATTCACGAACTGCTGTACAGTGAAGGGTTTCTCGTTGGTAAACACGATATTCTCTAACCTTCTTTCCACGGCCCTCTTCAGCAGCGCCTTTGCTCTATTTACCCGTTCTTGTTTCTGCTTCACCGTAAGGTCTTAAACCTTTTGGATCGTGTAGGGTGTTACAGTTGATTTTTAGAACATTTATTATGGTGTGATTTGAGCAAAAATACAGTTAAAAGACCCAACCCTAATCAAAAATAAACCAACTTGTTCGACCAGATTTGGCCCACTGTATCGAACTTTTTTTTTGAAAAACCCAACAGCCCATAGTTGACGCAAAACTAAAAAGCAAAAAGAAAAAAAAACTGGTCAATTGTCATCAATATTTCCGGAGGTCAGTGTTGGAGAAGAATTAGAATGAAAAGTGTGGTGCTCGATCGAGTGCGGAGGCTTTTGGGCCTGCGGGTCTGGAAAAAGGTTCGGGACTTCTGCTCCGCATCCCCACGGAGAACAGAAACGGCGATCGTGGCACAGATGGCCACTCCATCATCGCCGACTTCGGAGCCAGCATCAACAGTTCCTTCAAAAGGTGCACAACAGCAACATGGAACGCCCACACCTCCGTCAGCAAGGGAAATGCTGCACAAGCAGCAGGAAAACGACTTCAGCAATAATATCCGACACGGCAATGTCGTGCGCGTCATCGGTGCGATACCAGCCACACCTCCGGCTGTGTGGAAGGTGCTGCACCAGCACAGCGATTTTTTTTTATGGCGACGACCATAAGAAACCTCCTGTTACAAGGGCTTGGTCTGAAGTTTATCTTTCAGGATCCGACGGAGACTTCGATCCGATATGTTCAGATCCTCTGCCAATTTAGTGGCACTACGACGAGCATTTCTCTTAAAGCGCTTCTTGACGATCTTCGCCATGGCAGGTGTCACCACAGTAGGTCGGCGTCCCCCACCATACCGTTTTTTTTTTTGCACTTCCGGTCTCCAGGTATCTTTTAACTGTACGGTATAAAAAAAACTTGTGTACACACTTATATCGGACAGCTCACGAACTATGTCCTTCTGCCGTTTGCCAGCTAGGAACAAGGTAACCACAGCGCTACGTTTCTGTTCGAGATTCATTTTTCCGGATAACACCTGATTACAAAAGTAACACTTACATCCAATTATAGCTAAGACTTAATGTAAACAAAGCGACGAGGGGTCGTTCTATACTGTTTCGTGTGCAACAAAATAATTACTGTTAAAGCAGTTCAATTGCCGGATCCTGTAAAAGCGAACTGATTTACGATAAATGGGCGGTCCTTCGATTGACACTCCATCCGGTCTCTTCCTTTGACCGGTTCGTCAAAAAGAAAATCTCACCTATAGAGCTATAGCGTGGATCATATCGACTGATGAGTTGGCGTCGTGTTAAAGTATTGGACAGCGAAAACGGAAGACTGGAATTCAAATCTCGGTCGAGGAAATTTTTTTCTTCGTTTTACTCTAATTTAGTACTTAAAATCGTTTATTTTGCTTTTTGTGGGGAAATCGAATCGTTGGAATCTTCTCATTGTAGATATATCGGCTCCATTTTTGTAGCTACCGTGAACGGCCCTAATTCTGCGCAGTTAAGGATTTTTCAAATGTTTTAAGTTATAAAAAAATTACCTTTCAATGAATTTCTTCAAAATTTCGTGTACAGTTGGGCTAACTAACAAACTGAACGGCAAAAATAATGAGAGCTCAGTTTTGAAGCAAGAATGTGGACATTTTGAAAAATGCAGGTGGCCCTTATTCTGCGCACTATTTTCAATTTGTTCCTAATTCTGCGCATATGTCCCATATTCTGCGCACCCAAATAAAACCAATATACCATTCCGTGCTGGTAAGACAAACATTTAATTTGATCAAAATGTATTAAAAAGCATGTTTTACGCTTAGTTAAATATTGCAAACTATGAAAAAGGGCCAATTCAAGCCTTGGATCTTTGATGCTTATGTGACACTTTCTTTCACTATTTAATTCTTACATTTGCTATATGTTACTTGCAGATGCCTTTTTCCTGCAGCTCGCTTACCAAATATTTGTTGACCGATCATGTTCCTCGCCGGATCTGGTCAAATTAACTTGTTTCGTTGGTGTGCAGTGCAGCCTATTCCGACATACAGAAGCAGTTCCGACGGGCCACAAATTCGCCCCATCTGGGGGAACTACGCGCTGCTTCATTTGGCTTACTATCAGTCAGTATCCGTTAGTCACCGAGTGCAAGTGAGCGGGTGAACCGAGAGAAGCTTCACGTAGTTCCCCCAGCTGGGGCGATTTTGTGACCCGCCGGAACTGCTTCTGTACGTCGGAACAGTATGTACAGTTGGGACTGAACGATTAACACGCGAAAACGATAGAGAACGCAAATCAAGATTTCCTTTTATTTGTCGACAACACATATAGATTCGAAGGGATTCCCAAGAAACTTCCAACAACTTTACGGATACTCAATCTTCATAAAACTTATAAGAAAACTGTAATTAAAAGTCTCCTTACACCCTGCATTCAATTCCTCGCAGCTTTAACATCAGTTCTCTCCGGTGGTTTTCATTCTGCGCATTAGGAACATAAGTAAACAAATGGTGTCAAATTCTGCGCATTGGTAAAATCAATGTTTTAATTTGATAGAACCATTTTTTTCTCAAATTTTAAGCAGTCATGTTCAGAATGATTTTACCTTTCACGTTAAGGCATTTCCTATGAGAAAACTGTGTTTAACACTGTTTCATTTGATCTTTTTGTTTTCCTAACACTTAAGCTGTACTGCGAACGACGGCCATTTTCCAACGTTTGCTTCCTACATTTATTTTGATTTTTTCCATTTCTCGCGAACAATTCATCAGATTTCAAAATAATTGGAAGCATTTTGAAGATAAACAGTAACTGAAGAGATTCAGCTTGTTTCATTGATATTTTGTTCATCACATCTTGAAATATTTCTGTTTGAATATGAGAATGCGCAGAGTTTGGGACTGCGCAGAATTAGGGCCGGTCACGGTATATTCTATTTTGGTAAGTTTTATATAATCTTTTCATATGGTATATTTGTTTGAATAATTCTGTTGCTCATGTGATATATCTTCTTAAATGTTTGCTGGGTAGGATATTTTAGCTTCAATATTCAAACCTGGCATCCAGTTTCGCGTAAGTGCGTGTTCTATTGTAGTTTTAACGGAGCTCTCAGGATTGTTTAAAATTAGTGTTTTTTTAGGAACACACGATTAGTGAAATATCAAAACATTTCCCAGAGTTTCTACATTAAAAAAATCTGTGGTATGTACTATGAAAAAAACAACCATAAAACAATCATAATAATCAGTGAAGCCAGGCGGCTAAAAAAAATATTCCTGGACATCCTTTAATGTAGGAAAAAAAGTAAAGAGTTGATTTCCTCAAGTGGTAAATACAAGAGTTATTATGAATAATACGAAGTTTCATAAGTTTTGGACGAACTTTGATAAGCTTCGTCTAGCCAGATCTCAACTGTGTCTACTTAGCGTTGAAATATACGTAGTTCAACGGCTTTTTTTTACAACCCAAATCTAATCCTTTTGCCAGACGTTTCTGAATCACCACTGGGAGAGTCCAAGAAAAAAGGCTACCACCACTGTTCGACGGCCGATAGATTTTACGACATTGGGTCATAACGGAACATGACGTACAGTGCAATATCGAAGTGCAAATACGGCCGATCACTGCGGACAAAGAGCGATAAAAAGAGTAAAAGTTAAAAACGATCCAAACGAATCCTGAAAGGCTCCGACCAGGAGACAGTTTTCAATCCTTTAGCACTGTGCCGGCTGCTGAAGTCGGCCCGTCGTCTGATCTTCGGGTCCTGTCAGTGCTGCCTTATTGGGATTTTACGGCACGGGTGATGTACAATTGACGCCCTCTTTCATCGAACGTCGATCCTTGGCTAGCCTTGGATTCGTTCCGCAATTCTAGGGACGACTGAGCCCTTTCACCCGGGAGACAATTCAGTCAAAAATTAAATCTCAATGGCACCAATTAGTGTTGAAAAATTCGACTTTTCTCTACTTTTTTACTGCTTCCCTTTTTGGGATTAAAGGCTAGTTTATTGATGACGTCCCTCGGAAGGGCTGGAACTGAGGATGTCCCCGGCCTTTATCCCCCGGCCTTTATCCCCCGGCAGTCACCCAAAGTTTTACCTCTCGCTCCAGGAGTCGAGGTGGAAAAACAAACATTCGAGGTAAGGCTGACCTGCCCACATTTCGTCTTACTTTTTATCCTCCCCCTGCTTCTTTGACCTCGACTTGGGGTCTGCCTCAGGGACTGTTCCTTCCTTGTGGACACAATCTATTCCGCTTTGTTTGCTCAGGTTCAGGTCGTAAAAAATATGATCGATTTGTACTTCCACAATACCGACCGATGACTGACTACCCGTTACTCAGCATTGGTTCTTGATTGCTGCAGAAAGGCTTCGGCCCGTTTTCTAAACTTTATTTTCCCGATAGATTGTGAGATGAAACAGTTAGCAGTTCTTTTGCGAACCTTATTCAACTTTTTATGACTCACAGGTTTTGCCTGTTGACTTCTTGGAAATTTTAATTGCTCAATGCACTGGTGATGGGAACTGTTCACCATTGTTCTTTGAACAATATAATAAATCATGATAGAAGAAAACAATCGATGGTGGTAGTTACCTTTCCCGATTTGAAAAAAATCTTTGGATTACAGAGTATGATAAACTTATTCGTAATAAGAATATAATAACTAAATAAAAAAGATTAACAATATTTGACTCATAAATTTTGCAGGAACAGTGCCAGATTTTGCATCTTATATCTTTGAAACTACACAAAAAGAAGAGGAAACAAACTTTTAATGCCAATCGGAGCTAACATGTATCGCAGACACCAGATACCCAGACTGATCAGAGGCTCTTGAATCCATACAACTAAAAGTCGCCCAGAATCATACGCCATCTGACGGGGCATCGTGAAACTACTGTGCTTCATCAAGAAAAAAAATACACTTGATAATTAACGAGCCAAATAAAAACCGTCTTGATTTTTTTTTTTGTTTCGATTTTAGTCGTTTTACCATCTTTATGGCATTCGCGACTTTATCAACGTTGCAGTTGGCGGATCGTTATTGAAAAACTCATCCGGTACAACTGTGTTCGATGTTTACTCTTGGGCTCGAACTCAGGGACATCGGCTCAGGAAGCAACAGACTTGCCAACTGAGCTATATCACAAGCCCAACCGTCTTGATTGAATCACATATTAGTATTTAAAACTCTATCTCCAATATTTTCATTATCGTTTTCGTCTTCAATGTTAATTGTTTACTTTAATTTACTGTATCATAACAGGAGATGAATGTTATACAAACAAAGACTGTTGATCGATTGAGATGAAAAAAATACAAACGTAACGTTATAGCGGTCCTTAGTTCAGAGCCAATTAATTTTAAGATTTAGTTTTGATTTCAAAATTAATTTATCCGGCTTAGTAACAGTATGAAGATTATAATGTCTGTTATAAATAATTCATTGAGTTCGGAATTGTTCGTCTTAATCTGAAAGGTTGACTCAGACCAAAAATATAAACTACATATAACTCCTCGAAAAACTTGAATTCTAATTAATCTTAACCGTTTCTTGGCTCGTACCTAGATAGGTTTGAGGGGTGAAATAAGTTATTGACATTCACGTTGGGTTGATTGGAACGTGTTTAGACAATGTAAAAAAAATGCTGAATATTATTAAAATGTGATGTTTTGCTAAGATCTTGAATCCTATTTGCCGCTGGAAATGTTCGTGATATAATGCTGGCAGTTTCACTAAACTTATAATTTTTTAGAAAAATAACCTCAGAAACGACCGTGTTTGTCTACCGGGTATTTTTCCCTGCTCAAATGTGCGTGAGAAATATCAAAAACAACTGTAATGACCAATCAGGCCAAATTTTTTGGAATGATTCTGGACTGGACTAGAAAATTAACCTTAAAAGCGACCATTTTTTAAGACTGTTGTCCCCTTCCTTATCCGTACACGAGAGCAAGAGCGCGTGAGAAATGTCAACTTAAAAATTTTTATTCGAAAAAAAAATTGTTGAAAAACTGCACTGAATTTGGAATATTTCAAAATGTATGTTTCAAATCCATTTCTCTTTGCTTCCGAAATTTGTTCACCTTTGACATTCAACCAAATTATTTGATTCAAATTAAAACCATATTTCTAAAGTAATTTGTTTACTAAATTCTAATCTATTCTTCAAGAAACTATAATTTTGAATAAGGGTCATATTAATGTTCCTTAACCGCTGCCAAGTAAATAAGAAATAATTTCGCTGTAGCTAAACTTATATATCGATTTCAATGCTTTTCCACACCACCAAAACAAATTTTGAATGGTAAAACAACAGTATTATCTTGATGCAAACGAAAGTCATTTTGATTTTCTTGTCGTTTTATGGAATGTCAAATATCGTATGTCTGTGTGAGTAAGGCCGATGACATAGTGAGAGCGATGCGATGCGATTAGCGAACGCGGCCAATGCGAACTCGAGCGGCGGAACAAATTGACATCTGCTTTGCCGCGTTGAGTATGTCAGGTTTAATTTTCATCAAATGTGGTTCGCCGCATTGAATCGTATTCGCCGGTTCGCATCGCATCGCACTCACTATGTCATCGGCCTAAATCCATTTAATGTTTTGATTTTGATTTGACGAATTCACGTTTGTTTTATTTTACCCATGGATAAAATCAATTACACGTGCGATATTCAAAAACTGGTTCGAAATTTAACCAAAAAAATAATAAAGAAAAAATAACTTTATACAATTTTACGATAACCCGTAGATAGCTGGTAAACGGTGGATGGCTGGTAAACGGTGGATAATGTGCAACACGAGACCCCATAGTGGTCATATCACCTCTTATTCACAACTCCTATCTCTACCTCCCCGCGGTGCCGGCTGGGGTGCGAGTAACCTAAGCGGAGATCGGGTACCCAACCCCGGTGGATGCTTTGGTCGCATGCAGACTGAGAAGGTGGCCGCACGCGTCTGTTCCCCAGGTCAGGGGCGGCGTGCAACAACAACCGAGCGTCTGTTCTCCAGGTCAGGGGCGGCTCAAACAGCGTCTGTCTTGCAGCAAGCGGCTGAATTTATGAAATGCGGCTCCCGCCAGCTAAGTCCAAGATGGCAGCCCCATCGCGGGATAGGGACTTTAGGCTAACAACCTACTGCTCCCGATTCATAACTTGTTACGGAATCCGAAAGAAATGACCGATCTGGAACTTTGGCGACGACTTTTAGCATGAAAACACGGACACGAATTGGAACTTGGAATGTTTTAACCCTTGCCCAACAAGGCAAACTGGAACAACTTGCTAGAGAGGCTAGCCGCCTCAAGCTTGAAATTCTGGGACTGAGCGAAGTCCGTTGGCCTAATACTGGAGAACACAAGACACAATCCGGGCAAGTCCTGCTTTACTCTGGCATACGAGGAGAACATGCTACTCGGGAACGAGGAGTTGGTTTCCTGTTAAGCCCGCAGGCCTACGCGGCCCTCATTAGATGGGAACCGATAAACGAAAGAATAATCGTAGCCAGATTTAGAACACGGGTTAGAAACCTTACAATGGTCCAGTGTTATGCGCCAACTGACGTTGCCGATTTGCAGGAGAAAGAGCAATTTTACAGTCAACTGAACAGCGTGGTAGAGAGAATTCCGAAGGGTGACATTCAAATCCATTTGGGCGACTTCAACGCAAAGATTGGCTCCGACAATCAAGACCTTGAGCGCATCATGGGGCGCCATGGCCTAGGACAGATGAGCGAAAACGGAGAGCTGTTTGTAGAATTTTGTGGCAATAACAACATGGTGATCGGTGGATCGCTCTTCCCCCATCGACCAGCACATAAGGTCACTTGGGTATCCCGAGATGGCCGAACAGAAAATCAAATTGACCACATCTGCATCAGCCGAAAATGGAGAAGGAGTCTTCTTGATGTTCGCAACAAGCGAAGCGCAGACATTGCATCTGACCATCACCTCGTCCTTGGCGAGATACGACTGAGAGTTGCGCGTGTCCAACGGCGCGAGGAGAAAGTCGGGTGTCGATACGACGTCCGCCGGTTGGAGAATCCAGAGGTGAAAAGGGCATACGTTGAACAGCTAGAATCCCGGGCCTCGGAGCTGCCGACAGACGGAACAGTCGAAGAACAGTGGTGTGGAATCAAGAATGCCTTTATCACGACGAGCCATGGTACTCTCGGTAAAGTTTGTGGAAGAAGAAGTGAATGGATGTCGGATGAAACTTGGAGGATGGTCGATGATCGGAGAAAGGCGAAAGTCGGAATTGAGCAGGCATGTACCGGGTCAGCCAAAGCAGCCGCCCGCTTACGATATGCGGAGCTGGAAAAGGCAGTTAAACGAGCTTGTAGACGAGACAAGAGAGCCTGGACAAACTCCCTAGCCGAAGAGGGGGAAAGAGCCGCCGCCAATGGAGATATCCGATTACTTTATGACATTTCTCGCCGCCTCAGTGGTGCAAGGACTAATGCAAGAATGCCGCTGAAAGACCGAGCAGGTCAGTTATTGACCGATCGAACAGATCAGCTCAAACGATGGACTGAGCACTTCGAACAACTCTTCCGAGTCACGAATAGCGATGGTCAACAGAACCCGCAGCTTGAAGCGCCAACAGTAAGTCGCATAAATGGCGTCAACTCGGAAGCGCCCTCGCTGGCTGAAATAGAAGCGGCAATCAAAAACATGAAATCCAACAAAGCACCTGGGATCGATTGCATCCCTGCTGAAATGCTGAAAGCCGACCCTGCCCTTTCAGCACAAATGTTGCACCGTCTTTTCGCTGACATCTGGGATACTGCAACATTCCCGGCCGACTGGATGCAGGGTATCCTCGTTAAGGTCCCGAAGAAAGGAGACCTGACAGAGTGCGGTAACTGGCGAGGCATAACGTTGATCTGTACAACCCTCAAAGTACTCTGCAAAGTGATCCTGAACAGGATCCAGGAGAAAATCGACGCTACACTCCGACGGCAACAAGCTGGATTCCGATCCGGACGATCATGTGTGGACCACATCACAACGCTACGAATCATACTGGAACAAATCAACGAATTCCAGGACTCTCTTCTGCTGGTGTTCGTTGATTTCGAAAAAGCATTCGACCGACTTAATCATGAAAACATCTGGGCGGCTCTAAGGCGACGAGGGGTCCCAGAGAAACTAGTCCATCTCATCGAAGCACAATACGAGGCATTTTCGTGCAAGGTCTTGCACGATGGTGTCTTGTCCGAACCAATCCCGGTAACTGCTGGAGTGAGACAAGGATGTATCTTATCACCGCTACTTTTCCTCATCGTAATGGATGAGATTCTGACTGGATCGATCGACTGTGCACCGAACCGAGGATTGCCGTGGAATCCTTTAACAATGGAGCAACTGAACGACCTTGACCTGGCTGACGATATTGTTTTGCTCGCCCAAACACAACCGGACATGCAGAGCAAACTCGACAACCTCACCGAAAGCTCCAAGGCAGCAGGTCTCAAAGTCAATGTCGGAAAGACCAAGTCGATGGAGATCAACACAGGAAATCCCTCCAGTTTCATGGTAGCTGGGCAACAAGTTGAGAAAGTGGAGTGCTTCCAGTATCTTGGTAGCCAGATAACGCCTGATGGTGGTACCAGGAAAGACATCGAAACCCGGATCAGAAAGGCCCGATTTGCGTTTGCGAGTCTCCGAAACATCTGGCGGTCACGCCAGATCTCTCTACGAACGAAAATCCGAATCTTCAACTCAAACGTCAAATCCGTATTGCTGTACGGGTGCGAAACTTGGTGCACATATGCGGTGACGACGCGAAAACTGCAAGTATTTGTAAACCGCTGCCTGCGGAACATCATCCGCGCTTGGTGGCCTGGCAACTGGATCTCGAATGAGGAACTACATCGCCGGTGTCATCAAAGGGCGCTAGAAATCGAGATTCGGGAACGAAAGTGGAGATGGATTGGGCACACGCTGCGAAAAGATGAAAACGAGATTTGCAGAGAGGCGCTTGACTGGAATCCAGAAGGTCATCGAAGAAGAGGCAGGCCCAGAAACTCGTGGCGGCGAAGCCTAGCCGCTGAAATCCGAACTGTCGACGAGAATCTTGACTGGGACCAGGTGAAGACGCTGGCTCCGGATCGTCAACAGTGGAGGTCTTTTACCACGGCCCTATGCACCGGAGGATCGGCGCGGGATCATTAAGTAAGTAAGTAAGTAGATAGCGCTGCGGAACAAGCGCCAAAATCAGCCTTCAGTGGTCAGTCTGGGTATCTGGTGTCTGCGCCTGTATGCTCAAAATGGGCTAACATGGCCACTAGACCGCTGCAAGCTTTGTATGAAAATTTTAAATTCTTAAATATTTACACCACCCATAACTTTTTTTGGTTGTTTTTGCTGCCAGAAGTAGCAATTAAAATTTTGGAAGCGATCCATCCAGTCCTGAATTAGCGCAACGAGTTTTAATTTTGTATGGAAATTTGTATGGGAAATCAAAATTTTTCATTCAAAAATCGCTAGAGCTGTACTGAAAGTTTCAAAAAATATAACTTTGGATGAAAAATACTTCTTGATTTTTGCAGTACAATTCATGTGAACAAACCACCTACCTTACGTTTACCCCAAGAAAGATATTCGACGTTATATAAAATTTTTGTTTTCAAAATATTTTTTTAAATTTAAGCGTTTTTGACTGCTTATTTGAAAGCTGTGAAACCGTAGGATAAAAATAAAAAATCTCAAAATTTGGTTTGCAAAGCCAGGAAATTTATTGATTTGTATAACATTTGCAAAAACATTTCATGAAATTTTTAAAAGCTCTAGCAAGAAAAGTCTGCCATTTTCAAATACTTTTCAATGGATTCAGATTTTTTATTTTGAAATGGTTATAACTTTTTTCATGAAATTCTTAGCTGCTTGTCATAGAAGCAAAAAATGAAGCTTAAGAATATTCAAAACCAAAAATTAAAGACCAACTTCATTTCAAGCTTATTTGAATTTTCTGGATGATTGTGAAAAAATTTCTTCTTCCATACAAATTTCCATACAAAAATGAAACGCGTTGCGCTAACTCAGGAATCAACCAAATCATCTTAAATTTTACACTGATTCTTGGTGACCCAAAAGGCATCGAAAAAACATATGGGAGCAAAAAGTCATTTTTTGCAGCGGTCTAATGGCCACTACATACAAACCAGTGATGCAAATTTATTGACCTACATTTCTATCACTGTAAATAGCTTAAACTGAAATTGATGGAATAGAAACATCAACAAGTAGGTATAAAAGCTTTTGATCAGCTCGGCTCGGTCTTTCATTTACACACTCATTTCAACTTTACCATTTTTGGTTGAAAAGTAACCATTTTATAGGTTTTGGTGTAAAACTGGCAAAATGGTTTTTTTAAACGATTTTTTTTTCATAAACATTTGAACCATTTTTGAAGTTCTGTAGCATGAACCAAAAAAAAATATTAAAAATTCAACCTTGTGTTGCGGTGTTACGTTTTTTGAAAAACGAAAAAACGTCGGAAAAATGACCAAAAATTGCTTTACGTAATATTTGAACGGCTTTCAAAACAAATCCACACTGGGTTCCATTTCTTCACCTGTTAATTGACCAAACATGATCCAGTCCTGTGGATAATCGCAGATGCAAAAGAAGCAGCAATGACGGTTTAAAGGTGGGCTTCTTGAAGATGCTTCAATTACCAATCTTAAACCTTTGAACTTTGAACTACAACAATAAAGGTTGAAAACTAATTTTTGACTGTCCCATATTTGTCCAAGAACAATTTGCAATTCTTTTTTACTGACTTCTAATGACTTCTGTGTGAAATGTCAAAAAATCACTTATACAGGATAGGTTCAGGCAAATAGAAATTCGCTGCAACATTTTTGCACCATTTTTTAACTTTTCGACAGAAAAATGAGCACTTTTTGAAAAGATTTGTAATCGTTTATGACAAAAAACTCGTGCCGGAACCAAATAAAATCAACAATAAGCTATTGTTTTGTAGATGAGGCATGCTTTGTTTGGTGATACTTGTAAACTGATCTGATACAAAACTCTCTCAAAGACTTAACAAAAGTTATAAGAATAAATATTCTAACGAAAGAAAATTTGGTATCTGCTTACTGGTCGGTGATTTAATCAGATCAATTTGACATTTGAGCGCTTTTTTCTGATTTTTTCTTATGTTTTCTACCCCTGGGTAGAGGAAAGGTGAGCAAATGGTTGTTTTTGAACCAAAAATGGTTTTTACAAATCGAGCGTGTAAGCCTTTCTGTCACTCTTGTTATTTGGACACTGAATGCAGCTTTAGCATTCAATCAGTGTCATAAAATTTTACTAATAATTTCATTAGGCATTTGTTTATGCCATTTTTGCAAATTAAGAATTAGGATTCGTGAAAACCGCTCAGACTATACGATTATTCATAGGTAGGACGGGAGTTTATGAGATGAGTATCAATTTCTAGAAGGTGGAATTTATGGTAATGAATAATGACAAAAATTAAATAAATGTTGTAAAAAACGACGAAAATCTGTCAAATATGACAAATTTTTTACAAATGTAATCGAAAAATGACTAAAATGTGATTAATGTGGTAAAATCATATATGGCACAATTATGACAATAGTAAGACCAAAATCTGACAAAAATGACTAAAATTTGTCATAAAATGACAACAATCTGACAAATATAACTGAACTTTTATTTCAATATGACAAAAATTTGAATTTAAAATGACAAAACATGAAAAAAACCTACTAAATAAGACAAAAAAATTACAAATATAACAAAATTACTACTAAATTATGGCATTGGTATGACAAAACATGACAAAAAATTAAATGAATTATTACGAAAAATTGACAAATATGACAAAATATGTCTGAATTATGACAAAAAATTCAACAATAAAATTACGAAAAATTGATAATCCATTGTCAAATATATGTGAAATATGATATTTAAAAATAAGACAAAATCTTCGCATAAATCAGACAAATATTTCAAAACAATTACAAAAAATTGTCAATAAAATGACAAAACATGGCAGAGTAATGAAAAATGTGATGAAAATGTCAAGAAACTGACAGATACCAAATTTTTCATATTTTTAAAGAATTTGACGGAGTCTATTTTCAATTTACTGTAAAATTTTTGTCATATTTTTATTAGAGTTTTGTCATATTTGTCGATATTTTTCATAAATTTGTCATATTTTTACCGTATTCTTATATATAAAAATGGAGGCGTTTTCTTTGTAACACCATCACGTATGAATGGTCGGTCGGAATTGAGTGAAATTTGGTATCCGAGGGATTTTCGGGCCAGAGATGGTTTGTATAATAGTTTCAAGAATCTCACTTTTTATGTAAGGGGGGCTCCTATACAAAATCATCTGTAAACGGGACAAAACTGAAACAACTTGAAAACGATTTTCACCAGTGTTCGGCATCGCTAACTGGGAAATTAGCGCCGCTAATTAAATCGCTAACTCATACAAAGTTAGCGATCGCTAGTTAAATACGCTAAATGTGCTAAAAAAGTTATCGTTTCAAGCTTAAAGCGCTAATCGCTAACTGTTTTCCAATATTAAGGCCGGAACAAATATTAAATTTTTCTTTAGTCACACACTTCCCCCTTTCGATTTTTTCAACTCCCCAAGGGGTAATTAATGAAATTTCAAGTATTTAATTTAAAACTAGATAAATTGATCGTACTTTCTTAAAATTATATGAGCAAAACCAAAACTGTCTAACATATGAGTTTTAACGAGTCTCTGTGTTCTATAAATTGAAACAAACGATTTTCGAACAAAAGGACAGAATGTGAAAAATGGAAGCTATATCTCTCTTTTTTTATTTTAATTTTGGTTTAAAATTTACTCGATTTATTAGTTTTGTGCAAAGTAGATAGTATGCAATTTTGTTGCAAATAATCTTTTGTGCAATTCATTTTTTTTGTTTTGGCATTATTTTACACAATCCTTAACCTGTTTTCCCCTTTTTCAAATTTGCCGGAGCAATGTCAAATGTTTAAACAATTTCTATTTGAACTTAAACGAAGGCTACAATAGTGATTTTATCTGATTTTTATATGAACTGATCTGTAGAGATTTTACAAGAAAACTGTATTGTGAAAAATAAATAGCTCAACCACTTGAAAACAAATACTGATGAAGAGATGTTGAAAATAGTTTTATATTGTTTAACACCTTGTTATCTTTTTCTGTAAAAGTTGCTAAAAAAGTGCTCAAATAGAGAAAAATGACACTAAATACATCTTTTCTCTAACTCTAGTACGCATTCCTCCAATGAATCCAATTAAACAATCAGAATGAATGTCACTTTGACTTGATTAAGAATTCGAGAGATTGATACAAATTTATGGGAGTTAGCAATCTGCAATTAGCGGAACCAAAAAATAGCGGAACTTTTCAATTCGCTAAATTAATTCAAACTTAGCGGCAAAATTAAACCGCTAACAAAAAGTTAGCGCTCTAACTAGCGAATAGCGGATTAGCGCTTTTGTGCCGAACACTGATTTTCACGAAAACTGATTCACGAGCACGAGGTAGTTAAAGAACTGTAAACATTTTCCAACTATTTTTTAAGGAGCGGCTAAAACGAAGTTTACCGGGTCAGCTAGTTTATCATAATTTTGTCATGTTTTGTCGTTTTATTGTCAAATTTTCATCATATTTATACCACACTTGTCATGTTTTTGTTGTTTGATTGCCAATATTTTGTCATGATTATGTCATATTTTTTGTATTTGTCATATTTTTATGAATTCCAAGCCACGTATGTCATATTTTTGCCATAATTTGGTCATTTTTGTCATATTTTGCTGAACATTTGGTCATATTTTTATCACATGTGTCATTCTTTTGACATATGTGAAAATTTTTCTACATTCTATAGTAACATTTTCGTCATATTTGTCAAATTTTAAAAAAAATTTGTCATTATTTTGTCATACATTTACCACATTTATCATAATATTTATATGTTTTGTCATTTCATTGTCAATTTTTTGTCATATTTTTGTCATAATTTTGTCATATTTTTGCATAAATAGAATTGAAATTTAAGCATAAATTGAATCTTAGATATTTCTTGAAGTTCTTAAATGAATTAAAATGTTGAATATCAAACACTCGAAGACTTTTTTCAGCGGTGTCAGAAATAGTTTTGTTTATTGTTTATTGTTTATTTATTTTTAATCCATCGAACGACTAGTCTAAATGGATGGGATGGGAAAAGCACAAGGCATAAAAACCCATCGATGAATGTAGCAAATACAATACATGAACGATACAATAGTTTGTCAGGATATTTAAAACTAGTTTAAGGGATTTTACATAACACATTAAATATAGTGGATCAGAAAATAAAAGTAACGATAAGATCTAACATCAAGTACTACAATAAAACGATATCATCTTAACATTGAAGCCCGTAAGCGGTTCACAAACATATCCGGGGTCATATTAAAATCAAATTCGCTAAATTCATCATTAAACACTACACACATTGCACGGATAGGCTCGTTCTGGCCGTAAAGTGTACGATGAAAACCAAGCCGAAGGAATTCGCGACTTCTTAGTTGTCTAGGCATCACGTTGAAGTCAATCCTCTCAAGAATGTTTGGTGCATCAATGTTCCGAGTAGCAATTTTCCAACGAAGGCCGCTTTCATGTATTCTCGTCGATCAGCAAGGGTATCCAGTTCCAACCAAGAGCATCGTTGCGTATATGAGGGAGATTGTTCCGGAATCGGCCACGGGCGAAGCCGTAGTACTGAGCGGGTAAACTTAGATTGAACGGATTCGATTCTGTGAATCCAGTTGGCGTGACTAGGGCTCCAGATGACTGCCGCTGACTCAAGATGCGGGCGAACCAAGGCACAATACAAAGTCCGTAGGCAGCGTAATTTGGTAAATTCTCTGGTAGTTCGCAAAATAAAACCCAAATTCCGGTTCGCCTTAGCTACTACATGGCTCAAGTGATGTTCAAATGTCATTTTGGAGTCCAGTATTACACCTAGATCCTTTATTACAGGAACTCGTTCAAGTGGGGAACCTTGGAGTGTGTAATTCCAAATCTCCGGATTCTTCTTCCGTGTAAAGCTGATGACGTTACATTTCTCCACACTGACTGTTAAGCAATTCAGATCGCACCACACCATGAATTTGCTCAACAAGTGCTGCAACTCCAAGCAATCGCTAAAGCTTTCAATGTTTCGATAAATTTTCAGGTCATCAGCGTAAAGCATTCTGCAGCCCGATGGAAGAGAATATGTGACGTCGTTGAAATAAATGCAGAACAGGAGCGGTCCGATATTGCTTCCTTGGGGCACTCCGGAGTTATCCTGGAACACGAAAGACTCTTCATTGCCCAGCCGAACAGTGAGAGAACGATTGTTACGAGAACGATTGTAATGTTATCTATGAATTTTTTAAAGTTCTTCATCTCTGAATCTATAAAATCTGGGCAAAATCTGAATCCTTGATTGATTTGAGAATAATAAATTGATTCAAAATCAGTGTTTGTTTTTCATGAAGATTTGTTGGTTCATTACTCAAAAATCGACCAATTTCAAAATTTCCACATGCCATATCAATAAATAAAGATATCTATAAAATCAAAAACAGTTATTTATACAGAGGAATTAAAAATGCTGATCCCTAGTTTAAAAGGATGGATCTTTTTTCCACTGTCAGCAATGTTGACTCAAAGCTGAAAATAAAGATAGTTAAATCTCATGAACCTGCAAAGAGCCTAATATATAAAGACCAACTGCCTTCTACTGAATATTTCAAACTGACACTGATTATTTACAAAAATATACAAAAAATCAAACTCAACGAAATTTTTCGAAGCATTCGAATGATTAAGAAGAAAATAAAAAATGCCTATACGGAAAGTGAGCATCGAGCTCAAAACAACATTCTGATTTTGTATTGCCTGTCCGACCACTTTACCAGAGTCAGTTGGAGGACGAGGGTTAATTGTCATATTCTACCACGGCCCATCACCGTAACAGTTTTTTTTGTTTGGCAGTTTTTTTGTTTGGGCGACTTGTCCGGTGGTTATTTGTCAGTGGTTTGAAACAAGGAAATTTTTTTTTTGCCACGAAGCCGCCTTACTCGCTGGTTGGCTGGCACTTGGCCGGTAGTCGTATCATCCTCCTTTGTCTTGTGATGGGATATGGGATATATCGCCAATTGTGTTACATTTATGCCAATTACGGTGAAATATCAAGATGTCACGATTGGAGTAAAAGCAGATCTGTGGGTGTATAAAACCTGAGAACATAAGATATAGATTGAAATGATAAAGTTTCTAGCATTCAGGTTTTTTTCAGTGAGATTTTTGAAAGTCTTTATAAAGAACGTAAAATTCATCGACCTGGCTTAGTAAGGCAGCACTTCTTTAGAATACATAAAGTTGTCTTTAAAGCATTTTTTTTGTAAGAATTCCATGAATCCACTAATATCCCTCGATCAGATTCTCTACCAAATGGTCCGCTTCTAACTGATTTAACCGGCAGCAGGACCGGTGGTGATCCGGTGTGTTTATTGATCGATCAAATGCAGCATCGCACAAAGGCGAACAAAGAGTAAACTGGACCTTTAAATTTCCTACTAAAAAGAAAGCACAAGCAGCGGTACAAAAATCTGACCATATGCACCTTTGGCAAAGAATGAACCAAAGAAAAAAAAGCAAACCATTTCAAAGCCCCTGGTCTAAGGACATCCATAATTTATTGATCATCTTTCCAGCTTACTTCCTCCCTGGAAGACGTTCCCGATTCAGATCTTTCCGTGCAATAAAAAAAGTAAAGAATCTCTGAAAAACCAACGGACACGGACTTTGGGCTGATAAAAATGAGCCACAATCGGCCCTTTAATTGTCCAACTGTCAGTGGATAACAACGTGCTAGCACACGTCCAATGTTGTCACTAACAAAAGCGAGCCTAAAAGGTTCCCCGAAAAAGCGAAAAAAAAGCATTGCAAAACAATACCCGAATAATCACACACAAACACAGGCTTAGTTAGACGGGAAAAGCAAAAAAAAAACATGAAAAACCGTCCAGCCGTCCGAAAATCGACCGATCGACGACGACGACGTCTGTCCGATCCGCTTGCTGGACGATGGCACTCACCGGGATAGGTCTGCAGCCGGCTTAGGACAGGAGTCCTGATTTTAGGGACAGTTTTTTTTCCTTCCCGTATTTTGCTATTCAATAAATAATTTATCGAACCCATGTCTTATTCGGTTGGTGATTTCACCCTCGCAAACCGACCGCCCCATTTGAAACAAAAATTCGGATACTTAAGGGTCGATTTTTGGCAACTTTAGGCAAAAGGGCTGAATTAGATGTTTCACTAGAGATTTTTTATAGTCTCTGATTTCAAAACTTTATTGTACTCAAAAATAATATAGCGTAACGGATTTATTTTGGACCACTTTATCTAGCGCTCTTATACAGTAACTAATCATGAAAAAAAATAGTGCAATATATTAAGGGCTCGGGCTAAAAATTCCTGTTGGATTCTCGATTCTGATGCGATTGCTAAATCAGCCATTTATCCTTTTGTGGCATCGCGTAATCTGATAGTTGGCTTGATCGAATTTTCGGGCCAGAACCAAACAACCATACTTATTCCTGTAGACGTGTAATTTAACTGATATATCTATATTTTTTTCTCCGTGTAAGCGGAGCAAGTTCCACTTCGTCAATGGTTGCTACTCCGTGATTTGTCGAGGCCATCAATTTTGTGCAAAGTCCATAAGAATAGTGCTTGGGATTAGCAGTACATTCTCAATGCACAAAACTAATGCTCTACCTTTTGAAAAAGGATCAATTACGGCGCCGGCTACGTCCTAGTAGTCAATGAAATTAAAAGGAAGGAGTGCAAATAATATACTCTTTAGGTTAAACTTGCTATCCCTTATTACTGAATCTTCCAAAAGATTAAATTGAAACACTCAAAAACAGAGATAAGCAAGTCTTATCAGCTATGGAAGGCGTCTGTAACTAAATTCAAGTCTGCGTACAGTCTGCCAGCCAATTAGTATAGGATGAATACCTATAAAATACTCCTTCTTTTTGAGATACACACGCTTAGTACGAAATCATTCAAAACTCACTTTCATACTCGTGCATAATAGTTAATTTTTCTGTACCTAAACCGTATAAATTCTTTTTGCTTTCCAACTGCAAAATCATCACCTGTTTCGGTCTCATTGTGGTACTGATCCATTTTTCCATAGCTACCACACATCTACCTGACTCGCAATATTTCGTAGAAAAAAAAACCATGCAAAGCAAAAAAAACGACCGACAACAATGAACGCTCACCCGTAAAAATGATTATCAATAAAAAGCCAAAAACATGTGCCATACGAGTAGATTTTTTTCGCCTTCAGCTTCTCCTTCATTCGATCAGAGGCATCTGATTTCGATGATCTCTACTGATCCGGAGGGATATTTTTTTTATATTCATACCCACACATCGGGTCCGGCCCCTAAACGAAATTCGAAATACCTACATCCGATTTCGAGGGGTGAAGCCAGAGACCGAGGAGAAAATAACAGAAGATATCTCATATTTCGCTTCCCTCGGGATATATTTCCGAAATTCAGGGGATTTTTTTTTTGAAAAAGGTAGAAAAAATGGTTGGGATGCTGAACACGAGGGGAGATTGTTTTCTACGAAAGTAAGTTTTTTTTGGAAAAAAAACTAGGTTTTTTTTCAGCGGTTTTTATAGTGACTCATTTTTTCATTACGTAATTTTGATTCGATTGGAGGGTTGGAAAAAAATGGTAGCTTATTATTAGGGGAGTGAGAAATCAAAACGAGATATGTGATCTTTGAGTCAAGTGGGGTTAATCAGTCAATTCGGTGGGAAGGGCGTTTTTTTACACATGTAGATAAATCTGATATTTGGGTTTTTTTTATATACAAAACTGAAGGAAAAATAATTCATGGGGAGATTTTTTATGCTTTGTTGAAATTGACTAACAGCTTGTTTGTCATTTGTTGATTTAGTGTTGATTGTTTGTTATTAAGTGATCACCTGCATCGTGGGAAAATCAATGTTATTGTGAGAAAAAAAACTTAGTTTTAATTAAGTAATTTTGCATAAGTATAGTAACGGTTCTATTATTTGATTATTATGAATTTGAATAACTTACATTATTAGTAATTCATATGAAAAAAATATTCACGATACCAATTTCATAACATGAGGTACTCAGAGCCAGATGGATGAAAAAAATTATTATGAGTTCATTATGCGAAAAGAAACTTTATATCATAATTTTAAATAAATTAAAGTTTTAAATTTTCTGTTAAGTTAGAAAAATATTGAAGGATCAATTGGACAGCCATCGCAGGTCTCTTCAATCGTTCACCTCATTAGCCTTTCCGAATCGTAAATTACGGAAAACAAAAATCATCTTGAAGTCGTTTGGCCTGCACCCGACAACTAATGTGATGACTACTCGTCGTCGTTTGCTGGTACCAGAAATTCGATCTTACGCTCTTTGTAAAACGCAGCCATAAAAAACATTTTTCCGATGGGATCCTCATTTTTCTTTTATATTTTTTTCGATTTTCATCTTGTCTGTTGTCTGCGATCAGCCTATATGCGGCAGCACACATTCATTAAAATATTTCCGAGAAAATTAACAGTTCAAGTGCCCTAGGTCGGCACCATAAGGGAGGGACAAAAAGTTCTACTGATAGAAACATCGCTAGACTAATTTCACACTCCTGTGACATTGCGCAGCACACTGGTCAAAAACGTGTTGAAAGCGAAGGTGGTGTATTTTGTGAAAATTTAAAAATAAAAAGGATTTTTTATCTAATTTTAATAGTCGGACAGTGGCTCATTACTAGGGCAACTCGTGAACTTAAGAAATGTAGAACTAAAAGATTGCGTTCATCTATGATTTCATCATTTTAATCGTAAATCAGTGCGTTATTTTCCGCTTTGCAGAAATAGTTTGTCTTGTTTTTTTTTTTAAATTACAGATTTGACAAATGGTTGATCACAGTTTGTTAGAAAGATGGATCAAATCACGGCCGCAGGAACGGAGGGGGGAGGTGTGAGGTGGGTTTTGGGGATCAAAACCCCCCCTCCTTCATGAGGGTCCAATAATGCCAAGCAAAATGTTCTCGAAAAACTCAAAATTTAAAATTTTCAATAAAATTTTGATGAAGGTATAAAATTATTCAAGAGTTACAATCTTGACTCAGAACTAACTTAGGCCAAAACCTCGAAATTTTTTCCCAAGTCTTCACTTCTTCTACAGTTTTTCAAAAGAAATTTTCAGTTTTTGATAGAAATTCAGTCCCGAAAAGCGAATTTAAATAAGATTAAACTGAACTTGCCAGATTTCCCGGATATTTCCCAGATTTATTCACCTTATTTTCAAAATCAAACAGAAATTCAAATTTTGTCATTAGAATAACATATTTTGCGTCCAAAATTTGTGTTATCAAAATAAACTTTATCCAATTTTTGAAGGTAAAAACATGATTCAAAACGACTGATGTTACAAGTGGTTTTCTTGTTGATTTTTACTGAAAATTCCTAAATTTGCATAGATATTGATCGGATTTTGGGATAAATTTTGAAATGAAATGCCCGAATTTTGCAAGGTATGAATGTTGGCAAGAAATTGTCAAGATGGTTCCAAATTTTACTAAACAAAATAAAAATTCGAGGTCTGTGTTCAGATTTCGAGTTCTGTACCCAGTTTATTGTTTTTGATTATCAGTTTGAATCATCATCAGGGCAAAATTCTGATACGAAAAAGAATTTCGGACCATTTTTGAGGTTTGAATTTAAAATTTATACCCTTAAATCTTATGAAGAATCGAAACTTGAGAAAGTTTCTAAATCCAGAATTTTATTCATTCTCAATTTTTAATCAGATTCGAAAGTTGAATAACGAATGAATAACTGAATGAAGAATTCATATTGAAAACCATAAATTCAGAATTCAAATAAGAGAATTTTGGTTGAAGGTTCTGAATCAGATCTGTTTTATTAACAAAAAATTCTCAAAACATATATTTCGTAGTTACTAGTCTCAAAGTACGGATTCTTTAAACTTAACCTAGTTCTCATTTTATGTTTTTTTCTCATTTTCACCTGCGGTTTATTCCTAACTGACTCTTATTGAATAAAAAAAAATTAATTTTAGTCAAGTGTTAAATTTCGCTTATTTGGAATATACCTAGATTAAAAATTTGTTTTCTGATTCGAGGTACAGATTTTGAATTCTGCTTACAAATGCAGAATTCAGGTATAGAATTTAAATTTGAAATTCATATTTAGATTCAGCTCGAAGCTAAGATTGAAATCTCAATTTGAGAATTTCATTAGCCCTAATTTGCACTTGAGTGCCAATTTGACACTTTTGGAAGTTTGGTGACAAATTTCTTTGGGGACCTTAATGAGTTCTTGAAATCTTTAATTTAAAACAAAATTTATGGACACACAATGAACCCCCCAGGAAAAAAAAACTACCGAATCAAACCTCGAGTGTCAGTTTGACACTCCTCGCTTGAAACAGCTATATCTCTCTTGTTTCTCAACCGATTTTTACAAAATTTAATGTTTTGAAAAACTTGTAATGAAATTCAAATATGTATCTCAGTCATTAATTCATTTATTACACTCCAGATTTCCGTAACTCAGAGTCAAAGAAAAAAAAATCCGTAAAACATGCTTCGGTATAAAGACTGTAGATCAGCTACGGAATGCAAAAAAAAATCACATAAATCGTTCAGAATTGGTATGAAATTTTTTTTGACAAGCATAAATTTATTGTGAAAGTCTTGTGTGAATATAGATTCAAAATCCAGTGCAAAGTTGAATTTAAGTTCAAGAAAATCTGAGAAATTGCAAATTGACAAAAAGTTTGAAAAGAGCTACTTTTGAAAATTTATTAACAAATCTGTGTTTCGTATTTTAAAAATCTAAAGATGCGAAATTGTTCCAAACTACGTCAACTTGTGAATTCTTTTTTCAAAATTGATCTGGTAGGACTTAAACAATTTTGACGGTCCATTGACGGTCACATTTTTCGTGGTCATGATCTAAAAAAAATCTAAAAACTTTATCCTTATGTGAAACGCAAATCTTCTAACTTCAGCTTTCTTGGAAACAAAAAGAAATTTCCCTAGAGCATTCCGTAGCTGATCAACAGTCTTTTTTCCGAAGCATGTTTTCTCGGATTTTTTTCTTAGCCTTTGAATAACGGAAATCTGAGAGTTGTTACTGAAAATTGTCTAAGAAACATATTTGAGTTACGAGGTTTCCAAAACTTAAAATTTTGTAAAATTGGTTGGGAAACAAGCAAGATATATTGGTTTTAGTTGAGAGTGTAAATTTGACAGGAACTTTAAAATAGGGACAGAAAATAGTAGTTTTATAATTTTAATACTTGATTAAAATTTAATTTTTCTATTTCATCAGAGTCAGTTAGGAAACAACACCCAGGTAAAAATGAGAAAAAAAATCAATGAGATCTGAGTTCAGTTCAAAGAAAAGAACTGTTCTTAATCTTCAGGTAAAAATACTGCTAGACATATATTTTATTGGTTTTTTGTTGAACACCATGCATATTGCAGATTCCTCGTTTTATACAAAAATCTTAAATTTCTATCGAGTTTACTAGAGCATTGAATAATTTCGCTTGGAACTAATGAATACTGATATTTCTGAATATTTGATGCATTTTAACAATTGCTGATTTTGATTGTGGCAAAAAAAATAAATTATTTGTAGTATTTTTACCCCTAAATGTATGCAATAAACTTATGACTTTTTTTTTATGAGTTATGACTTTTATTTGAAAACATTTTTGACAGAAAAAATGTAAATTTTAATCCAAACAAAACCAAAAATTACTGTAATTGGTACTTTACGCTTTATGACATCAAAAATATATCAAAAACTATAAATTTTTCAAACGTTTTTATTTGATTTTTCATTGAAAACAAAGTTTGTTAAAAGATACCTCTTTTTATTTGTAAGGTGAAAACTGCATGTTTTTGGTATCGTCAAACGGGGAAACTTTGACCAACAACGAATTTTTTCACATGATCATCCATAACTCGGTCTATAGTTTGAATATTTGAAAACTGTTTTCTACGTTCGAAAGCCTATTCATTGAGTCAAAATTTGGTTTGTATTTGAAATTTGTTTTCTGTTAGTAAAAATGTAATTTCAAAATCTTAAAATATTTATTTTTCCAAGGCTCGCAAACAAACAGCTCTCCTGATGATACCAAAAAGCATTTAAAAGCAAACGGGTTGTTAAATGTGAAAGAACAACTTTTTTGCTTTGTATATGTATAGTTATAGTGCTATTTTTATAGCCATTTAATGATATTTTTTTTATATTTAAATAATAAGGACATTTTCCAAGAGTTAACCCGTATTTAAAAAATGGATAGCAACCCTATCAAATGGTTACCTTTGAAGGAAAAAATGAGAATGGAAAAAGTGGGAGGGCCTAGGAGAATGTGTGAAGGTCAAATTTCATTTGTATTTTGAAACTAAAATTTAGCAATTGTTATAATTTTCGCCCCTAAATGTATGCAGCATCATTGTTCTTTCTTCGAATTAAATGTTTTTGAAAGGATACGTTAAAAAGCAAGGTAAAATTGATAAACAAGCATTTGTAAATATTACGAAGTTGTTTTGTATCCTTTATGATCGAGGAAATTCGATAAAACCGTCAAAATAGAGACTGATCAATGTCACCCCAAAATATCAAATTCTTAACAGAGACTAAATCGATTTTTAAACCAAATTAAAAGTCGTCAAATAAATTTCTGCAAACATGATTTACGTTCATAGGAGTCTTTAAAGTGCAGGCTTTAAAAATATAAAAGATGCCACATTCCCCTTAACAGAAAAAATAATCGAAAAATATTGAAAAAAGTGATCTTACCCCGGATTACGGTAATTTAAAAATAACTTGTGAGACCAATAATTTTTCTGACTACGTTAATTTTATGTCCCATCAACCTTTAAACTTTTGTATAACTATCTGTAGACATTAATTTTTTAGAAGCCATTGAAGTTGAAAAGTGTTACATAATGAGGCCTTCTAAATCCAGTATTTATTTTTGAAAGTTTCTTAAAAAAATCGGCAACTTCTAGGACTCATTATCGAAATTATAACTAATAATTTAAGGTTGCCAGAACTTTCACGCACGTTTCCGGGCTTCGGGCTATTTTATCTAAAAAAAACTGGCAAAACCCGGACATTTGATTTCAAAATTTTAACCCTAAATCCGGGAAATATCTAGGCAATTTAGGCAATTTATAAGAAGAACATACCTTGAAACATTTTTTTTTATATAAACAGATCAACGTTTCTAACGCTTCTAGAGAACCGTGCGTGATTGTTTTGATAAAACTTGTTGAGAAAGTTACTTTTTTGAGTGTGAGAATCCAAAATTTTACTGTTTCAATTTAAGCTTTTTGTTTGATTTTGAAAATAAAGTGAATAAATAAAAACAAAATCCGGCCAACCGGGCCGAGCCAAACTTTTCCCAAAATTTGTATCAAATATAAAGAAAATAATAACTTGAACTTGAATAGTTAGATAAAATCCACACATTTTCAACCATTTTTTAAGCAAAAATGTTACAGAAAAAATGTCATCAAAACCTCCTTACCCCGCCCTATGAGCCTGTACTTCCTACGGCCCTGGAACAAGTATTGTCCAAAATATACAGTTGGATCACTTATTTTGTCGTAAGTTTAATACAAAACAATGATCAAGTTAACAACCCTTAAATTTGTGTTATTGGACAAATTGGTAAACCTTCTTAATGTTTTTGTCCCACTATGCGTATCTAAAATCTTCAGCATGCAAAGTGTCAGATGTTTCAAACAGGAGTGAATTATCCTGGAAAACCTAGGATAGAAATATGAACAAAAAAATTATGCTTCGGAATGTACTCGCATGTAGCCCCTAGTAATGTGGTCCTAATGAGTAAATCATTTCTCGCACGCGCACCCACTCAAAATTTTGGAAGCGGAAAACTGGGAAAACTGGAAAAGCTGTCCAGATGGAAAAGAATCGGACCAGCCTCAAGTCTCACTATTTAGTATAACTAGCAAAAAAAAAACCTCACCGAAGTAGGAAAACTGGAAGCTGATGGCCAACACCTTCACTCTTCCCGCCTTCCTCAATCGGCAGGGACTCATTCCTAGCTGCCAGTGAACCATAGGAAGGATTTTTCCGGGTGCGTGTGTTTTCTAAATATAAATATCGACGCGATGTTGGCACGCGGCAGCCGTCAGTTTTCCTCCATCAGGCGACAGGACATTCAGCGTTCGGGATCCGATGGGCAAACAAACTCGTAAAATATGTCACCCGAGGAGGAAAGGAGAAGTAACTGGAAAAAAATAACCGTTCGGACCCTTAGACTCCCTTGGAAGTGGAAATAACGAACGGGAACTCACGTAAAAGGACAGCACCCAACATCGAATTTCTATCGAGAGTTTTTGGGAGGAAAAAAATACTAGTAAAATAGGCAACTGCAATCCAAAAACCAGAAGGAAAAAAATCCCTCTTCAGCTCATTACAGATTTTTCGAAAGCCAATACAGACCGTTTCCTCGATACGGTGGTGTGTATTACAACAAAGTCCTCTCGATCGCACTCGATAGTCCAGGATGGCCCGGTACCTTCCACAGTGGTGCTTTTGAGTTTTGTCGTTGGACAGCTGCTTTTTTCCATACTTGGTTTTTCTACCCTGTTCGGATGCTGTTGACTGGGCGCTAAATTTTGTGATGCATTTTTCTTTTTGGTGTTCGGTAAATATTGGTCAACTTTGTTGACCAGCCGGCAGCTTGTTTTATGTTGACAAAAAAAAAACCCTTTTTCAATGTTTTCTACAAAAAAATACTGTAGTGTTGGTCATTTTCATTTAAAAAAGGATACGCATATCGAATGTTAGCTTTTCCAGTGAAGGATTTAAAGCATGTTTACGAAAAGTTCGTAAAAAAAAATTTTTTTTTTGAATTTTTTTTCTAACCAGGTAACGTATTGCGTAAGATACAACAGAGACTTTAAACTAGTGTTCAGACAACAACATTTTATATTTCTAGCTTAACATTTCATAAGAGCGAAACTGCCAAATATCAACAAATCGAGTTACCGGTCATTCTGGATATACGCCGTTGCACTTTAACTAAACTTGCCAGATTGCCCGGATTTATCCGGGTTTGCCCGGATATTTGATGCAAAATTTCGAGAAAGTCCGGTCCGGCCCGGTTGCCCGGATATCGTGAAAAAAGTCCAGTTATTGCCTGGTTTTTTTTCACAATTTTCACAAAGAAACCAAAAAAAAAATCTAAGTTTTTGAAAGTTTCAGCAAAATCGATTAATGGTATGGAAATTTTCAACGGTTGTTTAAAATAAGTTAGCTGATTTACTTTTATAAACCTTTAAATTTTTAATTGTTCCAAACACTTTTTGGAAGTCTGCAATTACATTAATAAAATATTAATTCCATTTTTTTGCATTTTTTTCTTTGCTTTTATTTATAATAACACCTTAATTTTGCCCGGTTTTTGGATTTGAAAAATTGCCATGCCCGGTTTTTTCCAGGTTTTTTTGAAAAATGCCCGGAATTGCTAGGCCCGGATGGGAGTGGAAAAAATTCTGGCAACCTTAACTTTAACTATTAAACTCGGTTTCATCTTAAAATACCTTAAAACTTTCAAAAAATTGATAAAATTCAATTGGGCGAAACTTCCTGTTGATGCATTTTCGTTGGAACGTGAAGTTATGTCTATTCAAAATAGGGTTAATTTTTCTATTCGTGTAGGGCCAATAGGCGCAATTGAGTTCACCGTGTGTAAAAAAAACGGCTACTTAGTTTTTTTGTGTATGACCAAAAGGCGAAACTTCAAAACCAAAACAAAAGGGCCGATAAATTGGGCGAAATTCGCAGGCGTAACTGGAATCGAAAACAAAAAAAGGCGAAACTCGAAAATCTCTGAAATTTAGTGAAAAAAGTTCTTGATAACCAACGAACAATAAGTGAATATAATGCATTTTTTTTTTAATTTGTTCAACTAAAAGTGGTCGATTTTTTTAAAATAAGATTCGATTAGATGTTCCGAAATATCAAACGCATTTTTCTCGTTTCAAGCTAACTGCTAGTTTTGCCCTTATGGAATGTTGAGCTAGACTTGATTTAAATACCATTTTCATTAATAGAACAGTGGTTTTTGAAATAAAGCTATATTTGACGAAAAATGAAATTTTTATCGTTCTATTTTTAACACAATAACTCAAATTTCACGCGTATAAAATGAAAATGATTCATGAACCCATTTAACTCTTACCTCGGGAAATGGCATTTTTTTTCTCTGGATTTTCATCGAGATAGTGTTTGTCTTTGAACCGCAGAGTGGCGGCTGTAACCGGAGCTTTTCGTGCATCTCGTTAATCCAGCGAACAATTTTTTTCTCCTCTTCCAAAGACAAAACTATTGCTGGTCCCTTTGTAGGACTGTTTTTAAAATTTCCACTCAACCGGTACATTATCGTCAATTTTGGTATCCCGATATCTTTCGAAGCGCGATAAATGATCATTGTTTTATCTTTAATTTGTTCAATACATTCATCCATAGCAGTTATGCCGTAAATCCTTCTTGGCACCGTAACGTTACTCGTTTTTCTCTTTGCTTGTAATACTGAACGGTCCCTGCGGACCTTTCCGGATGTTCCGATTCAGATGGGCTCATTTGATCCTCGAATCGGAAAAAAACCGGAAGATTGTCCCACTGGTTGTCTGGATTCACGCACGTTAGAACGAGAAAGTTAATTTTTTATCGAAAAACTCACCTTTTATCCATGGTCGAATGCTAAAATATTACTGAATCTTCGTTTCATGTCCACAGATAAACATGTTTGTTTTTATCCAGGCTTAACAATTCAGAAAGGGTGTACATGGAATATTCACTCCAATTGTTTTATATTGTTTAAGATTGTATTGAGAAGAATTGAAGGCGGAGAAAGCCAGAAAAATGTGAAAAACATCAAATAATAGGATGTTTGAAATAAACAATTTACATTCCTACAGCCTTTTGAAAACATACAAGTGACACTCCAATGAATGTACACGGTAATAAGTTTACATTCAAAATTGAGCTGAATGAAAAGGATAAATTGTGATTTGTTCTATGCTAAGCTTGCCAGATTGCCCGGTTTTATCCGGGTTTGCCCGGATATTTGATGCAAAATTTCGAGAAAGTCCGGTCCGGCCCGGTTGCCCGGATATTGTGAAAAAAGTCCGGATATTGCCCGGATTTTTTAACAATTTTAATAAAGAAACCAAAAAAAATCAAAGTTTTTGAGTACGTTTCAGTAAAATCGATTATCGGTATGGACATTTTCAACGGTTGTTTCAAATAATTTCGCTGATTTACTTCTATAAACCTTTAAATATTTAAGTAATCCAAAAAGTTGTTGGAAGTCTGCCATTACAATAATAAAATATTAATTTCGATTTTTTTTGCATTTTTTCTTTGCTTTTATATATAATAACACCTAAATTTTGCCCGGTTTTTGCCCGGTTTTTGGATTTGAAAAATTAAAATCCATGCCCGGATTTTGCCAGGTTTTTTTGAAAAAATGCCCGGAATTGCTAGGCCCGGATGGTAGTGAAAAAAATTCTGGCAACCTTATTCTATGCATACCTAACTCAATTTTGAACATTCTTTGACTATCAACACAAAAAAACTCCAAGGAATATTTAAAGAAGATAGTGTCAAGGCAGCCCTGCTCTAATATTGGTACAGACTATGACGTTACAATCACGAAAAATCTATTAATTTACTAGGAACCTTGCCTTTTTGGTTGATTATTCACTTTGAAAACATGTTATTCAAGAAAGATTCTTGCTCTTCAAGATCGAAACCAAAAAAGTAGCATTTTCGAATAATTTATCTATAAAATAGACCATCCAAGTTCGAAAAAAAATAGTGGATTTTCCTCACTCAAATTTGCAAAACTTTCCATGAAAATGATCAAGACTGTGGTGCAGTTTAAGCTCCTCATTACAATAAAGAAATTGAAACTTAATTTTTTATACAAAACTATAATCTTTTATTGGCATTTAAGTAAACTGAGTTAACAATCATTAAATAGATGTTTATCGTTCTACATAAGAATTTTATATGATAAACCGGTTGGATGAAAATCATGACAATCAGTTGAACACTCAATAGCTACCAGCTAGACCATTTTAAAGCTGTTTTTTTTTCAATTTTTGCGCATTTTGGCTTTAAGGTGATATTGCATTCATTAATAAAATTTAAAAAAAAATGCAATCTTCATAGGACCAAAAAACTTCAAAACATAGTGAAATGGAAGCCTTACAACACAATCAAAATGAAATTGGAATTCATTTTCGTTCTGAAACGTGGTTATCTTTGAAATTTCTACCATTCTCATATAAACTTTCGATATAATCGTTTTTGTGACGTCACAAAAAAAAATCCAATACGACTCTTGGCACTACCTTATTAAAATATTCCTTGGGTCTTATCTTAATTCGTATCGTATTCGTATCTTCACTACACTATCAATTTGGGCTTGTGATATAGCTCAGTTGGCAAGTCTTTTGTCTCCTGAGCCGATGTCCGCGAGCTCGAGCCCGAGAGTAAACATCGAACACAGTTGTACCGGATAAGTTTTTCAATAACGATTCGCCAACTGCAACGTTGATAAAGTCGCGAATGCCATAAAGATGGTAAAATGACTATAATCGAAACAAAAAAAAACTACACTATCAATTTTGACTCTAATTTCTTAAAGTTGAGCTCCGACACGAAGCGTGTGGGAACATTTGTTGGTTATGTTGGGTCCAAATATGGAATAATACGGAAAATATTTTTAGTTTTGCTCCAGTATGCAACCGTTCATAATTAATTAATTATTGTGCCTTTTTGCACCAAAAAGGTGCAGTTATCATGGCAAATATTAGTTTAATAGTTCATTATCTTCCAAACAAGTGCGAGTATAATTGTTCATAGGGTTCTGCTTATAATGATAAAACAATATTTGCTCAACCACGTAGATTGATTGAAATTGCACTTCCTTAATAACGCTAAATTTCTTGCCCTGAAGAAAGAAGTTACATTAGAAAACCTCTAGAATTGATAAATTTTAAACTTCGTAGAGAAATTATAATTGATCTTTTTTTTTAAGACGTCTAATGTAGTTAACTAAAATCATTTTTCTGACAAATATGACCAAAGTTGCGTATAGGTCCATGGTAGAACAACTAACCCTATGATATTTTCAAGGGTCAAAATTACTTCTAAACCTTTTCACTCTCCTCATAATATGCGTTTTTTTAGCAACCTCAGACTTCCACACGAAAATAGAATTTATAATCAACGTGTAAACACTTCGTTTCTGCAGCTACCGGTTTGCAATTTTTTCAGCGGAATAACACTTAGATATTCTTATCGAAATTTTCCAAAATTTCGGTGGACACATCTGCACTTTCTTCCAGCTTTCACTTTAGGCCATTTCTAGAAAACTCTAGATTCGAGGAAAGCGTGCCTACCAATCACTGAACTTTGAAGACCCATATGCCCTTGAAACAGTATTCTGCTTGTTAGTACGAAGTGTCCTGGAATACGCTGCACCTGTTTAGGCACCTAACCAATCCGTTCACATCGAAACGATAGAGACGGTCCAGAAAAAAAAATTCCGCTATGTTTTGGTTGGTTACTACACAGTTCTGTATTTTTTGCTAAAAATTGATAAATTGTTCGATTCTCATAAGTGATACTGTACACTTCTTAATTAATCAATATTTAGGCAAGAAATGGCCGAATTGGGACTTTGACGACGACTTTTAGCATGAAAACACGGACTAGAAGTGGAACTTGGAATGTTTTGTCTTTATTTCCGTTGAAATGATTCTTAGCTGTAACTGAAATCGTTATCGTGACATTGCAATTTGTCAATTCAATCTTAAGTCTTCTAGACAAGTTTGGCAACAGTATTTAGGACTGTAGATTCCGCAAAAAGTAATTGATTCCGGTAGCAATGTGTTCAACTTTCTAACCATACCTTCACATAAAGTTCTATTTATACACTTTCGAGGGGGCAAAATAACACAACCCTTCCGAACCCGAAAGTTGACTTTCTTCAACTGAAAAAATAGAACGAAAAAAACCCCAATCAAAGTCACACTCAATTGACTATTTCAAGTCTAGGGCTCTCAACCAAACCAAACGTGCTCTTCTACCTACGCAAGAAATTTGATACGATACTTCGGGCACGCCTCAGCCGAAAACGCGAGCGCTAAGACGCGTGTGCCTAGCAGCTTGCACTTCCTCAAACACATTTCATGTGGGTCCTCCCGAAGGATAACTTTTATCCTCGTGCCCAAGACCCAGCATCCTTCAAGACGATCTTCCCAAAAGAATATCGCCTCAATTTGTTACCGCGTGGCGCGGCGGTGCTATTTTTGGTGCGTTTTCTGGTTGTTGTTTATTGTTGTTGTTCGTACGTTCTTGGAAGTGGAAACCTTTATAACAGGAAGAAAATGTCCTTTTCTCTCTAGACTTTGAATACTTAACCATCAGTAGGTAGGTACTGATTTCATTCATGAACGCATAGCACAACAATCAAATATGAGGAGAAACGGAAGAGAAATCTCCATTCAATCTTCATCACCCAAACGTTGGCCTTTCGATTTAGCAGAACTATCGAGGATCAACCCAAAAACAGGAAGAAAGGAATAAAAATATCATGTGTAGGCAGCCGGGCAATAGGAAAAAAAAATCATCGATCGTTTTCGTCCAGCGGGACAATCTCTCTCTCCAGAAACCCGAATAGAAATTAAAACCGTTCGTCCCCTCTTGGCAAGCACAAGGATCAAATCTTTAAACATCCAGTGAATGCGATCCTTTCAAATACACATATTGAAAGAAGAAGGAAAAAAGCCATCAAACAATCGAAAGGTAACAATAACCATTATTACGACATTTATGCTTCCCGATTTTTGCACAATGTGTGAGTCCATCACCGAGGATAGATTCGGAAAAGGTGAGATTGCAAGGTTCAAGGAACACGAGCCTCGAAAAAGGACGACGACGACGAGACCTCTTCGCTCGGTAGGGCGTCTTACAAGGGACTTTGGGTCAACTTATGAAACCGAAGATGCTCAATTTTAACGTTATTATGATCCCGGGCTGCTGACCCAGGGGTTGAAGACGTTGTTGCTGACAGGGTCCTGGTTTCAGGAGATGATCAGTAAGTGCGGAGGATCAGGGATCAAAGATTACGATCTGCGGAAGTGGCGAGATGTGGTTGCGCACGCGCGCGCTTTTTCCCTTTTTGTTGAGAGATTAATCGATCGGAATTTTTCGCAATGATTTGTATGTTATTGAGCTCTTTTTTTACCAAGCGTCCAGTCTCTTGAAACAAATCCCTTTTGATTTTTTTTATTTCTTAAACAGAATTCAAGAGAATGCTTTCACGAGTCTTCAAAAAATATTAAAATGACCTTTCCTCGTTGTTTCCTCTTTTCCAGTTTGTTGAAGCTGTGAAGTTATGAAAGTTTAATAGGATTAAATTTTGTAGAAGAATCATTTTTTTCATTTTTTTTGCAACGGATTTGGCGAAAAACAGAAGCATCTGGAAAAGTTTCACTTAAGAAATCATTAAAAGCTTATTTCCACTGAAAAGCAATATTTCAAATGAAAATCACCGGTGTCGTGATTTTACGAATCTTACGAATTTCAATTCAGAGATACACTCAGACACGACTGTCGCTCACTAGAAAAGATCAATGACTAACCTTGTTTTGTTTGTTTTGTCTCGTGTTGCCGTAATAACAAACGTTGCCATAGGAGTTTATTTGATTTCATTTATCTTCAGTGATGCTGAATACAACTATTCTTTTATTTTATTTTTATTAAATTTGATTTATTTTCTGCAGATCTTTCATCTTATCACTACTTTCTTTCTCACCTCTATTCTCAATAAAATCTTTTATTTTCCTAACCAAAAACAGCATACAATCAACAGCAACAGACTTAATCCGACGGAAGACCAGATCTTAACTAAGAATCTGCAGCAGTAGCTTTTAAAATTTGGGCTTCCCAAGCCAATCCATTTTTTCCACCAGAAAAAAATGGATTCAAACAATCAGCAGCAGCAGCCTTAAAATTTGCGCTTCCCAAGCCAATTCGTCTTTTTCCACCAGATGGCTGTAACAAAACAATCAGCAAGCCTTAAAATATTCGCTTCCCAAGCAAATTCATGTTTTCCCCCGGAAGGCCAAAACAAACAAAAAAAAGCAGCCTTAAAATTTGTGCATTCCAAGCTAATTCGTCTTTCCAGCGGAACGCAAAATCAAAACAAGCAATCAGTAGCAGCAGTCTTAAAAATCTGCGTTTCCCAAGCCAATTCCGTCTTTATCCACTGGTTGGCCAAAACAAAACCAGCAACAGCAGCAGCCTTAAAAATCTGTGCTTTCTAAGTCTTTTTCCACCGGAATGCCAAATCATTACAAAAAATCAGCAGCAGCAGCCTTAAAATCTGCGCTTCCCAAGCCAATTCGCCTTTTTCACCGGAAGGCCAAATCAAAACAAACAATCCAGCAGCCTTAGAAATCGACGCTTCCTAAGCCAATCCATCTTTTTCCACCAGAAGGCCAGATCAAAACAAACAATCCACAGCAGCAGCCTCGAAAATTTGCGCTTCCTAAGCCAATCTGTCTTTTTCCTATTCACTATATTTTCCACAGTGATTTGAAAATCATAGTGATGTTAAGGGAAGAAAAATGTGAACTATAATCTTCACATAAACACAGTAGTTTCACATTAAACGGTAGATTGTAAGTAGAAGAATAGAATAACACACAGAATTTTAAAATATTGAAATCAATCAAATTAACAGAACTTTCTGAGAAAGGTGCTGCAAAGTGAGAAGGCTTTGGCTGAATGGAATCGCCCGTGGTTTTCTCCGTATCAGCGAAAATGTTGATAATATGATTTTTTCAAAATTAAATTTTTAGAGGTATATTTAAAAAAAACGGGAGCCAGATGTGTTTATACAAGTTCTGATTATTGAAAGTAGCTGAAGGTCTTGGTATTTTGAATAAATTGCTATATAAAATTTGCAGTGACTAAGTTAATTGATTTGTTGCTAAGCGTATTTGAAGGGGGATTGGTGTTTTTTTTAACGTTTTGCTATGGCTCAATTAAAAAAATAAAAACTGTTTTCCAAAAGAGGAATAAAATCGCAAATATATAACCACCTCACCAGTTCCCGCTGAAAAAATAGATTTAATGTGCTACAAATAAATTCCCCCTACTTGTAAAACTGTTCGTTTCAAGAAAATATGTTTTGACTGAAATTTCTGCTTAGTTTTTGTTTGGCCGTTTGGCGTTTTTCGTTGGGATTGGTTTAATGATAAGGAGGAATAGTATTAAGAAACTAAGGTTGCCAGATTTTTCGCCTGACAAATCCAGGCGAATTTTTAATAAAACTTACCCATAGCCAGGGCATTTGATTTCAAAATGGACGACCGAAAATCCGGGCAATATCCGGACAAATTTTGTCAAAATCCAAGAATTGCTCAACATAAATCAAGAAAAAAAAATTAAAAAAAATACATCAAATCTTATCGACAGATCGTATTTTAAGCTTTCAAAAAATCTATAATGTATATTTTTATACAAAATTGCTCAAAAAATTTCATTTTGGAGGCATAAATATAAAATGTTCAGATTTTTTGAAATGGTCTTTAAAATGTACTGATATTTTTCTTCATTGTGTCCTAATTTTTGACAAAACCACCTGGCATCCCTGCGTGGTTGTAATGCAATTATTGTTGATGAGTCATGCATGAGCAAAATTTGAATATGCGATCGAAACTTCCCATTCTGACATGGATCAGAAGTTCTATCAGCCACTGGTGGGTTCTCATAAATACATACAGAATTCCCTGAGAATGATGAAACGTAGAATCAATCAAAACATCGTTCCTATAAAACAAAGATTAGTGTGCCAAAAAAAAAAACATCGTTAATTGTTAACAGTTAACATTGAAAAGGGATTAAAGATTAAATCCCTCCTAGTTTAAGTTTAAGTTTCAAAGCTTCTTAACTAAGTTCCATCCATAGATTTGGTTTCGTAATTATCGTTATAAGGACATTTGATACTAGACATTCCGAAAATATTTCAATAAACCTAAAACTAAACCTTATTTTTGTAACAGACAACTTGATTGCTCCGAATAATGTTTTCCAGTTTGATTTGAAACAGGAGTTTGTGAAAATTTAGTTCTTCTTAATAGAAGAATGAATGACGTTATGACTTTATTTAAAATTTTACTAGTACAAAGAATAACATATTTTTTCAGATATTGTTTCAAATATTTTTTCGTGACAAATGAGTTGATTAAATGACTAAAAAATTTCCTGAAATAACTAAGTATTCTTATGCATTTTAATTCTGAGGCTCGTAGGTTATTCAAACCCTATGTTCAAGAAAAATATTAAATGTGTTTTTAGAAGTTTTGGTTTTTATCTTCTTCTTATTTCAGAGAAAAAATTCTCGAGAGTGAGAAAAGTGATAATAATTGAAGGCATGGCCGTAGGAACGGGGAGCCGCAAAATTGATGCTTATACTTAGGAAACCCAGGTTCATAATTCTGATACAGTTTTCAAAAATTTTCTCATTTTTTTTCCTCTGTTGTGGTATGAGCCTACTTGGTTGAATGATTCAACTGAATCAAAGCAATCGAAAGATTCCTTTTAATTCAACCACGGTAAATGAAAAGTTCATATACCAGTATTTCGATAGCAACTTACTACCTTCTTCAGTGAACGTTTTCGATTGATATCAATCGAAAACGTTCATTGAAGAAGGTAGTAAGTTGCTATCGAAATACTGGTATATGAACTTTTCATTTACCGTGGTTGAATTAAAAGAATCTTTAGATTGCTTTGATTCAGTTCATTTTTTTTTATTTAAGTTAGTTCTGAATACTATGTTTCTAATCAGATTAAATTGATTATTGGTAGGTTCTATGGTTGGTTCCATACAATTTAAATCAAATTTGTACTTTTGTTTTCATACTTTGATTTCGGTATCCAGTTAAGGATAACTCAGAATCAGATTCATCATTCGAAACTCATATTATAATCCTCTAGAACCCATTTTTTTGCTGAAAAATCAATAGAAGTTGTTTAATGTTATTACGACGAAAATCCATATTCATGGAAAATATTTGATTTATCAAATACAATTGTTTAAGACAAGTTAAAAAATTCATTGTTTCTAACAAGCTTCGATTACATTTTTTAAAATCAATCCAGCATCTTTGTTTCACTCAAGGCTACAGAAACTATATGAAACTATGTTTTCAGAAACCTGGAAAATAATTATTTTTTGTTAAAGGAGCATTTTTCTAGTTTTTATTAGATAAGGTCTCTGAGCTATAGCGAATTCGTCTCGCAGCTCAAACAGCTGTTATCATTACGTAATCTTGGAACAACTTTTTTTTTATCATTTAGTGAAATTAGTAAAAGTAACTATTCGGCGCGATTTATCACAACTTCGCCTTATTTAAATAATGAATGCAAATTGAACCCAGACACCAGAATTTTAATTAGGGATTCATGAAATCAAATTCACTCATTGGCTCACATTTGAAATTTTGATTGAAATCCGGAATCAGGTTGTATAATTTAAAAAAAAATGACTTCAGGAATTCAAATCGCAAACAATCGTGGACTTATAGTTTCGATTGAAATTCAATTTCAAAATTTCGAATTTATCTTCACAATCAGATCAACTCAACACATTTCAACTGATAAAAAATAAAACGTTCAATTTGAGTTTATTTTGCTGGTTTTGTTGAATAGAAAAAACCGGATTTTTATTAAAATTAAAAACCAATTCAAAGAATTTAAATAATGAAAATTGAAGAAATATACTATCGCTACTTTAAAAAGCATCTGCAAAAAGTTTAACATTTTCTTGGAGTATTGTTTTAAACTATTAATATTTACTATTTTTTCAATAGCCAAATTTCAAACAAAAATTATGAATTTGGATCTCAAAAACTACTGGTCAGATTGCCAGAACATTTTGCACATGTCAACATTATATTAATAGGTAGTATCCCTGAAAATATCATCAATTTCATTCATTCATTTGATAGATTTGTGTGATTTTTTTGATTTGAGAAAAGAATAATATTTTTTATGAAATTGAAAGCTTTCAAAGCCGCCGACCGTGGCCTAGAGGATAGCGTTCAACTCTTCTGAGCCAGCGGTTATGAGATCGAACCTCGGTCACGGCATACGTAGTACTCTTTCTGTGGGATGGTGGTTTTAGCATTTGTAAAATGCGAGCCATCATATCCTTGACAGATAGACGCCTTAGTGTTAAGTTAAAATTTGATCTCTTCGATGAAGCATGAAGGTTCACTGAGATCCTATATATGTGTGTGAATTTTTTTTATTTATTCTATGTTCAAATAAAAATAACTTAATCTACAAGACTTTTGAGCAAGTTCAAATATTTCGCCAGAGATAAAATAAGTTCCCTGTTTTGTTACTCAAGGCTTTATTATGAAAATTTAGCTTACGGTACTAAATATTTTAGAACATATTTTCAAAAAATAAAAAAAAAAAAATTGCAACTGATTACTGAATAACACAACTGAACAGGTTAAAAGCCGTTATTTTTAGTCGTTCTAAAGTTATGGGCTAATAAAGTGGATTTTTTTTTGTTGATTTTTTCTAAACAAAAATATGCAAATTTCTACCAAACATTGTTTATTAGGTGAAAAATGATGTTTGTGATTGACTTATTGGAAAATTAAAATAGAATTTCTATAAAACTTATTAAATATATTTTTTGCAAATTTTGTGTATGCTTTCTTCGATATTATGGGATATTCTTGAATTTAAAAATCGTTTTTTAATAATACATACATATCTTAAAAAATCTACCGATTTAAATTAAAATAAAAACTAATTCTGTTCAGCTTTTGTTTGTGACCATTGTCCTCCATTTCGTGTTCTTAATTTTTTGTTTCTCTTTTGTTTTTGTTTGTTACTCTTATTTTTTGTCGTAGTTCTAACATTGATATTATGATTACTTTTCAAGAAATTGATATTATATTTTCTGCTTTAATTATGCTGCTGTGCATAAAAATATTTTATTTTTCAGTTCCGGATACAGGCAAAAAAAAACAAAAATAAAGAAAAACTCAAGTATAAAAGATTTTTATTCCTCATAAAACCACCAAGGTGCTACGAAAATTTTCTTCGGTTCTTCTGAAATAGACCGTTAAAAACAAATTCCAGCAGCTTGAACAAATACTTACTTTCAAATGCATTGTCAATTGAATCGAGTGACTTTGTTACGCTACCATATGTCACATCTGATTTTCTTTGATCCCACGCACAAAAGAATCTTTTTGAGGTTCGAATAAAAAGTTCCTAAAATATGATTAATCGATTCGAATCGACGGAAACCCACAGACTTATTCATTGGCTCTATTTGCTTCCCTTTAAATCCAACAACAGCACCCAGAAAAAAACGATCATCAATATTCTTGAATTCGGATCCATTGCAGGTTTTCGGTTGCTCACTTTCGGACGAGTCATGCTCATTAGAAGCGCTCTTGAACGAGTTGGTTTTGATGAAACCCATCGATAATTTTTGGGTTTTCATGTCCGAGACCGACTTTGGCATGCGCCGTCTGGTCCCGGATCGGCAAAATTGAAGCAAAGAATATGGCGCATGCCACACCCAAGGGCAATGAGGTTGCGAAAACTTGCATTCCTGTTAACACCGGCCCAAGTCAGTCGGGACAGTATGAAAGAATACATATGGCTAAACGAATAATGGAAAGAAAGTGTAGAAAAGCAAGACGCCCCAGATGGCCAAAGTTGACAAATATTTGTCGCCCCTTGGAGGTGGAAAATTGCTTGATAATGCGATTTTTACGTGAGTGGGTGCTGTCAAAAGCCGGAGTTGACTTTCGACTAGCCACACCAGTTATTTAGTCAGTCAGTCCGACGATTGGCGGTCAGTTTTTGACCGGCTGGGCCAATTTGGGACCACCGATTTGCATAATTGGACTACATTCTACTGGGACTGCGGACGGGTTGTTGTAGAAAATCGGGGAAATCGTTAAAATGCGGTTATCGTAATGGTCTTACTTGTTCTACTGGGTTGACTTTTCGGATAACAGACAGTTTCGAACTTTCATGATTTACTTCCGCTTTATGGTCTATGGTTCCATCGAAATGGAGTGAAAGTCTGTGTCAATAATATGTGGAAATAAGTCTCGACAAATAGCTTGGTTACAATCTGACGTTATTGGATTGATGAAATTGATTCAAATTTGTTTCAGTTTCTTGAGGAAAAGGTACAAGTCTGCACCGATCAATTAGCAGCTATTATAGCTAGCATTCCAATCGGTCCAAGTCTTTTATGCCAACGGTTATGAGGTCAAATCTCATTCACGGCATGTTTACATTTTTTACGCTGGTGAATTGAGCATTTGTAAGATGCTAGCCATCTTATGTTTAAAGATGTACGTTTAGTGTTCACAATTTTGGAGAGTTGAAGAAGGTGGCGAGGTCGGAGAGGTCTGAAATTCGATTCGGAAACATGGACACCGGGTCCGGTGGACAAAACTTTGGACCGAAAAGTCATGCGTGCTTACGCTATCCAGTAAGAAAACTGCCTCAGTTTGGGATGTAGCCAGAAAATAAAATCCCCTCTACGCACTGACCATCGTGCCAAAGTAAGATTGGGTCCAAAGACATAAGAGAAGCATAGTAAACCGAAGCAAAGTAAAAAACAAGCTACTTCCGTCAAACCAAGAGCTCGTAGATAACATGATCAAATGCTTTTGGGAGAATTGGTGTGCATTATCATTTACAACAAAACCTATTGCAAGTTTGAGTACATAACACATTCGGGTGAACAGTATTACACGGCCCGAGATGGCCATTAGACTGAATCGATTTGGAACCATTTATGAAATTCGCAAAGCCTGGGGTCTTAAAAGCTTCGTTTTGGTTCGAAACTCATCCATGATTTTTTGCAGAATTGTTTAGCAACGTTTACATGAGTATATTTTAACTTTTATGTTTGTATGGGAAAATTGAATATTTTGTCCTAAAAACTCAACATAATTTTTAGTTCATCTGTGGAACCGAGCTTGCTGATGGGATTTGTGCAAATTAATCAATTCTTTAAAGAAAATTTTCCGTTGAACAAGTTTGTCGAAGAACGTAACTTCTTATCTTATTAGGCAAAAAATTATCAGCTGTTGAATAGGGCTATGTCTTTTGGCATTGAAAAATAATCAATTTAATTGACAACACTGGGGCTTATTCTGCGAGTCACGTGACATGTCTTGCGAAATTTAATATTATTTTGCTGGCTTAAAAAACCCCTTTAGAAATTTTTGATCGGATGAGCTGTTATTGACCTTTGGAGTTCATTGAAATGTAAATTTCATTCCTAAAGCATTTATCTTTTAAATCAGTGTAGGGAAAATGATATTATTTAGATAAAAGATTTTAGTGACCTATTCGTTTCTTTGACATTTTTGCTCAAACAATCCTAAAATCTTTCAAATGATAAAAAAGATTTGTATAATGAATCCTTTAGCACCAGAATAGGAAGTTAACTTTCATCAATGGTTGAAATCTTTTATTTAAATCAAAATCTGTTGAACTTAGCTTAAGATTGCCAGATGAACTTCCAGGCAAATCGGGGCTATTTTATTTAAAACCTGACAAAATTCGGACATTTCCAAATTTTCAAACCTAAATCCAGTGAATATTCAGGAAAGTCGAGAATCAAGAAAAAAATTGATAATTTATTTTCACTGAAAACAGACCCAAATTATGAATCGGACTTCAGTCTCCCAAAAAATCGTTTATGTTTATTTTAATAAATCTAGTTTGTTAAATATCATTTTAAGGCAACAAAATTTAAAATTATAATGATGAATTTTTTTTTCAATTAAAATATGAATGAATCCGGACAAAATCAGGTTTTTTATTGAACAATATTTGGGCGGCTGAACCTTTTCCCATTTTTTTTTAACAAAATATCCGGGGAAGTCCAGAAAAAACAGGGTAATCTGGACAGCTTAATTTTGCTTATTTCATTTGAACTTAAATTAAGTTTTTATTAAAAAAAAGCCTAAAACCTCGAAGGGAATTTCAAAAACTAAATCCAATTTTAAAAGGTAAATGTAAAAGATTAAAATTTTGCGGTACAAATCGGATTTATACAAACCTGAATATAGTTAAAGACTTTAGTTTGAAAATTGGTTTTTAAAAATACTGCTATATTCACAATGTTGAGCAATACGCCAAACATATGGATTTCCTTGCAATTTCTTCAAGAAAAGATACATGTTCCTTTATCATCAATTAATTTTCATTTAAAATCATTTCTTGTGGATGGATTTTTTTCCAAAGTGAACTATAACTGAAATAAATTTTTGTCATTTTCAGCTGTATTGTCCAAATAAACTGACTTTGGTTAAATTCTAAAATCGAACTAACAATTGTCATCCTGAGATCTCTTGCAATTTAGATCCTTACCGAAATAGTCATCTTGATAATTTTTTTTATGATTGTGGAACTCATTTTCGAACTGAATCTAAATCTAAATTTTAAGCATACATCGCTATTTTGAAGCTTTGTTATGTTCTGAATCTATCACCAGAAAAAAGTTTATAAACTTCAGATCTGAATATGACAAAAAAAAACTTTAATTTTTTTTCATATACAGAAAAATATTAACTGAATGTTATTAATGCGTAGAGTTTCGGAAATCATGAATCAAAGAGGAAGAAAGAAATGTTAAACCAAATTTACACGATGATTTTAAACACAGCTTTTCATTTCAATTCTTAATGATGATTCAAACCGAAAATCAAGAATCCTAAACTGAATACATAGTCCGATATGCGAAAACACAAATACAGTTTCGATTTTGATTATCAGGAACCAGACTAAAATTTAGTTTTAAGAGATGAGTTACTGTCTATAAGAGATAAAGTTTTAAAAATCTGTAGCTAAATTTTGAACCTGGGATTTATTTTTAAGGTTTTGGCATCAGTTTTGAGTCAAAAAATTTGATTAAAAATTTATAACTTTGAGTGTAGAGTAGATTATTTACCTCGCTTGCTCTTGATGGTCCCTCACGGGGGAGGGGGGGGGGGGCGAGGTTAACCCCCAAACCCCCTCCCCCCTCCGTTCCTACGGCCATAGTGTCACATATTGAAATTTATTGTTGATTTACACATTTAAAAAAAAATAGTAAACTAATTAAAATTTATAAATGTGTAGTCCTTTTTAACAAAGGATATCTAACTTGCATTCATCAATATGTTTTAAAATTAATGTGTAAAATACCTAGTTTTCGACAATTTTTGCATGTTTTATCAGACAGAATAACCATGTAAATGAATAATTTGACTAATATTTTTCAGCTCAAATATGATTGGTTCTATGAATCAGACTTTTTTTCTATATTATCTACCTTTTTTATTGATAAAAAATTTCAACGTTTTTATTATCATTTTACTAAAACCTCTCGATGGTCTAGTTTTGGACATTCAATTTAAGCTTTCGACACCAACTTTTTTTAGTTTTCGAGAAGAACATTTTCACCTCCTTTTTTGCAAGGGAATATGAATATTTGCTCAGTGGAATTGCTTGTCTACTTTACGGCGTTTTTTACACCTGGAAACAGTATTGCGTATTCAGAGAAAAATTGGATTTACGCAACGGTAGTTGGACCCGAAATATGACAACCGTTATTTGACAGCTCTGCTGATAGGTTGCATTATCGTCAGTGTAGCCGAGAAACACTAAAACAAATCATCATTTGATAAATCTGTATATCGATTTTTAAGATGCACTAAATAATTATTTGAATGAATGAATCGACTTTTCGGCGAGTTTTGTAAATGATTAGATATCGATAAGAATCGGTTACTTTGAAACATCTATGACTTATTTGAAACATTATTTGTACTGAATATTATGTGATAATGTTGAATGCATGTGTTAATTAAATTTATTAAAATTCAGGATTTCAAGTTCAGTTTCTATTCAATATTTCTATCGCACTAGCACCAGCACTTAATTAATCTTCGGAAGTCTGACTTCCAACTTCCGACGAAGAAAAATTATATTTGTACTAGATTGTCGAAGGAATGTGTATTCAGTGCCCAAACGATACACAATAGTTGTTTGATTGAGTGGAATGGGGATTTGTAGCAAAGCTGTTTGACACGTAGTTGGTTTTTACTTAATATTTAATTAATTATTTTCTCGGTTTCAGGATTTTTTTCCGTAAAACAATTTTTGAATCTTTAATAAACATGTATAAATACTACGTGATCTTTAAGGTCATCTTTAAGCATCATTTTTCAGTCGTTTCTTTTTGGGATTTTCATTTGCAAGAATGATTCATCTCTCAAAGTTTTTCAGTCGTTATTTAAATCGTTATTCAAAAAAAAAGATTGAAAAATCCTAAGAAATAAATCATCCTTGCGGATAAAAATCAAGAAAATCAGCAACTAAGAGAAAGCTGGCAAAAGAAGATGTTTAATGCTAAACTTTTTTTTGTATTTTTACTAAAACTAAACTTTGTTTTTTTTTGTGTTTTTGAACTTTGAATAAGTTTTTGACAATTTGTTCCGAACACGAAAATTTGCCAAAAAGATTCAAAGTTTGAAAGAAAAATACCTTTTGTTTGTTTGTTTTGTTTATTTTTATAGAGACTTTAAATTTAGAATTCATTCGCCTCTAAAAAAAAATACCTTTTATTGTATTCGATTTTGTGTATAAAAATACGGAGAAAAACAATTCGCAATTTGCTTTGCATTATTTTTCTTTTTCCTTTTGATTGAAGTTTTATCTCAAGTTTCTCAAAGTGCTTTAGGTTAACAATGTTCCAAACAGAACGTTTTTTTATGTGCAGTTTATTGGTATTGGTATTTTTATATGGTGTAAAATGTTGATGAAATATCATGAACGATTCTAAAACATGATGTTTGTCTAAGTAAAAAACGCATGAAATTGTTCTGAAGATTTATTTCAGTTTCAAAGTTCAGTTTCCATGTTTGACGTTTGCGGTAGTGCTTTTTCTTCTTCCTGAAGAGTTGAGAAAATCCATAATAAGTCTGAACGAGCAATATAAACATACACACGATGTAGAGTGTCGCAAAATTGATTATTGGTACATTAACTTTTCTCATACCGGGGTTGAAATAAAGGGCATATTTCAAATGCTTTTAATCAGTTTATGCAGTATTTGTTATCTAAAATACTCAAATTACTCTTATTGAAATGAATTAAATCTATTACAACTATCAGAAATCTTGATGAAATTTAGCCACCTTGTGACTGGCATCGGTCCAAGTGTCCATGGCGAATTTTATTTCACTTTATATATATCACAAGCAATATTTAACATACAAATTATAAATGCAATTCATTTACAAACTTGAGAAATAAAGTTACAGTCAGTCAAAGTCAGCCGAAGAACAAATAACTAAATTTTTAGTTCAAAATATAACTTTTATATCAATTTAATATTCAAAAACATAAAAAATCGTTATGAGAGAAAGTTCATTCATGTGGGGAAAAAGTGGTAGAAATTTTAACACTTGTATCACATTTTGAAAATTTTACCATGAAAAAATGTTTTCAAGATCTTTGGGCGATGTATTTTTTTACAGCACTCTTTCTATTTCAGCCGTATGTGATAGAAACATTGCTATTTTTGCATCACAGCATGCGAAAATAGAACACGTGTTGTCAAAAGATTGAAGGACGCAGATCTTGTAAATGTTTTTGCATGGTAAGGTTTTCAAAATGTGCTAAACTGATAAAACTTATACTATTTTTTCCCAACACAAGTGAAATTGCACTTAGGTAATGTGTTGAAACTTTAGAAATGTGATGCGGATTTTTATTTTCACTTCAAATGTTGGAAACAGAAAAATGGTCAAAAAGTTATTCCGAATGTGAAAAAAAAATTTGAAACATAAACACAGAATATAGATTAGATGTTCAAAACATATAATCAGTTATCATTAAGAAAAATCAGATGAGTTTAGAGTTCCCAAAATTTAGAAAATAATCAAACTTAAAAGCAACACAAAAATGTCAATGAATACTCTATTGTGTTGTGAGCCTACTCTGTTGAATGATTCAACTGAATTACTGATTTAGTCAATGAATAGAATCTATATTTGTATTGAACACAATTTGAGCATTATCAATTGGAAAAAATATATGCTGAATCCAGGACATTGACTAAAAAAATAAAATCCATAGTAGAAAACTTCAGTTGGAAAAGTTGCAATTTGAATATCTGATCTAAGATAGAAATTGGAAAGAAAATTCAGTAAAGAAACTCAGTAGGGCCGAATGGACCAATTTAAGCATTGTTTTCAAATGGAGATAATTTTTTTTTAATTGATTTTCGCGAATTTCAATAATGATCATAAAACTAACAACAATAAAAGATGTTTTTCTTTATTCTACCTATTCTGTGCTGCAAGTCTTCATTCATAAACTGATAATTAGATACTGTAATTTGTTCAAATCTCAACAAAGCTAGTAATAAATAATTCCAGTCGCCGTTAAGACCTAAACATTTCAACAATTTCATAATAATTTTTAAACTGCGACCCATAGATGGGTTTGGACTCAAACATTCAATCAGCGAAACTTTTTTTAGAGAATTGAGTCCAACTGTGTAAGTTGAAATTTTGGAGAATAGATGAGATGAAAATTGATGTTTAAAAACATGCAAAAAAAATGTGCCTTGTCTTCCGGTAGGACTTGAACCCACATCTTGCGCCTCTCCGGGGCCCATGTATTAACATTCTACTACAGGAGATAACCTGGCGTATTAAGGTTATACTGGTCTAGTGTCGAAGTCTATCGGAATAAAAGGAATTGTTCTCCCATGTAATCATCATCATTTTCGTGATTTATTTCTATTGCCATCATTTCGTCTTCGTCATTTCGGTTGTTGGATTCAATTTTTGGACATTACACGGCAAGATTTGCATTGTCTTCTCATATACTGCACGGGTTGTCAGTTATGATGAGAAATGACGCGTTTGCTGTATTTGGATATCCAGCCAAATTTGGTGTTTGGCACCGCCTTATTTCTATTTTTAAACTGCGACCCATAGATGGGTCTTGACTTAAACATTCAGTCAGCGAAACCTTTTTGTTGAGAAATCTTTTCATCTTATCTAGTCCCTGAAATTTCAACTTACACAGAAGAACTCAATTCTCTACAAAAAATTTAATTAAAATTTTTGCCAAAATATCATGAGCCCATCTCTATTGATTTTAATCGCAACTTTTGTTTATGAATAACTTCAAAAAATTCATGCAATATGTTTAAAATACCACAGTAGGCTTGAAGGGTAAACAAAATAAATTACTTAGGTGATACATTATTCTAGTTTAAGAACGATTTTAGAAAAGGCATTCCATAGACCCATACCATTTTTTCGATTACTGTGAATCGATAAACAATAACTGATTCAAGGGTGGAAACAGTTCCTAAAAAGGAAAAGTGGATAATTTATACAAATTAAAGTTCCTTCAACAGTTGAGTACTGATTCAATTATCTCCACAGTCGTTATGAACTACTGAAACATCCTCAAACCGCGTTCTCTCGGTGGGAAACTCGTCTAATAACTTTCCGAGCAGCCCTTAACTACAACAGCATCTAATCCACCGTCCATGAGTTCAGAGGTCAGTCGCCATCGTGCTGGAATGCGAGTCATCGTGGGTTCCTAAGTGCTGTAAAGTGTTCTAAGTGCACTCCTTAGAAAAAGATAGAGCTCAATCAAACGTCAGAACTACGAGCCAGTGGAATCGTATATCCTATCTCGCGTAAAACTGTCACCACACAATGGCTTGGGTCAGCTAAAAGCTGCCGTTTGATTTACAATGCCCGCGCGAATCGCGAATCGACCAGAAAAGGCCCGTCCCGTCCTACGATCGTATCCATTTAGCACAGCTGCTGCCCTCTTCTCGATTGATTCATTGATCCATTCACATCGTTCAATCGGAGCGGATCAAAACACTCTCTTGTTGACCTGACCCCACGCGCGTTCGCAATATAAATCTGGGTCCGCGCGTCCGTCCATGCGCTACGCGTTACCCCATCTGCCTCCGGAAAAACCTGGCTAAAGTTCAATGCCACCGAATCGTGAGATTCACGTTTCGTTCTAGTATAACCGCATGATCGAGGATCAACTAAAATCTGAACCTAGGACTTGCACCTGGCGCGATTCGATCAAATTGGGTTAGTCGCGGTTGAATCTCGGGCTGATCTGGTAGCGATGATCCTAGCAGTTTTGAGAAGGGTTGTGTTTCGGGTTCGAATTTTGACCCAAGAATATTGTACCAGCACCTCGATTCATGGTTTGCAATATTTGGCTCCGGAGAGACCCCACAGTTGGGAGAAAATGGTGTGGGTGGTGATTTTTCTTACTTCGATTGGGGTTTGTGCGAGTTTGGCCCGGGAAATCTACCGCAAGTGGCAACAGACTCCGGTGATAATTGCCATCGATGAAAGGATGACCCCGATTTGGGAGATTCCTTTTCCGGCGATTACAATTTGTCCAGAGATTCATAACTACAGTTCCAGTGAATTCCGGGTAGAGTGTATGTTCTATGCCTATCCGTATAAAGTGTGTGAAGTAACCGAAGTTCTTGTTGGTGAGGTATTGTGCGCAAGTTTCAATGTTCTTAAAGCAGAGCAAATGTTTCATACGGAAGTTATGAGAAATGCCTCCAGTTACCCTTATTTGAGAAATATTTCGGATACATCCCAATGGAACCTGGCAATCGGTTACAACGACAGTAAACAGGTTCCATCCTACCCGATCAGATCTTTCCGAATTGGAACTCTTCATGGAGTGGCCGTCGTTATCCAACAAAGATTCATCCCGGAAGCAAACCGTCTTCGTCCAAACACAACTTCATCCTTTCAAATTATCCTGCACCCACCGAATGAGTATCCTCAAAGTTCGAACGTTTACTACGAAATGCCCGCCGATCAGGATGGGGAACTCCACATCACCCCTCGAATGACTACAACTTCCGAGGAACTCGAAGACTATGTTCCCACAAAAAGGCAGTGCTACTACGAAGGGGAACGGAAGCTGAAATATTTCGCTCATTACTCAGAGTCAAACTGTGAACTGGAATCGATCGACGATTACATAAGTCGATTTTGTGGATGTTCCATGTTTCCGATCCCTGGGCGGGAAAACGAAACCACTTGTAGTGTTGCGCGGGAGGATTCTTACTGTTGGATGGCGGAACAGGAGGAGCTGGAGTATATTATGCTGTTCAATCGGGTCAAACTGTATCCGCATCCGGAGGATGATTGCCTGCCGGGTTGTACGGCGCTGTCCTATGATGCGGATGTAACCGTTTTTCCGACCAAGCGGTTTCAGAGGAAGGAGACAAGGTTATTGAATAATTAAATTTTGTTTATTTTTAATGGTAGGTACATGGTTCACATGGTTATTTTTATAAAACTTGTTAAAAAAATTGTTTTAGATGCATAAATAAAAAAAATACATCATAATTTTTTTTTTGTTTGTTTTGGCAACTTAAATGAATATATCCGGGCAAAATCCGGGCATCTCTAAATGAAATCCGGGCAACCGGGCCGGACCGGACTTTTGTCAAATTTTATGTTTAACTAGCTGATCCCATATGAACTCCGTTTCGCTTTCAATTTAGAATATGTCATGAACAGTTTGAATGAATGTCAATTTACAGGCATTTTCCAGATTCAATTTCGAATGCATTTTTAAGCAATAATTTCAAAAATGTTGAACACGTTATATGTACGATCACATTTTATGTCGTTTGCTAGGCTAAATTTGAAATCAGGAATCAAATGACCGTGCCAAAACACCACCGTTTATGAATTTTCGATTCGATGCGATACAAACTCACGTAATTATTGCAAAGAAAATTCGACAGTAAATAAGACCCCCTTTTTTGTCATTTGATACACATATTGAAATCAGAAATCAATTGACCGTCCCAACCCCAATAAACAGTGTTTAAATTTTGACTCGATCGTTGCAGGTCGGTGACCTCTTTTTAAAATTTTAATCGATTAACCTTCCTTCAAAACTCCCGTGTGCCTATTTTCAAACCAATCCATTGCATAATAACGTCAATATCAGAACAAAAAAATAGTGAATAGTTAATATGGACGTCTTCTTTGGCCGACCTCTGACCCAAAATTGGACAATTGGAATCAATTGTTCGTCCTTAATAATTTCTATGTGCAAATTTTCATCTCAATCCGATGTATAATAACGTCAATATCACAAAAGAATTGGAAAGATAATATGGATGACCCCTTTTGCCGGTCCCTTACACAAAATTTGATATTTACCTGAAATCGTTTGCACATCATTCAAAATTCTCGTGTACCAATTTTCATCTGAATCCGGTGTATAATAACGTCGATATCGCAAAAATTGCGAACAGTTAATATGGACGACTCCTTTGACTGGCCAAAATTTTACACCGGCAATCGATTGCGTGTCCCTAAAAATATACGAGCGCAAATTTTCTTCTCAATTTCATAATAACGTCAATATCACAAAAATATTGAAAAATTGATATAGACTACCCCTTTTGCCGACCCCTTACACGGAGTTCGATACATTGAATCGATTGCTTGTCATTCGAAACTATCGTGGACCAATTTTCATTTGAATCCGTTTTATAATAACGTCAGTATTACAAAAAATAGCAAACAGTGAATATGGACGACCCCTCTGGCTGCCCCTCTACACAAAATTTAATACCGGCAATCGATTGCTCGTCCTTAAAACCAGCCGAGTGCAAATTTTTATCTCAATCCTATGAACACTAACGTCAATATCACAAAAATATTGAAAAGTTAATATGGACGACCCCTTTTGCGGGCCCCTGATCCGAAATTCAATACCTGGAACGTGCACATTTTCATCATGATCTGACGAAAAATAACGTGAAAAATGCGAAAACAATACTTGTCTTGTATGGACGACCCCCTTCAGAAGGGGTCAACCGAAATTCTGAAAACATTTTTCATCATTCCTGGTCCTAATGAGCATCCATGCCAAATTTCAACTCTCTAGCTCTAAAGACGGCTGAGTCTATAGAGGACAAACAAACAAACAAACAAACAAACAAACCCACAGAAATTGCTTTTTATATATATAGATATCCGGGCAATCTGGCAACCTTAGCCTATCGGGTTAAATGCGCCTTCGGCCGATCGACGAAATGGCTGACAAGACAACATATCTAATCCATGCATTTTGAGGGTGATACGCTTTGAACATAACGCAAGAAAACATTTTATGAATTAACAAACTCATTTTTTATTTATTTATTTATTTATTATATTCATACAACGTTTTGATTCCTTTTGATGTCATGCAAAGTAGCTCAAAACAAAAACTTGGGCTGGTTTTGTTTCCTATTCAAATTAATTTAAAATGTTGAACATATTTCAGCTTTTATGATGGTTTCATAATAATTAGAAAGTGGAAGAAGAGAATGTTTTTGTATGCCCCCATTGTGTTTGTAAAATGCCGATATCCTAAAATAACAGGTTAATTAGTACAAATATATGATTTTTCTCAATAAAACTTTAAATCTCAGCTCTTATCAACATCTCAAGAGATCTTCAAACAGATTTGATAGAGTTTATCTTATGGTTGAACTGCCTCCATAATATAGCAGCCCTAACTTTTGGTTTATTTTCAAGGCCGGATTAACCCTTCGTTTCATAAAGTAACAAATTTGCAACAATTAATTAAAACGGTTTTAAATTTCACATTTAGCTAAACAGTCAAATTTTTTTTCGATAGAAATGATATTTCTAACTTCAAGATCACGTTCAATTAAAAAAAATTGCTTTCAGTGTTTGAAGGTACAAAAAAAACCAACTTGAATCTGAAAAATATGGAATGTGGAAAAAGCCTTATTTTTCCAATTTTTGGCCTAGTGTAATTCATATTGAGAATTTTTTTTTCGTATTCCCACTAAAGTAATTCACATAATAAACCAAATTTGAGAATTTTTTTTTGTTTTTTGTCTGATATAATGGGTTTTCGTTAATTGTTGCAAATTTGCAACATCATGCAACGGTAGTACCCTAGCTAGTTATATGGGTTCCATAGTGTGTTTTCGAAACTTGAATCGTTTAAACAGTGTATTTGTTTCCCGGTGATAGTGTTTTCGTTATTAATGATTTATTATCATGTTAAGGCCGCATTAAGAGAGGGGAGGGGGGGGGGAGAATTGGGGAAATTGCACCCCCCCCCCCCCCTAGATAAAGAGGGCCCCAGAGGTGAAAAAAAATAAAAGTTTTGCTCTAAACCGTTATCAAAACTACAAAACTATATTAAATGTTCAAAATTTATCAATTCTTAAACCAGGACGGGCCCGATAATAAACTTATTTAGGATTTGTAATTCAGCGTCTGTAAAACACATTATTTTAATTTTTTTCACGGCCCGTTGGTATAACAAATACATATTTTGAATAACAAAGTTGTCAGATGCCTTCATCACTTGCAAAATAAGCATACACCAATTTTCAAAAGTTCTAAATATTGAACGTGATTCAAATTCAAGTACGGGACTTTATCCAGAGAGTTTGAAAATCCAATAACAAACAACGGATAATTTTTTTTATTTTTCCACTTGAAAATTCAGTACTATATGCTAACATTTGATAACTGAGGTTTGAAGTATTGTTTTGCTGAGATGAATGAATGATTTGATTAAATATTACAATGCTCATCATTTTTTACTAAAGTTTAAGCCATTTCTTATAATGAATCGACAAAAAATTCTCTTTATTTATACTATTCAACCTTTTCCTGGAAGCTCTGGAAATGGATTTTAATTTGAAACTTTTTGTTATTGAATTTAGTTTTATTTTTATTTCTATTTTATTCTTAAACTGATTTCAAGTTTGAACTCTAATTTTAGAATCATGTTCTATATTCTTATCCTCATTCCGAAGAATGAAAAAATCTTTATTGTTTCTTTAACTTTGTCAACAAATGATATTTAATAGTTTAATGTAATTTGTAATTGGATCATTCCTTCAAAATTAAATTGAGACTTTGCTCTTCAATGCTCAAGTTTGTTTATTAAAACTGGCATATAGTTATGGTATGCAAGGAAATTATAAGAAAGCCATAGTCAACAATTTAGCTAAATCTGATAACAAGAAGGGGTTGCACTGAATCTCAAGAATGAATAGGTTTCTGAGACATTGTGTTCTGAGGAAGCATAAAAAACTGGTTTTTCATCAATCACTATTTTCTTCACCAATCGATTACTTATTTATGTTATTTTAATAAATTTTGAATTGAGACTAACATTTCATCTGAAGATTGCAACTCGATTGGACATGAAACAAAAAAAAAAATTAAGACGGTTCAAAGATTGTGTTTTAGTCGAAAATTGTCATATGAAACGCAATGAGTAAAATGTACTCATTGTGTGTTAAACAAATTTCAAATTAAATCACATCCAAATCTACCATTTGGAGTGTGAACCCCCAGATTTCCAGATTTATGCAATTTTGGGAAACCCTACTATACTGCTTACGAGTTCTGAAACTAGCACAAATTTGTTACTTAAGGTAAGGTATTAATAACTCTTAGCTGGCCAACACTTTTGGCTTATCGGATAAATATTTGCGGGACATTTCAGCAATCTACAGTAAGAGTGCATTTTTTAAATTTATTGAAAACAACCACGGTTTAACGAAGGTTGTTTACTTGAAATGTATTAGATTGAAATTCAACAGATCGAAAAAACTGTTTAAAACATATAGGCAGAAGAAAAAAAATTGATTTTCTAAATAGATTCTCTGAGCTTTGAAAACCTCACATTGCAAAAACATGTGCAGAAGTAATTAACCAGAGTTTGATTATATTTCTAGAGTAAATTAGTAGATAAATTGAATTTCTCAAGATTCACACTTAACGACACTGAAACAACAATTTCGCAAATGATGTATGGAAAAAGCGCAACATGATAACTAAACCGCAGGAAAAAGTGACTGTTTGTTCCCATATGTTTTTTCGATGCCTTGTGGCATCAATGAAAAATTTGAGATGATTTGGTTGATTCCTGAATTAGCGCAACGCGATTCAATTTTGTATGGAAATTTGTATGAAGGAAGACATTTTCGCGTAATTAATCATACAGAAAATTCAAATAAGCTTGATGTGTAGGTTTCCTTAAATTATTGATTTGTTCTATTCTAAGCTTCATTTTTGTCAACACGAGAAGAAGCTAGATGTTTCACGAAAAAAGTTATACCCATTTCAAAATAAAAAAAACTGATTGAATGAAAATTATTTAAAAATGGTAGATTTTTATGGCTTGATCTTTTACAAATTTCAATTTTTGTCAATGTGAAATAAATCAACAAATTTATTGGCTGTTTGCGATTTTTTATTTTCATCCTCATTTCAGCTTTAAAATGAGCAGCCAAAAACGCTAAAATTAAAAAAATGAATTTTGAAATTTATTTTTGCATAACATCGAATATCTTTTTCGAAGTAAAGGTAAGGTTTGTTTACATGAAATGTACTGCAAGGAATTAAGGAATATTTTAAATTTTGTTTTAGAAATTTTCAGTAAATCTATGGCGATTTTCGAATGAAAAATTTTGTTATCCCATTCAAATTTCTAAACATAACTTAAACTCGTTCGCTTATTCAAGACCGAATGAATTGCTTCCAGAATTTGTATTGCTATTTGTGTCAATAAAATGTTATGGGAGGAGTGAAAACGTATAAATCTGAAATTTTCATACAAAGCTTATAACTGTCCAAAGATTACTTTAACGCGTGTTTTCTCAAACGTAATTTTTATGCATTTAAACTAAGGTTGCCAGAGTACGTACGTATTCGAGTCGGGAATATTAAAGCAATTTGAAATAAAACCTGTCAAAATCCGGGCAAATGATTACAAAAATTTTTACTCATAAAACCAGGCAATATTCGGGCAAATTCAGGCAAAAACCAAGAAATAATTCAATATAAATTAAGAAAAAAAATTCAAACATTGAATTTTTATAAAAACACATCAGAACATTGGTAATTGTATTTTTGGTCTCCATAAAATCGTTTTTGGACAAAACTTGTCAAAATATTTTCGCAAAAAATACCTACCCGAAACGAGTTTTCTGTTCGTTTTTGAAAAAAATTAGTGTGAAAATCGAGTGAAAATCCGGGCAATTGAATCAGGCCGAGCTGTTCCTTAATTTGTATTAAACATCCGGGCAAGTCTGGATGAAACCGGGCAATCTGGCAAGCTTTAATTATAAGTAATCCTCTGCTCTGAGGCATAAACACCGGAAAATCGGTTATTTCACAGAGTTTTAAGCAAATTTTCATCAAAGAATGTGTATCACAGAACACAGGGTTTTGTCAATATGCAAAAAATTCTTTGTTTGGAAAATCATGATAAGTTTGTTAATGTTAATTGAGTTTTTTTTTCATAAGAATGTTGAAAAAAATCCATTTTACATGACTTTTTAATGAAATTGATGCTTTTTTGCTTGACAAAAAACCATCACCAAATTTTTAGGTGATATCTCAAAATGTCAAATTCGCACAGATTTTTCTCGGCAATTTTGAAATATAAGTTTAAGGTTTCTAAGTTTCTAAATTATTTCTTAAGATTGATTCGGCGACTACATAAAACAAATTTATTCAGATAATAACACTATACAGAAACACAGTGCATGCGAGCGAGCGAGCGAGCAATTTTTGAATGAACCTGAAATGAATTTCGCGCGAACATTTTTCAGGATCGTTCACAGTGCACGCGACGAGTGCGATGCGATTTATACTGAAAAAAACTAAATGGATAGGAAAGGAAAGGATATTTATATAAATCAATTTATAGAGAATTGGTACATTAACTTATGAGGGGTTATTTTTATTTAAATAAAGATAAAATAATTCGAAAGTGTCTTTCATTTAAAATTGTTAACAGGGTCATAAAACCACCCAAGAATTTTTTTATCGCTGAATCCTCAAACCGGAGTTCTCATCAATATCAGCGCTGACGACTTTCACTGACGTCAAATCATGTTGACCAGACATCTATCAAACATCTTTCAAGTGTCGGCACCAGTACAGCAAAAGTTTATATTGCCGATGCAGTTCAAACGCATGTCATGTGATTCGCAGAATAAGCACCAAATATTTTATTTCAAAAGCATTTCAATATAAAATAAATTTATTCTAGATTCATATTTATCATTCAATTTTATCGTTATCCTTGCTCATGATACGGATTGCACAAATAAAATTTACCTTTTTCTGGATATTAAAAAGAAAAATTTAAAGTGGATTGGAAAAAATCCTATCAGTAGTAAGTGAAATTAATTACAACCCCGGTGCATAGGGCCTCCTTAAAAGACTTCAACTGTCGACGATCCGGAGCCAGTGGAGATCTTTCAATTAATTACAAGTTCGAAATTAACAAATAATTGTCATAGTTGAAATTGGCCTCTGCTTCGAATTCATTTAAAAAGTTAGTTGAACCATCAAAGAAAATCATGTTTTTATTATTAAAAAAAAAGCGATATATTTTCAAATAAAACTGCCGAAAAAATAATCTCAGTGCATGTTCATATGAACCAAAACAAAGTATTCACGCGACTGCTGCGACGAATAATTTTCGAAATGGTATTTCGCGCGAATAGTACGAATCGCGTCGCTTGCACTGTAAACGGTCTCCCAGTTTTCAGCGTGTTCAAATGAGGCCCGATTCTTCGTGCGAATCGCTCGCGTGCACTGTGTTTCTGCCCTTAGATTGCATTCACGGTGGTCTACAAAATCCATAAATTATTTGGATTAAGAATGTAATCAATTAAAAATCCGCTTTAACTAACATTTGAGAGAAATGCAAATGATGTTAATCCAAAACATATCACATATGACACCTTACATTACTAATATCTGATTTTTGTTTCCACAGCATCACAACCACAAACCTGTGGCTCGGCTTCCGAACGCCACAATTTGTCGCATGGAAGCGGCGAGAACTGTTCAGCGAAACGGACCTGATAGCCAGCATCGGCGGACTGATTGGACTTTTCGTGGGAGCCAGTTTGCTAAGTCTGATCGAACTGCTCTACTTCATAACCGTCCGACTGCTGATGGTGGCGCCACCTCCTCCTTCGACCAAACCCTCTGCCAAGCCTCGAACTGAATCCGATTTGGTATAGTAAAGGAACACAAGCTGCGCAGAATTGTTAAATATCACTTTACCGGAGTTATTAAATAAACAGTACACACCTCTCTCCTAGATGCAGTTTCTATTGGCCGCCCCGAGGCGAATTGATGTAATTTATAGCCAATGATGGTTCATTTTGTGTCCGATTACTGGGCAACGTGTGTCGTCCAGATGTCCGATCCCAATAAATAAAGTAACTAGGCACCTGTCGAACCGTGAACTGCGATATGCGCGGTTTCATTTTGAAATGACTTGAGTAGATGTACATAGCTATGTAGTTGGATAAAGTGCTTTCTTATGGCTGTTAAATCGTGACCGGTGCACGTTTTGGATTTCAATTTACATACAAAGTGAGGAATTACCGTCAAAAGACCCCTACCTTCTTTTCTGGTTTCCTTGTAGGAAGACTTGAAAAATTTCAAAGGACGAATCGTTTTGCTTGAGAAACAAATGAAGCCAAAAACCTCAAATTTGGGGGAGATAAGGACATAACCCAGCTAACATAAAATCGTAATAGAAATGATAACCGTAGAAATCAGCTATATTTGTTGCGTTAGGGAAGATAAGGGCGTAACGAGCACCCTGGGCGAAACTAGCACACCTTTTTTCTACGGAAGTACGTAATTTCTTTAATAAATTTTCTTGAGGAACAGTTGTGTAACTCCTATAGTATGAATTTTTCAACTAAACAGCAACCATCTTGTACACTTTACAGAAAAATTTAAAAAAAAATCAACTTAGTTCTCAAGTATCGAAAAAAATTTATTTATAACAAGCATCAAAAAATATGCTCCAGGGATCGATTTATCATCTAGATCTATAGTGTACAATAGACCGCTGCAAAAAATGACTTTTTGCACCATATGTTTTTTTTTTTCGATCCTTTTTGGGCCACAAAGCATCAGTGTAAAATTTGAAATGATTTTATCGATTCCTGAGTTAGCGCGACGCGTTTCAATTTTGTACGGAAATTTGTAAGAAGAAAGAAATCCAAAAAATTAAAATAAGCTTGAAATGAGTTTGGTTATTGATTTTTGGTTTTGACCATTCTTGAGCTTCATTATTATATAAGTCGATAAATTCTTTGGCTATTCAAAGCAGATTTTAGAGATTTTTTATTCCCATTTGGCATGGGTGATGGAAAATGTGTTAATTGAGGATTGTAAAAATTTAGAAAAATATGCTCGATGAATAACGTTATGTTGTCTAATGCACTGTTTAACGTTTGAAACAGTCAATGTTTCGAAAACGCTTTTTTGTTACTTTTTGATTAGCAGATTTTATCACCCAGATTAACAATTGTCTCTATTCACAAGGGGGTAATAATTTTATAATTTTCCTTTTTTATGTTTTTGAAATTATGTACTTCAGAAATTTCAGAGCGCACAGAATGACTTCTAAACAAAAAAGTGGGTGTAATAAGTAGACTTAGGCAAAAATGTCGAGAAAAACTTTAAACTCAAATTCTTCAGATTCAGCAAATTTCAAATGTTTGAACCCATACATCTATCTGATTAAGTTTATTCCCTCTGTTGTGGTATGAGCCTACTTGGTTGAATGATTCAACTGAATCAAAGCAATCGAAAGATTCCTTTTAATTCAACCACGGTAAATGAAAAGTAAAAAAAATCGTGAGACGGCCTTTGAGGAAACACGCGGCAAAAAAGTTTTTTTCTGAGGATGGCCGAAAGTTAAGTAGGCCGAAAACGTTAAAAAACAGGATTTTTATTTCGTCTTGCGCTCACCGAAAAATATCAATCAAAAAAGATTATAAGTACGTGCGGTGATTAAAACGGTGATTATCTTTTTAAAGTTCAACAGTAGGGTGTCCCAAAATTGCATTATGTCTGGAAATCTGGGGACTCACCCTCCAAATGATAGATTAGAATGTGGAAAACAAACTTTTGTATGGGCCAACTAAAAAAACATGTTCACTTTTTGAAGATTTGTTCTTAAAAAAATTCAGGTTCACAAAATTTTCACAAAATTCATATATTTGATATTTTTTTAAATTTTGTTTGGGTTGAAAACTACACTTCAAAAAAGAAAAAATGTACAAAATTTGTATCAAATTTTCATATCAGCAGGCTATTTTGTAGAAAAACAATTTTTTCCAAAATTTTTTAATAAAACTGACCAAAATGTGTACCTCGTAAAATTAAAACAAAATCCTATAAAGAGTTGCGATTTTTTGTGCACTTTAATTTTGCTGAATGAAACATGTTATTTGTTCCATCGTGTGAAGATCTATTTACGGTTCAATTCAATAAAAAACATAATTTAGGATATTTTTTATTCAATTTATCAAATTCGACTTAATAAATACTTACTTGAAAATCGCAATAATTGCAAAAAACGACTAAGATGTTTTATGGGAATCATCAGGAGGCCATATTCAAAATTAAAGCTAAATCTGATAACGGGAAGGGGTTACACTGAATCTCAAGAGTGAAAGGTGTGTCTCAGAGTCGGCATTGTGTTCTGAGAAAGGATCCAAAACTGGTATTTCATCAAATTTTTTTTTTCTTGACCAATCGATTGCTTATTTATGTTGATTTTATTAAAATTTTAATAAAGACTATTTAATCAGAAGACTAAAAGTCGATTGGTCTTAAAACAAAAAAGTTATTGCAGTTCAAAGATTGTATTTTGGTCACAAATTGTCGTTTAACACGCAATGAGTACATTTTACTCATTGGTTTTTGTATTACATTTTGCGTAGCTAATTGTTTGCAATAAGCAAGTAAAATATTAACTACAATTTATTTCCGTGGCCAGCTCATTCATTGTTAGAAGAAATGCAGATTTCCATTAACCAAACGGGCTTCAGAGCAGTTGTTGTTTTTTTTGACTATTAATGAATCTTAAAATAATTTCTTTTTATGCAATGTTCGAAAAAAAGACAAATAATACTGGTCAATCGGAAGCATTTTAATGTCTCGTCGTTGATGATAACGCACACCGATTCTCCTCACAGCAGTTGATTATGTAAATTACAAGCTCTTGGTTTGGTAGAATCTCTTTGATTCCATTTTGGCCTCTTCACCAATAGACACACGCTCATTTCCTCATGATCATTTTTGAGTTTTTTCAACAGCTTTTTGATTATGTTTTGAAAACTTCGGTTTTTCCATTAATATGGCGCAAATTGTGGTCTGATACCGAAGATTTTTGCACGAAAATTCGAAAGTGACTTTAAAGAATAACGAAGACGAAAAAGGAAACCATTTGGAACCAAACATCAAAGGTAAATTTTCAAACATTGCTTACATATTTGCTTTACACATATACATAAATGATTTGTTTCATTCCATCCCATCAAGTAGACTTTTCTGTTGAAATGATGGGAGATAACCAACAGGCGGTGTTTCTGATGGCTCAAGCTGCTTTATACGAAACACTTTTTACCAAAAAAAAACTAACCGTTCGCTGTAAACATTTGCACGCTCATATTTTTTCAACCATTAATGACTTTTCTTGAACCATTTTCTAAGATTTTCAAAACAATTGCGATTATTGCTGTTTTTAAACATGAAGTCCGGTTCAATTTCAAATGACAGAGGTTCTGTGCAAAAAAAAATCGAAAATGGTTAAATTTCAACCGTAATATGAATGAAAAAACAGCTGCCATTTTTGGACGCGCGTTTCACTAGATTTTGTTTTTTTTTTTACAGCTGTGTATAAGTTAATTTTCTGACTCACAGAGTATTTCCTGATAAAGCAAGTCGTAAGTATCTGCTAGTTAATAAAATGAGTAAAAAAATATAAAACATCTTCTAATTTTTCCACGTCACAATTTAAAAGGAAAATTTTACATCATCGTGCTGAACCACAGGCTGCTTCATTTGGATCCAGAACAGAAGCTTTAATTAAAAGAGCTGCAGGAACAGATAACAGCAGGTACCCAGGTTAGCTTTGCGGAAGGTGAATTCCAATTGTGGAGGTTGTCTTATTACCGGGTAGAGATACGGAAACCGACACTAACAATTTTCTGTTTAATTTTTCATTGCAGAAATGAGCACTTCCCCTAGCCCAGCGAGCTTTCCGATTCTGAAAGCTGCAAGTGAAAACCAAGCAGTAAAATACGATTAACAAACAAAATCAAAACGTTCGTTTCCTCCTTGCTAATGTGAACTAATTTTGTACTTTTTTTTTGCCAACATCCGACTGTGGAAATGCCGGTTAGATTATAAGAACAATCTCTTTTTCTATATTTGGATGCATCATAATATATTTATTGTGAATTAAAAGCTTTTATGAACAACACGAAATTGATCTTTGTCATTCTACATCTATTAAGTTATTTTTCTGCCGAATTTCTGCTTATTTTCACTGTTTACGAAAATGTTTGAAAAATAACCATAATCCGAGTTCTCCCCGGAATCTCATTTTATGAGTTTTCACTGAAAACTCATAAAACGACTTGATCCACAAAACTGCCATTATGGTTATTTTTCAAGCATAAATGGTTCAATATGGCCGAGCGTGTGCATGAGCAAATGGCAAGATTCATGGATTCATCTACCATTAGCAAACGGTTAAAAAATAACCGTAATCCAAGTTTTCTCAGAAATCACGATTAAGTCGTAAAATGAGTTATCTCAGAAAAACTACCATTATGGTTAATTTTCAAGCACAAATGGTTTAGCCTGGCTCAACGTGCATATAATCGCCAAGGTTTGCGTACACGCTCGTTTTTTATAACCATTTTCGAGTTTTTAACCGTTTTTTGGTTTTTCTCTTTGAACTTCAAAAATTGTTGTTTTTTAACCATAGCCAATCGTTAAATTTCAACCATTTAGAAAGTTCTGCAGAAAACTTGTAAAATGGTTAAAAATTCAGCATTTTAATGACTGAAAATTTATCTTTGTTTTTGATTTCTTCGTAAATTTTGTCACGCGTCAGTGGTGTCGGCTTAGGTTTTTCCTGTTTTTTTACGGTATCGCCAAGTTTACTACAAGAAATAGGGAAGTATGAGCTGCCGGCTCCAATGAAACAATTGTATTGTAAGTATCGATGAGGTGAAAGGTTATTCTTAATAAAGTTGGTATCTGATTATATCGAATATTTAGGTCAAGCGATTTGGTTCCGAGTGCTCGCTATGGAAGAAAATAGAATGAGCAATCCTCCTCCGCGACTTGGAAACTGGAAACAGAAATTAAGAAAGCACAGCCGCCTGAAAAGTCACACCCGAAAACGAAAATTGTCGACCCGGATGCAGAATAACAATTTCAAGATATTTCTAAAGGTAAGTTTTTTTAGCTTAAAAAATGAATCTAGTTGGGCTTGTCCGGGAGAGTTAAAGGAATGGTCTTCCGGCTCCCTGATATTGAGAAAAAGCCCCCCATTTAAAACGATTGAATTTTGTGGTTGGTCTAAGGTTCAGTTGAAATAGTTCGTACGAATCTGACCACGCAAGCTCCAATCAGCCTGAGACAATGCAGAGATTAGTTTTGTATCCAAATCAAATTTGATTTATTTCCTCTAATTTTAGGAACGATGCGAATTTCAACAGAGACTCATTATATGGCACAGTTGATTGAAGAGCGATTCCGGATAACTTCCGATGATGTTGAATCCAAATTAAGCTGGTTTGTCTACTCCAGGTTCAACTTTGATGGTGCTCATAAACTCATCATGAGACTCACAGGAATGTGGAAGGATTGCAAAAAAAATTCGAAGTTTTGTAGTGAACCGGATATGAACTGGATGGATGCCACTTTCGACTGAATGTCAGAAGACTGATTATTATAAGTGATGCGGTCAATAAGTTGAACTTGATGTTCAAATAAATGCATAATCCAATAATTATTTTTACGAAAACGTTCCATTTATTTCGAAAAGAATGAATCTTTTCCCAAAAACGATTATTTTTCAAGCATTATCCATATTTGAGAGCACGATTGAAAAATAACCATAGTGCAAGTTCTCTCTGAAATCTCATTTTATGAATTTTCGCTGAAAACGGCTTAATCCACAAAACTGCCATTATGGTTATTTTTCAAACATTAATGGTTGAAAGTGGCCCAGCGTGTAGTGGCGATATTGTCCATTTAAATAAAATTTATAGAAATGTCGCTGGTGAACTGGCAAAAAAACACAGACTTCTGACAATCTAGCACTCGCAGACACCAGATGATCTGGTTCATAGCTTTTTGTTAATATTCATTACTCGCCTGTCACAGTTAAGTGTTGGGTTCACAAATCAGTATAACTAATGAGCCAAGATTATAAGTAACAATAGGTTGATCTCGTAACTGGCATGATTTTTCTTAATGAATATTATCTTAAATCAGCATTAGTTAATCTATTTCATTTCTTTAAAAAAAAAAATCAGTTATTTTTACCACAATCAACAAGAGTTAATGAAATGGTAATGGATCGGAATCAACATCCTATCTCAAGGTGAGTGAACATTTAGAATAGAGTACGGTGGTGTAAACAATGTTCATTCTGAAAACGCAAAGAAGATTAAATTCAGATAATAACAAATTGAAAGGCTGAGCAAAGTTTCTTTTCTTCTAACACATATTTTTGTTGTTCAATAACTAGGTACATAGTTATTTTTATGAGAGTTTTTTTATTTTACCATATTTTCTCCTTGAAACGCGAACGAATAAGATAACTAATTTCTAAAAATCAGGTTTACAAGGAGTACTTTAATACATTTCGATTACTTTGTAAAGTTGGATTCTTCTCGGGTGACTACCTAACATATTCGGATGAATTCATGTTAGGGTGGCATAAACATTTTGTAGATTTGCCCAAAAAACTGATCTGTGCAAAATTTTAGCTCAATCGGACTTGATGTAGGGGTGTCTCGAAATGTTCGAAGTTTCGGATTTTTGTTCCTAAAAAATCACCAAAGGGAATCGGAAAAATGTAAATTCAAATTTTTATGACAAATGACTTTCAAACGCTTGAAATTTCGAAATCTGGTATTATCAGGATTTTTTTTTTGTCAAAAATCGACTTTAAAAATCGAAATTTTAATGTTGATGTCAAATGAATTAGAAATGTATGTGACTTTCTGGCACTAAGTTGGAATTCCGAAAAACGGCCGAAGATCCAGAATGTTGATTTTTTCGCTAAAATTTTTTTTTCGAGACATTATCAAATCTCGACTTTTTATGCATTTCAAATTCATTCGGCATCAAAATTTAAATTGGGAACTTTCCGAATTTTTTACCCCTCTTAGGAGATATTAATTTTTTTTAAGTTGACTTGTGACATAATTTATTTAGAGATAACACAAGATTTCGAAATTTTATGCATGTTTAAGTCATTTGGCAACAAAATTGAAATTTCGATTTTTCCATTTTTCTTTGGTCCCACCATTGGTGATTTTTGAAGGTAATAAAACCAAAACTTTCAGAGCTATGAAACATCCCTAAATCAAGTCCGATTGAGCTAAAATTTAACTCAGGCCAGTTTTTGCCACCCTAATACATTTATTATGTTTTTTTACAGTTTAATGAAAATTTATTCTATTTTTATTCCATCAAAAGTATTTAATAAAAATATACGTAAGATGCTATTCCTACCCCATTGTACCCCACATTTTTTTCTAACAGACTTCAATGAACTGCAAAGGAAATTTCCGCCCAGAATGGGCCCAGCAACACTTCCGGTGAAAGCATATTTCAACATTACTCTAATTACATGCACGAGGACGTGCACGTCGATGTTAAGTTGTTGCATGTTTCCCCGTGCAAATTAATCACTTCGACCACACCGGGCACGGTGCTCTATTACTTTTAACCCTTAATAATTCCATTAGTCTTTGGACAACTCCTTGTTTGTTTAGGTCCATTATGGGAAAACTATCCAAGGGTTAAAGCAAACTCCCAAGCCCAAGCCCCACTTTGATGACACGGTCCCGATAGGAAGTGCCATTCCGCAAAAACCTGTCCCAGCGAAAGGATGCAGAAATCACTTTTCCAGGAGTTTTGCTGCAACACTTCCATTCATGGAATTCAGTATCTGGAGAAGAAGTCCAATCTGGAGCGGTTGATCTGGACGGTCGTTCTGTGTACCTCGATTATTGGTTGTGTATTCTACATCGGGCAGATCTACCAAAAATGGGACGAAAAGCCGGTGATTTTGAGTTTTGCCGAAGGTTACACTCCGATTTGGGAGATTCCATTTCCGGCGATAACGATTTGTCCCCAGATTAAGGCAACTCCCGAGCGGCTCAACTTTAGCCAGGAGCTGGAAGCTTTCATCAATAAAACTTCGTGGACGAATGACACTGATAGGTTTGTGAAGTGGTTCGCAGTTTGTGAGATGGGTTAATTGGGTTTTGTTTTTTCTTTCTTTTAAGGATTGATGACATGCTAGCAATGGCACAGGTTTGTGATCAGTCGTTCCTGGACAATATGTTCTATCTGAAGCTTCATTTACCCAATAAAACCAGCAATCTCAGCTATTCGACGTTGATTGAAGATTTGGCGCTCACCGAGGACGACGTGATGGGTCACTGTAAGGTGCGCAATAATCTAGACGATTGCGAGGATTGGTTCCTCCGAAGTATGACCGAAGAAGGGATCTGCTTCACCTTTAACGGGCTGGATCAATCGGATCTTCTGAGGCCGCAGTTTTTGCAGAATTTGAACGGCTGGAAGGCGCCATCTACAAACTGGTCCCGGGAATCTGGATATCCACCGAGTGCTGGCTTTGAAGCGTTTCCGTTTCGTGCCTTGGGAGCTAGTCCTCAGGAAGGATTGGTAATGGTTCTGGCCAGTGATATTTTCGAAAACGATTTCGATTGTCGGAGTGCTACCAAGGGGTTTAAAGTGTTTATACATCCTCCCGATGTCTATCCCAGGGTTATGAAAAGCTACATTCTGGTTCAGGAGAACTATGAAGTCAACATAGTCCTCAAACCCCACGTTATAACAACTTCCAGCAAACTTCGAAAGACGAGTCCAGAAAGAAGACAATGTATCTTCAATCAGGATCGGCAGCTCGAGTACTTCCAGATCTACAATCAGAAAAATTGTGAACTTGAGTGCCTCACCCGATACACTCTTCAACGGTGTGGCTGCGTCCGTTTTTCAATGCCACACACTAATGACACGGCTGAGTGCGAAATGAGTAACATCAAGTGTGTTATCGAGGCGGAAAAAGAACTTACAGAGATGAGTCTCCCAAATGATGAGGGTAAACCGACTTTTTGGGCCAGCTGTAACTGTCTGCCGGCTTGCATTTCCTACCAGTACGAGTTTGAAGTTACGGAATCTGAATCCAGCAAAACTTCCGGTAGAAGATCTTCCTTCAAACAGTTGGAAGATTACGGAGGGTAAGATCTTTACGACACAATTGTTTCCCTACCAAATATCACTTACAATTTTTTCCTAGTGACATCACCCGGTTGAACATCTACTTCAAGAAGTCTTCGTTCCTGGCCTCCAGACGAAGTGAGCTATACACCCTGACGGATTTTGTGGCCAATTGTGGAGGGCTGTTGGGATTGTTTATGGGATTTAGTTTGGTTAGCGTTATCGAGCTGCTGTACTACTGTCTTTTGAGACCGGCCCTGAATTTGTGGAATAAGTGGAAGAAATCTGATAGGCAGCCTTCGCTCCCGGAACCAGTGGATGATGAAGGGCCGACGAAAGTTAGTATGGTTACGTTCCCACTGAGTAATGGGTTAAGCTACTGACTTTATTAGTGATCGTGGAAGTGACTAGTAGTAGTTATTATAAAAATATGTTCACAGAAAGAAATATAATACTATACAGAAGTTAGAAGAGCATTAACACTACAACAAATAAATTTATTTTTCAGAAACTTACATGTTCGAAAATAAACGCCCAACATTGAGTTTTTTTCGAAAAAACCTTGAAACAAAACGTTATTTATAAACATAAATAAAAGTATATAATCAATGGACCGTTGGAAGAAACTATTTTACAAAAAGATGTCACCACTAGCGCTGAGAGCTGTCAAACCTCACGACCAGAAAAAAAGACTCACATAAAATTTCATAAGCGCGAAACTAGCAGTTGGCTCGGATCGAAAGAAACATGTTTGAGATTTCAGAATATGTTGATTTTAAAACCTATTGGAGCAATCAAAAACTTTTGTTCCAAGAATATTGCTCACTTATTGTTCGTTGATTATCAAAAACACAACATTTTTTCCGTAAGTTTCTTATATTTCCGAGTTTTTCCCTTTCTATTTTCGTTTCCAGTTCCTTCTGGAAGTTTCACCCAACTGAATGGTCGTTTTGATTTGGTTTGCAAATACTCGCAAAACTATTTAGATATTCCGTTTTATCAGAAGGTGATAGAGAGTTTAAAAACAAGACAAGTCTTTTGTGTTTGTGTTATAAATTCATTGATTTGGAATTAAGGAAGTACCTGAGTCCATACACTCATATTTACCTTTATGACTATAATGACTAAACTTTTCATTTAAATTTTTCTTATATTTTGTTTACTCTGTATAATTCTATTACGACCAGCCCGAAAATCAGGCTCGTTACTGTACCGTCATCTCTTAGCAGCAACAAGTTGGTTTAAAGATGCGACAGATGGCGTAGTTATTTCCTCCTATTGGTAAAATATGCAGAAGGCACTTAAATTAATCCGTAAGCCGAATTTTAAACAAATTGTCAACTATATTTTTTGTACCTAATTTCGATTGTAAGACTTTCACTGAAAAAGTTCACTGTCTTAATCGAGCAGTAATCGTACGGATGTTTAACGTGTTACAAATGATGAATAATTGTAAGTAGTCTTCCGATCGAATGCTCATTGAACACAGAATCCGCGTGTGAATACGATTTGGCGGGGTCGAAGTAAGGTCCTACTAAACATGATGAAAGTTTTGGTCTCTTTGAGAAAATGAAATCAACCATACGCCTTAAATCTTCAACACTGAAGTTCCGATAAATTTTTTGAGGAATTTATTACAATGAAAATCCCATACAATTCTACCAGGGCGCTACTAGTTTTGCCTATTATAGTGTACTTATATCAGGGGTCAATACTTGGCCCGGTTCTGTGGAGCATCACTTACGACGAACTCCTACGAATGAGCCTACCATCGGGAGCTGAACTCGTAGGATTTGCGGATGATTTAGTCCTCTTGGCGAGAGGCTCCTCAACAGCGGAGGTTGAGCTACTGGCCACGGTAGCTATCCAGGCAGTGGAAATCTGGATGCACTTCAAGAGCCTGCGTCTAACCCACCACAAAACCGAGATGGTGCTAATCACCAACCTAATCTCACCCCAAACAGGTACCATTGCGATTGGACCGTTGAACTCAGCTCAGCCAAATCGACTACGTGTGCAACAGAGCGGCAATGGCCACGCCCGCACTCACACGGATGATGCTGAACTCCTCGGCAATCCAAAGTAGTGAAAGGAGAATCCTGGCAAGTGTGACCACATCAATCTTGCGGTACGGGGCAGTGGCCTGGAGAAAGGCCCTGGGAAGAAACTGTAACCTGCAGCGACTTAGAAGGTTATCAGCGGATACCGGACCATATCGTCCGAAGCCGCCTGTGTAGTGGCAGGTGTCATGCCCATTCCGGTTTTGCTATAGGAGGATGTCTACTGCTACGACAACAAAGACTCGCCCAACGAACGAGATCTCGCCAATGAGGACTCGATGTCCAACTGGCAGCAGCTGTGGGACAGCTCAGCGAGAGGAAGGTGGACCCATCGTCTGGTTCCGCACATCGGAAGCTGGATCGGAAGAAGGCACGGTGAAGTTGGAAGTGGGAAGGGGAAAACTGCGGGGATAAGACTGCACTTTCCTCGTAGCGGACCTCAAAGGAAGAGGGTTAACCACTGTCGGGGGATACCCACGGGTAGAGAGGCTCTCGACGCCGGGCGAGCCTCTCGAGTCGGTGTAGGATGTCGTCACCGTCGGGAAACATCCGAGTCGTAGCGTTCCAAGTCCCGAATGTATGCCGTGACAGGCGCGAGTCTAGGATAAGCTGCTCTCGATTTGGCACACAACGGGCAGGAAAATCCGCGGGCCAAAAATCCTAGGGTTGCCAACCAAGGGGGATAAAGAAGACCGGACAACGGTCGGAGTAGACTGACCCCATCGACGGGGGGCTGTCGAGTAGAGTGCGTCCGACCCCACGGTTTGAAGTTACAAAGATAAGACAATACCTTCTGCGTAGCGGATGCCGTGGGTGCGCCGCGTTCGTGTGTAGGATGCTCCACCTTCGGGGAGTATCCGAGTAGAGCGGTTCTCAACGACAGAAGCTGCGGGGATAAGACTTGACCTTCTTCGCAGTGGAAATCGTTGGGAAAGGGTTATTCCACGTTCGGGGAATACCCACGGGTAGAGTGGCTCTCGACGCCGGGCGAGCCATTCGAGTCGGTGTAGGATGACGTCTTCGTCGGGAATCATCCGAGTCGTTGCGTTAAGTCCCGCGCGTGTGCCGTGACAGGCGCGAGTCCAGGAAAAGCTGCTCTCGATCTGGCACACGACGGGCAAGGTGGCAAACCTCGAACCATGAAGAGTCGTTAGAGGAGAGGTCAGGCCTCAAATCTTCAGGCGGAGAGGTTTGTGTGGTCAACCCCGAGTCTTTATCATAAGGGGTCGGGTCTCGAGTCGTAAGAGGAGGGATCAGGCCCCCTATCAACAAGAGGAGGGGGACAAGTGGTCACCTCGAGTCATTACGAGGAGAGGTCAGATTTCAAGTCGTTAGAGGAGTGATCGGGCCTTTAATCGTGCAGAGGAGAGGTAAACCTCGAGTCAATGCGAGGAGGGGTCGGATGTCGAGTCGTTAGAGGAGGGATCAGGCCTCAAGTCGCGAAGAGGAGAGGTTTGTGTGGGAAACTCGAGTCATCGCGAGGAGATGTCGGTTCTCAAGTCGTTAGGGGAGAGTTCAGGCGTCGAGTCGTAAGGATGAGAGGTTTTGCTGAAAGTGGTCTCGTTAATGAGTATTGCCTTGGAGCGCATTAGCGCAAATAGACCTCCCACTATTGAAGCATAGTGTACTAAACAGTTCGAGGTGAGAACCAGGTCTGCGGCCCCAGGTGGAGTTTAGGGAGTAGGGGGTAAACACGGAGTATATCATGAGTCTTCCCATTGTACCCATGGACCCAGAGTAGCAAACTGGGGGACGCGGTGGCTCGCCGTGCCTTGGAATACAATCCGTAAACCGGGATTTACCACCTGTGGTTACCAACTAAAAAAAAAGTGCACTTATTTCAATAAGTTGTTAAGTCAAAAAAAAAGATCCTGATGTATTTTTTATTATAATCATTGTTATATAACATCAAACCCATATTCAAATTGCGAACATTCCGTTTTATGTAATACCACAATCAAGGTTGCCAAAATCACAAAAAAAAAATCTGTAAATTAATATAGAATTTTGAGCAAAGTTTCGTCACAGAAGCGGTGTGACAGACCACAGAATATATAATCGAACGAATCAAGACATGCAACTGAAGGGCGCCTTCTTAGTTAACTTTATATGCTTTATGATTTTCCGTCCTGTTTATGGTGCCTAGCGTTCCTTGTTGATTTTTTTCCTCCCGGTTTTCAGTAATTGGTTACTCTGGCTTTACCCCGAATCAATTTGTTTGCGAATTTGCGAATTTTCTATGTAGTGGAATGAATTCTTTGTTGACTAGGATCGGATTTGAAAAACCATTCTGATTTCTGAACGAATATCTGAAACCTTGATCACAACCATAGAACAAGGAGAATAACAGGTAGGCTATTGCGCTTAACCTCACTAAAAAAGCTCCGTGTATGTACGTACACAGGATGCTTGCATACTAAAAAAGTTATGAAAATTTGGCAGTATTATATAGAATGGTATTTAAAACCATTAATTTGTTCGATGTTTACCATTTATTTTTTATTAAAAAAGTGCTTTAGATTGAAGATCGATTCTTCGGGTTCATACGAAACAAATTTTTGCCTTGGATTTTTTGATCTGGACCATAAATAATGAGCATTGAATAACAATTTTCATCGATCCTTTTTGTGGAAAGCAAACAATGTAATATTTTCTTTACTTACGTTAAACAATTAATAAATAATTTAACAGACTTCATATTTTTGTGGTGACAAGTCATATTGTTTGGATTTTTGTTCGAATTGCACAAAACAAGGTCACACAAAGCAAAAATATCATCCAATTTTGATTTTAAATCGTTAAAACTGCCCATTGTATATTACCTCTAGATATGATGAAAAGCCAAATATAGTAATTTACATTAATACAGCAGTGTATATTTCTCTCATAATTTTGTTAATTACACTAGTTTACAGCATTTTTGAACTCAGTAAACTGAAGGTCATTTCTAATGTGAAATCGGACGCTGAATCCGAAAATGAAATTCAAAAAAATCTCAGTAGAACCGTTTTTGAGTTATGCTCCAAATATGAAATTTCGAAAAAAATAAAAAAGTTCATGAACTTAGATTAAAATATCTCGGACGGCATAACAGTAATTTGAAACCCCTCTTTTGCATATTGAAGGTGAATAAATTTGCTATCGATCATCTGAACACTGTTTTTGCGTTAGACCAACAGTATCGTTGATATTAGTGACTTTATGAGAGAAAAATTTATAAAAAACGCATATTTTTAGAGAAAATTTTGTTTCAACGAAAGTTTTAGACTCGACGGTAGCATTTGAAAAATATGATTTTCTTTTGCGCTTGATTGTCAATTTAAAACAAAGATTTCAAGTGGTTATTTATCAAAATCGGTTGAAAATTGAAGAAGTTATGGCTACTTTACTATAATAGTATTTTTTGTAGTTTTTCATAATTTAAAGAAACGCAGTACACTTATCATAGTATAGGAAGAATGAAACATGATAAATTTCACCCGCTTCAAGTCTAAATTATTTATTAGCTTGTCAGAAGGTCACATGCCAAGTTTCAGGAAGATCTGACCATAGGAAGGGGTTGCTTGATTCTCAAACGTGAATCAAATTTTGAGGTATTTTGCTCGGAAGGAACGAAAAACACTGGTTTTTCAACAATAACTTCTTTCATCACTATCTGATTGTTTTTTATGGTTAATTTTCTTAAAGTCTAAGTTGAGACAAATATTTCACCCGAAGACTGTAACTCGATTGGATTTGAAACAGAAAAGTTATTGCGGTTCAAAGATTGTATTTTGGTCAAAAATTCTCGTATAAAACGCAATGCGTAAAAAGTACTCATTGCGTGTTGGACAAAATTTGCGGCCTTTGAACTTCAATAACTTTTTTACTTCAAGTCCAATTGTGTTGCAATCTTCGGGTGAAATAATTGTCTCAACCTAGGCTTTAAGAAAATCAACCATAAAAAACAATCGGCCAGTGATGAAAAAAGTTATTGATGAAAAACCAGTATTTTTCGTTCCTTCCGGGCAAAATACCTCAAAATTTTATTCACGTTTGAGACTTAGCAACCCCTCCCTATGGTCAGATCTTCCTGAAACTTGGCATGTGACCTTCTGGTAAGCTAATAAATAATTTTGACTTGGAGCGAGTGAGATTTACCATGTGTTATTCTTCCTATACTATTATAAGTGTACTGCGGTTTGTTAAATTATTAAAAATTGCAAAAAATACAGTTATGGTAAAGTAGCCATAACTTCTTCAATTTTCAACCGATTTTGATAAACAACCACTTGAAATCCTTGTTAAGAATTAACATTTAAGGGCAGAAGAAAATCAGATTTTTTAAATGTTACCATTGAGTCTAAAACTTTCGTTGAAACAAAATTTTCTCTAAAAATATGCGTTTTTTATAAATTTTTCTCTCATAAAGTCACTAATATCAACAATACTGTTGGTCAAACGCAAAAACAGTGTTCAGATAATCGATAGCAAATTTGTTCACCTTCAATATACAAAAGAGGGATTTCGAATTACTGTTGTGCCGTCCGAGATATTTTAATCTAAGTACAAGAACTTTTTTAATTTTTCCGAAATTTCATATTTGAAGCATAACTCAAAAACGGTTCTACTGAGATTTTTTTGAATTTCATTTTCGGATTCAGCGCCCGATTTTACATTAAAAATGTTGGTCAGTTAATCAAGTTCACGATTTTTTTAAAATTTTGTAAACTAGTGTTATCAATTCAAAGAAAAATGCTATTGTCTGAAAATTTTTATACAATTGTCAGTTATTTACATAACTTTGTTCCATTTTAACTATTATTAGGTAGGTATATATTTCAAAGTACCATGTATCATAGCAAATACCCAAGTAACCAAAAGTCCCATAAAACAGGTACGAAACAGCTTACTCAGCCCCATCATTAATCTGAAGTACGTTCTATGCAGCTCTAAATTTAAGTTATTATTGATACCTTAAAGTTCCAAAATAAGTTTAAATGACCTTCTATTCAGCTTCCAGCGGCTTTTTTATTCAGCTTCCAAAAATCGTAAAACGAGGGGGAAAAATCTCTTTCTATGTCAATTTTACCCTACACATCAGTTTATATCATTTGCTTATTTTGATTATTTACAATATTCAATTAATGGTGCCGCCATGACGCCACGCGCCGTATCCCAAACTCGACAAATTTTGGTTTGCCGGGATTTGTTCAATTTGCTGCTCGATTGCTTCTTTCCTACATTATACATCAAAATGGTAACTCAAGTAATCCAATTACTTTTTGGAAAAAACTTGCCCGTCCTCGAGATCGAACCTCGACCTTCGTGGTGACAATCGAACACGTTATCAGAAGGTCAAGCCTAGATATAGTTCTAGCTGAGACTAAAACTCGAAGTGGTGCTATGGTTTTGGGTTGTGTGTTTTTTCGTGTAATGCTATCAATGTTAATAAAAAAATGTATGTATGTATATATGAATCCACCTTGGGTTTGCTATCAATGTTAATAAGAAGTCTAAGCAACGTCATTCCCCTAAGTTTTTTTTTTTTCATTTTTTTTCCGTTCTATAACTAAACGTACCGGAGGGGGTCAAATGAAATTTTTTGAACTTCAATCGACTATAACTTCTATTATACCTAATTGTATTTTTCGCAAGTTTTCTACATGATTTTTTTTTTCAAAATACACATTTTTTTGTAAAAAGTATGTGCTCTACATATTTAAACCGGTAAGCCGAAGCGGGGATCAAATGACCCTTTACACTTTTCCTCTAAAACTGTCTTATTTCTGAACCGGTTTTTACAAAATTTAACTTTTTGAAAGCTTATAACGGAAATTTAGTATGATTATTAGCACTTATGTATTTACATTCATTTACATTTTTTTCTCAATTGCTGACTTACAGCTTTTTTCCGAAGCTGGTTTAAATAAAAATCTTTGACTTTGAATAACTTTAAAATAAATGATTGTGATTGAATATTGTCTGGAAAACATATTTTATAAGCTTTCCAAAACTTTAAATTTTGTAAAAATCGGTTAAACAACAAGAGTTTTTTAGAGGAAAGACTGTTAGAGGTTATTTGACCACTGGCGGTGTAAATAGGTAAGGGAGAATGAGAATACTTGATTCCTCAGCTTTATCTCGAAACTGGAATGTTTTAAATAGATCAAATGTTTTAGAAAAACTTGCCAACTAGAACAAAACAACAATCTTGTTACTCAAACAATTTCAAATTTTTTTATTGTTTGCGTTTGCACTTTGTTTGAAAAATCTAACAAAATGTGACTTGAAGATCTTTTTTATCACTTTTAAATGTTCCCAAACGAAAAAGTTATCATAAAAATATTCATTTGGATATGTCAATCGTTAGAGTATCATATAACCATCTTAATGTCATATTTTCAAAGCAATAGTAAACTCGCAATTTTTTTCAGAAAAAGTCTTCCCAAATGTATGTTATGGGTTCAGTTCATTCCTGAGGTCCTTGAAGTTAAAGTTTTCTTCTGAATGGATGTTGATCAATGCTTATCACAAAATTTTTAATATCCATTCAATTACTATTATTTATTCAATAAATTCCTGATAAAAAGGAATAAAAAAATGCTGTTATCTAAAAATAAGAAAATTGCGCCTTTAAGTATGCAATGAATGAAGGGTAGTAGACAAACTTTTAGAATTCTTTTTGTCTTACACTTGAAACTGTGAAATAAATACTAATATAGCCGTAAAGTCACCTGAACTTTAATCTTTAGATTTTGCATGACTTTTTCCAAAACTAAGGACTCTCGGATTAAAGTATCAAGTCTCCTAAATAAAGGATCAAGTCTTCTATAACTTTCAAATTATCACAATTTTTTAGTCCCACGAAAACACTTCTTGTTCATATACGGGTTCATGTATCGATATAACTTTTGCAGAAAATAAATAAGAAATAACATGCTGTCAGAAAATGCAAAAGATGGTGATCTGCAAAATTTTTCCAAAAAGATATGATACAAATAAAAAAAAGGATCAAGTATCCCCATTCTCAACTTCTGAAAAATGTGTGGAGGTCTTAGGAAGGTATTTTGAGCTATTCTTGCAACCTGATAACCAAGATTCCCATGGATGTTACTATTATTTGGTAGATCCCATTCGATTGTATGTTAAAAAAGTTTAAGGTTGTTGAAGTATACACTGCCCGCTAAAATTTTGGGATCACCTCCTCAAAAACATGAAAATTTTTATCGGCCATATCTAGCCATTTTGATACATATTAGAACTATTTTGATCTCATTCAAAAGAGCGTAAGCCATACGTTCTTTGAATGTATTTGACAAAGTGTAAATATTGAGTTTATATGAATTAAATTTGCGTGCAATGCATTCGAATCCTTTTTTCATACTTATTAAAATACATTTGGTTAATTTTATTCGAAAAGTTTTTAATGTACTTAAAATATATAAAATAGCTACTTAAGTCATCGTCCAAAATTTTGGGATCACCTCATAGTATGGTGTAAAGGCTAAAAGTTTGGGATCAGTCTTCTAAAACATGCACTTTTATTTCAAGTGAATCTCTATTATCAAACAACGCATTCTTCATTGGGTAAGCTTATTTGAAAGCTAATGAGTTGAACTTGCTTTTAGGATATGACATATTTTTGAAGACTTCTTTAGAACCTAAGCTAAAGTTTCATCATTTTCTGATGATTTTCATCAAATAGTGATAACATAAATCATATGATTTTAAGATTGTTACTTCTAATAACTGGTCAAAACAAATTTGCATATTTTATTTAACGGTCGGACTATTTTGTGAAAATCATCAGAAAATGATGAAACTTTAGCTTAATTTCTAAAGAAGTTAGTCTTTAAAAATATTTCAACTAAATATTCATAAAGCAAGTTCAACTCATTAGCTTCCAAATCAGCTAACCAGATGAAGAATACGTTGTTTGATAACAGATATATGCGTGAAATAAAAGTGCTTGTTTAAGAAAACTGATCTCAAATATTAGACCGTTACACTACACTATGGGATGATCCCAAACTTTTGGACGATCACTTAAGTAGCTTTTTTATATATTTTAAGCACATTGCAATTTTTTTGCACAAAATCAAACAAATTAATTTTAATAAGTATGAAAAAAGGATCCGAATGCAACTTGAATTTTGAAATTTGGTCCACTCCACCCTGAGATGATCGGGTTTGAATTTATATTCGGTTTTAATACATTTTCCAACTTTAAGCTAAATTAAAGTCATATAAACTCAATATTTGCACTTTGTCAAATACATTTAAAGAAGTTTTTTCTCACGATCTTTTGAATGAGATCAAAAGAATTTCTATATGTAATAAAATGGCTGAGATATGGCCGATAGAAATTTTCATGAAATTGAGGGGATGATCCCAAACTTTTGGCCGGCAGTGTATATAGAAAATTACAGGAACTTCAATGTCACTCTGTATTTCTTACTTTATGTTTCTCGTGTTGTTTTGATACAACATAATGTGGTTCTTACTTTTCAATTCAGTTTTGATTTTGGTTTGGTTTATGCCTTATTTCAGCATTACTCTATCTCAATTCTTCCTATATTCACATAATTGCTACAGCAGTTTTATTTTATTTTCTGGTTATTATATTTTTTTTAGTTTTAGAATTCCTTTTAATAATTTTAATCAAGTCCAAACGATTTGAAGATTACAAGGGCAAAAGTTAGTTCGTGAAATATTAATTAAATCTTATCTTAATCTGAAATTATTCATACCTAGGTAAAATTTGCGAAATTGACTAAAACCTCGAACGCTATCAAAAACTTTCCGCCAATTTTTGGACAGACCGTTAGAAGTCCAGCTGCCCCGACCCGCTTAAAATTTGACCTCCTTTCGCATCTCAATATCAATCGAAAGCCCGGCCCAAAATTCAACGCGAGGGGTCAAGCGATTATTGTTGCATTACCATTTGTTATAAAACTCCTTTTTCAAAAATCTCCTATTTTTGGAAACAAAAAAAAAATCACAGTGCCCCATAAAAGTTTGCGCTGGGCAATAAATTTTAATTGACAGCAGCTTTTCACGCCATTTGACCCCTCCCCGGATGAAAAGTTTTTCTTTGTGAGATGTTGCGGAATTTCTCGGCATCGATTTCAAATTTTCGGCTTTTCTAAAGATCTGTAGCATAAAATCCGTTCTGAATTCGGGCATAATTAAGGCCAATGCTCACGGTTCCCATTGTTGTAAGGATATTTGGTGTGCGCAAACGTAAATTCCCCTTTTCGTGGAGGATTTTCTGTTTCGAATCCGGAGAAGCTGCGCTAGCTAGCTGACCAGGACCCGTTGATTGATCTGTAAATTGGTGGAAAAGGTCGCTCGAAATGGGTCACCAGAGGAAGAAGAACATCCGGAAGAAGTTCAGGCGTTGACAAAAGGTCGGTCAATGTGGCAAGGCGAGGGTCAAATGGTTGATCTCACAGCGGCGCCGGCGTGCAAAGACAATACGCAATTTTGACCATTTTCCCAAAGTTTTGATCCCGGAGCAACGTGAGAACGGCAAAAAAAAAAGAAAGGGGAAATCGGTTGACCCTTCGGATGGAAATTTTAAAACTCTAACCCAGGGGTCGAGGGGTCGGCCAAACTTTTGCCAAAAACATCAACGTCGTTCTATGTATTCATAACGGGACGATTTTCCGGAATAAATAACACTTTGATGACAGCCGTTCGGTTTCTCAGGAGAACAAAAAAAAAAGAAAAGGTCACCCAAAGCGCGATCGGTCATTATTGAGCGGCCTCAAAAATCGCATTTAATTTTCTGGGTCGTTTATCAAAAACTGCAATTGCAGAGAAACCGTTGGAAATGGATTGTGTTTTTATAGCTGCCCATTGGTTCCGAGTTACACATTTCAATTGTTCCAAAATGGCGGGAAATCCTTCGGACACCGGAAGTCCATGCTTCTTGCGTATGGAAGCGTAACGATTTAACGCGCGCACTATTCAAACGAACGCACGTATTCGGCCTGAGGTTGGTTGTAATCCTTGCTGTTTTGCACGGAATTTGTGTCCAGCACTGATGATGGTAATCTGATTTGAAGTCTCACCCGGAGTTTCGGTGCTGTGGACAATCGACATTAATTAGTTGGGATTAGAGGCTAATAAATGGAAAATTCCTTTTCTGGAATGAGTTTTGGTTTTAGATAAAAATGTTGCGTAAAAATTTTGCATGATATTCTCGCTGGGTATCCTGTTGATCGAATTCTTTCATAAGCAGTTAGAAGAAGTATATAACTTGTTCCTAAAATTCTCCGATTTCGGGACCAATCAAGAATTATCGGGACAAAATGTTAATTATTAATATAATTTCAAGCAATAACAACAAGACTTTCTTGACGAAAATAAAACACATGTTTACCAGCAGCTCGTACAACCATTGTAACCAAGTCGAAAAAATTAAATACATATTCGTCTTGACTTCAGAAAATTCAATCTGTCAATTTGAAACCGAAAATAAAAAACTATTTTTCCCCTGAATGAATCCTTTAACATCACTAGTTTTCAAATTGATCACACTAAGGACCGCGAAGATATCGAAGCCGGGAAACACAAAAATTCGACAATTTATATCCCTGTACCAAATTCATCAAATTTAGTATATTTTAGCTACTGAAAGTGTTGTGTTTGATTTTGTAGAATCAAATTTTATTACAAGGTTCATAACATTTGAGCTATTCTTCTCAGTGACGGGCCTGAAAAGCAAACTGTCAGGATCTCAATGAAATTAATGTTTCCTCGAAGAAGTTCCTTTTTCTTAACTTTAAGCGTTCATCTTTCAAAGGTATGATGGCTAGCATCTTACAAATGCTAAAACCACGAATCCACAGCAAATTTACTATGTATGCCGTGACCGGGATTCGTTCTCATACCTGCTGGCTTAGAAGACTTGAAGGCTATCCTCTACGCCACGTAATTATTATTACCAGTTATTATTATCGAAACATCTGTTACTAATAGCTTGACTTTTTCAACAGGAAAGCTATAAAAGTTCGGTAATATTTACTGAAAAACCGGTAAATTTTACCGTTATTCCTGTAATTTCCACCAAAACACCAATAAATTTTACCGGAATACCAGTAAATGTTTCTGAAAAAATTGAAAAAGCTCGATAATTTACCGATGAACCGGAAATTTGTGGATTAATAGAAATGTTAGTAATATTTATCAAAAACTGTAAAATTTTCGAAAATTTTTACCGAAAGCCTTTAAACGTTCGGTGATTTCAGCTGAAGATACACTGTGTACTACGCGAGATGATGCGAGTTTCGAATCATCGCGCGTAATACGCTGTTCATTCGCTGAAATTACTGAACGTTTCAGTGTTTTCGGTAAAAATTGTAGAAAATTTTGAAATTTTGTTCATCTGAACCATTTATTCACGATTTAATATAATCACGATTCTATCTAGATTCACGATTAAATACAATAAAACAAAAATAATCAAATTTAGTTTCTCATTTGATATTGATCAGAAATTACGTCCTGTAGGTTTTTATTTTAATTATTTTTAATATTTGAGAAAACATTTAAACAAATTCAACTCAACTTCATCAAACACTCAACCTTCATCAAAATTCTCCTCCTTTTTTTTGCCATCTTCCCCAGATTCAATATAAAAATTTGTTTTCTTTCGCAAACCGTTAGAAAAATAAATACAATGTTAGTTGAAATTTAATTTGAACAAAGGATCGACAACAGCTTACCATTATTATAAGCAGCGTTTGGCTGAACTCAAAATTTGAATTTCTCGATTTAAATTTCTATTAATTATGGTTATACACATGATGTACCTATTAAATTAACTTTCAGATTTGCAATTGTGAAAGTATTTTATTTTATTTTCGATTATAGTCGTTTTACCATCTTTATGGCATTCGCGACTTTATATCATTGCGACTTTATATATGCATTTGGCGGACAGTTATTGAAAAAAAATATTAGGAAGCAACTGACTTGCCAACTGAGCTATATCACAAGCATAACTTTCGAGCTTGAAATTGAGAATTAATAAGGAATTGGAAAGGACAGATAAAAAAGGAGTTCAGGAAAAAGGATTTCAGGAAAATTCAGATTATCAACTTTAATAGGTACTCTTAATTTAAAATTCAGAGTTTATGATTTTCCAAAATATATTTGCGATTATTTTCCCTCGTGAAGCTAAATTATGAAAATCAATATTTAAACGACTTCTATTTAATTCTAAAATTCTCTTTTTTGCTTAAATATTATCATACAATCCTAATTTTTAGTTTTACCGAAAAAAATTTATTGAAACAAAGAAAGTTTACAAATTTGGTTGAAAATCTGAATTTTTATTGACTTTTTGAAACTTGATGGAAAAACTTTTTTTTTTTTTTTATTTACAGGTAATTGATTTATTATTTAAACTTGAGATGAACTTTCAAATAATGCATTGTTTTGCAATCAAACTTTCAGCACAAGCCTGAATTTCAAATCATCCCCCAGAATAAATTAAAAGAAATTAAATCCAAACTCAGGAATTCAGAAAACACATTTCATTGTATCAGCAATGTGATAGTCATAAGCAAGCGTTTTATGGAATTCACCCCGGTTCTTCTATAAAAACCTTATCTTTCCCTCAACAGGTTTCAATTTCTTGATAAAAACATAATAATCACATAAAGGCAACTTCAATTTGCATACTTCAATCTCATGAAATTGGGAATCCGGAATGAGATTTCGTCTTTTGGTAGTTTTTTATCCATCGTACCGATCATCGCTGGAGAGTCTCAAAATTCCTTAAGAATTTTACCGATATCTAACTCGTCCGTTTATAAAGCGGAAATTTTTTGCGGATTTTTCCAAAAATCGGGGTTTTCTAGAATATAAAATTCTATTGTTGTTGTTTATGACACAGCTTTTGAATCGTTCAATGCAAATTGGAAATTGAAAGTACAGAAGAATGCTATCAAAGATTGTGACAGATTTTTAAATCAAAAGTGATTTTAGAGTTTGGTAAAAATAAATGACCATTTTTGATTCATTTTGTACTGTGGGTAAATAAAAGTTCGTACCGACAGCACTAGTTTCAACACCAATCCTTCTGGTCATTAAAACGTATATACGTTCATAAGAAAGGTCCTTAATACAAGTTTTTGAAATATTGTAAAAAAAAAATCTGTACACTGGTGCTTAGATTAATTGAACATCTGCATTTTTGTTCAACCAAATTTGAAGGAATTTTTTATTCTGCCCTTTCTATGATTCATGCCGAATTTTTGCTAAATCGAATGATTCCTGCTAATGTGGGATGGGTTTTTGTGATTTTTTTTCTCAATTAATTTTGAACATGCTTCCTGGCAATCCACTGTTTATGTAAATTGAGCACCAGTGGCACGGACAAATATTTGGTATTATTTTGAGGACTTACCGACTCAAATTAATCATTTCCTATGAACGAGTATATGTAAACCATAAAAAGTTGACGCATTGATGCACAAAATGATATTTTGCTGTCATTTTAACTTAAAAAGTGTCCGTTATTAACGTTTTTGTGATCGAAAAAATGTTCTACGTATAATTTTTTTTATTCACAGGTTGTTTAAGAAAAATTACAAACAAATTCACAAAACTAACCTTTCATGGATTATATAATCTACATCTTTCATCCAAAGGCCTTGACATAACCAATTAAAATAAAGAAGAATAGCTTAAGACACATTCCACCGTGATGTGAAATCACTTTTCCGGACTTTTCTGAACTGTTATCATTGTAGAAATCACCGATTCACTTGAAAATGAAAAAAAAAACTGTAGAAAATGGCCACAAATTGAATTTTCTTCAAAATGAATATGATTTTCGCATTACAATTTTTTGAGTTGTTTGTGTTGTGATTGATAACTTTGAGACGTGAATCCGCGCTAGAATTGACCATATTTGACTTCAGTACATAACTCTTTGAATTCCTGTTCTCTCTTTGAGAATAGGATATCGGTGTCTTCGAACAAGTTGTAGTGAAATTAATTTTCTACAAAATGATGTGCGTAGCTTCTCGATTGAACTACAACAAACAAAATTATGCTTCTTTAAAGTTGTGACGTGAATTCACTCGGTTTCAACAGAACAGGGTAGTGAACTGAATTAACGTCACGTAATTTCAAGTTATTCTGAACCATTCTTTAGAGCCTTCAAATATTAAGTACACTTTTAAAAGTGTTATTTTGTTATTTTTTCTTGTACTATGATAAATTTTCAGTATGTTTTCCTCACTTTTTCCTAATTTTAACTGGCACCAAATTCAAGTTTTTTTATTCCATTTTTTTTAAATAACGAACTTAAACTAAAATTAACTTAATTATGTTTAATTTTTAAAAATCCGCCCATCTGGAGGGTCAAAATCTTTCAAACCACATTTCCCTTGAAAACTTAACAAAAAAAAACAAATTATGTGACGTTAATTCACTCATTCTTTAAAATTTGGTGTTTCAGAATCGTCTCATCATTTTCAAAGAACATTTTTTTTTGTTAGAAATGTCAAAGTTTTCTCGTAAAATTCAAAAGTGTCCTATTTTTGTGACGTGAATTCACTCATTTTCGCTTTTTGAAACAACCTCATTGGATATAACCAACTTCTGAAAATTAAAATTTTTCCAAATCAAATAAATCCATATATTTGAATTCATTATTTTGTGAAAGTGGTCAACAGTTAAGCAAACAAGTACACGAGAAATATCCAAAACGCTTGTTTATGAAATAACGATAGTGTAAACTTCTAACATTTTCTTTGATGAAAAATCGAAATACGAAATATTTTTCATACCTTCCTGATCGCTAAAGACGGAAAATGAATGATGTCGTAAAAAGACCAAATCCAACGTGCTTACAAACCAGAGACAAGGTACGGTCAACAGCATAAACCATTTTTACTCATCTGCATGACACCTAGCGGGCACTAGATCAACTAGCGCTGAAAGCCTAGAAGCATCAAAGACGCATTCGATGAATACTCATATGAAAAGACATGCACGGTCTATGGTTATAATTTTGAATACATAATTCTAACGAGATTCTTTGTTAGCATTCGAAAAATTCAAACGGTTTTGTTGAAATAATCAATCTTAATTTAAGCCGGAAAATTTTTGAAAGCGAAAGAAAAAGTATGTATTATCTCCTGGCATAGGTACCTGAACTATGATCTCTGATTCCGAATTATGATAAACCGAGACTGAGAATTTAAAAAATGTTCATGAACTTGAATTTCTGATATTCGGAGCCCTTACTCGAATAAGGTCAAGCTAATAACTATTTATGTATTCACTCGTAGTTTAACCCTTTTAATATTTCAGAAACGCAAAAAAACCAAATACCTACCCTATATAACGCAAGATAAGATAATTCAATCAGCCATATGAATGCATTTGAAGATGCATTAACAGCCAGCCAGCCGGCTTCCCATCGTCTTACCCTCCACGTTGTTGTTTGAGGGTAAAACTTCCATAGAAAATCGTCGCGCCAATTGAGGAAAAGCACTATCTCACATGATGAAATACGAAACGACACACCTAGTTAAAGACAGCTTAGAAGTAGTGTCTAGGTGTCGGCACGGCAGAACGATGGATTTCAATCAGCTTGGCACATGGCACACATCAGAACGTGCCATGGCGTCGAACACGTGAAAAATTGAAAATCTGTTTCGCGGTGTCTGACTTGTAGCACTTGAGTTTAGATGTTAGAGTTGTTTTAGATTTGGAATCACATCTTAGAATCAGATTTCAGAATTAGCATTCTGAATCAGAATATATTATCAAAATTAGGCATTCGATTTTAATATCTCAATTCAGAAATACATTCGAAAAATTTATGCATAATCAGAACTTTGATCTAAAAATTCGTAATACAGAATCAGCCTTCAGAATTAATAAACTTCAAAATAGAGAAAACTCTATTCGATGATCGAACAAGAAAAAACAACCAAAAACAACCATAACTAACATTAATATCGTCAAAGAAGAAGAGCTGAAATTTCATTTGTAAGATCTTGAACTCAACTAGGAGAGTGATAAAACTTTTTCGCGTTAGCAACGAGAAAGTTTGGCGCTTCCACATGCGTCTTTTTACGAGTAACATTATCACTCAAATTTATGGTGATAGTATACGTAGTAACACAATCGATTGGCAAAAGAGAGTACTAGTTTTTCTCCTACTTCAAACAGAAGAATCAAGCAGATTATGGTTTCGAGACGTTCTGGGAATCATTTTTTCGTTTCCTTTAGGAAAATTCAGTTCAAGCTTCAGTTTGCCAAAACTAAAGTCCTTTCTCGATGCTGTAACAGATTTTCGAAAATGATAAAGCCTTAAAAACACATATCTTCAGACAAGAGATATTGTTTAGCCTTTGAAAACCAGAAAATAAAAATAAACTCATGTGCTAATCGAAATTCTAAACTTGTCAAATGATGCTCGAAAACCGAGACTTTCTTTGTTTGGTTTACCATAAACAAATCAAAAACATCAAATGGGTCATTTTCTTATCAAATCGACTTCAAATATTTCTCAAACGGAAACGATTATATCTCGATAGCTAATTAGGAGAAAAAATATCCAACCCATCCGTTTGTGCCAATTTCATTGTGTAGTTTCATTCAATAAAATAATACTTTCAAGTGTCTCAAGTCCTTGAGAAACTTGTTACATGACTGTTTGTTTGTGAATCATACTTGTTTGATTGATTTGAAGAGGTTGTGCTCAAAAATAATCGCTGAACAGACGATGATTACAACTGTCGTTTTTTTTTTTATCGAGAGTTCGAGAGTCTTCTGCATATAAATGTGTCAATAAAAGTATAATTGGACACACTTTTAGAGTACCATCATGGTTACGTGATGACAGAAGCTTTTTATTTGAAAAAAAAAATGCACATTTTTTCGACAAGCTTTCTACTAAAATTGGAAACGATTCTGGATTTCTGAAAGGACTTTAAAACTTTCAGCTTGGTGTATACCTAAATATTTTGTTAAATTTCCCTCTATAGGCTCTCACTCTACCTTCTGTTAGTTCTAATGTAACAAAAGACTGGGTCGATTTGGCTTTTATTTTGAATTTTTCAAACTCTGGGGTAAAAAAAGCTTCGTTTTGGATAAAAACTCATCCATGAATTTTTTCACAATTTTTAAATAACGTTTACATGAGTAAATTTGAACTTTTACATAGGCAGGATCGTTTCCACAGAAGAAACAATAATGATGTTGATTTTCAAGAACAAAATATTCGATTTTTCCATACAAACCTAAAATTTTAAATTAACTCATGTAAAAGTCACTAAAAAATTGGGCAAAAAAATCATGGGCGAGTTTTAATCCAAAACGAAGCTTTTTAGACCCCAGAGTTTGAAAAATTAAAAAAAGAACCCAAATCGACTTAGTCTACTGTAACAATCAAGTTGATGTGACTTCTTCAAGATTATGAATTGTCTCACGACATAACCTGATGAAAAATATTCCTCCAACTCACTCGGTCCATGGAAACCGTTTTCTAATTTCTAGCTTATGAAACACTCATCTTTTATCAAATAAGTCACTGACCATCTTAAGAGATGGTCAACAACCAGATACTTGTCTAGTTCTTTTATAGATAAACAGGCCAATTGATTTTGTTTAACCCATTAAGCGTTCAAGTGTAATAATCAAACAAGTCTTAAGCCAGTACTCCAGAAAGATGACTGTTCTTGAACTTTCTCCACTGGTGGTTTTGTCATCAAATAGTGTGATATTTTAATCTGCGGATTTTTCAGCTTATCGTTCGTTTTTCTTTCATAATCCCAACACTTGACCAATGCGATTTGTCATCAATGTTGTTGTCATCAGATGGCTCCCTCTGGAGCCAAAAAGTTTTTTTTTCAAAAGTTGATATATTTTTTTTTTAATTTAAGCTTCAGATTGTCATGCTTGGCATTTTAAAAGTTCAAAAACAACTACAGTCGATCGAAATTATTTATAAGAATAACAAACAAGCGTAAAGTGACAGCTTGAAGCAAAGTTTTGATTCAAAAATCGATTTCAACATTAAACAAAGCAATAAAAAAATTTAAGTAAGTTTTTAAAATTGAATAAAAAGTTAGCAGCATATCAGAGCATGGTGTTAGACATTTACTGCTTCAAACTTGTTCAGTCCAAACGTTAAATGTTCGACTTTTGACCAATGCTTCCGTCCTTACTATGCTTCCGAAAAACCAAAACAACGTTTCTAAAATTTTGAATAAAATCTATTTCTAACAGTTTTTTTCAATCATCGATCGAATTGTATGAAACAGCAACTGTTTTGCGCTAAACCTTTAAAAAAAAGTGAAAGTGTGTGTTTTGTGGTGGTGGTTCAATAAAAATTGTGAAAACTAAAAAAAAAACGAGTAAAGTAAACAAAACCCTTTGTGTGAGTGAAGATATCGCATCAAGGTTGAAAATAGTTTCTTTGAAATATGATTGCATGAATTAAGAAAAATAAACGGATGTTTCGAGTAAGGTTTTGCAATTACTTACCGGCAAATCGTGCGAATGAGGTAAATGATCTTTTCTCTGTGGATGGAAGAAGAAGTAAAATTATTATAGACATTCGAGTCAGGCTTTCATCTACTTGGATTCAATTACCAGCTAGAATCAGTAACTGCTTTGGGAAAATGCTGTTCAACTTCAAAAATTCATCATATTAGATAATAAAGTGTTTCATTATGTCAAAGCACGATTCAAAATGAGCAGTATAGACACAGTTTAGGAACAAATCCAATTTTCTTTAACTTTTGTGTTCTCTGCACTCTTGTTTTTACAGTGAATCATTCAAGAATTAGATTCCAGTAAATCGTAGGCCAGTGTTTGAGTTTTTGATCGGACACTGCTCATTAGCTTCTGCACAGACTCTTTTCAGTCTTTTGCGAAGCTTGCGATAGAATCTGTAGGCTACACATGTTTCTCAAAAATGATTTTATATGGACCCAAAAAATTTCACGTTTCAGGACAATTTCATACGTTTGAGGGCCATTTCATATGTTTGAGGACAAAATATTGCCATTTTACCGTAATTTTTGGAACAAAATTGATTTCTCCGTCTCTTCAATACTTTGGCCATCCCGAAAAGTGTAATACTGGTCAATCGGAAGCGTTTTGTAAATAATCAAATTTGCTACAGGTTTTGTTGTCGATGATAACCCCCACCGATTCTCCACACAGCAGTTTCATATAATTTTCGAGTTTTTGGTTTGGCGTAAGCAGCTTGATTTTGACTTCTATTCGGCTTCCATTGCTTCTTACTCCCTACTTCCGATTCCCATTTCCCGATAAGAAGAGCATATCAAAATTACTACACAAACCCATCGAAACGAGATATTCTTAACTTATCCAGATATATCTATGATATAAAAATCTTCGTTTTGGTCGCTTCGAAAAAAATTATTATATCTCTTTTGATACAATAAGTTGTTTTTTTCTGCCGAGCAACAAAATACTTCGAAAACTTTTATTGGAAGTTTGAAGGTCTCACTCCATTGCACCAGCCATGGTGCAAGCCTCTCAACCTGCTGATCCAGATTCGAATCTCCTGGCTAGTATCCGAACTTTTCATGATTTGTTCAAATTGGAAACAATGCATAAAAATGTTCGTACAAGTCAAAAATTGCATACTTCTGAAAACTTTTAAGACAAAGATTGCATACTTGTATACAAGACTCATATTTTTGCATTTTTGGTGATCTAAATCCTATCTGATTGAGATATAATCTTGATATGATGCTATCAAGGGTTAATAGAATTTAGTTATTCATGCATGAACTTTTTGTTATAATTTGAGATATTTATACATCTAACGAGTACCTAATTATATCTCATGTTGATAGGAAAACATTTAATATCAAATATCTCATCTTGATATAGTTTTGTTTTTCTCTTCAAATCGCTTCTCCTATCGATGTCGTTTATGAAGAGGCCAAGAGCTTTCTATCAATATGTCGCAAGTCCCGATCCGATAAATTTGACATATTTCGTTCCAGAACCGGCCAGATCGGCCATGGCCACGACCCAGTGTCTCCGAACCGCTTATAATATCAATATCCGTCATGCTGAGGCCGAGCTTTCTTTCATTATCTCGCAAGCTATGATCCGATACCTTTTAGTTGGTATTTTCGGAACCGCTTATCCTTATATTTTTCAATAGCACAAACGAATGTTCTGAAAAAATATTATCGGAATCCATCAGCAAAGAAATATGTCTTTATCGTTCCGAGCGTATGAAAATCACAAAGATTTAATTTTTTTTGTCACGAAAAGTTTAAGTTGGGACATTGTCATTATCATTCGACAGTAGGCGATTTTTGATTCACTGACCAGAAGTCGTATTTTATTTAACAGATTATATCATATAGAATGTTATTTAAACTCATTTTCGTATATCTGCACCTACAATGTGAGGCCCATGCATATTCTTTATCGTATTTAAATACATTGCATGATTTTATTACGACAATACAATCGAAAATGAGACATGTATGATAGACAAGCGACGTTGAGCCATCGCTAGCACAACTGACCGTTCCAGCATCTGGCTGGCAATCAATCGCTCAAGATTCCACAGCAGAAAGCTGTCTACTGGCGAGGAAGATCTTGCTTCTGCAAGAGTAGGTCATTTCTAGCGTAACATGTGAAAAGGATAAACTGCAAAAGTAAACGAATCGAGATAACGGTCATTCCGGATGTATGCGGTTCCACTTCCCGAGCAGACTTTTATGTCAAAATTATAGCAAATTGTGCTATCACGCCCTGAGAGCCGAGTTTGCTCTCATTTTGCTTGACATAAGGTGGTACACAGCAAAAATGAGAGCAAAACTTTCCATACATGGTTAGCAAATTGATACCAAATTTAGCTAAAAGTGAGACCTTAACTACAGCTCATTTTTCGAGAGCTTGGAGAGCATAATAATGCCAATATAAGGAATCACATAATTTTCCATTACAGCAAAATTAAGCATCATTATGCTTTCAAAACTTTTAGAAAACAACACCAAATCGAGGTAAAGTAAAGGTCTCGATACAATAAAATTTGAGATTATTTCTTCATTCGTGTTTAAAATTTTGCAATTATTTTTGCTGTGTCAACCACCTTAAGTCATCCATAATAAGAGCAAAATTCAGGACGTGATAGCAATATTTGATCACTTTTCCGATACAGAAGTTTGCTCGAGTAACCTTATCGCCTAAAGTTATGCTACGTCTTAGCAATTGAGGTGAATAATTGAGACGCATGGGTTTAGAGTGGTGCAAGTGCCTTTATGATAGTTTCGAGGAAACGCGCTTCAAAGTTGTGAAGGTGCTCGATATATCTTTCGAATTCGAGCAGTTTTAATTCAATCGAAAAAATGTTCAAAATAATTATTAAAAAATCGGGTTTTACATCAATGTACATTGAAACAAGAAGAATCTTTAGGTATACTTAACTCAGAATTGATAATTCTGGACTTGCACCCTTCTGATCCTGAGAGCTTCAATTCTAATATTGGTTTAAATTTCAGGCTCTCAGCATTATTATTAATTTTGAGTTAAGAATACCTAACGATTTTTCATGTTTCAATGTACATGCAAAACTCAATTTTTTTCAAATTTTTTTGAACACTTTTTTGATTAAATAAAAACTGCTCGAATTCGAAAAAGCATGATATATCGAGCACCTCCACAACTTTAAGCGCGTTTTCTCGAAACTATCGTTTATGCACTTGCACACTTCTGATCCCAAGCGCTTCAAATGCCTTGTGGTGTATTTCACAAAACGCCTGAATTTATATTATCCACACTATGTCAAAAATAATTCATGAATAAGAAATCAGATAACACTTACGTCTTTGTGTACACAATTCTGTTAATTGAAAAGAAAAGACAATTCATTGCTAATTGAAAAAAAAAAACAAAAATTTGTAAAAAAAAATCCAAGTTTCAAGCGTTGCCTATGAAAGGCGTTCGAAATGTGCTTCCAAATTTGAAGTGATATAAAGTATCACTAGATGTTTTTAATAAGTTATTGATAAACCCGAACGCTAATGGACGAATAAAGTGAAAATTAAAAATCTCCAGAATAAACAACAATCATCAACACTAACGCTTAATTCTGTTAAATTCCTTGAAAAAAAAACGGATCGAAGAATACAGGGCATACCACAATCGAATGCTTTTAATTTACTGCCTGATAAAATGCAAAAAAAAAACTGTTTTAGGGTTATAATGGAAGAAAGGTGTTAGAGCCCAAATTATAGTTCTGAGAATACGCGTTTCAAAGTTGTCTAGGTGTTCGATTTTTCATATATTTTACGATATCGAGCACTTTTAATTCAGCCGAAAAATTGTTGATGTTTTAAATTTTTTTTCATATCTATGTGAACGCTGCCGTCAGATCAAAACCTTTTCCTACCTCTGTGCAAACGTTTAGTTCCGTGAAACGTTTGCCCGATGTAAAATTCCATAAGTACCTTTTCGCTATTCATTTCTTAGGTCAACTAACCTTATGGACAAATGCGAACGATGAAATTAGTCGCAATCGCATTGTGATCATCGCTTACCTGGCGCCAGCATCCAGCCTTGCTAGTCTTCATGCTTAAATTTTCTTCCGGCAGTTTTTCTGCAATATCCTTCGGAAATAAACGTTTCTTAGCCGGATCTGGTTATTTAGGTGCTAACTTCATGTTGCAAACGGAGAACAAAAACCGGATATGGTGATTCAAACATCCAAAATTCCTACTTCCGGCGTTCCTCCACCGGAAAGTCAACGCTTCCATCTCCTCCAGGAGTACGCTTCTGAGCCGGATTGGATTACTTAGATGGCCATTTTTTGTTGCTAAAGTCCGTCTCAAACGGAGAAAAAAATTCGATGGTTCTGATCCGCATGCTACAATAACCTCCTTCTTGCGTTTCTCCACCGGACGGAATCATCGCTTCGCTTCCGTCTCCATCGAAAATAAACACCGGATCGAATCTGGTTATTTAGAAAAGGCCACTTCACGTTCGCACTCTGTCACAAATGATGGACTTAACTTTATAGTTATAGCGCTTTATTTTAAATTTCTATTTAAATCTGTTTTCCGTTCCGCGCGCGCAGTTTAACGTTTTGAAACGTAAACATGTTTTGGTCAAAACAAGCTGTGATGCCAGCTTTACAGAATGGCGACCAAAAAAAACTATGTGTAAGTGAGAATTATAAAAAAGTTAGGTTAATTTGAAAGGTTTTATATCGGATTAAAGCTGCGAATTTTTAAACATAAGTAACCAGCGCATTCAATTATTCTCGATCTATTTTCATTTTGTTTGAAATTGATTGTTAAATGCACTTTAAAATTAAAAAAAATAAACTTGAAACAAAGTTTGGTATAACAATAACTACAGAGATAATACTCTTTCGGGAACTGTTGATGTGAAACTGTTTATAGTATTATTCGTTGCTATTTTATTATTTTTTCCCAATACAAACTTCGATCACGTGTAAGTTTGTCCTTAATTTATATAAATAGTTGATTTTTAATTATTAATGAAAGAGATTTTATATATTTATTCAACTATTCAAAACGAAAAAAAAAAATTTAGTCCTCAGAAACAAAGGAGCATATGACAGAAAATCTTTTTTTTAATTTTAAGTTTTCATTGGAACAAAACAGTATAAAATAAAATTCGAAACATCTAAAATTTTTACCAAATTGTATTTAAAATGTATACAAAATTTTGGCATTATAAGCTCAAAATTGTTTATTTTTTCATTTAAAAAACTTAGTTTTAAGAATTCACATTAAAAGTCAAGGGGATCCAAAGAACTACCATTATAAGCTATAACACCTAATTTAAAGTTTGTAAACGGGAGCGTGTAACAGATTCATTTTCAAGTACGGATGAATCAGGGATACCACAACGATGCCATATTTAGCTATAGCAAATGATGCTTTATATTAATTTTGGTCCAGGTTTATAATTTATTAAAAACCGGATACCTTAATGATGGCTTATTTTGCTATCAGTATGAATTCTACATTAAAGTTTGTTTCCTGTTCGCAGTTCATACCTCGTTTTGGTCTTAATTTGCTATCAGGAAAACATTTTTGAAACCTTACTTATGCCTCATTTAGCTCTCGCTCAAAATTCAACACCAGAGGATGCTATCAGTTCGCTGTTGACACCTTCTTAAGGTCTCAGCTTGCTATCAATTTGGGCATCAAAGTTTGCTCGGGTTTACCTAATAAACGCGGTTTAAATTTAAAATCACTTAAAACTTTCAAAAAATTGATAAAATTCAATGGGCGAAGGAATCGAAAAATTATTCTTTCTCTCCTTAAGAAAAACCCTTTAGAACTGTCAAAAGTTGGGTGAAATTATAGCTGCATCCCACTTGCACTAATACAAAACCATCACCCAAATTCGTCAGCGCTTCCATCGCCTATTGGGCGGCGAAACTTCCTGTTGATGCATTTTCGTTGGAACGTGAAGTAACGCCTATTCATAATGGGGTTAATTTTTCTATTCGTGTAGGACCAATAGGCGTAACTGAGTTGACCGTGTGTGACAAAACGGCCTAGTTAGTTTTTTCGTGTAGGACCAAAGAGCGTAACTTCGAAACCAACTTGCAGGCGTAACTGGAATCGAAAACAAAAAAAACGCGAAACTCGAAAACATCTGAAATTTAGTGAAAAAAGTTAAAGTTCTTGATAACCAACGAACAATAAGTGAGTATAATGCACATTTTTGATTTTCTTGAACAAAAAGTGGTCGATTCTTTGAACAGGATTTGATAAGATGTTCAAAAATGTCAAACGCATTTTTCTCGTTTCGAGTCAACTGTTAGTTTCGCTCTTATGAAATGTTACGCTAGATTATTTGCAATAGTGACGAGGGAAATATGACGAACAAAGCATGAGAGACTTCGATGGCCAATCAGCTGCAGTGGTGGGGCTAAGAGAATAGGGTGATTCCAAACGTAGGGATTTTAACAGGGATAAGGAGTGTATCGAAAATTCACTTTAAACATATTTGGGCCTTCTACTTACTAACGCGTGAATGCGCACAACTGTGCTCACCTCACCTGTATGTGTAGAGTGAACAAGTGCTTTGTTTACGTTTAAACATTCGTTTCTCCCAAAACGTCGCGAACTAAAAAAGAAGTTAAAATTCATGTGTTGGACACTTGGATGCGAGAGAAGGGCATCTCGATGAATGAAGTGGCGAAACGTTTCGGCATTCATCCGGCGAGCGTAAAATCCATCATTCACAAGTTCGGGGAGCACTTGTAACCTCCTACTCGGTTACAACCTGCATTTTATGCATTTTGGTGGCAGTTTTGCCCTGATAAACATAAAATGTAATTAAATGTAAATATTCACGCTGTAAAGAATTATTATTATAAACATTAAATTTAAATGAAATAATTTTGGGCATTTGAATAAAAGTTAGGAGAATATCAGTTTCTTTTCCATGTAGCAGTTCAGGATGACTCAACTGCTAGAACATCAAACTTCCTGACACATGTCACAACAAAAGAGCGAGATGGCTACATCGCCTCAGATGGCGTGGCCCAATCAGATGCATCGGCTTTGCCGATCTCCAATTCAGGCGGAGTTTATATAAGGCCTAAGCACCATTGGCCGGCCTCTTTGATACCTTGGAGTTCGCGTCCGAAGTGTCGTCCAATCGTTGTGCGCGCATTTTATCCCGCCAACATCCGTTTCCGCCAACCAAGTGTCGTTTCCGATTTGGGACCTTGGTTATTGTTTGAGTGCTCAGTTTTGTTAAGCGAAAGGCACGGTGCAACCAAAGTTAAGTGCCCGCGACTCCAAGAAGATTGGACCGCAGTCCGTTACCATACGGCTCAGTACACGCCGTCCGTCTACATACGGCAGGACATTCCCGGCCGTACGACAACCTACGGCTCGGGAAAAAGAACTGCGGTTTTTGGTTAGCTACAACAGTTACCGGATAACGATTCGAGGTCAAGGCAACTTCCGCCATAACGCCGGAGGCAGGCAGAGGGCCAAACGACATCACCGATCGTTGGTGAACTGGGCCAAGTTCACGGACAGCGATCCCACGTGGTACCACGGCAGCGATTCCCGGGGCAACGAAGTGTCCAGAAGCAGCAGAGATGAGCAGTGAGTCAAAAAAGGGTTTTTTTTTATAATAAATTAGATTTGTATTTTTTCTAAGTTTTCTTGCTTTTGCTCAATACAAATAATTTTAATTGCCCCTTAAAGATTTTGGTACTTTATTGCGTGCACCGAAAAGCCTTAAATACGGGTTATAACTGGGTGGGAGGTAACGACATCGAACAGGTTTATAAGTATTTCCTAGCTACGACGAGCCGACCCTGAGATTGGCTGGAGTCCTGAGCTAGTCGAAGGCCTAGTTTCACACTATACGTTTGATGATTTGCCAGGAAGAGGCAGAAAACCAGGACCATCTGACCCAAACATGCATTCTCATGGACGATGAAACTTATGTAAAAGAGGATTCCAGTACTCTTCCGGGACCGCAATTCTACACTGCAGCTATTGGGAAGGATGTGAGTGACCACCAGAAGTCGATTGAGGTGAAAAATTTTGGTCAGAAAGTGCTTGTGTAGCAGGCCATTTGCTCCTGCGGATTGAAGTCGGCGAGTTTCTTTACAAAAGTAACAATAAATGCCGATATCTACCAAAAGGAGTGTTTGCAGAAAAGGTTGCTGCCACTATATAAGAAACATACGACTCCACCATTGTTCTGGCCGGATTTGGCGTCATCCCACTGCGCTAAATCTACTCTTAGATGGTTTGAGCATAACGATGTAGATTTCGTTGAGAAAGATATTAACACACCAAACTGCCCCCAGCTTCCCCCCATAGAACGAAATTGGGCTATCTTCAAGAGAGTTTTCAAGAAGGATGGTAAGGCCAACAGCTCCATGGCGGTTTTTCAAGAAAAATTGGAATGCTGCGGTCAAGAAGTGTGATCAATCAGCTGTACAAAACCTATTGAAACTGTATTTCTTCATAAACTGTATGAATAAGCTTTTTAAAACACTTCCGCACTGTTTCTTTGTTTGAATCATCAATAAAATCAATTTAATGAAAAAAAAAAAAATGTGTTTATAACTTATTTTCGATACGCTCGAATTGGAACACAAACAATTTTCTGTATTTCAGTTATTTATTATTGATTTCAAGTTTTTTTTTATACAAATGTAGCGTTTTCTTCATACTTTTAAGAAAAAAATACGGATAAAATTGATCGTCACTATTTTGATGGAATTCCCGATTTTTTCCACCTTCTTCGTCCATCGTTTTAGCTATCTTATTCCACCAGGTCTTCATCTGATTGATGGATTTAACAACCTTTCCCTTTGCCTTGAGTCTCCTCTTCATGATGGCCCAGTATTTCTCAATAGGGCGGATTTGGGGGCAGTTGGGTGGGTTAAGGTTTTTCGAAACGACCCCTTTCTGTGCATACTATTCTTGGACGACGATCGGATCGAATGAACGGCAAATATCGTTTTTGGAGACACTGTTTTTGGTATAGTTCCGAAGCCACTGTCTTGTTAGTACCGAAAACTGTTTTTTTTTTTGCCTTAGCTGCAAATGCCCTGCCAAATCATAAAATTCCGTACAAATTGGTCTACAAAAACACATTTAAATTTGGCTGTAACATCCCCCCGCGCCGTTGGCAAGTAAAATTTTTGATCTGGGATTTGCCCGAAGACATCATTGACATAGGTTTCATCCTCCATCAGAAGACATCCGTCGAACTTGGTCAGTAGGACCTGGTTTTTAGCTTCCGAGCACGAATTTTGGTCACACTATTCTTTTTTATATTCAGATTTGTCTGTTTGCTAGCTCGATACGACTTGATTCCTTCCCGGAGTCGAATTCTCCTCACGGTACTATGGGCAGCACCAAATTTACTGGCCAAACCACGGTCTGACAGATTGGAATTCCTTATATTCGTCTCTAAAATTTTACCACGCAGTTTCCGGTCGAAAGTTCCACTCTGACGATTGGCTTGAGGCTTCCAAATCGTCGTGAATGTTTCCGTATACCGTTTGATAACGCGCCATACGGTATTTCTGGGCAATTTCAGCTGTTTAGCTAGCCTAGATGCAGACCACAATGAATTTTCCAAAGAACTGTGCACAATTTTTTCAAAAATACATACGTGAGGCTGACACAACTCCCGACACGTGGGCGCCAAGAGCTTCAAAAACCGTTCACTTGGAGCGCCACAATATGGGCAAAAAATTGTTCCAATGAAGGAAGCTTTAGAGTTGATCAAATAAACTTTAACTGACATGCAGTCTTCTGACAGTGCAAGGAACAATTTTAAACCTAAAAATTTTGATACTTAAACACATCGGATTTTTGTGACCATGAGGCAATCTATCGTATTTATGGAATCAGGATACGGGAGAGGCGTGGTCCTTCATAACTAGAGATAAAATAACCACCTGGGTGAAGATCAGTTCAAAAATACTATCATTAGATCATCATCAGTTCTTCGGACCAATATTTGATCAGTTTGGAACCTCATACCACATCCTTTCAGCACACATTTGTAAAAAAATCAAATTGGTTTGATTTTTAATACTTTTATTGAATTTGATATAACAAAGAAGGTTTTTTGCTGTAAAATGTCCCTGAGAATTGACTTCAGAACACAACAAAAAGTATTCGCCTCCCCAAAATGACTCATTCTTTTTTGAGTAGTTATTTCTTCGCATTAATCCCGGTGGCGGTGGTCAGTTCGAGAAATTGCTGCTGCTGTATCGAAAAAAAAAGTATTTTAATAATTCAGTCACGCGAAAATGGGTTCGTTTGGCCCGAAAAGTTCTGGTCCTTTCCAGTAAGCATTCTCACTTTTTTGCGCCCCAAGACTACGGACTACTAACGAACGATTTAGTATTCTCGTGTCATTTTTTCCTTTTCTAGTTTCTCGACACACCGGGCGCATCGTCTCGAAGGTTCCTCCCGAAAGCCCAACCGGAAGGATAGGTCTGATGGGAAAATTAATTGATGTCTAATGAGGTGCTTTGCCTTCAACCATCATACCTTCTCCATTTTTTTTTATTTATGGGCTAGGAAAATTTATCACGCATTGCCACAGCTCGGCCGTTAGTTAGAATAAAAGTTGAACCCCGGTACGGCATCGAGGTCGAGGTTATTTTTCAGCAGGATTTTCCACCGTTGACAACATAATTACTGGCTGGTAATTGCTGTGGGAAAAAGAAATTTGCGACTTTCTACTCACCCTATGCCTATCTAGTGGATCACCGTAAATGTCTCTCCCTCTCCTATATACAAGTTCGTCATATCGCGTTCTATCCTCAGGAAAAATTAGTTCTCTTATTTCTGTTACTAAAGTATGCTGTAAAAAAAAAAAACAAAATAAAATTTAAGAATCATCCAACAGCTACACCAAATTTCATTTCATACCTTTTCGGGTGTATCTAACATTTCTAATAAAACAGATACGAAGGCCTCTATGGTCATTCCTCTAGCACCATATTCCGCTATATAATATGATAAGTTAGCAAAATGATGACGAGGTAATAAGGATCTGGCTTTCTCCTCCACCATCGCCGACACGGGACATTTCCGCCGGGTTCTGAAAGAAAATAGAAGAATTTTGATGAATGTAAAATGTGAATCGAAAGTACATTGAAAGTGCTGAAAACAGGGTTATGATTTAAGTTTGTTTTGTGATAAACTGTTTCTGAGAAACAACCAAAGATTTATTGAAAAAAGCTCTTACATATGAAATCATTTCAAATCAAATAATCTAAAAAATGCTAGACTGATCTAATGCCATTCTGGGGGCTGAACTCTAGATACCGCGAATGTAAAAATTATCATCTTGAAATAGATATTATTGTATATCTTAATATTTCATAAGTTTATTGAAAGTTATATGAGCTGTTCTTTCCTATAACCAAGAAATAACTTTTTCAAGTTTGTAGTAAATAAATCATTTAGAAAACAAATTTTTGTCTAATTTGTTAACCTCTTATTCAGCAATTTTTATTAAAAAAATAAATTTGTGTTTTTTTTTCAAAAGTTTGCAATGTTTAAATAGTGTAAAAAATGAGGTTATTTTTAAATTTTTCAGGTTTAAAATGTTGCTTATTCAACCTTTCATGCATTAAAATTGTTTGAATTCTTAAGTAGGTACTTAATAAATAGTATACAGTAGAGTGAATAGAGGGTTAAATTAATAATTTTCATAAAATCTTATGATATTCGATTCTGGTTCAAGAAATATTCAAATAAGGTAGGGTCGCGAGCCATATTGGACGTCACAAAAACGAATGTATCGAAAATTGATATGGGAATGGCAGAAATTTCAAAGAAAAATACGGTTTAGAACAAAAATGAATTTCAATTTAATTTTGATTGGGCTTGCAAACATGCAAAAATGAAAAAAAAATCAGCTTTTAAAAGGTCTAGCTGGTAGTTTTTGAGTGGTCAACTGATGTCATGATTTTTATCTAATCGGTTTACCATTTTCAATTCTTATGTAGAACAATTAACATCAATTAACGATGGTTAACGCAATTTACTAAAATGTCAATAAATAATTATGGTTTTTATAAAAGTTTGTGTTTTGATTACTTTATTGTAATAAGGATCTTAAACTTCGCAAACTTGAGCATTGCATGGAAGACTTTGAACTAATTTTAAAGTTTTGCAAATTTGAGTAGAAATAATTCACCAATTTTTCGAAGTTCGATGGCCTATTTTATATAAAAATTACTCGAAAATCCAACTTTTTTTGTACCGATCATCAAGTGCAAGAATCCTTCTAGAGTCATGATTTAAAAGTGGGAAATTTCCAGCAAATTCTTCGAATTATCAACGAAAAAGTCAAATTTCCTAGTAAATTAATAGATTTTTCCTGATTGTGACGACACAGTCTGTACCAATACTAGAGCAGGGCAGCCTTCTACCTTCTTTAAATTTTCCTGGATGCTGGTTAAATCAATTATCAGCTTTGAGATTAAGTAATTTTTAGCACTAAAATGAGCGATTTTCGAGTTATGAAGACTTGTTACTTTTGCTCGAGAGACCCCCCCTCCCCCTCCAGTAAGAGGGAGGGGTGTCAAACTATTATAAGAACCTTCTAAGAAGCTTCTTCCTGCCAAGTTTCACGTAAATCGGTTTAGTAGTTTTCGATTCTATAGAGTACAGACAGAGAGAAATTCATGTATATGTCTGAAAAAGAAGAAAATTGAACAAATCGTGTTTTGTCTTGCATGACTAATACTGTATTTGTTTTCTCCACTCGTGGAGTGTTCCACCGTACCCGATAAAAACAAACACAAATCGTCGCCAGTGTATTGCTACCTCGCTCACTCACACACTCTCTCGCAACACTGACAAAATTTTCGGGGCAACACCGCCCGATGGCAGTGCAACACCAGGTCAAAACCAGTGCAACACCGTCCGAATAAACAAACAGTTTGACAGCACCTAGGTGTGCACTAGTGCAACACTAGTGCAACACTCGGCATAAACAAATACAGTATAAGTATCCAATTTGGATTAGTTTTTGTGACGAGATGTATTTTTTTCAATAAAAAAAATTGCGTAAAAGCATCCAAGTTGACGAAATTTATTTAAAAAAAATCGGAGAAAAACACAGATGAACAAAAAACACGAAATACAGTGATTTGAAGTCAAATTCTCTGTTAACGCATTTCGATAATCAAACCAAGCCGAGAGTTTTCATACAGCGTCATCTTTGTTTTGCCATTTTTAAAAATTGTCGTAATTTCAACAAAAATAATATGTTCTATATATCGCAGGATCGAAATAAGCCATCGTGGGCCCGGGGCAAATTTGATTGAATTGACTTTTTGTTTTCATATAATATATTTACCATTCAGAAGAACAGGAAATAAGTTCAGTATATTGACTTCCACTTTTCATTATAACTGCATGGAAGGTAATTTATGGTATGTATCTACTTCTTCAAGCAATAATTGTTAATACATTACAAGCAAACATTGTAGAAGAGTTAATAAACTTATCGAAAATAAAAACTCTTATTAGAGCTGTTAAAAGCAAAATTCTATTCGCAAATTATTTAAAAGCTCTATCGTAAATTTAAATCCGCTAGTTTAGAAAAAAATGAAAATATTTTTCATTTTCTCAATAATGTTTTTTATGTCTTTTATCGAAATCAAAATACACTTTTTTATGAAAATTGGAAAGTAACATAAAGATCTCTAATAATACAAAGTCAGAAAAAATATTTCCAAAGAAACAAATTTTCATTCCATGGAGCTACAGATATACAAGTTCATGATTTTAAACCTAAAATCAGATTTTTCTCAGAACCACAATTCAGTGTCTCGTATTTTATTAAAATCATATTTTGTGAACAAGATTAGAAAAAAATACAAATGAAATTCAAATACAAAATTGAGAAATTTAAGACTTTATAGGAAATTTTTGGTGCCTATGTTCGAATATCTGATTTTGGGAGATTTGTCAAAATTTCACAAATTTCTTTATTGAATCTTTACCTATTTTCAAGTATTCACGAGAAAAAGAGCTGCTAGAATATGGCAGATTTGGAATCAGCGTCCTAAAATTAGTTAAAATAGGCTCTTTAATTCTTTGCACATCACAAAAATGTTAATTTTGTTGGCTTGTGCTTTTTATTGTAGGGCAAGCATTCCGAACTACCCGGAATTTATGGACATACCCGGGTCATTAAAGTAAAGTGCGCAAGTGAAGCAAGCAGAATATTGTAAAAACAAGTCAGTTTTTTTTTCTAGATTTATTTCTATTACCTAAAATAAAGGAAACTCAAATTGGGCTCAATTTTTTGAGCTAGCTTTATCTAAATTGATTTTTTTTATAAAAAAAAAATTGAACACAGCTGACGAGTTTTGACGAAAAATTTTTAATAATTCTTGGTGTTATTTTTTTTCATTTACTTTTAAATTTTTCTTTCGAAAAATTATTGGATTCTGCTTAGATTTCTTTGGATTTTGTGCAAATAAAATTCGAAATCAAATGCCTAGATTTTTTCAGATCATTACGAAAAAATCTGCAAAGCTTACTGTAGGTGCCCCTGTTCTGGAACGAACGAGCCACTGAACCACCCTAATATGCGAAAAAGACCCAGTAGCAACATGGCGATGCTGCGCGCATTAACGGATGTAATGCGCGCCAAAAACATTCGGGTTTTCCAAAGCGTCAAGACAAATTTAGCTCTAGGTTCGGCCTCTTTTTTTAACCAACCACCAGCAGAGACGGTTAACTATGTTTTGTAATGTTTCGGAATGTGTGCGGTTTTTTTTAATCTCGGAATATCTGATGCTATCGATCCATGCCATCAGGAGCGATCCTGAGCCCCTTTAACTTAAACAAGAGTTAAACTATTCGAGATATTATTTCACGACGGCCCATTACTTGATATACCAGTGTTGTTGGAATATGTGGTGCTCTTTCAGACATGATCGAAAGCAATTTCTCAGAAAGATCTCAATTTGTCAACTTTGATGGCTACCGTAGTTATTTAACATCAATCGATATTGACGTTCCCCAGGGATCTGTTCTCGGACCTCTGTTTTTTTTTACTATTTATTGAAATGATATTGCTGCAATACTTCTTAAAGGTATTCATCGATCATTTGTTGAGAATTCTGTGTTCTTCTACAATAAAACTAGCTCTGAAAAAAACGACAATAACTTTTAATCTGACCTTACATTATTGAAAGACTATTATCGCATAAATAAGTTGACTTTGAACTTAGACAAATTAAACTTAGTAATTTTCAAAAGCTCTCAAAGATGCACTCCTAATCACTTAGAAATCATCAAAACTTTCCCTAGTTATAGAGTTGTGACCTAATGTAAGATTTTAAGAGTCATTCTGGACGATCTTTTTATTTACACGCATACAGATAGCCTTCTACATGAACTAAATAAAACAATAGGTATAGCACAGACAAACAGCCAGGACACTCAGAAGAAAAATTGGTTGATTTTTTGCAAAGTGATTACATTGTAATCTAGGGTCAACATTGCCACCGTTTTGTTTTTTATCAAATGATCTATGATGCCTATGACATTTTGGTGTAATAAAAACAATGTTAGCGAAAAAATTAGTCGGGCTCAAAGTTGAAGGAGGATTGGGTCTGAAGGCTACGGAGATCAGAATGTGTAATTAATGGCAGCATGAAAAAGAACAAAAATGATGCCATTCGACTAAAGTTTCGGGAAAGATTCAAAAACGTTTTCAGAAGTTCGCAAATTCACAGTGAAGACATCTTATTTCATCATTAGATTTTTCAGTTGCAGATAAACCTATAAATGAAGTATTTTTATCGAAACAAGTTCAATAAAATCAAACATACATCTTCCACGATTTGTTTTTTGCACATAAAATTTTGAAATTTCCATAAAATACTTCAGACTTTATATATTCCTCCCCTAAAGTGGGGGTGGAAGGAGGGGGGGGGGGAGGTTGACAAAAGAATAGAAATTGATATTTGTTCTGGCCTAACTTTACGCATGTATAAAACCACGCATTGTCCGGATGATTTCGTTTTCCTAATTCTTAAACATATTAACGTTCCAACACTCGGCAAACCCAAGAAAACTTGTTGTTTCATTTCCATTTCAAGTGAATATATTTTTGGAGCAATTTAGGAACAATTATTTGGTAATTTTTCTCGTCCTAGACAAATTCTGCCATTTTGGTTTAAAATTTTCAAGTTTGATCTTATATCGAAAATCGAAAATCGAAAATTATTTCATTCCCCCATTTTCTAGCATGTATTTTTAAGACCAACGACAAATTCATAAATACAAAAATATTTCAATAGTCTTAAAGCTAGTCTTCACTTTTTGTTGCTTTAAGGCAGATTTTGAAAGTTTGTATACTGAAATCATCCAAAGAAATCTTTCACAAAAAGATAAAATATTCTAAGGCGGTTAGTAGATTCTCGGTGTATCTTCTAAATGCTGAAGATGTATTTTGGCCAATCAACAAAGTCTGGATTAAATCCTTACAGCTTCGAAACCATCAAAACAAATTCAACTGCCCTGGTTATGTAAGGTCATTGCTTCATTTTTCTCTCATGAGGGTACTGCAGAGCACGTAATTACAAATTTAGATCTGTTCTGAAACAAAAGATTTATACCTTTAGCAAAACGATAGGTGAAAATACAAATAGACTTATAATTTTTGATAAGGATATTGTTTTGCTGCAAAAACTTCCGCTCGTACACTTTTCTCGTGGATTTTATTCTAGATATAGTTTCTTGTTGTCACGAAATTATAAACAAACAGAATCGTATGATAAAAGTTGGATGTTTAAAATATGTGAATTAGCGCTATCTGGTGGAGACATTGCCTACCATTTATGGTTTTGCGAAAAATGAAAATAAAGTGTCCTGACATCACACAAACTGACGGTCGAAATAAAGTGAAATTTTGTATCCGAGGGTTTTTTGGGTCAGAGATGGCATGAATAATAGTTTCGAGAATTTCAATTTTGATGGAAGGGGAACTCCCATACAATATCAACTTGAAATGGGCCTAACTCAATCAAGTATAAGACGATTTTCATGAAAATTAATTCACGAGCACCAAGAAGTTAAAGACGGGTAGATCAAATTAAAAATTTCCTAACGATTTATTAAGGGGGGGGTAGGGTCTAACACTTTCAAAAAATCGATTTTTTTATTTTTTTATTTTCTTATTGTAAAACATTTCAAGAATGTTGTGTCAAATTTTCAAGTCAATTGAAGCAAAACTGTAGAAGTTATAGGCCTTTATCTCCTCTTATCTAATACTGCAAGAAAGCAAGAGCAGAAACTTCAAACGCGTTTTTCTCGAAAGCACTTTTTTAAAGTCCGTGGACATCGTCATTTGAAAATGGCCTATCCGATTCTTTTCAAATTTGGAACATATTTTCTACATATAAAATACCAGACCCCAACGTTTTTCTTTTTTGATTTTTTTACTTTGGGGAGATTTTACAGGTGAAAAATGGCGGATTTTTAAGTGAAAAATTGTAGTTTTTACTTCAAACAGCCACAAAAATTTCATAAAAATATTTTTAAGTTAAATAAAAACGTTGGGGTCCAGAAAAACATCTATTAAAAATATTTTGCTCTGATTTTTTGACTTCAGATGATTCTGTGCTGAGATACAGTGTCCACCGCAAATCCTGTTTTCTAAAAGGCATCCTCGAAAGTGCTCCGTCACCGGCTCATTTTTCAATATTTTTCTACGAAAAAATTACTAAATGTTCTTTTAACAATGCTTTGTATAACGCAAAAACTTTTAATACATTTGTTTGAACGATAGCTCTAGAAAAAAAATCGTGAAAATGGTGTTTTTTTATACCCGTTAGACTAAGCTTGCCAGATTGCCCGGTTTTATCCGGGTTTGCCCGGATATTTGATGCAAAATTTCGAGAAAGTCCGGTCCGGCCCGGTTGCCCGGATATCGTGAAAAAAGTCCGGATATTGCCCGGATTTTTTCACAATTTTCACAAAAAAACCAAAAAAAAATCAAAGTTTTTGAGTAAGTTTCAGCAAAATCGATTAACGGTATGGACATTTTCAACGGTTGTTTCAAATAATTTCGCTGATTTACTTTTATAAACCTTTAAATATTTAAGTGTTCCAAAAAGTTTTTGGAAGTCTGCAATTACATTAATAAAATATTAATTTAATTTTTTTTTGCATTTTTCCTTTGCTGTTATACATAATAACACCTAAATTTTGCCCGGTTATTGCCCGGTTTTTGGATTTGAAAAATTGAAATCCATGCCCGGATTTTGCCAGGTTTTTTTGAAAAAATGCCCGGTATTGCTAGGCCCGGATGGGAGTGGAAAAAATTCTGGCAACCTTACGTTAGACCCTACCCCCCCCTTAAGTAAAAGGTTTGACGAAGTTTACCGGGTAGCTAGTCTTATATATAAAAATGGAGGCGTTTTCTTTGTAACAACATCACGTATGAATGGTCGGTCAGAATGAAGTGAAATTTGGTATCCGAGGGTTTTTTGGATCAGAGATGGTTTGTATAATAGTTTCAAGAATCTCACTTTTTATGAAAGGGGGGTCCCCATACAAAATTATCTCTTCACATCTTCTTATATATAAAAATGGAGGCGTTTTCTTTGTAACAACATCACGTATGAATGGTCGGTCAGAATGAAGTGAAATTTGGTATCCGAGGGTTTTTTGGATCAGAGATGGTTTGTATAATAGTTTCAAGAATCTCACATTTTATGAAAGAGGGGTCCCCATACAAAGTTATCTCTCACATCTTCTTATATATAAAAATGGATGCGTTTTCTTTGAACAACATCACGTATGAATGGTCGGTCGGAATGAAGTGAAATTCGGTATCCGACAGTTTTTTGGGTCAGAGATGGTTTGTATAATAGTTTCAAGAATCTCACTTTTTATGAAAGGGGGTGCCCATACAAATTCAACTTTATTTGTTATAATTTCCATAAGAATCTATTCGCGAGCACGGTGCAGTTAAGGACGTGTAGATGAAATTAAACATTTATTTCGATTTATTCTTTAGAAGGTAAAACGAAGATTACCGGGTCAGCTAGTAGTTTATAAAGGTAAACATAGAATTCCGCCTTTTATTATTCAAATTATTTACTACTCCCTTTTCCATACCATTCTCTACTAACCTATCTTCAACTTCAAATTGCTCAAAACAAAATGCTACGCATTATTAATAAATGACCAAAAATGACATTATTCCTGCCAGAGGCCTGTATATTCTGCATATATTTAGTTTCATTTCTTTAAGCATGACAAATAGTACTCACTGTAATATATCATTAAATCGTATTAATCATCAATATTCAACGCGTAAAAGAAATATGTTACTTCACTCTTCAATATGTTCTTCGATTGGAGATCGTTCCTTAGCCTTCAGAGGTAAAGGTAAAGGTAAAGGTAAAGTTGTTTAATTTTCTTAAAAGACACGTAGGCCTTTCAATAATAATACTTATTTTAAAAAATCAGTCATTTTTTTTACTGAATCAAGAAGTATCATTAATACTATCAAAGTCATGTAATATTTTCTCGCTCTAACTCAATTAAAAAACATTTTAATTTGACAAAACAATTATTTTGTTATAAATTATCACTCAGATATACATATAAAGTTAGATATTAATTTAGTTCCCAAAATTTGTATACGCAGTTCACTTTGTATCCACCATACAACTCCTTAAAGGCCAATGCTATCGGAGTTTTGAAACAAATCTCATGTATGTAATGCATTTGTTCTGTTAAAAAAAATAAAATAAAATAAAAATAAAACTTAAAATATTTTGGAAGGTAGGATATTTCTTAACAACTTTGTTATACCTTTAATATACATTGTAGGATGATCGTATGAGAATCATAAAAAGAGCATTTACCTACCAAAGTGGAGGCACTTCTGGCTAAAGTAATTGTAGAGATGAGATGAAGAATATACAGAAAATAAATCAAATTTAATAAGGAATAAAATAAAATAATAGTTGTATTCGGCAACCCTGTAGATGAATAAAATAAAATAAATTTCTATGAGAACATTTGCTATTTTGGCAGCACTTGACAAACAAACAAAACAAAGTCAGTCATTGATCTATTCCTGCGAGTGACAGACGTGTTTAGGTGTATCTCTGAATTGAAATTCGTAAAATCACGACAATGTGAATCTCTGAATTGAGATTCGTAAAATCACGACAGTGATGTGAATTTCAAGTACGAATTGGACAATATTTTACACCTTATTCGTACAAACTTATAGAATGCAAGAGAGCGTAAGTTTTTGCTCTCAACGCATGCGAACCGTTGCCTATTTGCTGCATCTCTCACTGGACAATTCTTTTAAATACACCATCTGATTTTTAGCAATCTTCTCACTTGAAGCCCACGCGCTCGAACAAACTGAGCGAAATTGTCTTTAGAATCTACACACATGGTGGATCATATGAGATTTATATCGACATCTAGTAATCATTTTTAGGATTACTAATTTGGTAGGAATTACGCTTCGTAACTTTGTTTACGATTTGAGTTATCATCCCTTATGCGATTTTATGTTTACTGGAGATTCATAAACGACAATTTTGACCCTGATGATGGTATTGATCGACACCAACAAAAATGTTTTTTTTAATTTTTTAAATATTTGAGAAATTTACCAGAATTAGTTATTGATGGCTTAATATTTATCCTAACAGTCCTTACCTCACACCGGTCGGGCTGTAGGCGTCCCACGGTTCCGGCTCAACGGTGGTACAAGAGTGTGGCACTTTCCCGACGTCCCGAACCAGCAGCGACATCCGTTTGTGGAACTTGAACTGGCTCACGGCCTCGTCGTGGGTCACCTCCATGAAGGACTGCCCGTTGACCTCCAGGATCTGATCGCCGACCTGTTTCGAGGGATGAAGATGAAGTTTAAAGGGTTGTCACCATTTTCCCCATTTTTTTCTCTTAATCTTACCATCAGTCCTGCCCGGTCCGCGACGCTATCCTTATCGACGCCGGTAATGAAAATCCCTAATCCATACTCGACGCCGCCCCGAATCATCAGTCCCAGGGATTGACCCGGCTCTATTAGCAATTCGACCCGTCGGACTCTAGATTTTTTTTTTAATGAACAAAAAAAATGAAAGACATAACCTTGCTTTAGTGCGAAAACGTTGGTACAAGTCGGTAGTTAAATTTGTTGGAGTTATTGGCGGAAGATGAGAAAAAAAATAGAAATAAAACACACTAGTCCTACTAGTCTACACTTTAGCATGGAGGTAGGTCGTAAATTTAACCTGGTTTCTGCAGTGTGAGGCATAAAGTTGCCCATGTTCCTCGGCTGGACAGTCGCATCACAGGACGTTCTGCAGCTGTTGCCGTAATTGATGGGCTCGACAACACGGACACAAACTTAGCTGGAGGCCATTTCCGCTCCTGGCTGCCGTCACCCAGACCCTGGCCATGGATGGTTTGTTTTCTTTTAGACTAATGCCGGTGTGGACTTCCGGATGAGGCCACTCGGCCACAGGACATGCACATTTTGGTAGCTTTGCCCGTTATCTGGGACTCGTCGTAAGTCTTGGATGGTTGCTGACCATCTTATAAAGTTATAACCTCCTGAGGTGCAGATGCAGGCTTAGTGCTGACCTGGCTTACAGTAATGGGCCAAATGTTGCAACACTGTAGCTGCTACAATGATGGAAACTTGTTTTCTTAAATCAAATAGAATACAAAGTATTTCAAAATCCAGGTTGCATTTGCTGTTTTTTCTTTCGATAAAAAAAAACACAACATATAAGGCCGGAATGAAACTGTACTGCAGATGTGCTAGCGGCTGGTAAACGGTGGATAATGTGCAACACGAGACCCCATAGTGGTCATATCACCTCTTATTCACAACTCCTATCTCTACCTCCCCGCGGTGCCGGCTGGGGTGCGAGTAACCTAAGCGGAGATCGGGTACCCAACCCCGGTGGATGCTTTGGTCGCATGCAGACTGAGAAGGTGGCCGCACGCGTCTGTTCCCCAGGTCAGGGGCGGCGTGCAACAACAACCGAGCGTCTGTTCTCCAGGTCAGGGGCGGCTCAAACAGCGTCTGTCTTGCAGCAAGCGGCTGAATTTATGAAATGCAGCTCCCGCCAGCTAAGTCCAAGATGGCAGCCCCATCGCGGGATAGGGACTTTAGGCTAACAACCTACTGCTCCTGATACCTTATATTGTTACAGAAACTGAGAGAAGAAATAACCGAATTGGAACTTTGGCAACGACTTTTAGCATGAAAACACGGACTAGAATTGGAACTTGGAATGTTTTGACCCTTGCCCAGCCAGGAAAGCTGGCTCAACTTGCTAGAGAAGCTAGCCGCCTCAAGCTAGAGATATTGGGACTGAGCGAAGTCCGTTGGCCTAACACTGGAGAACACAAGACACAGTCCGGGCAAGTACTGCTTTACTCTGGCATACGAGGAGAACATGCTACTCGGGAACGAGGAGTTGGTTTCCTGTTAAGCCCGCAGGCCCATGCGGCCCTCATAAGATGGGAACCGATAAACGAAAGAATAATCGTAGCCAGATTCAGAACACGGGTTAGAAACCTTACAATGGTCCAGTGTTATGCGCCAACTGACGTTGCCGATTTGCAGGAGAAAGAGCAGTTTTACAGTCAATTGAACAGCGTGGTTGAGAGAATTCCGAAGGGTGACATTCAAATCCACTTAGGCGACTTCAACGCAAAGATTGGCTCCGATAATCAGGACTTTGAGCGCATCATGGGGCGCCATGGTCTAGGACAGATGAGCGAAAACGGAGAGCTGTTTGTAGAATTTTGTGGCAACAACAACATGGTGATCGGTGGATCGCTCTTCCCCCATCGACCAGCACATAAGGTCACTTGGGTATCCCGAGATGGCCGAACAGAAAATCAAATTGACCACATCTGCATCAGTCGAAAATGGAGAAGGAGCCTTCTTGATGTCCGCAACAAACGAAGCGCAGACATTGCATCCGACCATCACCTCGTCCTTGGCGAGATACGACTGAGGGTTGCGCGTGTCCAACGGCGCGAGGAGAAAGTCGGGTGTCGATACGACGTCCGCCGGTTGGAGAATCCAGGGGTGAAAAGGGCATACGTTGAACAGCTAGAATCCCGAGCCTCGGAACTGCCGACAGACGGAACAGTCGAAGAACAGTGGTGTGGAATCAAGAATGCCTTTATCACGACGAGCCATGGTACTCTCGGTAAAGTTTGTGGAAGACGAAGTGAATGGATGTCGGATGAAACCTGGAGGATGATCGATGATCGGAGAAAGGCGAAAGTCGGAATTGAGCAGGCATGTACCGGGTCAGCCAAAGCAGCCGCCCGCTTACGATATGCGGAGCTGGAAAAGGCAGTTAAACGAGCTTGTAGACGAGACAAGAGAGCCTGGACAAACTCCCTAGCCGAAGAGGGAGAAAGAGCCGCCGCCATTGGAGATATCCGATTATTATATGATATTTCTCGCCGCCTTAGTGGTGCAAGGACTAATGCAAGAATGCCGCTGAAAAACCGAGCAGGTCAGCTGCTGACAGATCGAACAGATCAGCTCAAGCGTTGGACTGAGCATTTTGATCAACTTTTCCGAGTTACAAATAGCAATGGCCAACAGAACCCGCAGCTCGAGGCGCCCACAGTAAGTCGCATTAATGGCGTCAACTCGGAAGCGCCCACGCTGGCTGAAATAGAAGCGGCAATCAAGGACATGAAATCCAACAAAGCGCCTGGAATCGATTGCATTCCTGCTGAAATGCTCAAAGCCGACCCTGCCTTGTCAGCACAAATGTTGCACCGTCTTTTCGCTGACATTTGGGATACTGCAACATTCCCGGCCGACTGGATGCAGGGTATCCTCGTAAAGGTCCCAAAGAAAGGAGACCTAACAGAGTGCGGTAACTGGCGTGGCATAACTTTGATCTGTACAACCCTTAAAGTACTCTGCAAAGTGATCCTGAACAGGATCCAGGAGAAAATCGACGCTACACTCCGACGGCAACAAGCTGGATTCCGATCCGGACGATCATGTGTGGACCACATCACAACGCTACGAATAATACTGGAACAAATCAACGAATTCCAGGACTCTCTTCTGCTGGTGTTCGTTGATTTCGAAAAAGCATTTGACCGACTGAACCACGAAAACATCTGGGCTGCTCTTAGACGACGAGGGGTCCCAGAGAAACTAGTCCATCTCATCGAAGCACAGTACGAGGCATTTTCGTGCAAGGTCTTACACGACGGTGTCTTGTCCGAACCAATCCCGGTAACTGCTGGAGTGAGACAAGGATGTATTTTGTCACCGCTGCTTTTTCTCATCGTAATGGATGAGATCTTGACTGGATCGATTGACTGTAGACCAAACCGAGGATTGCCGTGGAATCCTTCAACCATGGAGCAACTGAACGACCTTGACCTGGCAGACGATATTGTTTTGCTCGCCCAAACACAACAAGACATGCAGAGCAAACTCGACGACCTCACCGAAAGCTCCAAGGCAGCAGGTCTCAAAATCAATGTCGGAAAGACCAAGTCGATGGAAATCAATACAGAAAATCGTTCCAATTTCGTGGTAGCTGGACAACAGGTTGAGACAGTGGAGTGCTTCCAGTATCTTGGTAGCCAGATTACGCCTGATGGTGGTACCAAGAAGGACATCGAAACCCGGATCAGAAAAGCCCGATTTGCGTTTGCGAGTCTCCGAAACATCTGGCGGTCACGCCAGATCTCTCTACGAACTAAGATCCGAATCTTCAACTCAAACGTCAAATCCGTATTGCTGTACGGGTGTGAGACTTGGTGCACATATGCGGTGACGACGCGAAAACTGCAAGTTTTTGTGAATCGGTGCCTGCGGAACATCATCCGCGCTTGGTGGCCTGGCAACTGGATCTCAAACGTTGAACTTCATCGCCGGTGTCATCAAAAGGCGCTAGAAATCGAGATTCGGGAACGTAAGTGGAGATGGATTGGGCACACGCTGCGAAGAGATGAAAACGAGATTTGCAGAGAGGCGCTTGACTGGAATCCAGATGGGCATCGAAGAAGAGGCAGGCCCAAAAGCTCGTGGCGGCGAAGTCTAGCCGCTGAAATCCGCACAGTTGACGAGAACCTTGGCTGGCAGCAAGTGAAGACGCTGGCTCCGGATCGCCAGCAGTGGAGATCTTTTATCTCAGCCCTATGCGCCGGTCAATCGGCGCTGGACCCTTAGGTAGGTAGGTAGATGTGCTAGCACACTTTTGCAGGAGGTTAATTTTTTATTCACTCCAAGGACCACTGAGTGGAACTTATTTACCTTTTCGGTTTTTTTCACTGGCTGAGAAAGAAGGATTCGTGAGGCCAATGCAAAGCACGGAATCTAAATAAATTCAACCAAGCAGCTCTATTTCGACGTGAAAATTAAGAAATTACAATATAAGTTTGCTGAACTGCGGTCATACAACAGCTTCAAAATATGATGGTTGATATACTAAAATATTAAAATTGTAAATGGTACGTTCCATAATATCTTTGAAAGTTTAAACTTCACCTTAAAAAAATAATTGTTTAAAATACTCTGAAGAAATCCGCTAGCAAAATCTAAAAATTGAATATAAATAACGGTTTACCAAGAAATAGTTTCAATGAAGTGTTTTAAATGCAAGCTCAAAAACAATCCGGACTATCGACTTATAAGAAGGTAATGATTCCATATAGAAACGTCAAGCAAAACCTTAAGACAAAAATATGATTTCGGAAGCTGTGGCCTGATTGCGAACGTGTCTTTAGCCAAAGGGTCAAGGGATCGAATTCCGTCACCCTAAAACATAGGTTAACGAGATTCTATAAGTTTTCCGACGTAAAACGAACACACATGCAAAAAAATGAAACAATGTAACACAGCAAAAAAATATGTTACGATGGAAGATGTAATTTCTGGAGATTATGTAGGTTTAGGTATTTCTATTGCAATAATACATCTGTTTTCTTCGATTAACGTTAAAATTGTATTCGTTTTAAAAAGTAAGCAACGGATTACGGATCTCAGCGGTATTCGTTTGTCTTGTAAGTACTACCAAAATTTAATTGAAATTTTAGCAAACCTATAACTTTGGCGATAAATTTATGATTTTTTATATTTTTTAGGAAATTCGGCTCATTTGCATTAGCGATACAAAAAGTATTAAACGGTTTCAAACAGCCTGATACATCAAGACAATGTATCAGGTATTTGAACAAAGAAAACGGAATTTGTAAATTCTACGGAGTTTGAAAGAATACAAAATAACTTCGTACAAATTGTTAACTCTACGGAATATAAACGGATACCTATGACCAGTAATCTGTAACTGGCCCATATTGGGAGCTAGTCGATAAAACAGTTCCAAGTCGTGCTTAAAATATCATCGGCAAGTAAAAAGAGAAGCTGAAGAAGCAGTAGGGGAGATGAGGGCATAACGAGCACCCGAGGCATAATGAGAACTACGCTTTTCTACGAAAGTGCGTATTTTCTTAAATAAATTTTCATGAGGATTTGTTTCGTACTTCCTATAGTATTAATTTTTCACAAAAAATGGAATCTCCTTATCATCTTTACAGAGATATTTAAAAAAAACTAGCTTGGTTCTCAAGTTACGAAAATATTATAATTTTTGAGCACCACGAAATAAGCTCTTATGATCTTAAAATAACCTTGATCTATAATGTACGCACTGCAACATGATGTGCACATTGTTTCTCAATTTTTACCATCAAAAATTTTTTGATTTTTCACTTTTTTCAATTTTAAAACACGTTTTTACTTAAATTTGTTGACTAGGGGCATATAGAGCACCAGTAGAATCTAGCAGCGAATTAAAATTGATTTATAGCGCCACACCTTGACTAGTTTTCATCCGACAATTTAGCCTATTGGTAAGGTGTCGGAGAGGTAATCAAAAGACTAGAGTTAGATTTCTGTTCGAGGTGATTTTTTTCCATTCACAATTCATAATCGATTTTTTTATTGTTACATTATACGGCTAGTAGCATCATCCTCCTAACAAAGCACTTAATGTATGAGCGTGCGTGAATTGTTTGTATTCTACAAACAGACCTAGATTATTTTGTTATTGCTTTGTTTGATGAATCTACGACTCACCTGACTTCGTCGAATTGAATTCGCTGCTAAATTCCCCGGCAAAAACGCACATCTTGCTCTGATTAATGGTGCTCATACTGCCTCAGGGGGGGTTCTCATTATGCCTCCACAGTGGCTGGTTTTCAGCATTTGGCAAAATTTTTAAAAATGCATTTTTTAACGTTTTCATTTAGTTTTTCACGTTTCAGCCCGTTAGGGAATAGGCTTTTCAAGTGTCTGAACACGAAACAATAATGTAACCTCCATATTATAGCTATTTTCTTTGGTTAAATAACCGTTTTCCTTAAGGTGGCCATTATGCCCCCATCTCCCCTATACGACATTGTTGAAAAAGTTTGAACGCGTGGTAATGGACGACGAAACCTACGCCAAGGCAGACTTCAGACAGCTTGCTGGACAAAAGTACAAAGTAAAAAGTATACAGCAACCGGAAGGGGAAAGGTGGCAGACATTTTCAAGCATTTTAAGCTATCGAAATTTGCCAAAAAATATCTTGTCCGGCAAGCTGTCTGTACCCAGCCAACATGAAATCGTAAATGAATTCATCGCCGAACTCATATATGGATGCAAACCAAAACGGAATCGTAAATATGTACACTTACCATTTGACCATTTCGTATATTCATCGTAGAAGATGTTACATTAAGGTTGCCAGAATTTTTTCAGTACCTATCCGGGCCGGACAAATCCGGGCAATTTTTTATAAAAACTTGGCAAAATCTGAGCATCAGATTTTAAAATTGACGACCGAAATCCGGGCAATATCCGGGCAAATTTTGTCAAAACCCAAAAATTTGTCAACAAATATCAAGAAAAAAATACTAAAAAAAAATTTTTTTCATTAAAGTACATCAACAGATTTTATATCGTATTAAAGGCTTCCAAAAAACCTTTCATGATTATTTTTTATAAATCTTGCTCAAAAATTTCGTTTTGGAGGCATAAGTTTTCAATTTTTACAACACAATTAGTTTTTTTTTGTTTGTTTTATTTGCCAAATAAAGTGAATAAATTAAGGTTGCCAGAATTTTTTCCACTCCCATCCGGGCCTAGCAATTCCGGGCATTTTTTCAAAAAAACCTGGCAAAATCCGGGCATGGATTTCAATTTTTCAAATCCAAAAACCGGGCAAAAACCGGGCAAAATTGAGATGTTATTATATATAAAAGCAAAGAAAAAATGCAAAAAAAAATTAAATAATATTTTATTAATGTAATTGCAGACTTCCAACAACTTTTTGGAACAATTAAATATTTAAAGGTTTATAGAAGTAAATCAGCGAAATTATTTGAAACAACCGTTGAAAATTTCCATGCCGTCAATCGATTTTGCTGAAACTTACTCAAAAACTTTGATTTTTTTTTGGTTTCTTTGTAAAAATTGTGAAATAAGCCGGGCAATATCCGGACTTTTTCCACGATATCCGGGCAACCGGGCCGGACCGGACTTTCTCAAAATTGTGCATCAAATATCCGGGCAAACCCGGATAAAACCGGGCAATCTGGCAAGTTTAGAATAAATCCGGGCAACATCCGGGCATTTTCCAATGAAATCCGGGCAAACGGACCGGGCCGGACTGTTCCCAAATTTTGTATTAAATATCCGGGCAAACCCGGATAAAACCAGGCAATCTGGCAACCTTATGTAACATCCAAATGAAATACGACTGAGTTACGATATGTTGGATGAAGAGTATTTAGTTCTACCGATGTCAAATAATCAAATGAAATCTTATAACGGTCGTTTAAGATTTCTTAAGTAGGGTTCACAAATAATTTTTTGAATCGAAATCATAAATGACTCCTGATAAATTTGTAAGGAATACCACATAAGCATCGTCTCGCGTATCAATTTCTAGGCAAATTAGCACCGTGTCTTTCCGATATACAGTTGCGTTCAAAAAAGAATGAAATCGCATTAAGCTGCGCACCCACTTCCAACTTTGACAAGCTGCTATTTCTCTCTCGGTTTATATTTTTTCATGAAAATTTCACACAATCCAGTTCTACTATCCAACTAACACTCCACACAATTTGAAGTCTTTTCAATGACGAGAAACAAAGATACAGCTTTTCCCGTAAAAAAGGGAAATTTGGAATTTCTTCACTAAATTAGCTGTATCTTTGACAATTTTCATCGAAAAATCTTGAAATTTGGTCTAAAGGTGTAAAAATGTTTGACCTAATATTAGGCCAAGTTTCGTCAACATCGATGAACGTGATCAAAAATGGTGCCGGATTGAAAATGAGGTTCATTATCGCTCAGCAGACGATTTCATTCTTTTTTGGACGGATGTTTGTATGGAACAATCGTAATCTAAGTATTCTTGGTTTTTTCTTCCACAAAACCAACATTCATTACAAAGAATGTTGTAAATGGATATGAACTTCATCCTTGCTTTGTTAAGAAATAGAAATTGTTCCAACAGAGCTGGTATTGAAACAAAAGAGCGAATTGAATATTCGCTTTAATTGTGGATCAAATTTATGTATCGGTATAATTAGCAGGTCATTTCTAAAACTCTGTTTTTCTTATTTTGAAACCCTGTTGAAACATTCTCTCTTTCGAAACAAAGTACGAATTAAGTTTTTAGCAATTTACAACATTCTTTTTGATAACTTTTGGTTTTGAGAAAGATAAAACCAAGAATACATGGATTACGATGTTTTCTATACAAACATCCGTCCAAAAAAGAATGAAATCGTCTGCTGAGCGATAATGAACCTCATTTTCAATCCGGCACCATTTTTGATCACGTTCATCGATGTTGACGAAACTTGGCCTAATATTAGGTCAAACATTTTTACACCTTTAGACCAAATTTCAAGATTTTTCGATGAAAATTGTCAAAGATACAGCTAATTTAGTGAAGAAATTCCAAATTTCCCTTTTTTACGGGAAAAGCTGTATCTTTGTTTCTCGTCATTGAAAAGACTTCAAATTGTGTGGAGTGTTAGTTGGATAGTTGAACTAAATTGTGTGAAATTTTCATGAAAAAATATAAACCGAGAGAGAAATGGCAGCTTGTCAAATTTGGAAAGGGGATGCGCAGCTTAATGCGATTTCATTCTTTTTTGAACGCAACTGTAGCTACAAGTATTATAACAAGTATAATAACTATCGTATAATCGGTCAAATTCTTCTAAGCAGATACCTAGGGTTCGCCCATATCTCATCATCATATCATGTCATATCAAAACTTCGCGTGTCATGCAGATGTGCATTTTTGCGATCGTGCTAGCAATTTTCTTTCTGGATTATAATTTTGTGTGAATTGACAACTAAAGGTAAGTTTTAGAGAAAAAAAAATCGTTGAAAACAAAACTTCACTGATATTTTTTTTTTCATATATATCTGCTCTGCCCTACTAGGCTACAACAAAAATCCCGCCGGTTAATCGAAAGAAAATTGATGAGCAACCCAACCTGAACAAAGCTGAAAAGGTGTCGTAAATGAAAGCTGAATGAAACTGAAAACTTTTCGAATAAATCCGTCATCTAGAGCAGTCAAAGGAGAAGGACAAGAATATCAGTGAGAAGAATTTTGGAATAAAAAGGTTAATAAAAATAAATTCAACAGTTTATTTTATTTCCATGTAAATTATTATTTCTTAGTCGTATATCAATCACAATAATACACACAAAGTGTTACTTAAAGAAATCACGAAATCGGTTAATAGTACAAATAGTACAAGACTACATCACAAATCTCTGAACATCGTATAAGATTGCAACACACCTCGCATAAAGGATGACTTTAATCGTCAATTTATCAAGAGATCGCTTAAAGTCGTAAAACGGTAAAACACACATCGCATAAAGTGTTGTTGGAACTGTCAATCATCCTGTGAGTTTGTGACGTTGAGTGAGGCAACAGACGATTCCGTTTGATTAATAGTAGATGTATTAAAAAAATCCTAGAATTACAATTCATTTGTGTGTTACTAATTGTGTTTACATAATCTTAATAATAACTTACGTTTATTGATTTTCCTGCTCTTCTTATCTCATTCCCCAGCAAACATAACATCGCATTAGAAGTGTCAGCTCAACTCGTTAACAATGTTAATGCGAATCGTAATTCCTACCAAACCAAGTAAATGATCGTAAAAATGGTTGGTTAAAGTCTACCGACTCGTATATGACGAAAGTCCGCCATGTTTGCAAATTTGTCTCCCGCGTGCAGGATTCAAATGAGAAAACAACCTTGTTGTTCTCTTTGCGATAAGCAGTGCAACCAGATTTCTAAAAATCAGAGGGTCCATTTGGATAAACTGGCCAATGAGAGAAGCAGCAAATATTGTCGCTGGCAACGGTTTGCATGCAATGAGTGCAAAATTTGCGCTCTCTCGCATACTGTCAGGATGTACGGTAAAAGGTGTTGTATATCGTCCAATTTTTACAAATCTTATCGCTTAAGCCAGAAGTTGAAAATATGTATGTATATTGCCTCCACTTTAGTACGTAAATGCTGTTTTTTCGAGTTATATAAGATGATTTTATAATGTATATGAAACGTATAGCAAAGTTTGTTGAGAAATATACCTACAAAAATGTTTGCTGGGTCAACTTCTCAACTCTTTCTGGCTGCTCATTAGTTTGCAAGCAGCAGTATCTGAAGGTAATGAAGTTGATTTAGTGATAGTATAATTACTTCTTCTTTCTAGGTTGTTCTTACAGGTGGTGTGTTCCAGGTAAGTATTTACGGTAAGTATTCTCCCTCACGGGCAATATGATTTCAGATTTCACGGGTAAGTATGTTTGTGGCAATTGATTTGTGCTTTCATCAACTGGTTTTAAACGCTAAGCGATCTTGTGGTATTGGCACTATTTCATTTACACACTGTGTGTTTCACCGGCGGACTACACGGAAAATAATAAAAAGGTAAAATTTACCGAGATAAAAAGGTGAACGCTCGTGAAAGCCAAAAAGGTAACTTCTACCTCTTCGAGGTGAAACTCACCTCACAGCGAGGTAAAGTTTACCTGAATTGAACTGGAAAAAAAGGTTCAATTCACCGAGAAAAAAAGTGAATCCACAAAAGGTAAATCTTACCTCGTTGCGAGGTGAAGTTCACCTGAATTGAGCTGAATAAAAAAGTATAATTCACCTAGAAAAAAAGGTAAATCCAAATAAGGTAAAACTTACCTCGTAGCGAGGTTAAGTTGACCTGGTTTGAGCTAAACAAAACGGTACAATTCTTCTCGAAAAAAGGTAACAATTTGCCGAACCCGTTTATTGAGGTTAAGTTGTTTTGTCATTCAGGAACAAGTTTTGTTGTGTGCCTTATATGTGAAAATCGGAATAGAATGGTAAGTGTTTTCTTAGATATCATTTAGTTGTGCTGGTTGTCGTCATAATATATTGCTTTTGTTCCAGATCGGCACCGGATGACGGTGTATTCCACGTCATCCTCCAGCCGGAAAAGCCGAACCTGACCGGATTAGGCGAACGGAGGAGATCATGAATGTACGCAACGCAGGAGGATTCAGCGGCCATGGCGGCTCAGAAGAACGCGAAGCCGAATTACCAGTCCTTATTTATCTTCAATAAATATAATTTTTGAATTAATTTTGTATTTTTTTTTATCCTTATTGAAGAAACCATTGCAATCAAACCAACCAGCATCTACCTTTTAAATCAGTAAATGGGAAAACAGTATTATTTACTATTTTGCTAGGTGAATGCGAAAAAGGTAGAATTTACCTTTTTGCTAGGTGAATTGAAAAAAGGTAAAATTTACCTCGAAAGAGGGGTGGAAAAAATTCACCTCGCAAAAAGGTAAATTTTACCTTTTTTTTATTTTCCGTGTACAATCGATTCAGGCCTAAATATAATAAGATTTACAAACTTCTTGCACTTAGCACAACGTATTGATAATTTTCAATGGCTACTATCAATTTTTCTTGAGCAATGCTATGATGATCTCATTATTCTACGCCAACAATTGCGCCTTCTCAGAATGTCGACTGTCATTTAGTTCCCCGAGCTAAAGTGCTTTAGTAGAGACGCGACACATCCCATCATCGTCAATGTGCATGAATGTAACATACAACATGCCGCCAATGCGACATAAAGTACCAAAATATTTTGTACATCGTAAGTATCATCACATATGATGTTATCAAAATCGTTAATCATTGAATAACGAAAACATGTACGTTAGGAGTTTATTCGAAAAAAATTGCAACACTTCAATTAAGCTACCTAGTAATATAATGTGTACGTATGAAAAAAATAGTGACAATCTGTCAAGCGGTTTTTGAGATAGCGTTCAATACAAAAACTTAATGACAAATTTTTTGGGCAAGATCAAGAAAAATCAGGAAAGTTCCAGGAGACACAAAACCAGTAGAAAAACAGCTATTTTTCACAAAAAAGTGTTCCACTTTTTTCGAATACACTCCTAATATCGCCTCCACTTTTGGTAGGTGTTTGATTTTTTCTTACGTCATATACGATGATTAGTGTCGACATAGATGTACGTATATCATAGGATGTACCTACCAAATTTTTGGCTGGGTATCTGCGGCTTGGAAAGCGACATTTTCGTTGCAACCGGGAAAATTTACGTGAAAGAGTGTCTTCAAAAGCGTTGGCTGTCTTTTCTGAAGAAACATGACTTGTCTATACTGTTTTGGCCGGATTTGGCATCCTGCCATTATGAAAAGAAACCATGGAGTGGTATGCCGCTAACAACATTCAGGATGTGCCCAAGGATAAGAACCTTGCCAACATGCCAGAACTTCGCCCAATCGAAAAATATTGGACATTAGTTTAGCAAAAATTAACAAGACCCAAAAAATGTTAGCAGCGAAGAGCACCTTAAAGCAAACTGGTGATCTGCGGCGATGAAAGTGGATAAGGTGCCTGTACAAAATCTGATGGCAGGGGTCAAATGAAAGGCTCGCCAATTTTGACTTGGTCGACTGGAATCTTAACTGAGTTTTATTTTGTGACTTTCACACATAAATACACTTTAAAACAGAAAGATGCCTACAATGATTTTTCAAACAAATAATTCATTTACACACCTGCAGGGCAGCTAAAATAATTCCTCGAAGCTTCGTATGGCATATCTTTCAAAACGATCCCCAGTTTAAATATCTTTGCTCTTTTTTTGCTGAATTTTACCACAAATTAACATTAAGGGAGTTTCCTCATCAGGTGTGAGGTCATGAACCAATTGGTTATTGTAAATTTTGAAAGGCTTCTTGAGCAAAATTTTCAAACCAGATTTATGTCTATATACCATGTCCTCATGACAATGCAGGTAAACCCTTCTTCGTATTCTTCCGCTCGTGTTTGTATCCCAGACTACGAGGATTCTTCTGTCCAGTTTGATTTGTCCATGCAGCAGGAAATTCGTGGAATCCCGGATCCGCATCGTCCACTTCTGATTCCAAGAATTTTCGAAGCTTAATATAGACACGTCGATGCTGATAAAATGTACTTTACTGATGCATCACTTATAGAGGAATCAACAGGATTTGGAGTGTTCAACGAAATATCTAGCGCCTCTTACAGCCTCGAGTCACCATGCTCTGTGTATATAGCAGAGTTAGCAGCAATTCATTGGGCTTTGGACAGTATCGCTTCAAGGCCAGTTGGGCACTACTTTATTGTAACGGATAGTCTGAGTTCTGTTCTTCGAGAAGATACAGGATAGTTTGAGTGCTTTATCAAAACGTCGCTTTACCATCACCTTTGTTTGGGTTCCCTCCCATTGCTCGATAGAGGGTAATGAGAAGGCAGACTCTCTGGCAAAGGTGGGGGCGATGGAAGGCGACACGTATCAGCGTGAAATCGCCTTCAACGAATTTTACTTTTTAGTTCAAAGAAACTCTCTTGTCAACTGGCAGCGCATATGGGACGACGATGAGTTGGGTCGGTGGCTGCACTCGATTATCCCAAGGGTAAGCCTTAAACCATGGTTTAATAGATTGGACCTGAGTCGAGATTTTATTCGTATATTTTCCCGTCTCATGTCCAATCATTATTCCTTAGACGCGGTACTCTATCGTTTTGATATTGCTGGCAGCAATTTGTGTAGTTGCGGCCAAGGTTACCATGACATCGAGCATATTGTTTGGTCGTGCGAGGTCCATCTTGTCGCTAGAACAAATTTGATAGACTCCCTTCGGGCCCGAGGAAAACCACCCTATGTTCCAGTGAGAGATATGCTGGCTGTCATAGACTTGGACTATATGTTTGAAATATACCTTTTCCTAAAAGCTATTGATCTTCGTCTATAATTCTTTTTATTTTCATATTTCCCTATCTATCTTCTTTTTGCTTTAAAAGTGAACTAGCTATAAGCACAATTGTAATCAAACAAAACGAGTTTGGCTTAAAGCCTAAAGGTACGAGCCGTTTCAAATAAAGAATTTACAAAAAAAAAAAACATTAAGGGAGTCTCAAATCGCTTAAGACGATGTCTAAATTCAAGATCTTAACGAGGCGACAAGAAGGAGAAGCGATCTGACAAAAAATCTAGTTGGGCAGGCGATATTCTGATGTGCAGATAAAGGTAGAATTTTAGTCACAACCGGCACTATCTATCAGGAAGTTGATGTCAACGATAGGTTCCGAGATGTTTTCGGCCAGGTTTCATCTCAAGCCACTGCGGAAAAAAGCCCTGAAGTGGTTAGCGGCCAACAACGTCCAACTAATCTGTTAAAACTTAGCACTTTCCGTCACCCGTGTAGAATTCAAAATTTAGACATCGTCTTTTTAGGGAAAATCGAGCCTTTCCACTCTCGATAATCTTCAACAAATCGCTAGAGGAGGCTGTATTTCCCAGGATGTGGAAGACTGCTTCAATTACTCCAATTCATAAAGCTGGAAACATACACCGAGCGGAAAATTATCGCGAAATATCGATTCTGAGCTGTTTTCCGAAAAATTTTGAGTTTCTCGTTTATGATGTGCTGTACCAAACTGTGCGACATACAATCTCTGAAGATAAATATGGGTTCATGAAAAGAAGATCGACTACCACTAAACTCATGACGTGCGTATCGAAATTAGTTGACAGGCTTGATAAACATAAACAAGTTGACGCCGTGTACGTAGATCTGAGTAAGGCTTTCGACAAGGTACCGCATGTTTTGGCTGTTAAAAAATTGCGGCGATTGGATCTTAATGATTGGCTCTGCATTTGGATAACCTCATATCATGTAGGCCGAGCTGCTTTCGTTCGACTTGGCTCTGTTTACTCGACACCTTTCAAAATTACCTTGGGATTTTCTCAGGGAAGTCACCTGGGACCACTGATATTGCTCCTCTTAATCTACGATTTGAATGCTACTCTTAAGTCAGAAAACCGCTGTACGCCGACGACCTCAAAATTTTCCGAACAATTTCTTCGTTAGTCGACTGCTGCGCTCTCCAAAAGGACATTGACAGTCTGCTAGATTGGTGCCATCAAAACGACATGACTCCGAATACTGCCAACTGTATCACCATCTCGTTCACTCGACAACAAAGTCCCATCACTTCCGAGTACAAAATGTCAACGATTAACTTGAATCGCACATCGGTCCTCAAAGACCTTGGTATCACTTTAGACAACAAGCTCAGCTTCTCCCAGCATATTTTCAGGTCAATAGCCAAAAATTTCGCAGTTCTTGACTTCATACGACGGAACACGCAGTTTTTTAGTGACTTCTACAGTCTGAAATCACTGTATTGTGCCCTTGTGCGTAGCATTCTCGAATTTGGAGAGCAAATTTGGGCACCATATCAGGCGGTATAATCGAAAAAATAGAGAGAGTACAACGATGCTTCGTCAGATGCGCTCTACGCCAGCTACCTTGGAACGACGCCCTTGAACTTCCGCTTAGGAAAAACGTTGCTCGCTACTTAATCTACCGACGCTGCCTGGCATCAAGGCGCGTATTCTTACAACGACTCTCCATTTTCGACATCTCGCAGAATAACGTGGATTGTCCAGAACTGTTATCACTTCTACCGTTTAATGCTCCTCTAAGAACTATCCGATCCCAGGAAAGGCTGAGACTCTCTCATCTTCGGACTCAATACGGTCAAAACCACTCTTTAGATGTATGTTGTGTTAGATAAGTCCGGATGTTGCCTTTATTTTTGCTTGAAAATTTTGAGTTCAAATACCCGAATTTAACCAAGTTTTAAGATAAAATAGCTCGATTTGCACGGCCCGGCCGGGTACGTGGAAGAAAAGTTCTGACAAGCTTGACGATATGTTAATAAAAGTTCAAAGATTATAAACACCAAATGACTCCAACAAATTTTGATAAATAGTTTTGAAGAAACAAAATCAACGCTAACTGTAATGTACTCACCGATCCCTCCGTTCCGGCCTCCGCCCGCCGTACTCGTAGGGGGGCGAGGCCGGCCTCCCTTGTCGGTCCATCCAGGAACAGGTTTGCCGGTTCGGGGGCGGCGGATAGACGGGACCTCCCCCAGCTGCCATCACAGCCGATGCTGGACCTCCGATGACTCCGCCGACCAGCGAGGTCCCCAACGGATCGGCCACGGCTGCCGCCAGTCGACTGGTGCTGCCCACAACACTCGGAGGCGGCCCAAAGCCATGAAGCGGAGCCGCCGAACTGTTCATGATCGAACTCGCTGAACCGGGAGGCGCTCGGACCGTCATGCTGATCTGCCGCGACGATTTCAGGATCTGCACACATCTCTACAGTGATTACCACCGGGGTTTTTTACACGGTGGAAAAAGAAACAAGAAAAAGCAAACATGGCAATAGAACTAGGACAGAAATAGATAGAGATAGGTTTGGAGGGAAGACCGAGTTCCGAGTGGAAGAAAACTGGCAGAATACACGAAGAAATTTCGAAGAATAAAAGGTGATTTGAGGTGCCGAAATTTGAAAATGTTGAAGAAAAGCAGATTTCTACAAAACAAACTAAAAGGACTCAAAAACTACGAATTTAAGACCAAGAAACTCAACAAATGTAAAATTAGAAATTAAATGAAACTGTCCTTTCGAAGTACAGGCTTAAGTAACATTAGTGAAAAACTGATAATCTCATTCTGCAATGCGGAAAACAAAATTTCATTTCAATCGAATCTTTGAACCAATTTTATCGAGCATTCCGCAGTGACAAGAAACAATTCGTAATTACTTTGCATACGTTTTAACTCCTCGGGGATTGGACTAAGTTTTGGTTTCTCCCCCAACAGGATTGGGAAAACGGAACGAAAAAACGAAAGCAGAAAAAATAGAAGATTTACGGCCAAACCAAGTATTTGACAAATCCCTGCTTCTATGGCAAATGTTTGGCTGGACCTAGACCAAGGTCCCAGAGCACGTTGCCAAAATGGTATCAAATAACAGGAGCAGCTCCGGAAAAAGGACACCGGAGACAGAGAAGCAAATAGAGAAAGTAGGTACCTACTCGTTAAGTGCAACAAGCAAAAGCTCCCCTTCCTTCCCCGATTCTTTTACTCCACCAATAATGGGGAAAAAAACTTTACCATTTCCTCCGGCGACTTGTCGCCAGTAAGTTCTCTTTTCCCACCGGATGAGAAAGGGAGTTTAATTCTGTATGTAATTGTTCCGACACTAAATGGATTATGTTTGTTCCGGTTTCGATGCTCGAGCTGGAATTTTGGGGACTGGTAAGAAGCAAAAAAAAGTCTTTCAATGTTGTCGAAGGCGGACGGAGGCCAATGGGCGTAGATGCTTGTACAAAGCTAACGGAAACACTAACCGATTTTGTACCGAACGGAGGTCATGCTGTGATTTATGTCGATGGTTTTTCCTTTCGTTTTGCTATCAATTGAAAGCCGATTGGAAGTTGCAGGCTTTAATTTGATTTTAATTAAAATAATCCATCAATTTATAAGGAATAGCAAAACGGACTATCTTAAACCGACTTAAAGTTCAACTGACAGCATTATTTTTTGATTAACCAACTGGTAGACTGACAGACTGACAGATAGAATAACAGGCTGAATGACAAACCGACTGACTGACAAACTGACAGACTAAGAGACTGACTGACAGACTGACTGACAGACTGACTGAAAGACTGTCTGACAGACTGACAGACTGACTGACTGACTGACTGACAGACTGACTGACAGACTGACTGACAGACTGACTGACAGACTGACTGACAGACTGACTGACAGACTGACTGATAGACTGACTGACAGACTGACTGACAGACTGACTGACAGACTGACTGACAGACTGACTGACAGACTGACTGACAGACTGACTGACAGACTGACTGACAGACTGACTGACAGACTGACTGACAGACTGACAGACTGAATGACAGACTGACAGACTGACTGACAGACTGACTGACAGACTGACTGACAGACTGACTGACAGACTGACTGACAGACTGACTGACAGACTGACTGACAGACTGACTGACAGACTGACTGACAGACTGACTGACAGACTGACTGACAGACTGACTGACAGACTGACTGACAGACTGACTGACAGACTGACTGACAGACTGACTGACAGACTGACTGACAGACTGACTGACAGACTGACTGACAGACTGACTGACAGACTGACTGACAGACTGACTGACAGACTGACTGACAGACTGACTGACAGACTGACTGACAGACTGACTGACAGACTGACTAACAAACTGACTGACAGATTCACTGACAGATTCACTGACAGACTGACTGACAGACTGACTGACAGACTGACTGACAGACTGACTGACAGACTGACTGACAGACTGACTGACAGACTGACTGACAGACTGACTGACAGACTGACTGACAGACTGACTGACAGACTGACTGACAGACTGACTGACAGACTGACTGACAGACTGACTGACAGACTGACTGACAGACTGACTGACAGACTGACTGACAGACTGACTGACAGACTGACTGACAGACTGACTGACAGACTGACTGACAGACTGACTGACAGACTGACTGACAGACTGACTGACAGACTGACTGACAGACTGACTGACAGACTGACTGACAGACTGACTGACAGACTGACTGACAGACTGACTGACAGACTGACTGACAGACTGACTGACAGACTGACTGACAGACTGACTGACAGACTGACTGACAGACTGACTGACAGACTGACTGACAGACTGACTGACAGACTGACTGACAGACTGACTGACAGACTGACTGACAGACTGACTGACAGACTGACTGACAGACTGACTGACAGACTGACTGACAGACTGACTGACAGACTGACTGACAGACTGACTGACAGACTGACTGACAGACTGACTGACAGACTGACTGACAGACTGACTGACAGACTGACTGACAGACTGACTGACAGACTGACTGACAGACTGACTGACAGACTGACTGACAGACTGACTGACAGACTGACTGACAGACTGACTGACAGACTGACTGACAGACTGACTGACAGACTGACTGACAGACTGACTGACAGACTGACTGACAGACTGACTGACAGACTGACTGACAGACTGACTGACAGACTGACTGACAGACTGACTGACAGACTGACTGACAGACTGACTGACAGACTGATAGATTTTTTACCAGACTAATTGACAGACTGACTGATTGACAGCCTAAATAACAGACTGATTTAAGAATAGATTGAAAATACTGAGAGACTTTTGCATTACATTTTTTAAGTCTAATTCATTACGAATTTACTGGAATTGTCTTCTGATCTTTTGAGCTTCTTTATTACTTTAATTTGGTATTCAAATTAGTTTGAAAAAGGTTATAGCACCTTTGAGTTACTTAGTTTTTCTCCGCGATTTCAGTTCCCATGTCTAAAGAAATAAACACAAAATTAGCATAATAGCATTCATAAGCCACCGTCCTACTACTGCACTGGAATAAGTATTATCCGTCCTATTTAAAGTGCATTCTCTCTCTCTCTTTTTCCACCACAGTTTTTCTTTGCCTACCGCAGAAAATTCCGTCTGAGGCCAAGATTATCATAAAATAGCTTTCTTACCAGGGAGCGCCAAACACAAACCGCTGCAAATTTTCATCCCGAGGAAATGTCGTCGTCTTCGGCAATAATCTGCACATAATGCCGGGGAAGATTTTCCTGGTGGGCTTGAACATTTTGCTCCCAATCCGGGTGGGCTTGACAGGGAGATGATGGTTCTCTTCCCATCCGGTAAACTTTGATGCCGGAGAATGTTTTGCGGAATCCGGTTGTTCCACTATTTGAGGCCGGGGAAGTCTGGTGGTCTACTCAACTTCCGGCAAAGCAAAGTCTTCCTACATAGAGCCCACCACAGCTCCCAGGCCTCGGGAAAATTGGTGCCTCGAGACTCAAAGAATACTTTTCACTTCCATCGACCGAGACGACGACACGTCAATTGCATCGCCAAGTAAGAGAGTGTGTTTTGCAGCAAAGGGAATTGCCGAGAAGCTGGAAATTTGTCGTTTGTTTTTTTTCCATCAGTTTAGGGTGTCATAGGATTTACTTAGTTTTATGAAAGGAAGCTTGAAAATTTTAAAACTAAAGTTTAAAAAATGTTTTTTTTTTCGCTGAACGTTAATCAAATTAAAAAAAAATCTTGAATCCAAATGTTTGTTTTTACACCAAGAAAGTACATTTTAGAAAAACTTCCACCCTAGAGCACCATCTTTTTTAAAGTTTCCAATAAAAGAGTGTCACTATCAGCAACTCAGCAATGCCACAGCTATGTAGATCCACAAACATCCCCAAACACACACACACAATCCATTTGGATAAACCTTTGGGTTTGAAAAGTCCTTCGAGGCTTAAGAAATCCTTTTGGAGAGGAAGTGTGAGAAAATGAAGCAATTTGAAATGCAAATGAATGTGGATGTAAAGTTCCTCCTAAAGCAGTAGCCGCCCAACTCACACTTAATCTCGGTGAAATCTGTGAAATCTGAAATCTGTTTGTTTGTAAAAACTTAAAATGGAGAAAGGCAAACGAATTTGTTTTTTTTTGGAAAGGTTGAAGGCATCAAATGCGAATCAAAAATTTTCACACGATTGTGGAAAAAAGAGTCAGTTTCAGTTCGGAATTTCTTAAAACAAAGCATCAAACACATTGAAGTTAAATAAAAACTAAAAAATCTTCAAGCTGACACTTTGCCGAAGAACCAGACAATATATCAGTCAGTCTGTCAGTCAGTCTGTCAGTCAGTCTGTCAGTCAGTCTGTCAGTCAGTCAGTCTGTCAGTCAGTCTGTAAGTCAGTCTGTCAGTCAGTCTGTCAGTCAGTCTGTCAGTCAGTCTGTCAGTTAGTCTGTCAGTCAGTCTGTCAGTCAGTCTGTCAGTCAGTCTGTCAGTCAGTCTGTCAGTCAGTCTGTCAGTCAGTCTGTCAGTCAGTCTGTCAGTCAGTCTGTCAGTCAGTCTGTCAGTCAGTCTGTCAGTCAGTCTGTCAGTCAGTCTGTCAGTCAGTCTGTCAGTCAGTCTGTCAGTCAGTCTGTCAGTCAGTCTGTCAGTCAGTCTGTCAGTCAGTCTGTCAGTCAGTCTGTCAGTCAGTCTGTCAGTCAGTCTGTCAGTCAGTCTGTCAGTCAGTCTGTCAGTCAGTCTGTCAGTCAGTCTGTCAGTCAGTCTGTCAGTCAGTCTGTCAGTCAGTCTGTCAGTCAGTCTGTCAGTCAGTCTGTCAGTCAGTCTGTCAGTCAGTCTGTCAGTCAGTCTGTCAGTCAGTCTGTCAGTCAGTCTGTCAGTCAGTCTGTCAGTCAGTCTGTCAGTCAGTCTGTCAGTCAGTCTGTCAGTCAGTCTGTCAGTCAGTCTGTCAGTCAGTCTGTCAGTCAGTCTGTCAGTCAGTCTGTCAGTCAGTCTGTCAGTCAGTCTGTCAGTCAGTCTATCAGTCAGTCTGTCAGTCAGTCTGTCAGTCAGTCTGTCAGTCTGTCAGTCAGTCTGTCAGTCAGTCTGCCAGTCAGTCTGTCAGTCAGTCTGTCAGTCAGTCTGTCAGTCAGTCTGTCAGTCAGTCTGTCAGTCAGTCTGTCAGTCAGTCTGTCAGTCAGTCTGTCAGTCAGTCAGTCTATCAGTCAGTCTGTCAGTCAGTCTGTCAGTCAGTCTGTCAGTCAGTCTGTCAGTCAGTCTGTCAGTCAGTCTGTCAGTCAGTCTGTCAGTCAGTCTGTCAGTCAGTCTGTCAGTCAGTCTGTCAGTCAGTCTGTCAGTCAGTCTGTCAGTCAGTCTGTCAGTCAGTCTGTCAGTCAGTCTGTCAGTCAGTCTGTCAGTCAGTCTGTCAGTCAGTCTGTCAGTCAGTCTGTCAGTCAGTCTGTCAGTCAGTCTCTCAGTCAGTCTGTCAGTCAGTCTGTCAGTCAGTCTGTCAGTCAGTCTGTCAGTCAGTCTGTCAGTCAGTCTGTCAGTCAGTCTGTCAGTCAGTCTGTCAGTCAGTCTGTCAGTCAGTCTGTCAGTCAGTCTGTCAGTCAGTCTGTCAGTCAGTCTGTCAGTCAGTCTGTCAGTCTGTCAGTCAGTCTGTCAGTCAGTCTGTCAGTCTGTCAGTCAGTCTGTCAGTCAGTCTCTCAGTCAGTCTGTCAGTCAGTCTGTCAGTCAGTCTGTCAGTCAGTCTGTCAGTCAGTCTGTCAGTCAGTCTGTCAGTCAGTCTGTCAGTCAGTCTGTCAGTCAGTCTGTCAGTCAGTCTGTCAGTCAGTCTGTCAGTCAGTCTGTCAGTCAGTCTGTCAGTCAGTCTGTCAGTCAGTCTGTCAGTCAGTCTGTCAGTCAGTCTGTCAGTCAGTCTGTCAGTCAGTCTGTTAGTCAGTCTGTCAGTCAGTCTGTCAGTCAGTCTGTCAGTCAGTCTGTCAGTCAGTCTGTCAGTCAGTCTGTCAGTCAGTCTGTCAGTCAGTCTGTCAGTCAGTCTGTCAGTCAGTCTGTCAGTCAGTCTGTCAGTCAGTCTGTCAGTCAGTCTGTCAGTCAGTCTGTCAGTCAGTCTGTCAGTCAGTCTGTCAGTCAGTCTGTCAGTCAGTCTGTCAGTCAGTCTGTCAGTCAGTCTGTCAGTCAGTCTGTCAGTCAGTCTGTCAGTCAGTCTGTCAGTCAGTCTGTCAGTCAGTCTGTCAGTCAGTCTGTCAGTCAGTCTGTCAGTCAGTCTGTCAGTCAGTCTGTCAGTCAGTCTGTCAGTCAGTCTGTCAGTCAGTCTGTCAGTCAGTCTGTCAGTCAGTCTGTCAGTCAGTCTGTCAGTCAGTCTGTCAGTCAGTCTGTCAGTCAGTCTGTCAGTCAGTCTGTCAGTCAGTCTGTCAGTCAGTCTGTCAGTCAGTCTGTCAGTCAGTCTGTCAGTCAGTCTGTCAGTCAGTCTGTCAGTCAGTCTGTCAGTCAGTCTGTCAGTCAGTCTGTCAGTCAGTCTGTCAGTCAGTCTGTCAGTCAGTCTGTCAGTCAGTCTGTCAGTCAGTCTGTCAGTCAGTCTGTCAGTCAGTCTGTCAGTCAGTCTGTCAGTCAGTCTGTCAGTCAGTCTGTCAGTCAGTCTGTCAGTCAGTCTGTCAGTCAGTCTGTCAGTCAGTCTGTCAGTCAGTCTGTCAGTCAGTCTGTCTGTCAGTCAGTCTGTCAGTCAGTCTGTCAGTCAGTCTGTCAGTCAGTCTGTCAGTCAGTCTGTCAGTCAGTCTATCAGTCAGTCTGTCAGTCAGTCTGTCAGTCAGTCTGTCAGTCAGTCTGTCAGTCAGTCTGTCAGTCAGTCTGTCAGTCAGTCTGTCAGTCAGTCTGTCAGTCAGTCTGTCAGTCAGTCTGTCAGTCAGTCTGTCAGTCAGTCTGTCAGTCAGTCTGTCAGTCAGTCTGTCAGTCAGTCTGTTAGTCAGTCTGTCAGTCAGTCTGTCAGTCAGTCTGTCAGTCAGTCTGTCAGTCTGTCAGTCAGTCTGTCAGTCAGTCTGTCAGTCAGTCTGTCAGTCAGTCTGTCAGTCAGTCTGTCAGTCAGTCTGTCAGTCAGTCTGTCAGTCAGTCTGTCAGTCAGTCTGTCAGTCAGTCTGTCAGTCAGTCTGTCAGTCAGTCTGTCAGTCAGTCTGTCAGTCAGTCTGTCAGTCAGTCTGTCAGTCAGTCTGTCAGTCAGTCTGTCAGTCAGTCTGTCAGTCAGTCTGTCAGTCAGTCTGTCAGTCAGTCTGTCAGTCAGTCTGTCAGTCAGTCTGTCAGTCAGTCTGTCAGTCAGTCTGTCAGTCAGTCTGTCAGTCAGTCTGTCAGTCAGTCTGTCAGTCAGTCTGTCAGTCAGTCTGTCAGTCAGTCTGTCAGTCAGTCTGTCAGTCAGTCTGTCAGCCAGTCTGTCAGTCAGTCTGTCAGTCAGTCTGTCAGTCAGTCTGTCAGTCAGTCTGTCAGTCAGTCTGTCAGTCAGTCTGTCAGTCAGTCTGTCAGTCAGTCTGTCAGTCAGTCTGTCAGTCAGTCTGTCAGTCAGTCTGTCAGTCAGTCTGTCAGTCAGTCTGTCAGTCAGTCTGTCAGTCAGTCTGTCAGTCAGTCTGTCAGTCAGTCTGTCAGTCAGTCTGTCAGTCAGTCTGTCAGTCAGTCTGTCAGTCAGTCTGTCAGTCAGTCTGTCAGTCAGTCTGTCAGTCAGTCTGTCAGTCAGTCTGTCAGTCAGTCTGTCAGTCAGTCTGTCAGTCAGTCTGTCAGTCAGTCTGTCAGTCAGTCTGTCAGTCAGTCTGTCAGTCAGTCTGTCAGTCAGTCTGTCAGTCAGTCTGTCAGTCAGTCTGTCAGTCAGTCTGTCAGTCAGTCTGTCAGTCAGTCTGTCAGTCAGTCTGTCAGTCAGTCTGTCAGTCAGTCTGTCAGTCAGTCTGTCAGTCAGTCTGTCAGTCAGTCTGTCAGTCAGTCTGTCAATCAGTCTGTCAGTCAGTCTGTCAGTCAGTCTGTCAGTCAGTCTGTCAGTCAGTCTGTCAGTCAGTCTGTCAGTCAGTCTGTCAATCAGTCTGTCAGTCAGTCTGTCAGTCAGTCTGTCAGTCAGTCTGTCAGTCAGTCTGTCAGTCAGTCTGTCAGTCAGTCTGTCAGTCAGTCTGTCAGTCAGTCTGTCAGTCAGTCTGTCAGTCAGTCTGTCAGTCAGTCTGTCAGTCAGTCTGTCAGTCAGTCTGTCAGTCAGTCTGTCAGTCAGTCTGTCAGTCAGTCTGTCAGTCAGTCTGTCAGTCAGTCTGTCAGTCAGTCTGTCAGTCAGTCTGTCAGTCAGTCTGTCAGTCAGTCTGTCAGTCAGTCTGTCAGTCAGTCTGTCAGTCAGTCTGTCAGTCAGTCTGTCAGTCAGTCTGTCAGTCAGTCTGTCAGTCAGTCTGTCAGTCAGTCTGTCAGTCAGTCTGTCAGTCAGTCTGTCAGTCAGTCTGTCAGTCAGTCTGTCAGTCAGTCTGTCAGTCAGTCTGTCAGTCAGTCTGTCAGTCAGTCTGTCAGTCAGTCTGTCAGTCAGTCTGTCAGTCAGTCTGTCAGTCAGTCTGTCAGTCAGTCTGTCAGTCAGTCTGTCAGTCAGTCTGTCAGTCAGTCTGTCAGTCAGTCTGTCAGTCAGTCTGTCAGTCAGTCTGTCAGTCAGTCTGTCAGTCAGTCTGTCAGTCAGTCTGTCAGTCAGTCTGTCAGTCAGTCAGTCAGTCTGTCTGTCAGTCAGTCTGTCAGTCAGTCTGTCAGTCAGTCTGTCAGTCAGTCTGTCAGTCAGTCTGTCAGTCAGTCTGTCAGTCAGTCTGTCAGTCAGTCTGTCAGTCAGTCTGTCAGTCAGTCTGTCAGTCAGTCTGTCAGTAAGTCTGTCAGTCAGTCTGTCAGTCAGTCTGTCAGTCAGTCTGTCAGTCAGTCTGTCAGTCAGTCTGTCAGTCAGTCTGTCAGTCAGTCTGTCAGTCAGTCTGTCAGTCAGTCTGTCAGTCAGTCTGTCAGTCAGTCTGTCAGTCAGTCTGTCAGTCAGTCTGTCAGTCAGTCTGTCAGTCAGTCTGTCAGTCAGTCTGTCAGTCAGTCTATCAGTCAGTCTGTCAGTCAGTCTGTCAGTCAGTCTGTCAGTCAGTCTGTCAGTCAGTCTGTCAGTCAGTCTGTCAGTCAGTCTGTCAGTCAGTCTGTCAGTCAGTCTGTCAGTCAGTCTGTCAGTCAGTCTGTCAGTCAGTCTGTCAGTCAGTCTGTCAGTCTGTCAGTCAGTCTGTCAGTCAGTCTGTCAGTCAGTCTGTCACTCAGTCTGTCAGTCAGTCTGTCAGTCAGTCTGTCAGTCAGTCTGTCAGTCAGTCTGTCAATCAGTCTGTCAGTCAGTCTGTCAGTCAGTCTGTCAGTCAGTCTGTCAGTCAGTCTGTCAGTCAGTCTGTCAGTCAGTCTGTCAGTCAGTCTGTCAGTCAGTCTGTCAGTCAGTCTGTCAGTCAGTCTGTCAGTCAGTCTGTCAGTCAGTCTGTCAGTCAGTCTGTCAGTCAGTCTGTCAGTCAGTCTGTCAGTCAGTCTGTCAGTCAGTCTGTCAGTCAGTCTGTCAGTCAGTCTGTCAGTCAGTCTGTCAGTCAGTCTGTCAGTCAGTCTGTCAGTCAGTCTGTCAGCCAGTCTGTCAGTCAGTCTGTCAGTCAGTCTGTCAGTCAGTCTGTCAGTCAGTCTGTCAGTCAGTCTGTCAGTCAGTCTGTCAGTCAGTCTGTCAGTCAGTCTGTCAGTCAGTCTGTCAGTCAGTCTGTCAGTCAGTCTGTCAGTCAGTCTGTCAGTCAGTCTGTCAGTCAGTCTGTCAGTCAGTCTGTCAGTCAGTCTGTCAGTCAGTCTGTCAGTCAGTCTGTCAGTCAGTCTGTCAGTCAGTCTGTCAGTCAGTCTGTCAGTCAGTCTGTCAGTCAGTCTGTCAGTCAGTCTGTCAGTCAGTCTGTCAGTCAGTCTGTCAGTCAGTCTGTCAGTCAGTCTGTCAGTCAGTCTGTCAGTCAGTCTGTCAGTCAGTCTGTCAGTCAGTCTGTCAGTCAGTCTGTCAGTCAGTCTGTCAGTCAGTCTGTCAGTCAGTCTGTCAGTCAGTCTGTCAGTCAGTCTGTCAGTCAGTCTGTCAGTCAGTCTGTCAGCCAGTCTGTCAGTCAGTCTGTCAGTCAGTCTGTCAGTCAGTCTGTCAGTCAGTCCGTCAGTCAGTCTGTAAGTCAGTCTGTCTGTCTGTCAGCTTGTCAGCTTGTCTGTCAGTTTTTCAGTTCGTCGACACAGACTGACAAGCCTATTGAACTGGAAGAAATTGAATCTGTTTATTTGAAGTATTTGTCCATGATTATTTTTGATTTGCGTTTGATAAGAGATATCTCACTCTGCTCTTCTTTTCAAGCGATATTTGAAAATTCATAAAAAAAAATAAAATGATTAGTTCACACAAAAAAGTTTTAATAGAAACTGTGAATATTCAAGGAAAAAAGTGCTTGAAAGTGCATGTAGATAAAAGGTTGAATAAGTGTAGCAAATTCTACTGGGAAAATAGTAAAGAATCATTCTATTGCCAAAGGTTTTCCTTCTTCTTTTTCTTTTGTTTTTAATTAGTCTTGAAACGTATTCCTCATCCTAGAACAGGTTTATTCTAATGAGGAATATCGATGGTACATGTACAGAAAAATATCAAAGTCATTTAACTCTTCAAACACTGATTGCTTCAATCGAACAAAATAACACTCAGCATAAGCAAACAATCAGAGTTGGAAAAGCTTCCCGATAATGGGAGGAAATCTTGGCAATTGAAGTTCGCTTTCATGCAAATGCATTTGAAAAAAATCCAGAAAAAAACGTTGTGTGTTTCGAAACTCATAGAAAACAGAAAGACAAAACTCATCTGATTTGTGAACCAATTAGAGATACATTTACAAATCAAAACACTCTTCAGTGCCAACACGCGCTTGGTGAGAAATGAAACGTAATTAGTAAGTAATTCGTAATATTTGTGAACGAAAAACAATTTAAATCGATTGACGTACACGGTCCGCGCGATCCGCTACTTACCTTGAGCGCCTCCTCGTGGTTGATGGAGGTGAAGGGCGTTCCGTTGACTTCCAGAATTGAATCCCCGGGCCTCAGGCCAGCCCGCTCGGCCAACGAACCTTCCTCGATGCGCGATATGTACACACCTGTTACTGGGAACGAATGCGTTTCGGGGGGAAATGAGAAAGAAGAGGAGAAATAGTCTTCATGAAGATTTTCAATTTAAATGATAAAGAATAAATTGTTTTATTTTTATTTCGAAATTTTTGTGATTCAAATTTTTAACAGAAAACAAAAATGTTCATGGCATAATTTATAGAAATGCAAAATATTTTCAATTTTTGATTATCGACCTTGACTTCAAACTGAGACTTCAAACTCAGGTTCCGACTTCAAAACTAATAATAAGCCATGATGAAGCTTAACAAACAAATTTTTGACGGTCGCCATACGTGAAGAATTTCTGTTGTTAACACTTATTATTTAGAAAAAAATAATGACTTCCAAGTTCATCTGCTTAAAATATTTTTGACGGTCGCCATACGTGATGAAATTTTCTGTTACACAAGTTTCATTTTGCCAATAGTGATGACGTTTCAATTTATCTGCTTATCTATCTGGCACAAATCTTCCCATTGAGCTTAGATGTTCGGCCCATTCCAAATTTGAAATGGAGAAAAGAAAAACAAACCACCCTCAACTGACATTGGTCTTTGTCTTCGTCCTTTGATGATCCCCAACCCGGACCAACCCATAAGCCTAACCCTAATCCGATTTTATTGGCCAAGACCAGTCACCAGTGTCACAGTTTTGTTTGGTTCTAGTTTTTTTTCTACCACCCTTCTGATCCCTTAAATTCAACCAAAGCGCCTCATCGTTGTCGTCATTCCTATCGCGTAGGCCCTAGGAACGGAAATTTTCGTTATCGCCCTGAGTTGTCCTTGTCTTCAACCGGTCTGGTATCCTACCTCTTTGACTAAATATACAGCCGTATATTTAGTTCGTTTCGTGTATAGGACGTTTGAGTTTGCGGAATAGTTTTTTGGGTTTTTTACGACGCCGATTCACGCTGATTGCTTTCGACTGATAGGCACCGATAGGCTGGCTCCACCAAATTTTACTAGGCGTGAGTTCAAATGTGTTGTCGTTTGACATCGGATGTAGACTTCTGACTGCTGCCGATAGCAGCAGTTTCATATCGGAAAACAAATCTTATCCGAAACTTCGGTTTACATCCAAACGATTCAGCCTATCGTCATTTTAATAGCGATACCCTACAATTCTGAACCATTCTAGTGATTGCAACTGCGGGGCAGCGATTGTCCCCGCCCGAGCGTCGGTGTAAAAGTCATCAAAATAGTTTGAATAGCTAAAAGTAAAACGTTCCACACCGGACCGGATTAGGCCAGGAAGCCATGGAAGGGTGTCAGTTACATTATATTGTACAATTGCTTTTTCCCTTCAACTCATTCCTCCACAACCACCAGAGGGTGTCCTTCCTTCCTAGGTTGACGGAATTTTTATCGGGCCCACTCTGCGGTCACGGAATTCCACTTCCGATGACCTGTTGAACAATGTGGTACCGGTTCCATACTGTTGGAATCTAGCGATTTCAGACCAGAGACAATTCTGCGTGATGCAATCAGCGAGCAATGTTATTTTTAATCTATTTACTGTGCTCAGCAATTTTCAATTGTACCAAAATAGTTCAATAATTTTATTCATACCAACACGTGTTGCCGGCTTGTTGCGTGGCAAGTACTTGTTATTACGGTTCAAAATGTACTCGTTTCAAGCTTAAGTTTATATTTTAACCATCATCTAGTTTTTAGAGTACACCTAACATATTTGGAAGTTTGAAGTTTTGTTGCTTTTGAAAGTGACTTTAAAAAAAAGGTTATTTCTTTTTGAACCTCTAGCGAGTTGAAAAAATATTAAGTTGCAGCAATACTTCTTTACAGACGTACTCAAAAGTCACAGAAAAAAAACCTTTTAGCACAAATTAAGCACTCCAGACCAACAATCTACAGTATGACCCATAAAAAATGCAAAAAATTTCAGAGTATGTCGGGTTGTTTTTGACGATTTTTGAGTAGATTTTTTGTGGATACATTAGCTCTCACCTTCATCTGTCAATTGACGTAAACAATGCAGTAGTTCAGTGAACGATATATCGTTAAGATATACACAAAGGAGATAGTGACCAGTTAACCCACAATTGTGTAATCCGTAAAAGCTCCTCTGGTCTGCGATTTTGAGGAGGAGGTTGAGGAGGTTTTTTTCTTGGGTCGAGGAAGACCCGATCCAAATTCCCTAGGAAGACCCTTCTCGACCAATCAGATAAGCCTGGATAGGTCGATTGAGTCAAGAGGGAAGCGCCTGTGAGATACCCCCTACCCCACGTCTGAGTCAGTACAGTCTAGATGACTGTACTGTCTCTGTCGCGTAAAAATGGGAGGCGCAGGGACGCGGAGACGAAAAAAAAGCCAAACTGTCTTAAGACAGATGCGTACCGGCAAGAACCTCGCCGATCTCGGTGATAACGTTCGGAGAATCCGTCGAACCCGCACCGGCACGGGAAACTCCAGTTGAATCTTCATGGCCAAAGCGGCCAAAGTTTTTGATGAAAAGGTTGAGGCACGTGTCATCTGTAAAGAGGTGACGATCCGGATTAAAAACCTGGACGCTCGGACCAGATGTCAATTCGTTTGGATTCACCCCCTCCCCCCCCCCCCCCCATCTTCCCCAGATCTCTAGGGATTTCCCCGTGGCGCAGAGTGGAATCGTGTCTACAGACTCGACACCTACAGGCGTACGGCCAAGAGAACTACACGTCATACTTGGTGCAGTCAGACCGCGAAAGTGGGGGTGCACCACCTGAAACGTGGCCCGATAAACTGAGAGTCATCATCAATGAGCTGTTCCCACAGCACGATGTTACCCGCTGGCCAACAGTCCCGTATGACTGGGACACCAGCGCCGAAGAGCGGATAACGGTGGAAAAACTTCGCGAGATCGCCAAGTCTCTCCAACCGAGGAAGGCCCCCGGACCGAGCGGCATTCCGAACGTCGCAGTGACGGCCGCGATCAGGGAGTTGCCCGATATGTTCCGAACATCGTTGCAACGAATACGTGACGGAACGGGTGTTCCCTGACACGTGGAAACGGCAGAAACTCGTCCTTCTGCCAAAGCCAGGTAAGCGTCCAGGAGACCCATCGGCGTAAAGTCTGCTTCATTTAATATTGGAATAAATTCTTTTGCTCATTGTGGCGCTCCTAGTGGACGGATTTGGAAACTTTTTTCACCCACGTGTCGAGAAATTCATTACCTTTCACCATGTATTTATGTCTGACACCAAACGATAGCATTTTGTAAACAACCGCCATGGAAGCCGAACGGAGAGATCAAATTGTGCACAGTTTTCTTGAAAATCCATTGTTGTCGGCATCGAAGCTAGCTAAACAGCTTAAAATGCCCAGAAATACCGTATGGCGTGTTATCAAGCAGTACAAGGAAACATTGACGACGGCTCGGAAGCCGCATTCGAAGCGTCGGAGTGGAACTGTCGACCGGAAACTGCGTGGGAAAGTCATCAAGGCCGGCAAGAGGAATCCCAATCTTTCAGACCGCGATTTGGCCAATAAGCTCCAGGCCGCTCACAGTACGGTGCGACAAATTCGTCTCCGGGAAGGAATAAGGTCATTCCGAGCCAGCAAACAGCCAAATCGGACGTTGAAGCAGAACAATGTGGCCAGAATCCGTGCTCGAAAGCTGTACGACCAAGTGCTGACCAAGTTCGACGGATGTATTCTGATGGACGATGAGACCTACGTGAAGGCGGACTTTGGGCAAATCCCAGGTCAAAAATTTTATTTGGCGACGGCTCGGGGGGATGTACCTGCAAAATTTAAGTTCGTGTTTGCGGATAAATTCGCCCGCAAGTACATGATTTGGCAGGGGATATGCAGTTGTGGACAGAAAACCAAAGTCTTTCTCACTGACAAGACAATGACATCAGAAGTCTACAAAAAAGAGTGCCTACAGAAACGGATTCTGCCGTTTATTCGTGCCCACGACCGTCCAGTAATGTTTTGGCCGGACCTCGCAAGCTGCCATTACAGCAAAACGGTTATGGAATGGTACACAACGAACGGGGTCAGCGTAATACCGAAGGACCTCAACCCCCCAAACTGCCCCCAGTTCCGGCCGATAGAGAAATACTGGGCAATCACGAAGCGGAGGCTTAAGGCAAAGGGAAAACTTGTTAGGAACATGACTCAAATGAAGAACTGGTGGAATCAAATCGCCAAAACGGTGGACGAAAAGGGTGTGCGCCGCCTAATGTGCCGTATTACGGGAAAAGTACGAGAATTTCTTCGAAACAGCAATGAATAATTTTTTTAATTTTTTTTTATGAAAGAGTAAAGAAAATGCTACACTTGTATGAAAAACAAATTATGAATTCGTTAATAAATGACTGAACTACACGCAATTGTTTGTGTTCCAATATTAAATGAAACAGACTTTATCAGCCGATCTGTCTACTGGATACAGCGGGTAAGATCCTGGAGAAGGTGATTCAGAACCGACTTCAGAGATACACGGAAAGCGAGGGCGAACTCTCGGAGAAACAGTTTGGTTTCCATCGAGGTCGCAGCACTGTAGATGCCATCCGCTCAGTCATCGAAGTAGCGGACAGAGCCAGGCTGACCAAGAGGAGAGGGCTCCGCTTTTGCGCGGTGGTCACTCTGGATGTGAAGAACGCCTTCAACAGTGTCAGTTGGACAGCGATTCCGTCGTCGCTCATCCAAATGAAGATCCCGGCATACCTGTATAGGCTTGTGGAAAGTTACTTCCACAATCGCCAACTGCAGTATATGACCGGCGAGGGTTTGCGAACACGAGAGGTTTCGGCGGGTGTTCCACAGGGGTCAATACTCGGCCCGGTTCTGTGGAACATCACTTACGACGAACTTCTTCGAACGAGCCTCCCATCGGGAGCTGAACTCGTAGGATTTGCGGATGATGTAGTCCTCTTGGCGAGAGGCTCCTCAACAGCAAAGGTTGAGCTACTGGCCACGGTAGCTATCCAGGCAGTGGAAAGCTGGATGCACTCCAAGTGCCTGCGTCTAGCCCACCACAAAACCGAGATGGTGCTTGTGGGGCTCGTTCCGGAGCACCAGCACTTCGACCCGGAATTGCTTTATCCGATCGATGTCTTTTCGGTTTCTGGCAGTGCGGCGAGAGCGCACGACCGTTCTGGCGCACAACACACGAGGAGACTGATGAACGATGGGCTTGTGGCGAATGCCCATTGGTGGGAGGGAGAGGATTCGAGCGAGAAAGATATCAATCATGACAGGTCTAACAACGCTGGCAAATAGTGGTGCCAGTTGCATTGGTTGACTTTATTAAACATTTGCCATGATTCTTCCTCTTATATCTCACAGTGCTTATCACCAACCTGATCTCACCCCAAACAGGTACCATTGCCGTTGGCCCGTGTAATATCGTGTCCAAACGCAAAATCAAGTACCTAGGGGTGATGTTTGACGACAGGCTCAGCTTTACGAGCCATGTCGGTAACGTGTGCAAGAGAGCGGCAATGGCCACGGCCGCACTCACACGGATAATGCCGAACTCCTCGGCCATCCAAAGCAGCAAAAGGCGGATCCTGGGAAGTGTGACCACATCGATCTTGCGGTACGAGCAGCGGCCTGGAGGCAGGCCTTGGGAAGAAGCTGTAACCTGCAGCGACTAAGCAGCGTTCAGCGGCGGATGAACCTGCGGGTTATCAGCAGATACCGGACCATGTCGTCCGAAGCCGCCTGTGTAGTAGCGGGTGTTATGCCCATCTCGGTTTTGCTTGAGGAGGATGTCTATTGCTACGACAACAAAGACACGCCCAATGTACGAGATCTCGCCAATGAGGACTCGATGTCCAACTGGCAGCATCTGTGGGACAGCTCAACGAGAGGATTGTGGACCCATCGTCTGATCCCGCACATCGGAAGCTGGATCGGAGAAGGCACGGTGAAGTGGACTTCTATATGACGCAATTCCTGACTGGTCATGGATGCTTCATGAAGTACCACTACCGGTTTGGACATGTGGCTTCGCCATATTGCCCAGATTGTGGTGATGAAGAGGAAACACCCGAGCATGCGGTGTTTGTCTGTCCGAGGTTTGCGGCGGTACGTACTTCCATATTTGCCGCCTGTGGACCTGACAAGACAGCAGATAACGTTGTACAGAGGATGTGTGTGGATTCCAACACTTGGCATGCGGTCAGCAATGGGTTCACCCGGATCATGACTGCCCTGCAGAGAAGCTGGAACCAACGGCAGTCCGCGAACGGTGTAGGATGACTCCATCGACGGGGAGCATCTGAGTAGTGTGCGTCCGATCCCTTGATCGAAGCTACAAAGATAAGGCATCATCTTCTGCGTAGTGGAGGTCAGGGGTGCGCCACGAACGTGTGTAGGATACCCCAACGTCGGGGGGTATCCGAGAAGTGCCGCTTCCTAAGAGGGAAACTACGGGGATAAGACTTTACCTTCTTCGTAGTGGATCTCGAGGTAAGAGGGTTAACCACTGTCGGGGGATACCCACGGGTAGAGAGGCTCTCGATGCCGGGCGAGCCTCTCGAGTCAGTGTAGGATGTCGTCACCGTCGGGAAACATCCGAGTCGTAGCGTTCCAAGTCCCGAATGTGTGCCGTGACAGGCGCGAGTCTAGGATAAGCTGCTCTGGATCTGGCACACAACGGGCAGGAAACTCCGCGGGCCAAAAATCCTAGGGTTGCCAGCCAAGGGGGATAAAGAAGACCGGACAACGGTCGGAGTAGACTGACCCCATCGACGGGGGGCTGTTGAGTTGAGTGCGTCCCACCCCACGGCTTGAAGTTACAAAGATAAGACAATAACTTCTGCGTAGCGGATGCCGTGGGTGCGCCGCGTTCGTGCGTAGGATGCTCCACCTTCGGGGAGTATCCGAGTAGAGCGGTTCTCAACGACAGAAGCTGCGGGGATAAGACATGACCTTCTTCGCAGTGGAAATCGTTGGGAAATGGTTATTCCACGTTCGGGTAATACCCACGAATAGAGTGGCTCTCGACGCCGGGTTAGCCTTTCGAGTCGGATTAGGATGACGTCTTCGTCGGGAACCATCCGAGTCGTTGCGTTAAGTCCCGCGCGTGTGCCGTGACAGGCGCGAGTCTAGGATAAGCTGCTCTCGATCAGGCACACGACGGGCAATGTGGCAAACTTCGAACCATGAAGATAAAAGGTCGGGACTTGAGTCGTTAGAGGAGAGGTCAGGTCTCAAACCTTCAGGCAGAGAGGTTTGTGTGGTCAACCCCGAGTCTTTATGATAAGGGGTCGGGTCTCGAGTCGTAAGAGGAGGGATCAGGCCCCTTATCAACAAGAGGAGGGGTACAAGTGGTCACCTCGAATCATTGCGAGGAGAAGTCAGATTTCAAGTCGTTAAAGGAGAGATCGGGCCTTGAATCGTGCAGAGGAGAGGTAGCCTCGAGTCGATGCGAGGAGGGGTCGGATCTCGAGTCGTTAGAGGAGAGATCAGGCCTCAAGTCGCGGAGAGGAGAGGTTTGTGTGGGAATCTCGAGTCACTGCGAGGAGATGTCGGTTCTCAAGTCGTTAGAGGAGAGTTCAGGCGTCGAGTCGTAAGGAGGAGAGGTTTTGCTTAAAGTGGTCTCGTTAATGAGTATTGCCTTGGAGCGCATTAGCGCGAATAGTCCTCCCACTATTGAAGCATAGTGTACTAAACAGTTCGAGGTGGGAACCAGGTCTGCGGCCCCAGGTGGAGTTTAGGGAGTAGGGGGTATACACGGAATATATCAAAAGTCTTCCCATTTTACCCAAGGACCCAGAGTAGCAAACTTGGGGGACGCGGTGGCTCGCCGTGCCTTGGAATACAATCCGTAAACCGGGATTTACCACCTGTGCGTGGTTACTAACTAAAAAAAAAAAAGTAAGACCGTAAAGTAGTTCCACCTCCCCGTGGTGCAGAGTGAATACGTGTTTGCATTATTGCAGATGAACGGCCGAGGGAACTACACAACCCCACCCCCCTCCCCCTCTCATGATGACCCTTGCATATGAATTCGGACTAAAAACATGGAACAACTATTAGAAACAGACTCCATTTGGTGAAGGTATAACGCTGAACCGTGCCGATGTACCTGGAAGGCTGGTGGGTCGTTAAGTCACGCCAGTCCCAAACGGTTTCCTGTGGGGCACCAGGACACACCCCACTCAGTATTCCAGTCCTTCCTGCGATAAGCAGGTCACTGACGCAGTCGACTGTATATTTACTTCGCGACTCGTGACATCAAATATGAACTCTAACATCAACAAAAATAAAAAGCGGATGGAAGCAAATTTGGCGGAGAAGTACGATTGTCCATATCCGTTAATCAGGAGAGGGCTAAGGCGCTCGCCGGCTAGGCAACTCGCCGAGCCGGTGAGGACGCCTGTAGACAGCGGAGATTCTTTCGCTCAAGTCGAGGAACTCCTAAGCTTCCCGGAGCTTCAGGACCTTTAGACCCCTGCGGAGCTAGCGGTGACAATGGCGGGTATGTACGACCTTGTGGGTTGTGTTCGGAAACTTCAACGCGTGGGCCACCGAATGGAGTAGTCACCTTACAAGCTCCAGGGTACATCATCTGGATAGGGTGAACGTAGACCTGGGGAATGTAGGTGATACAAGGACCTACCACAGGAATGGGAGCGAGTCCATCAATGACGTCACCTTCAGTAGTCCGGGCAGGACGAGCAACTGGACGGTAAACAATGCGCTCACCTATTGCGGTCCGGTATCGAGTGGACACACGTACGCGGGCAGGTAGAAGAGGTATGACAGTGCCTCGAAGAGTGCCCTACGCAGTTGCCAGGTCTGCCCTCTGCAGGGCAATCAAGGTGAGCAAAAAGGCATGATTCAGGGATCTCTGCGAGGACGCCAATGACAACCCCTGGGGCGACGCTTACTTGATTGTCATGGCCAAAACGCGGAGCGGTGTTGTGCCACAGGAATCGTGTCCGAACAAACTGCGAGAGATCGTAAACGAGCTGTTCCCGCAGCACGGAAAAGTAACATGGCCGAGGGTCCCATACGACAGGGATATAAGTGAGGAGCAGCAGATTTCGCTGGAGGAACTGCACGTCATCGCTAAGTCCCTTCAGTTGAACAAAGCCCCGGGACCGGATGGCATCCCTAATGTAGCAGTGAAGGCCGCGCTCATGTAACATCCTGAAACATTCCGGTCTTCACTGCAACAGTACGTGGATGATAGGGTTTTCCCAGACGTGTGGAAGCGGCTGCGATTGGTGCTCCTGCCAAAACCGGACAAGCCCGATATGTCTTCTGGATACTGCTGGAAAGGTGTTAGAGAAGGTGGTACAGAGCAGGATCCAGCTCTACGCCGAAAGTGCGAACGGCCTATCAGATAAACAGTTCGGTTTTCGAAAAGGCCGCAGTACGGTGGATGCCATTCGACGTGTCGTCGAAGGGGCAGATGAAGCCAGACTGAAGAAAAGGAGAGGAGACCGGTTTTGCGCAGTGGTCACCCTTGACGTGAAGAACGCCTTCAACAGCGTCAGTTGGGCAGTGATTGCGTCGTCTCTCATTCATATGAGGATTCCGGCATATATCTATAGGATGGTGAAGTGTTACTTCCGTCACCGCCAACTACAGGATATGACCAGCGAGGGACTGGAAACAGTTAGTGTCTCGACAGGAGTTCCACAAGGATCGATACTTGGCACAGTATTGTGCAACATTGTCTACGACGAACTGCTGAGACTGCTTCTCCCCACGGAAAAGAGATTTGTGAGATTCGCCGATGACGTGGTTCTCCTGGCATCGGGCCCATCAACCGGAGAAGTCTAGCTACTCGCCACAGTAGCTATTGAGAAGGTGGAAAGTTGGATGCGCTCCAAGAGCTTTCGTCTGGCTCACCACAAGACCGAGATGGTGCTGATCATCAACCTGATTTCAGTACAATCAGGGACGATTGCAGGTGGACCGTGCGCAATCGAATCCAAGCGTGCGATCAAGTACCTGGGGGTGATGATCGACGACTGGCTGAACTTTACGGACCACGTCGACTACGCCTGTAAAAGAGCGGCAATGGCAGCCCTCTCACGGGCCATGTCAAATAACTTGGCGATCCGCTGCAGCTGAAGGAAAGTCCTGGCGAGTGTGACCTCGTCCATTTTGCGGTACGGAGCGGCAGCTATAAGCAGGCAATGTAACCTGCAAAATCTCTGCAGTGTGCAGCGGCTGATGAACTTGTGAGTAATGTGGCTGTTGATGTTGTGGCGGGGGTCATGCCCATCTCGGTCTTGCAAGAGGAAGATATCTTCTGCTGCGAGCACAGGCACATGCCTGATGTGCGGAAACATGCCAGAGAGGCCTCGATGTCCAACTAGTAACACCAGTGGGACAGCTCGGAACGTGGACAGTGGACCCAGCACTTGATCCCTAACATCGGATCCTGGATGGACTGGAGACATGGAGATGTGGATTTCTGCATGACATAGTCCTTGACTGGTCACGTATACTTTAAGCAGTACCACCATGCATCGGTTTAGACATGTGGCCTCGCCATTCTGCACAACCTGCGGTGACACAGTAGAGACACATGAGTACGTAGTGTTCAACTGTCTGAGGTTCGAAGGGGTACGTGCTAACATGCTTGCTGCCTGCGGGCCAGACACGAAAGCCGACAACATCGTGCGGATGATGTGTGAGGATGCCAATATTTGGCGCGTGGTCAGCGATGGGTTCACCCGGATCATTACTACCCTGCAGAGGATTTGGAATTGCAGCACCAGTCCGCGACCGGTGTAGGGTGACTCCTTCGTCAGAAGCACCTGAGTAGTGTGCGTCCGATCCTTTCAGTAAAGCATACAAAGATAAGACTTTACTGTAAGGTACTTTGCGAACCTTGTGTAGGATACCTCCACCGCCGCGGAGTATCTGAGTAGAACGCGCTCCCTACGAGGGAAGCTGCGGGGATAAGACTTGACCTTCTTCGCAGTTAAACTCGTAGGGGGAAGAGTATTTTCGCCGCGAAATACTCTTGGGTAGGGTGACTTCACGTCGTCGGCGGGTGAGTCACTCGAGTCGGTGTGGGATGACGTTTTTGCCGGGAATCATCGCAGTAGTTTTTCGTAAATCCCCGGACGTGTGCTGTGACAGGCGCGTGTCCAGGATAAGCTGCTCTCGATTCGGAACACGGACGGGCATAATGGAGAGGGCCTCGAGCCAAACCAAGCGGAGCCAAGATCTCGAGTCGTTAGAGGAGAGATCATTGGCCTCTTGCAGTGGTCTCGAACAGAGGCGGAGTGCACGATAGTCGTGGGAACCAAGCAAGCCTCGAGTTATGAGTAAAGGCCAGACGTTAGTCTTGGATTGAACATCGTATATGCTGGAGTTTTGACTTGAAATTGAGTTAGCCGATGAGCGCTTAAGCACGAACTTGGTCTCACATCTCGGGTACAGCCTTCGATGCAGGTCCGGATGGGAATTATGAGCGGAGGGCCCAGATTGACTTTATGGCGTAGGAGTGCTTAGTATCATGAGTTGACCAATTGCACCCATGGATCCAGAGTAGCGGTGGCTCACCGTGCCTTGAAATGCAATGCAGAATTGCAAAATTTACCCTCTGGGTGATCAACTAACAAATAAAAAGATGCGTACCGACGAAAACCTCGTCGATCTCGGTGACATCGTCCGGAGAATCCGTCGTACCCACACGCACTGTTGGGTGATACCCACGGGTAGAAAGCTTCTCGATTCGGTCTCGATCATGTCGTGACTGTCAGGAATCATCCGAGTTGAAGCGTTCAAAGTCCCGAATGTCTGCCGTGACAAAGGCAAGTCCATAGTTTTGAACTCCATAGTATTCCATTTGGCTAAGTTTCCATGTTGCTACTTGTAAGTTGAAACACGGAATTATAAGTTTTTTTTATTTTTACGAGCGGCAAAGTGTGGGTTGAGGTATAAAAGAGTTATTCTCAGAAAGTCAGTCAAATATTTGAATCGTTCTCATGAAAAGTCAGGATAAAAGCCCTCTACCTTAGTTATACACAGTTTCCGATCCAAGTTTTGGTCGAATGAAAATTACATGAATAGATTTTTTTCAAACTTCCAAAAACAATAAACTTTTTAAGGTTTGTGAAGAAACTTAAAGGAAAATAGACCGGAAGAACCATTTAAAAAAAATCTACTCACCGGAATCCTTGCCCCCCTTGACGCAGATGCCAAAACCATGGCTGGCATCCGTCTGCTGGTCCCGGGACATGTTGACCGTCCGCGTCGTCAGCTGGTGGATGTTCGGAATGCTTCGATCCCGTTCCCGATCTCGGTAGATCTGTTGTTCAATGAGTTGTTAAACGAAAACGAACAAGTTAAGTTTTTGGAATCAAATAATAATATTTTTGAGGAATCTCTTACCTGGTGGGTGGTAGAAGGCGGACTGCTGGCAGGACTGCGGCGGCCTCGATCGTGCCGCGTGCCATTGCTATGATAACTAGTAGGAACTGAAGAAGACGAACTAGCTGTGTTAAACAATCTTATGACCTGCTCTGGCGAGATAGGCCGCTTTTTACCATTATGTCTGGTAGAATTTGGAACTGTTCCTGAATTTGGTGTTTTGGTTCGAGTTTTGTTTTTTTTTGGAGTTCATTAAGATTGTTTTTGCAATGTTATGAAGAATTTTTAAGGGTTTAAAAAGGAGATTGGGTTTTTGGTTCCGGAAGATTGTTTTTTTTATATTTGTTAAGAAAGAGAAAGAAGAAGAAGAGAAGCGGAAAGGCGTTGTTTCAAGTTAACAGATCGTTTCAAAATGTTTTTCGTTGTCTTAATATTAGAAAGAAAAAACCTACATACAGTCGGGGTTGTAAGAAGTAGAAGAGGGCTGATAGAAATAGTCGAACAAAACTTCTTTGGAGATCTTCGTCTAGCTTCGAAGAGGACGGGTCAATCAATCAATCAATCAACAATTATCAACACGGGCATCACTACGAAGAACGTCGCTATCAACAACGATTCCATGGAGCACACAGGGGAAAACGAAAAACCGAAGATTGCCGCTGAAGGTACGAGCTACGATTTCTACGAGAACAGGTTTGAAGATCACCGTTGTCGTCCATCGGAAGAAAGATGAACGTCAGGTCGAATTCACTTGCACACTACATAAGAAGAGAGATTTTTTTTCCTTTTTATCACAACGGTTCAGGCAACATCGAATGAACATAGATTCTTTACAGGAAACCGCGCACTTTAGGGAAACCAATTGACTTTTGGTTATTGATTTTTATTATTTCAATTAATATTATCGTTATAGGAAAAGGTTGTAGAGTATTGGGTGTTGGGGCGTGTAAATAAAGGATAGGATGTGTTTTCTCGAATACGAATTTTAATCGACTTAAATTTCCTTTTTCATTAGAGGCTTATCGAAAACTTTATCAAGACATAATGGCAAGCAGTGTAATTTTACCAGATTTTTTTCTTCAGTGTAATAGTCTATGTGGATAATGATACTAAGAGGATAGTTTGAAACTGTAGATTCTATACTAGATGAAAAAGTCTGCCCAAGATTAAAATTCTTGTAGAAATAATCTACAAGTAGTTCACGAATCTTGAGAAGAACTTGTACATCTGGATTGGGGTATGAAAGAACTAGATAGAGTAACGAGCTATTCTAGGCACCATACTAGGATTGCGTTCAGAAAATAGATTGAGCAGTAATAAATGCCATGGTATTTGCTTTATTACGATTACAACTGGATGTTTCACTAGTTTCTATGAAAACAAAAATTTCAACGTTATTCGGACTCATCACTGCGGATGTTCCAGTTGCTCTCGTAAAACTATAGAAATGAGCATAAGGGGTCAACAAATTTAAGACAAACTGTTAGCTATGTGCATGGAAGAAGAAGTTGGGAGGTTAATTGTTGCAGTGTTGTTGTTGTTCTTGTATGTGTATTGGGGTTTGAAAGGAGGCCGACAGCTGTTTAGTGCGCAGCGGTTCTACAACGATGGACTTTCAACGAACCCAAAAAACAAGGGTTTCAACGGGGGCAGATGGGACTACGACATGCTCAGGTGCTGCTGAACTAGAGGACTAGAAACTCAAGGCTGAACTCATACGAATGGTAAACGTAATTTGAGTTAAATTTCAAATATTTAATGATTTTTTAAAACTTTTTCAAAAAAAAGGTCAACAGACAAAAATTTCAGTATTCTAGAGCAAACCGACAAAAACATGGCTTGAAATGACATCCTTTACGAAATCGAACGCATGCCGTTTGGAACAAAAAGTTCGCCTTATCTTTTCAAAGAGCGATGAGTGGTTTGCTGTCTATATTATTTGACGTAGTTCGGGTAAACTATAAAACATCAAAATTTTTACAATTTATCGAAGACAACCGGGTTTGTAACGAATAAAAGAGCTCATCGGAAAACAATTTTGTTGTTTTACCATATAAAGATGAAAAAACTGACAAGGAATGACATTCATTCTTCAAACCATACATTATGAATTCAAACGCATGCTGTTCGGCACTAGAAACACCCCTTATCTTTTCAAAGAGTGATGGACGGTCTGCTTTCTATATCCAATGGTATACTAAAACTCGATGATGTATGAACAGTACGGTGACATCGCATGAGTTCAGACTATCCAATCAATCTACTGTAGATCTACTAGTTCCTATAATAACCCTAAATGATCTATCAACGCTAGATCTAGTTCAACAGCTTCAAAATAGCGGTAAACGATACGTTATAACCGGGAGCTTAAAACCAATACAACGCATCGTTTACTGTTCGATAACTAGAGTACGGAACCACAAAACAACCGTGCGAAGGAATGAACGAGGAGGAAGAGATAGAAAGTTATCATACCGAACGACATTACAGGGGAACAGTACACGATAGTATGCGTAGGGAGAGTGAAACTGATTTCATCAGCTATAAATAGATGAACGGATGCAAGATCAAAAGTACACGATCGAAGGTGACAATACAGGTTTAAATAAAGTGATTTATAATGTATCGCATTCCGTAAACTGGGAAATGTAACGAGTAACAACAGTTATATAAGATGGTTGGGTAACATATGGTTTTAAGTAGGGATTAAAAGGGGGAGTGAAAAAATGCCAGCAGCAACTTGGGGAGAGTGACTAAGAATACACTATAGGTTTGAGGTAATGAAAAAGAGAGGGCAGGGGAGAAGAAATAACGAGTAACGAGAGAAAACGTATTATTAATATTGTCTCGAGTCGACTAAAGTTTACCTGCACCAGTTGAAACACCTAAGCTAGCTGACTCTAAATAACTACTTCTACTTGGCAATGAACCTCCTTTGGAAGGGACACCGGCTGTGTTATAATAATAATGAGGAGAGTGTGGTCTTTCTCTTTCTACTATTGTATATGAAGTACCGGGTGGTGAGTAATATAAACCTGATCGTCCGCGCAGGGAGCTTGTGCTGTTCCCGATCCGGGTGCTCCCGTAGGGGCCGATGACGTCCTCGGCTTCGAAGCTGTTGGACCGGATCGTGGCCCCGGAGCTGGAGCCGACGGCGCCGCCTATGGTGCTCCCGACGACGCCGCCACCGGGCATGGATCCGGAGATGGATCCGCCACCAGTGCCAGGGCCGACGCCGACGCCGCCAACGCCACCAATGCCGACCCCAGCTAGACTGCCGCCCCCGCCGCCGCCAGTGTGGTGGTAGATCGAGTTGACCGGCGGCGAGTTCACCTGCTGGTAGCCGCTCCTGGAGCTCCAGCGGGACGGGCCCAGGTCGCACAGCTCGGCGTAATCGTTCCCGGCACCCATCGCTAGGGGGTCTCCGCCACCGGGGGCGCCCCCTAAGCGCATTTCCGCACACCTGCAAGAATGGTAGAGAAAGATACCTTATTAGTTTGAGGTCAAAGCAAGTCTAAGAAAAGTGAATAATAAAAAAAAATGTTTGGATTATGAATATCTTTACAATATGAGTATTGAGTGAAAGGACCCAATTAGTAGGAAAAAAAAATTGTTGCTTGACGCCATCATTAATTCAAGATGGCGGCTTCCGCTTTTATTTTCAAAGCTGTAAATTACTGAAAATATCGTGAAACCTTCACAATATGGTTATTAGGTTAAAGTAATAAGAGAGTAGAAAAAGAGTAGAAGTCAAATTTCGTTGCCCGTCGCCATCTTAAATCCAAGATGGCGGCTACCACTCAACTTGAAAATACTGTAAATGACTGAAAATCGCATTAAACCTATATTATAGGGGTATAAGTTGAAAGAAATCAACCGGTAGAAGTTGAATTTCGCTATCTGACGCCATCTTGAAATCCAAGATGGCGGCTTCCGCTAAACTTTAAAATGTAATAAATGACTTAAAATGACATGAAACCCAGGTGGTAGTGGGTGGAAGGGCTTAACGAGTATAAGTCGAATATTGCTATCTTACGCCATCTTGAAATCCAAGATGGCAGCTTTCTATAAACTTTAAAAATGCTCTAAATCATTGAATATCGCTTGAAACCTGCAAAATATGGATGTTTGTCAATTGGGATAAGCTATAAAAAGTTTATTATTGCATTCTGACGCTATCTTGAAATCCAGGATGGTGGCTTCAGCTAAACTTAAAAATGCTGTAAATGAATGAAAATAGCATGAAACTCCCAAATAGGCAAAATGATAGAAGTCAAATATCTGTTTTCGCGTTTCTCTGAAAATCTGTAAGTGACTGAAAATCCCACAAAAACCACCACAATACAGACCCCGTTCGTTTTTGGCAACATTCGATTTTCGCAACATCGAATTTGGCACATGTGCCTAAATCAGACGGTTAACAGAAACAACATAACCTTATAGTTTTCGCTAGAATAAGACCAATACAATTTAAACATAATAGCATGATAGGAATAATAGAATTACATAAATGGCAAAAAAAAAACAAAAACTATAAACAAAACAAGAAAAGTGCTAAATGCATTAGAAACATGATGAAAAAATAATAAAAGCGATTTAAAATGATCTAAATTGTCTTAAAATAGTAGTTTTAATGTAGTATTACGTGAAAAAAGTTGTGTTCAAGCGATTTCCATTGATTAACAGTATTTTAAATTCAGTGGAAGCTGCCATCTTGGATTTCAAGATGGCGTCGGAAAGAAAAAAATCGACTTTTAGTTTAGCCCTTTCACCCAATACCCGTGTAGTGGTGGTTTAATGCGACTTTTTGTCAGCATTAAGGATTTCAAGATGGCGTCTGATAGCGAAATTCAACTTCTACTCGTTTAGCCCTTTCACCCGATACCCATTTTGTTGGGGATTTCATGCGATTTCAAGTCATTTACACCATTTTAAAGTTAAGCGGAAGCCGCCATCTTGGATTTCAAGATGGCGCCATACAACGAAATTTGACTTCAACTCATGATTTATTCCACGGGTCATTCAAAACCAATCCCTTTTCATTCAAAAAGTCTGTCCTCATTTACTGTACTAATGATTAACAACTCAGAAATGAGGAACTCAACCTTAGCGTGTAATTGGTTGGCTTGCGAGAGAAACGTCAAATCGTAGCTTTTTTTGGGGTCATCATTAAACCATAATAAAACTATGAATTGACTCACGCCATGTTGGTTGCAAAATCGAAGGGCACAAAATGACGCCATGTTGATGGATTCACAATGCAAGCATTGGAAAAAAAATTTTCAGGCCTTTTTCCATCAATTCCATCATGATTGACCATCAGATTTGACGAGGCGCATTTATTTTAAGATACTATTTCATATACATTTTACCTAAAATCTTGACTGGCAGTAGAAAAGAAGCTCAATATATGGTTAAAACATTGGTTTTTTTTAGCTATTAATTTTACCAGATCATATCTGAATAATGCAATCATCATTCATCAACCATTATGGTTGCTGGAAAAAATAAAAAAAAAACTCCGAGAACTGACAGAACCGAAAAAAACAAAAATTTCTAACATGTTTTATAATAGCTTTTTAAAAGCTTTGGTGACCAACATTTATGACTTACAATTATATGTCTTGATGACGTTTCTAGGGTAGGGCCAAATAGCCTGATTTTGGCTTTATTAGAGTCCAGGTGATGTTATAGAATGCGTTTTAGCTTTTTATGAAGATTAATGCGATAGTCCAAACGATATTTTGCTGACCATAATAAAGCTAAAATTGTTACTTGGGAAGTGACAATTAGCTATCGCTAATTAATATGGTTGTATTCTAATGACCTCACTGACGAAACTGAATAAAGATAACTCTATTCCACCACCATAACCTGCGTTTTCAACAAGTTTGAATACTCTTCATGGGTTGCATATCTATGCTTATGACACATACACCGCCAGATCAGACGGGGTGGGCCCGTCACGTAAAGAACGGGTGACGATATCTAACTTAAGTTAACACATACAGGATCTCAATGGAACTTGATGTTTCCTCGAAGAGATTTCTTTAACTTAACTCTAAGCGTACATATTTCGAGGATATGATGGCTAGCATCTTTCTAATACTAAATCCACCAACCCTCAGAAAATGTACTATGTATGCCGTGACCGGGATTCGATTTCATGACCGTTGGTTTAGAAGACATGAAGGCTATCCTTTTCGCCACGGACTGTGACTTAAGCCACACAGTTTGAAAATCTCGGAGTTCTTGAGTTTGAGCTCAAGAACAGTCCACCTGTGGCCCCTTCTTGCCTATGAAATAATGGTTGCGTGATTGGTTCGAGGTAATCAACATTGCACAATGAAATAAATGAAAGATTGCTGGGAACTAGCAACATTATCTCCATGTACAGTTTTGAGTATCTCCTTCTTTCAAATGAACCAATAACGACGCCGGAGCTTGGAAATCTTGGAGTTTGTCTTTGAACTTTCACGCTCCGGGAATTTGTTCGGGCCCGGCAATACAATTGGCAACAAACGTGTTGAGCGAGACAATTAATGTCATCATTCGATTAAAAGCTTGCAATATAGGAAAACAACAGAAGAATTAAATAAGAAAGTTTTTTTGAGGTAAGTTTGTTTTTGAAAGATTGCAAAAATGTTTTGCTGACATCAAAGTTAAAATGGTAAGACATCTTCTCAAACTCAGAAGGCAGACAGAAGAATGGTTTTCAGATTATTTTTCAGATCTGCGCGTGAATACTGTCAGTTAAATTGTAAAATTTAGTACAACATCTGGAAACAGCTTCTTCTATACAAAATCTATCTTTTCTTGGTTTTTCCTCAAAATTGTCCTTTTTGAGATGCTCACAGAACTTCAAGTTTTTTTTCTCACGCCCCGTTGAAAGATTGTAGTTTTTTTTTCTGAAGTTTCCGCAATATAAATTTATACTGTTGCTTTTTGAAAACTTTCATTTTTTTCAAATTTGAAAATACAGAAAATTCAAAAAAATACATTGTAAACAATACATTCCCAGCTTTGATCATGAAAATTTTCAAGCAAAAATTTACAATGGTTGATTTCCTAAAGCGTTTGCAAAGTAATGCAATTCGATGTGGGACACCCTCCTTTTAAACCGGTTTCTTAACCGGCCATTGTTCAACAAAATAGCATTTCAAAAGGCTAAACAGTGACTGTCGGTTCTGAAGATTCTAAAAAATGAGCATCTGAAACTGTTTTTGACATTTTTCACGCACACTCTGTACTTACTTATCGCATGTACAGATCAGACGGTAAAAATATACTCAAAAACAAAAAATCGGGCAGCCGGCCGACAAACATGGTCGTTTTCTGAAGTTATTGATCTCAAAACTGAAAGGTGTTAGCAAACATCACCAACACTACGAGCGGCAAACGGGACTCTACTTTGGTGAAAGTTAATAAGCTCACAAGACTTATGGTTGCATATAAGTGCTAAGAAGATCATATCATCTTTGATATCACACCTGATCGGGACAAAATGCTTAATCAGCAATCAACTGTTACTCAAATCAATAGTGCAGGTGAGCCTGATAGAATAGTAACGCCGAGTAATCACCCGAATATGTAGATCAACTGTGGCTGGCAAATGGTAGACAATGGGCAACTCGAGACCCCATACACCCAACCTTCGATTAGTGGTCATATCATTCATTGCTCTGGGCTGGTAGTTTAACCTTCTCGTGGTCCAGGGCGGAAACGTGTCTGTAAGTCCGGCGTATTGCAGATGTACGGCCAAGAGATCTATCACTAAACCCACTAGAGGCCGTCGACGGGTCTGCCAAACCTGCGCGGAAGAAGTGGTGCACCCGGGTACTTAGGTATCAGTACTCGGGTGTGAGGGTAAGGGTCCAAAACGCGTTTGGGGGGTCTGGCCCTGAAATGCTGACGTGAACGGAGGGAGAGCGATCGCCAACTCGTTTTGCTTTTTGGTGGGTAAAGACCCGGCTCAAAAAACGAGTAGATGCGCAAAGTGGTGGTGAATGGTGGGCCGATCACTTGGAGACGTGTTTTACACGTCAGTGTTAGTGAGACACAGTTTTATGCCGGAGGTGTCTGGGTTCCACACGCGTTTCCGGAATTGATGCGCCCGAACCGCGAGTGCGACCTGATGAGTTCTACAGCTCGATTTGCGCTTCGGGGAGTAAAGCACCCGATTTGAAAATCGAGTAGTCGCGCTGAGTGGTGACTTAAGTCAATACTAGAAAGTTCGGAGGAGTCTGAGTCCTACACGTGTTTTAGGAGGCTGGTCTCCTGATCCGCGTGTTCGAACAGAGGAAGTGTCGTCGACAACTCGCTTTGTTTTTCTGGACTTCCTGGACTAGATCCAAAAAGTTAGTAGTTGCGCTACATGGGAACGTCTTTCACACGATGAGCTGTCGGGTTTTAACTCGTCAGAGGAGGGGTTGCGCATCGAGTTGTGTTAGAATGAGGTATTGCTGACAGAGAATTCGGAAACCAGTATTGCCTTGGAGCGCACTAGCGCGAATTGACCTTCCACCTTTGAAGCAAAGTATGTCAAACAGTTCGAGGTGGGAACAAAGATCAGTGGCCCCAGGTGGACTTTATGGCGCAGGGGGTACAGTGTTCCTTAGCATTGTATCATGAGTCGTCCAAGTGCTCCCATGGACCCAGAGTATCAAACGAGGGGGACGCGGTGGCTCGCCGTACCTTAGAATGCAAGCCGTAAAATGGATTTACCACCTGGCTTAAAAACTAAAAAAAAGTGGTCATATCATTTCTTGTCTTTGCAATTCCGATTCTTATCCTTGTAGCAAGCTCTTGTGTTACGGCCACAGCCCGTTCAGCCACATGGACTCTCTAAAGACTCTCTAACTTGGCTTTCTAGCTCAATAAAGAATTCAAGGGTAAGAGTGCCGAAAATAGATCAATTTATTATTCTTAATAATTTTTCGGCATGTTCCCTTGTTCTCTAACCTGATCTTTGTCCTTATCTTGTTTTCCAACAATCAACTTTTGGTTTAGTGTGTGGTGTGTCGTGTGAGTTTTCCCGATTCTAGGTCCTGTACTGCCTTCTGCGGCACCGCATGAAAGACCGCAAACGCTTTCCAGGGGAAATCGGTACCTCGATGCCAGACTTCAGATTCCGGAACAATATTCGTGCACCTGCACCGGATTAAGGGATGCCGCCTGGGTTTACTGACGGCCTACAGCTCGCTACTCGACTGTGCCCGATATTGCTTAACAATATCAAGAAACCAGTCGGAACCGTCTACGCTCCTGGACTCGAAATAATTCGGCGTTATCGTGATTCTAGCCCCGTTGTTGACCTGGCTCAAGGAGCGATGCGGCTGAGTGTGGTCAGAGTATCGTGGAGACGCCTAACTCCGATACGGTCAATTCTTCCGTTATTCCTAGCTGAGCCCGATAGATATCGGCGCTATCGTGGCTACAGCCTTCCGTTTCCTTTACTCGGATCAACGCGTGGGGTAATGATATCCCGTAGTAAACGCGCAAGACACTTGCGGAAGTCTACTTTGATTCACTACAGATACACTCGATCCAAGTGGAGGAGGAAGTTGTTGGTCGTAGTTTTCCCTCCTCTTGGATTTTCCTCCAGGCTCGTCTAAATTGTTTTTAGTGATTAATACGAGTCCTGGAGTGTTCAGGTGTGTGTTTTGTAAGTGTTGTATGGTTGTATGGTATGGTAATTCCTGTTCAGTGTATTGTGTATTTTATTTTATTGTGTCATTCCGCTGCACAGGTTTTAGCTTTTCTTATGAAATTTCACTTAATGATTTATGATTTTTATAGAATTTTTAATTACGGTTTTAATTTTCAGACCCATAGATTTCGCCGCCTATAAACGAATGGCCGCACGTAGTACTTTTTTCTAGCACCATAATAAACGCAATCACAGATCGACCACGTTTTGATAGACAGTCGGCACATCTCAGACATCATCGACGTCAGATCCTGTCGAGGCGCCAAACATCGAGTCAGACCATTATCTGGTGATGGTGAAGATGCACCCAAAACTCTCCGTAGTGAACAACACATGAAACCGACGCCCGCCTTGGTAAAATATCGCACGAATGAAGCAACCTGAGGTCGCGGCAGATGGTTCTACGAGGAGTGTAGGAGGGTGTTCGATGAATAGGGTGCCGCACGGGCCTCAAACCGTCAAATCGTCAAAACGTGGAAAATCACCGACAGAGGAAGAGGCAGCTAGTCCGAATTTTCCAGGAGAAAAAATGCCCCCTGGAGTAGAATGAGCTCGAGAAGCTGGTGCAGCTGCATTGTTGCCAAGAAATACGAAAGTTCCATCGGATACTCAACGCATCCCGCAAAGGCTTTGTTTCGCAAGCCTAAATGTGCCTAGATAAGGACGGGGGCATCCTGACGGACAAACGTAAGGTGATCAAAAGATGAACGGCGTACATGCTGAAGACCAAGACGATGGGAGAAAGCTACATCGCCGGCGTTGCCAATGACGAGTTGGAGCCACAGAACAGCTACCGTAGGAGTTGAAGGAAAAGGTAATATGCCCCGTCTACAAGAAGGGCGACAAATTGTACGGTGAGAACTAACGAGCGATCACTGTCCCAAATGCCACCTACAAAGTGCTGTCCCGAATCCAACTCCGCCGCCTAACGCCACATGAAAACAGATTCATGCGAAGTCATTAGGCCGGTTTTATGGAGAGACGGTCTTCGACGGACCAAATCGTCACATTACGGCAAATCTTCCAAAAATGCCTCGAACACCAAGTCCCTACACATAATCTATTCATCGACTTCAAAGCCGTATACGACACGATTGACCGTGACGAGCTGTGAAAAACCATGGACGAGAACGATTTATTCGGGAAGCTGACAAGACTGATCAAGGCGACGATGGATGGAATGCAGGAACGCACACTTGGAGTATTCGAGCGACGATAGATCAGAAACATCTTTGGCGGCGTGCAGGAGAACGAAGTGTGGAGTCGAAAGATGATCCAAGAGCTCGCGCGACGCAACGAGACGAGCAGGGGCGCAACGAGCGAGGTGGTTAGACCAAGTGAAGCGTGATTCGGAGAATGTGAGATGCTGAAGAAATTGGAACACGGCTGCCATGGACCGAGTGAATGGGAGGAATATTGTTCTTAAGATCAACTAATGATCGCAGCGAGCTCTCCTCTACATGTAACAAAAATGCCAACATGCCATGATTGCAGTAGATTCAGATCAGAGGGCATCAGTTGAGTCATCTCATCATCAATTGATAGAGTTTGAAATTAATTATGCTGTTTTTGAAAAAAAAAATTAATAAAAACATTTTAATAACATCTATTTCATTATCATCAGCTTCCCGGTTCAAATCAGCACATTATACAAGGCCGATAAAACTCGCCAAACGGAAAACCTTCATTTGAAATTATGTATTTTTTCTCTTCCGATGATAATGATGACGAATCCATTTCCAGAAGGATCCGTCATTTCCACACGTTGGCATTACGTGACCGAGACCCAAGCCCCTCCACATGAGACAGCCATACAACAACAAACGTACTCCGCCTCAAGGGTCCCATCTGAATTTGACACATATCGGAAGCCGGAGGAAGCTTTTGGATACGTATCTGTTGAGCTTTCCGCGTGTCTTGTTCGTTTGTAAAAAAAAAAACGTGGACTCGTTTCATGTTCCTATGTTGTGGGTAGCTCGTTGATACAGACAGACAAATAAAAACGGAAGACGCTTCATGCGTACGATGGAATTCCTGCGTCATTCAATTACGATATTGGTTCCGGTTTCAGGTTATTATCCAATCCACTTGTATGTCGTCGATGGCTTGGAATGTCATTTTGATATACTTACTCAAAATGTATGTTCAAAAAAAAAATTAATACTGCTCCACGTGTTGAATAAATGTGTGGTCAGACTCGCCATCAAAACGGTCCCCGGATATTACTTATTTACAAATCAATCTGTTACCTTCTAGCAACCGGTACTTTGCTAACCTATAAGGCTTTGAAATCGAACTCCCAGAGCTGGGATTTCCTAGCAGGGTATCGAAAATTATATAAATACCGAACCACCTGCAGAGATGGGTTGTTGTGCATTGAGTGAAAAGCCATCAGGTTGACCGAATTAATCCGTTCGAGAAATAATCACACAACGTTATATTTTTTTAAATTTTCTCACTTGTTTTCAGTTCCGATATTTATTAGGTTAAAAAATTCGTATTTTAAATCATCAAATCCGCTCTTATTCCTTCCAAAAATTGGTAAATTTCTTTATTCATACCCTTTTCTTCCAATTTCTACCTTTTTCCCCAACTGCAAACTATCAATCCCGGATCGGTAAACATCGATAAAACCAAAAATTGATAATCATCCTCGCGAGTTGCGGTTGCGCTGACCAAACATTGGGTTTTGTAATGGCCAGGATGAAAGGATCAGAGCTGGAAGAAAGCTGGTTTGGGTGAGGGTGGCTCCATGCATATACATACACAGATAGAAACCAATAGAGACAGATAGGTCATTAATAAATCACAACGAACCCACATGACGTCTCCCGGCCAGAGGTTTATCCATTTTTGGGTCGGGTCGAGACGGGATTTCTGTCTGTGGAAATCAACCCAGATTCGGGGGAAAACCGCCCCCTGAAACCGTATGATAATTGTTGGATCAATAATGTTGTCCTGTCCATCAAACGGGTGGCTTTTCTTTTTTATTGGTTAAATTTCCGAATTTGATGACTCGATTGTCGCATCGATAATGGGGCTATTAATTATTGTATTAGGACGTTGGGTTGAATAACTTAGAAACGGGAGGTGGACATTTTCTACATCAAAGATTGAAATTAGCAAAAAAAAAACGTTGAGGTAATGAAATTCTTAAATCATTGAATTGTATAAGAGTTCTAATTAATTTGATGATATGTTTCATCTTCAATCAATAACATAGAAATACAGTCAAATAAGCATAAAAATCATCTTGCAAAATCAATAGAAGGACTGAAGTTTAAAATTATTTACTCTTAATTTGATGGTCTCAAAAATCTACACCCATCTATCAGTAAAAAATGGAATTCCATCGTATGAGTCTATTTTGTCTGAACTCGTCTGAAAATCAAATAGATATTATCAGCTTAAATTGAGTATTCACCAACTAAGTATGAAAATTTGTTGTCAATTTTATTTTATTTCATAATGATATCTCTTCATTTACGAGATCAGTGTTTTCGTTAATTTCGTTTCAATTTGTTTAATATACCTACTAGTTTCAAATATTCCCAGTTTTATCTTTGTTTTTTCTCTGTTCTGTGTCAATTTTATGTTCACTTTTTGACAATTTTTATCACTTTTTCATTTTTTTAAAGGAGCTCGAAGTGTTTTTGTTTTATGTGTATTTATTGTAAATTATCTAATTACCTGAAATTTATCTAATGTTATTGGTTGATAAGTTTTGTGTTAATTATTTCAAGGTTTTATATTCTCCAGATAAATTGTATTCCAGTTTCATGTATTTTTTTTGTGTCAATTTGATAAGGAGATATCGTGGACCATGGGGAAACGTGGGCCTCTCTCAATATCTCGGATGTGTGTTGCGATAAAAGTCATTTGAAAAATAATACTTTATTTAAAACAATTTATCGTAAAAAAATATTGCCCGATGATACGATAAAAATGTACCAAATCCTATTTTCATTTAATCTTTTGTGATAAAGAAGATGTGGAGCAAAGAATAAAAGTGACCTGACCTGTCCTTTATACTTTTTATTATATATTTTTTACCATTTTATGACAAACATTTTTATGATTTCTTTTTCACTTTTGTTTGAACTATTTGAAACACAATACAATTATGAGTTAATTTTTCGTCAATTTATTTTAATTTTACATCAGTTTTATGACAACTTTAATGTTTATTTGAATGTGAAATGATAAATTGATGTTTTATTAATTTTTTATTCTAGTCAATATGATTTCAATTGATTTTTAATATGTTCTATGTTGATGATGGGTGAAGTAACTTCCAACAAAATAAAAAAAATCAATTATATCGACTTTTTATCTATTTTTGCATCGTTTCATGTGAATTTTGAACAAATTTTGTGAAAATTATGAATTTGCCTCTAATGAATTTGGCTTCTATGTGACTATTTGCTTATTTTCATTTTGCAAGCGTTATTTTTCTATCAGTGTTTTGAAAGTTTGTGGTCAATACGAGCCAATTTTGTTGCAAAGTTTCATAAATTCTGAACGAACAAAGAAAATTTCACATTTCTTTTTTGTCAATTTCGTTACATTTCAAGCCTTTTCCATAGTTGTGACAATTTAATTTACCAATTGAGATATTTTGAAAAAAAAAAATGTCAATTTCTTCTTAAGGCCAACTTTGTCAATTATGTCAATTTTGTCAATTTTGTAAACTTTGTAAACTTTGTTTAATTTGTAAATTTTGTAAATTTTGGTAATTTTGGTAATTTTGTAAATTTTGTAAATTTTGTAAATTTTGTAAATTTTGTAAATTTTGTAAATTTTGTAAATTTTGTAAATTTTGTAAATTTTGTAAATTTTGTAAATTTTGTAAATTTTGTAAATTTTGTAAATTTTGTAAATTTTGTAAATTTTGTAAATTTTGTAAATTTTGTAAATTTTGTAAATTTTGTAAATTTTGTAAATTTTGTAAATTTTGTAAATTTTGTAAATTTTGTAAATTTTGTAAATTTTGTAAATTTTGTCAATTTTGTAAATTTTGTAAATTTTGTAAATTTTGTAAATTTTGTAAATTTTGTAAATTTTGTAAATTTTGTAAATTTTGTAAATTTTGTAAATTTTGTAAATTTTGTCAATTTTGTAAATTTTGTAAATTTTGTAAATTTTGTAAATTTTGTAAATTTTGTAAATTTTGTAAATTTTGTAAATTTTGTAAATTTTGTAAATTTTGTAAATTTTGTAAATTTTGTAAATTTTGTAAATTTTGTAAATTTTGTAAATTTTGTAAATTTTGTAAATTTTGTAAATTTTGTAAATTTTGTAAATTTTGTCAATTTTGTCAATTTTGTAAATTTTGTAAATTTTGTAAATTTTGTAAATTTTGTAAATTTTGTAAATTTTGTAAATTTTGTAAATTTTGTAAATTTTGTTAATTTTGTTAATTTTGTAAATTTTGTAAATTTTGTAAATTTTGTAAATTTTGTAAATTTTGTAAATTTTGTAAATTTTGTAAATTTTGTGAATTTTGTAAATTTTGTAAATTTTGTAAATTTTGTAAATTTTGTAAATTTTGTAAATTTTGTAAATTTTGTAAATTTTGTAAATTTTGTAAATTTTGTAAATTTTGTAAATTTTGTAAATTTTGTAAATTTTGTAAATTTTGTAAATTTTGTAAATTTTGTAAATTTTGTAAATTTTGTAAATTTTGTAAATTTTGTAAATTTTGTAAATTTTGTAAATTTTGTAAATGTTGTTAATTTTGTAAATTTTGTAAATTTTGTAAATTTTGTAAATTTTGTAAATTTTGTCAATTTTGTCAATTTTGTCAATTTTGTAAATTTTGTCAATTTTGTCAATTTTGTCAATTTTGTCAATTTTGTCAATTTTGTCAATTTTGTCAATTTTGTCAATTTTGTCAATTTTGTCAATTTTGTCAATTTTGTCAATTTTGTCAATTTTGTCAATTTTGTCAATTTTGTCAATTTTGTCAATTTGGTAAATTTTGTAAATTTTGTAAATTTTGTACATTTTGTCAATTTTCTAAATTTTGTCAATTTTGTCAATTTTAATCAATTTGTAAATTTTGTAAATTTTGAATATTTCGTAAATTTTGTAAATTTTGTAATTTTTGTTAATTTTGTAAATTTTGTCAATTTTGTAAATTTTGTAAATTTTGTAAATTTTGTGAATTTTGTCAATTTTGTAAATTTTGTCAATTTTGTCAATTTTGTCAATTTTTTTATTTTTGTTAATTTTGTCAATTTTGTAAATTTTGTCAATTTGGTCAATTTTGTCAATTTTGTCAATTTTGTCAATTTTGTCAATTTTGTCAATTTTGTCAATTTTGTCAATTTTGTCAATTTTGTCAATCTGGTCAATTTTGTCCATTTTTTATCAATTTTGTGAAATTTGTCACTTTCGTCAATTTTGTCAATTTTGTCAATTTTGTCAATTTTGTCAAATTTTGTCAATTTTGTCAATTTTGTCAATTTTGTCAATTTTGTCAATTTTGTCAATTTTGTCAAATTTGTCAAATTTGTCAATTTTGTCAATTTTGTCAATTTTGTCAATTTTGTCAATTTTGTCAATTTTGTCAATTTTGTCAATTTTGTCAATTTTGTCAATTTTGTCAATTTTGTCAATTTTGTCAATTTTGTCAATTTTGTCAATTTTGTCAATTTTGTCAATTATGTCAATTTTGTCAATTTTGTCAATTTTGTCAATTTTGTCAATTTTGTCAATTTTGTCAATTTTGTCAATTTTGTCAATTTTGTCAATTTTGTCAATTTTGTCAATTTTGTCAATTTTGTCAATTTTGTCAATTTTGTCAATTTTGTCAATTTTGTCAATTTTGTCAATTTTGTCAATTTTGTCAATTTTGTCAATTTTGTCAATTTTGTCAATTTTGTCAATTTGGTAAATTTTGTAAATTTTGTCAATTTTGTCAATTTTGTAAATTTTGTCAATTTTGTGAATTTTGTCAATTTTGTCAATTTTGTCAATTTTGTCAATTTTGTCAATTTTGTCAATTTTGTCAATTTTGTCAATTTTGTCAATTTTGTCAATTTTGTCAATTTTGTCAATTTTGTCAATTTGGTAAATTTTGTAAATTTTGTTAATTTTGTACATTTTGTCAATTTTCTAAATTTTGTCAATTTTGTCAATTTTAATCAATTTGTAAATTTTGTAAATTTTGAATATTTCGTAAATTTTGTAAATTTTGTAATTTTTGTTAATTTTGTAAATTTTGTCAATTTTGTAAATTTTGTAAATTTTGTAAATTTTGTGAATTTTGTCAATTTTGTAAATTTTGTCAATTTTGTCAATTTTGTCAATTTTTTTATTTTTGATAATTTTGTCCATTTTGTAAATTTTGTCAATTTTGTCAATTTTGTCAATTTTGTCAATTTTGTCAATTTTGTCAATTTTGTCAATTTTGTCAATTTTGTCAATTTTGTCAATTTTGTCAATTTTGTCAATTTTGTCAATTTTGTCAATTATGTCAATTTAGTCAATATTGACAATTTTCCAATTTATTTCGATTTTACCTTCTTCCTAATGAGTTAGAACATAAATAATTCGCTAATGCATTTAACTGTAAAAATAAACCGAATTTGAACGAAGCAACAAAACACCAAAACATGATTGCCAAAACTTTACGATACAAAACGCTTATTTATGGTTCGACCGAAATCGATTTCCCATGATATCCGTAGTAGCTTTTTTATTTCACTATTTTTCCTCAAAGCAATTTGGGGTTTTGAAGGGGGGAGGATAAAATTTTCATCGACGACTGCTGCTGCAGACTGCAGACAAGCTCCATCAGAAGCCAATCGATCGATTCAAACCAAGCAGTACATCCACGATTTGCCCATAAAACAGCCAACCAGCAGTGCCATCATCAGGACCATTGCCTTTTTCGTTGAGGGAGAAACAATCATCCCGATAACATCAAAAGCGGGGGTGGTATCACAGCACAGCTTCCTGACCGATAGGTGGGTTTCCCGGATCATCGAACCAGAAATCGAAATGATTCCATCCCGAGGGTAGGTCCATCCCAGCCAGAATGATGGAGCAAAAGTTGATTTGTTCGTCACGTGAGAATGGGGCGGCAGACTGAACAAATGTGAAGAGAAGTTGGAACATGAATGGATTGAATGCGCTCGGAATCGAGGTCAGGAGATTAAAATTTTATCTTCATTCAACGTTATTGAATGAGAGCATTTGACGAATTAAGATTTTTTTTCATATTTCTGTGTCGTTACTCGATTTCCTCCTTTTGTTAAACTTGCTGGCAATTAAAATGGCGTCAGCTGCTGGCTGAAATGGATCACCGAAAAAGGTTTTACGAAACAATCAATTCAATGAACAGGTGGCGATAATATATCACTGAGAACAGAGGAAAATGTGAATGATTGGCTTCCAATGAAAAAGGATAACTGGTAGATGAATGCATTGCTGTCCAGAAATAATAACACTGCCAATATGAGCATTAAAAGCTGACGACAACAATGTAATCAATATAATGTTTTTTAATTGTCTGTTATTCAACAAGCATATTTCGATGAAACTTATATTAAACTTTTCAATAAGATATCTTTTAATTTAATCATTAATTTCAATAATGATTTTGTTTGGTTCATAATGAAAATCTATCTTACATTTACTAAACTCTGGTAACTGTTGCAAGTAAAGGAAAGGAATTATGAGAAGGCACACTTGTAAAGATAATGATACCGGAATTATCCCAACAATTTCTTATAAGCTTATAACATTTTTTTTTTCAAAAAAAGGTCGACAATACAAGTCGTTTTACTTGAGACTTGTTTCCTGAGGTATACTTATCTCGCGTCTTTTAATGTCTCATGTGTCAGAGCTTATCCCAGTCCTAACTTTAAAAGTTTAACAGATTTCGGAATGAACTAATCTATCCTACTACTATTGCTGTCAAACTAATGGTCGAGGTTGGTTGTCAAACGAGGGGCCTCGTAACAACCATGTTTATGATTGTAATGACGCTTTTTTTTTATATCGATGCTGCCGATTTCTGCAGCAGTTTTACAAGTAGTTCAAATCCGAAAAAAAACCCAACAAAAAGTATGTTTGCAAAATTTTTAGCTCAGAAACGTACTTAAAATGGTAATAATAATTGACTCAGTAAAAATAACATTTAGTTTTCATATTTTTCCTAAATTTCTTTGCCTTAAAGCGTAGATAGCTTGAAAATTTGAATTTTCCTCGGTACAAAAACGGGTAGCCTGTCGAAAAACATGGTCGTTTTTGTTATTTTCCCAAAACTGAAAAGTGTTGGTGAAACAACCAGCATAAGGCTGGAACAAATATCAATTTCTTCTTTTGTCCCCCCCCCCTTCGAAATTTCCAAAAAACAAGAAGGGGGGAATGAATAAATATTCGAAAGATAACGAAAGCAAATAACAAGTTGTGGAAGATGGGTGTCTTATCCTCTTTTGTATATTTGAATTTTCCGAATTTTTCGAATTTTTCGATAAAAAAGTACTTGATTTGTAGGTTTTGTGCAATGATATAGCATGCAATTGCATTGCATGCAAGCTTCCATGCAGTTTATTCCACTTTATTATTTTTTGCATTATTTTTTATTACCCCATCAGACCCCCCCCCCCCACCAGAAACAGTTCTGGTTAATTTTTTTTAATAAAGTAAAAAGAAACGTTAACTAAATGGAAGTTATTTTAGAATCACCGAGAAAAATCAACCGAAAATCGAGAAACTATAAGTTATTTTATTGTTATTGATAACATTGAACATTTTACTTTAATATTAGCTGTGAGCAAGAAATTTTATCCTGTGTATTTTCTTGAGTTTAAATCATTTTTTTTTAAGTTTTTCCATGTTTTGTCTTTCTTACAGAAAGGTTGAGTTATCGGTTAATTTTGGAGATCATTAATCATGGGTCGTAAACCTACCTTCATAGGTCCCTATCAAATCAGGTCGACGAGTTCAGACGATGTCTCCACTAATAGGGACAGCAAGGTTATTCGCTGATGATACAGCTCTTTTCTATACAGGGAAATCCCCAATCACAATCATAGACAATTTAGAACATGATCTTAAATTGTTATCCATGTATTTTAACAGTAATCTTCTTTCATTAAACTACAAAAAAACAAAGTACATGTTATTTCATTCTATTAGAAAAATTTTACCTCCCCACCGGGACCCACACCTTAACGAGTTTGTGATACTCAAGGTCAAGAACTTTAAATATCTCGGGTTACACTTAGATGAAACTCTTTCTTGGAATTGCCACATACAAAATTTAGAGAAAAAAATTTCCCCCCTCTGTGGTGTACTTTGGAGATTAAGAAACTTCATACCTCAACATGTTCTGCTCAAATTTTACTATGCACACATTCACTCTTTGTTAAATTATCTTATACTAGTTTGGGGACGCGCATCACAATCAAATCTCCAAAAACTTCAAACGTTACAAAATCGGTGTTTAAAAAATATCTACAAGCTTCCTTTGCTTTATCCAACTAGACTCATTTACTCAACTACATCCCATAATATTTTACCTCTAGTAGACATTTGTGACTTTCAAACTATAATGTACGTCTTTGATAGTTTACACTCAACAACGATCATCCGAAATATTCATTTCTCGACTGCAATAAGAACACATAATACTCGCCATTTAAATCAATTACAACGATGTCGATCATCTACTAGTTTAGGTCAGAAACGAATTTCTTTCATTGGTCCTACAAAATATAACTCCTTACCTAACGAATTAAAAGAAACCAATTCTCGTTCCATGTTCAAAAACAAGTTACTCCAAATATTCAAAACTAAATTAAGTCGTTAAAAAAAAGTCGAACAAAGTTAGTCTTAAGTACCTATTTTTAAATTTTTGTAGCAATAATTTATGTAAAATTTAGTATAACATTTAAAATCTTATTAATTTTATTTTTTTTTTGTAAATTTGTTTTATTGTTGTTGTAAAGAATAGTAAAATTTAATTTTAACATGAATTTCTTAAAAGGAAATCTCTTTCCATTGAGATTCATGGTGTCAGTTAGTTTAATTAGTATCGTCACATTTCCCCGCATTAAATAACCTATTAATGCGTTCTCAGCATGAATTAAATTTTGCTCGCATATAACTTTTTAATGCCTTTTGCTGCCAGACATGCTGAGAACAGTAGCGTCCATTACCAGGAGGCTCAATTGAGACTTTTGGTGAAGGGGGAGTGTGGTGGGCCGCTATTATAAAAAAAAAGAAAAGAAAAAAAAGACGATGTCTATATATTTGTGCGTAAAAGTGTGAGTTTTTGTACTTCTTTTTCTTTGCGTTTTTCCGAAACTTGGCAAAACAATTAAAATGATTTTTAACTAAAAAAATGGTTTTTTCCTGTTCAATCTATAAAAGAATGAAAAAAAAAAAACAAAATCGTTTGAAATTTCGATTATTGTTTTTATTTTTTTTTTAAAAAAAAAGGTCGACAATACAAGTCGTTTGACTTGAGGCTTGTTACCCGAGATATACTTATTTCGAAAGAGACTCATTTTTTCCGATACTTTTTCTCTTCCCACTCTTCCCACGTTGTACACCGTACATCCAGTAGAGGCTATCCAGTAGAATGTTCTGATCTTGTTGTTGCCAATCGAGCATTCTTCCCCAAGCAACCAAAAGTCTCATATCTACTTAAACTCGTTCCTCCAAAGTTCGAATTTCGCTGAACAAAGGTTTCAAAGGGAATTGGTACCGATTTTTCTCTAATGTGAGCATGAAAGTTACAAAATGTTTCTCAAATAGCCTTCTATGGACTTGAAGTTCCAAAAAGTTCCTCAAATAGCTTTTTTGTGACATGTCAAACGCACCCACACAGTATAAAAGTTACAAATTAGGTCTCAAATAGCCTTCTATGGACTTGAAGTTCCAAAAAGTTCCTCAAATAGCTTTTTTGTGACATGTCAAACGCACCCACACAGTATAAAAGTTACAAATTAGGTCTCAAATAGCCTTCTATGGACTTGAAGTTCCAAAAAGTTCCTCAAATAGCTTTTTTGTGACATGTCAAACGCACCAACACAGTATCAAAGTTACAAATTAGGTCTCAAATAGCCTTCTGTAAACTTCAAGTTCTAAGAAGTTCCTCAAATAGCCTTCTGTGAACTTGAAGTTCCAAGAAGTTTCTCAAATAGCCTTTTTTGTGACATGACAATCGCATCATTCGGAATAAAAGTTACATATTGGGTCTCAAATGGCCTTCTAAGGACTCGAAGTTCCAAAAAGTTCCTCAAATAGCCTTTTTGAGACATGTCCGCCATTACATGAATATGTAATGTGAACGAACATCACAAAAGGGCATATAATAAATAAATCATTTTTTGGAGCTCGGAAATTGTTGAAATGTATAATTTTGATTGAAATTTCAACTCAGAACAACTTAAAGCTAACTCGCAAATGATTGTTTTTGAAAAGAATAAATACTTTGACTTTATAAATTTTCGTCCAACTGTATTAACTTACCATGAATTTATCACACATTGAAAGTCAGTTGAAGATATTCATTAATAAAATTTGAAGAAGAAAGAAGAAAGAAGAAATTGTATAATTTTATGGTTAACAGTTATAAACATGGAATTTCATTTTTTTAAACCGATATTATTTTAACGGATGATTGATTTATGCATCTTGCATGATGCATCTTTGCTGCTGGCCGCTGGCTGCCCTTGCGGGTATTTTAGGAAACTTACAACCACTTCAAATTTCAGCTGCCGGCAAGGCAATATCCAGGCATGGCGTCGTGGCAGCGTGTTCGGCTATCATCTCGGAGGATCGGGTTCAAATCTGGTACCAGAACTAATTTTTTCCATTAGGTTGTTTGATTGCTTGAGTAAGCGAATCAAATAATTGTGTAGCAGAACTGGCGTGCGTGCCGGCATGTATCGCTCAAAGTTAAAAACAAAGCAATTAAATCAGATCAATTGGGGGAGGTGATGGGAGGAATAAAGATGGATGCCGAGAAACCGGCAGCACTACATGGGCTTACCATAGTAAGAGAGGAGAGGAAAATTATTTTTTTTTGTTTTCGCTAATTAAACGTTTACTTGTGGGCTGAATAGAAGGCCGTTCAAATCTGTAATGGAACTTCAAAGTTTCAATAAGAACTTAAATTTTGGGCTGAATAAAAGGAACTTCAGCACATTGGTTATGCTGATTAAGCTCTGTTCGACCTTTTTAACGAGACTTTTGGTTGCTTGGGTCGTTAATGCTCAAGAACGAAGAATGACTCAATAACTAAATTGTTGAATTGGTTCGCAGTATATTAAGTTTTATGATATGCAATAATAAATTTAAAAAAAAAATGACAAAAATGATAAATTACCGAAATCTATAGAATTGTCGAAACTAACGCAACTGCAAAAATTAAAAAATTGCAAGAATGTTCGAAAATTGGAAAAAAAAATGACAAGATTTGCTAAAATTAACAAAATAAACTGAATAGACAGAATTTGGAGAATCGAAAAAAATACAAAATTAAAAATTGGCAATATTGGCAAAATTTTGATTGGCAAGAAAGACAAACATTATAAAAAATTGACAAATTCTAAAATTGATCAAGTTGAACTTCGGATGAAAAAAATTTAATAACAGAAATGACAAAAAATGAGAAAAAAATTAAAAAATGACAAAATTGACAAAAATTCCAATTTGACAAAAAATACAAAATTGAGAAATATGGCAAAAATGACAATAACGAAAAAATTGAAAAAAAAATCACCAAATTCAAAAAAAAATTACAAAATTGATCAAAATGATTATAGGAGGAGTTTTATCACTTTTGTCGATTTCGTTAATTTCGTCAGTCTGTCCATTTAGCTTATTTGTCTGTTTTATTTTTTACTTTTCATTTTTGTCAAATTTGTCAATTTTCAAATTATGCTAATTTTGTTTATTTTGTCAAGTTTGCAAATTTTGTTATTTTTCACATTTTTTAATATTTTTGTTTAATTTTTTTCAATTTGGTCTAGTAACAAAAGACAAAATTTCAAAAAATGGACACATACCTATAACAAAATTGACAAATTTGGCATTAAGACAATTTTGTAATTTCAGTCCATTTTCAAAAATTTGTCTTATTTAAATTTTGTTAATTTTGCATTTTTGTGTATATTTTTATTGTTGTCAAACTTTTCAATATTATTCTTCACTTTAGTGATTACTCAGTGCAAATGATGAGTAATTTGAAACACATGGTTGAGCATCATTTTAAAATTGTATAAATTTTTTTCAAATTTCTATTATTTATAAAAAAAATTGCCATTCGCTGTTATTCCACATTAAGATAATACTTATTTAAAAAAAATTGGTAAGGAACGAGATCATATAGGATTTTCCAGGATCTAGCCATTCAAAAATCATCAATTGGTTCCAAATTATCCAAAATTAAGAATTCATTATTGATTCATTGTGGATTTTCAGCATCATAAGTAATTGATTCATAATTTAAAACTGTATCATTTGTTTATTATTTTGGGTCTCATGTAATACTTTACAGAATTTAAGAAAGGCCACTATCCACCGTCAAATGTATTTAATCGTGTTTTTTCTTATAACAACAGAAGAATAAAACGGTTGTTTATGAACTCTACCAATGGATCTGTAGTTAGAATTAGGTTGCTAGAATTTTTTCAACACGTATCCGGGCCGGACAATCCGGGCCGGACAATCCGGGCAATTTTATTTAAAAAAAAAACCTGGCAAAATCTGGGCATTTTATTTCTTAATCGAGACCAAAAATCCGAGCAATATCCGCTCAAATTTTGTCAAAACCCTGAAATTACTCAAAAAAAGTTAAAATAAAAGAGTTGAAAGAAAAACATTTTTTTCGTCAAAATTTAAAAACAAATTTGCTTAAAATTTTTTGTTTTGGTGGCTAAATAAAACAAATTTACAACATATTTTAATTTTTTTTTAATTGACAAATAAAGTGGAAAAATCCGGGTAAAATACGGGAATTTTTCAATGAAATCCGCGCAACCAGGCCGGGCCGAACTGTTCTGAAATTTTGTTTCAAATATCCGGACAAACTCGGATAAAACCGGGCAATCTGGCAACCTTACGTTAGAAGGATAACTAAAAAAAACTAGATTTAATCATGTTTTGGAGCAATTCCTAGAAATTGAAAGCTTTTTTTTTATATTCGAAAGCTTCGAGCTTCAAGTTTCAATGAGATATTAAAAAACTTCATAAACCTATAGATTTTTACTTTAGAAGTCAAATTTGAAATAAATGTGTTTCCCATCTTCGAAAATGTTCTCCGAAATGGCAAATAAAGGCAACCCAATTTGCAATATATTGAAGTCCTGAAATTTATCCAAATTCAAATTAAGTATTGTGGATTTTTTAAACTCGGGTTAAAAAAATACTTAAAAAAATATTGTTTTTTTTTGCAAAAAGAATCCATAAAACAAATTTCGACTTCATTCAAAAAACCGATTTTTCTTTAGATACACCCAAAGTTCAACCTTTACTCCAATCATTAGTTTTCAATATTTCAACGTCATTGGCATGAGATGTAAACGCCAGCGGCGCACACAGGGGTAAATGCACCTAATAAGCGATCCAAATTATTTGCATTTGCGAACAATCGGTAAACGGTAGACATTTGATGTCTTCGCAAATTTTTTATATTTTTTGATGATCTATCAAACTCTTGAAAGAAAAAAGTGATTTTTCCACCTGGAAGGGAAATAAAAAAAAATTATTTCTTGAAATAATGAGTTTAGAGACTTTATGTCTCCACAAAAGTTGTTGATCTTTTTATTTTAAGAAACTTTGTTGTAGACACCATCAAGATCGCATGGAAATCATAAAAGTTACGAGCATTTTAAAAAGTAATTTTGAGTTTTTATTTAATACCTTTTTAAGTATACGATTTACAAACTTGATATATTTGAGAAAGTTGTTCAAATTGTTGAAACACACAATTTTGTGGAACATTTCAAATACATATTTCAACTAAGAAAGGAGATATACTACAAAGTATTCAAAATAATGCCTTTTTTCAGTAAAGTATAACCTTAAGAGTTCGGACGAAATCGTATCATTATTTTAGTGGGTTTTGTAGGTCAAATTATTGGCTTTCCACTAATATATAAATTCAACATTAGTTTTGAATAGATTTTCTACAAACTAGAAATCAATAATGCGCTTTTTCCTCTAGAAACACATATAATTCGAAGACAAAAACCCCTCAATTTTCTCTGTTTTAGAGGAAAAAGCTCATAAAAAAATTATAAAATTTAATAAAATCATCTTAAAATTTCCAACGAATGTCAAAATTTTCCTAAGCATTTAATTTAGAACTGCCAAACGGATAAAGTTTCGACTATCAATTTCTAGGGTTTCATGTAGCCTGAAAATGCTGGACAAAATTTGAAAAAATGTATAGAATGTTTAATAACAATTTTTCCAACAATCAAAGTTATCCGTGGTCTTAGAAAAGACTCACTTTTTTTTAAACATTTTTTCCATTATCAAAAAATCCAACAAACAGAAAACAATCAATCTTCCTTGCTATTCTTCCGTTGATTTTCCTTTTCCTCTCAAAGAGTGATTACAATCTTCCCAGCTGGGCCCTTCCCTTTCGATTGCCCCTTAAAAAAGAAGGAAGATGAAACAAAATCAACATTCCAAGTAAGTAGTAAATTTCGCATTCATTCATCAGCCCACCAACAACCGGATGCAACTTCTTCGCCGGGTTCGCAATTCGAAATCAAAGGTGGTCCGATATCCCATCGAATCGAAGGAAAAACCTCATTTGGTGGAATGAGCACCGGAAAATGAGAGCTAATGAAGCGAGTTTCCAAGTGCCTTCATTGCTTCAGACGCCTTTTGAAGGGCGTTTGGGTTGGAAAATTGCTGGGAAAACTCTCGCAAGAAAGCACTCACTACTTACGATTGGCAGTCGGTTCGGAAAACTAACAAGACTAACGAGCTGTAAGTGATCTTGATAAAGTCTTTCGGAACGGATGCAGTTGAAAGTTGCAAACTCTTTGATTTCATCTACACCTACACACACTTTATGCAAATTTGCATGCTCTTTCGTTAGAATGATAATCGGGCATTTAATGAGAGTAACTTTGCTGCCTGTAATATGTTGGCCAACGTCAAATCTAATCTAAGCTATTAATAGGTTCAACATCTTTGCCAACTTGGAGACAACAGATTGTCTTAGTTTTAGCTACTCAACTCTAGGTAAGGCCTAGATGAAAAGTTCTCATCCCGTATGCCATACAGAAGTACCAATTTGCATTTTCTATCTGCTGCCCACAACAAGTTTTCTCCATCAGAGCTAAGCCAAGCTATAAGCTACAAACATGGAAGAAAAGTGCATAACCCGTGATGAACTTTGAACTCTTTTCTAGCTCCGGGTCCATGACATAAACAGGGATTTGTGGCAGCTCTGAATAACTTTGTTAGGTTGAATGTGTGTGTGGGTGGATTTGAGTTTGCCAACTGCAGCTGTTTCGATGCCAACTGGTGGACCAAAAAGTAATTAGCTTTCCCAGCGTTGTCGTCGGAAAACGTTCAGCTAGAAGCTGGTTTGTTCCAAGAGCTGCTGACAGAACGATGCTGGCTGATGATGTGTGTGCATTAAATAACAACAGCTTTCTATCGAGCAGTGGATCGAAAAAGGGCTCGCAGAAAGATGCTGGCGACATCGATGCCGAGATCAGCCAGCTTCCAGATATAGAGAGCTTGAATATAAATCAGCTGGCTCGATGCCAATCGGTGCGGCGGCCGCTGCCTGGAGGGATTTCTTTTTTCAATTTTAAACTTTTTAAATGGAAATTCCGCTGCATGCCGTCTCTGTCGATGAGTTTCGAGTGAAAAGTGATGTTTGAGTAGTTTGTGTTCTCTAAGAAGCCACTGTGAGGGCATGACCTCATGGAAAATGGCACCAATGGGAATTCATTTCCGAATCCAACTTCACATTCATGATACAAGTTTGGAATTCAGGTTGAAAACAGTATTCAAAATTTCAAATTTCAATTTCAATTTCAAAATCCAAACAAAAATATGTCTTGAATCATTGAAATAAGATTCATTTCCACGATTCAAACTCATATTTGATGATGAGCTACGTAGAGAGAAAATTGTGGTTCAAAATTAGAATCAGCACTAGCATTAATATGCAGTTGTATTCAAGCCAAAATTTAGGGTTTTAAGAACTTTAACCTACTAAAAATACGAGCTTTAAAACCACGTTCGGTTATGTTTTTTTTTTAATTATTATTTCCATAGTTTTCTGCCTCACGACATGACATAGCTTGATGCACATAATTCCTAAAATTCACTCGGTTCATGGCTATCATTCTCCAATTTCTAGGACATCCCACATTCGCCAGACCACGCTCCACTTGATCTAACCACCTCGCTCGTTGCGCCCCTGCTCCTCTTGTTCCTACCGGACCTGTTTTGCAGGGCGCTGGTTCGGTATTCTCGCAATATATCTTGCCCTACGTATTCTTCTAGCCTTCGCCGCCTCCTGGATACTACGTTCGCAGTAGAGTCGCACGAGCTCGTGGTTCATCCTTCGCCGCGACACTCCGTTATCCTGCACGTCGCCAAAAATGGTTCTTAACATTCATCGCTCGAATACTCCGAGTGTACGCAAGCCCTCCTCGAACAATATCCATGTTTCGTGCCCGTATAAGACAACCGGTCTAATGAGCAGCATGTGCATGCGAAGGCTCAGTCTTCTCGACCTCAGTTTTTTATGGTGTCTATAGCAGGCACGAATTCCGCTGATCATCCTCTTCCGGATCTCACGGCTGGTGTCATTGTCTTCGGCCACTAGTGAGCCGAGATAGACAAAGTCTTCGACTAACTCCAGCTCGTCGCCGTCGATCGTGACTTTGTTATTACTACTGGACAAGCGGGCTTGGTCGACCTTGGACGTTGAGGTTTACATTAGACTGAATCTATCCGGGGTCATTTTTGAATTTTTTAAACTCTGAGGTCTTAAAAGCTTCGCTTTGGTACATACTCATCCATGATTTTTTTTTTTCAATTTTTTTAAGTAACGCTTACATGAGCAAATTTGAACTTTTAGCTTTATTTGGAAAAATTAAATATTTTGCACTGAAAGTTCTAAAAATTTTTGTTTCTTCTGTAGATCCTAGCTCGTAACCTCCTACAACCTGCATTTAATGCATTTCGGTGGAAGTTTTGCCCTGAACAATGATAAAATATTGGTAAATATACATATTCAAGTGATAATATACTGTTTAAACTCACTCGCGACGACCGGTGATGTTTACTCCGCGGCGGTTTATATAAACTGACGAACCACGTGGCAAATGTAAACAATAACAATAACAGAGAGGCGCAAGTGAGAGAGAACGTCAATTCGCTATTGTTCTAAGAATCGATGAAGAGCGAATTTGCAGTGTTCACTGGAATAGATGCAAGGTGAACAGTTAGGAAATCATAATAGAAGTGTTGCCACTATGACGGATGGTTAATCCGACATATCAATCACTGATGTAACCTTACTTGATCAAATGACTTGACGAGAATAAAGATGATTATGTTATCAGTTTCCGATACAAAATAGTATTACGGCATATTGATATCACAACATATACATTTAGATATATAAGTTTTTTTTTGTTTCGATTAAAGTCGGCATCTTTATGGCATTCGCGACTTTATCAACGGTGCAGTTGGCGGATCGTTATTGAAAATTTATCCGTACAAACTGTGTTCGATGTTTACTCTTGGGCTTGAACTCGCGGACATTGGCTCAGGAGACATCAGACTTGCCAACTGAGCTATATCACAAGCCCTATATATAAGTATGATTTGGGAAATTTGTATTGGAAAATTGGAAAATAGCAGTCTTTTTTTCTCAGTACTGCAGATCAGGGCGACTCTACTGTTATGCCAACACGACTAGCCGATACACCATCTGCGACATACGAAATCCGAGCCACGTGCGGAAACACCAAGGGGATGACGTGGTCCAATTAGGATCGTCGACATCACCGATTGGTCGTACCGGAAGAGGTGATAAAGCCGACGCACCAACGCGAGTCCGCTAATTGTCGTTCGACCACCAACTAACTATCCACCATCCAAGGTAGTGAAAGTTGAGACCTTCTTCTTCTTCTTCTTCTTCTGGTTTGGAGCGAAAGGGCTCCTATAGGAGGGCCAGTGACTTGGACTATATGCCCAAGTTGAGACCTTGGTGGTTGTTAACTCAATAAGTGCAATTTGACTAAGGCACCGTAGCTAAATAAGTGCCTAGTGCTTCCCAAGGGGGTCGATAAGCCGTCCGTCAACATACGGCCAAGGACTAACCACAAAAACCGCGGTTTTCATCCACCATCTCAATCTCGGAAGTAGGCCTGGGTCGAGCGCGTCTGACTGACCATTCTAAGGGAATCGGAGGCCAAGAAAGGAACCCTGACAACACGCCAGGTTGTTGGTAAAGTCCTAGTCAAAATCCAGACACATGGTACCACGGCAACGAGTTCCAGCAGGATGTCCGGCAGCATTGACGAGTCCAGAAGCAGCAAGTACCCAGCAAACATGAAATCGCATTAAAATGATGACTCAAGTCATTAAAAACGTTACTACGAATCGTAATTCAGACTAACGCAAGTAAAAGGTCGTAACAATCGTTACTCGAAGTCCTATTAAATGGGGTAAATCGGATATGATAAAAAGTCCGCCATGTTTGCAGATTTTGAAGAGAATTCCATTCCTTTGATTTCTCCCGCGTGGGTCAAGCTTTGTTTTACTCTCTGCGACCATCAGTGCAACCAGATTGCTAAAAATCATTTGTGTATTTGCAAGAATTGCCCAATGACAGAGGCAGCAAATATTGTCGCTGGCAACGGTTCACATGCGTTGAGAGAGAAAAACTTGTGCTCTCTTGAATTCTTTCAGTATGTATGTATATGGTGTCGAATATCGTCCAAATCGTATACTCTTATCGCTTAAGCCAGAATTTGAAAATAGCTATGTATATTGCCTCCACTTTGGTAGGTAAATGCTGTTTTTTCGAGTTTCATACGATCATTCTATAATGTATATGAGACGTATAACAAAGTTGTTGAGAAATATACCTACAAAAATGTTTGCTGGGTAGTAAGTCATAAAGTGCTTTTTTAATAAATATAAGCTTTCCATCTCAATACTTTCAATTAAAGTTAGTTAGACTCTTGAATATTGTTCAATATACCTCTTTCGCTGTTCTATAAAAATTTGGTTAACTTTATTGCGTGCACCGAAATAGCATCTAAAATACGGGTTATAACTGGGTTAGAGGAATCAAGGTCGAACAGGTGAGTAAGTGTTTCCCTAACTACGACGAGCCGACGAAGTCAAATTTGGGCAAGATATCTTCAAATTAATTGTTAAAAAGAACGATGATCTTTCGTTAACCTTAAGCATACCATACGTTCTCATGCGAACAACACGCGTTTTTTCTCCGTCCATATTTTTTGTCCTAGGTTCTTCCACTGTTCCTATGTTCTTTTTTTATTCAAACTTAACCATTTGATAGGGTTTTAAGCCAGTTGTTCTATACAGGCTTTCTCATATAGAATGTCCGTTTCCTTATATCCAAAATTATCACATAATGACCATAAAAATAACCCTAAAACTATAGACATACAACGAAAAAAAAAATAAACTTTCACATGAAACAACCCATTTGTTTCTAAATGCTATCATTTTATCAAGAGAGGTGTTTGTATGTGAGTCTTAAAAAAAAACAGATATCTTAAAACTTCACAGCTACATTTTAAGTAACATAAAAACTCTCCAACTACAATCCAAATTAAGGCTATTTGAAACTCAATTTATAGGCTTTGAAGCGTAGAAAATAGTTTTCAGATATTTTAACTTCAGACTTAATTAATGATGATTATCTGCAAAAATTTCATGTTGATAAAAGTTACCCAGGTAATCAAAGTTCCTACAGTTTACGGTAATTCATGGAAGTGATCACCGGAAGGCCGTGGGCCGTCTTGAAGTAAAATTGTGAAGGAATTTTTTTTAAGCCCCAGACTGATGGCTGCTGGTGATCGAAATCAGATATTATTCAAGTAGGAAGATCTTGTGTGGTTTTGTACTAATGCAGAGACAAATAAGTTGTCTTGAAATTTGTGGTTTTCAAGAAATTTATTCCTCATATATTAAAGATAGAATTGTAACAGTAATACTAAACAATCGCTGCGCTCAAAGAAAGTTACTAAATGCACAGCTAATGCGAAAAAGTGTTGAAAAAATGTAGGGGAGAATGAGGATACTTGATCCCTGGGGATACTTGATTCCTTAGCTATATCTCGAAACTGGAATGTCTTACAAAGATCAAATGTTCTAGAAAAATGTGCCAAAATGAGCAAAACAACAATGTTTGTAGTTTAAAAATTTTTAACAAAATAAATGTTTGAGTAATTGAACTTTGTTTGAAAAATTTTACAAAATGCAAATTGAAGATCTTTTTTCATCACTTTAAAATGTTCCTTACTTGGGAAAATTATGAAAAAAATATTTGTTCCAATGTATCAATCGCTCGAGCGTAAAATGAACTTCACAATGCCATATTTTCAAAGTAATGGAAAACTCTCAACTTTTTTCAGAAAAAGTTTTCTAAAGTGTTGATTATGGGTACAATTGATCCCCTAGAGTTGGGTACAATTGATCCCCCTTCCAAACGGCATATTCTTCTTCTGAATTGATCGTTATGATTGCTGATTACGAAATTACTAATATTTATCCAAAAACTAATATTTATCAAACAATTGTCTGAAGAAAAGAGCAAAAATAATTAATTTTCTCTTAATTATATAAAAACAGCGCCTTTGAGTATGCAATGTTATTAGCGTTGAGACAAAGTTATAGAATTTTCTTCTTATGTCTGCTATAAACTGTGAAATGAGAACAAACATGACCAAAATTGTCAATTAACATTCTATCTTGGGGTTTTGGTTGATTTTTATACATGGATTAGGGGTTCCTGAAGAAAAGATCAAGTCTCCTTCAATAGGGGATCAAGTTTCCCCTAACTTCAAAAAAATCGCAATTTTTTTACTCCCACGAAAATGCTTCTAGTTCATCAACGGGTTCAAGTTTCGTTGAAATTTTTGGAGCATAGAAACTTGAAGTTACAAGCTGTCAGAAAATGTCAAAGACGGCGAGTTGCTAATTTTTTCCAAAAAAATATGGTGAAAAAAAGAAAAGGGGATCAAGTATCCCCACTCTCCCCTATACATTAGTATGATTATCACCGTGTGGGAAAGAATTTGATAATTGTTTTTGCTTACATTTCTCCGAGTAAGCAGAATGGCTTTCTGAGAGACAAACCGCTAATTGGAAAAACATTTCCATGGAAATACGTTTCTATAGATTTGTTTTTTTTTCTGTGAAAATGTAATGCTATTTTATTGAAATGTTTTATTTTCACTGGATGTTTGCATGGACAACACATTCTTTTTAGAAGTCCAATAATTAGATTTTGTAATTTATATCTTTTATAAGGCTGGAACAAATATCAAATTCTTTGTTTGTCACCTCCTCCCCCCTTCGATTTTTCGACGAAAATCCAGAAATGGTAAATAAATGAAGTTTGAGACATTTTTTTTTAATTTGATAAATTCTTCGAAAATTCAAATAATTTAAAACAGGGATGAGCAAAGCGCAGCTCGAGGCCTTCCGTGTGCAGCCCACGGAACATTCACAAATGAAATTTGTATTACTTGTTTTTACGATGGATTGTAAATAATCATTAGATACTGGTTCATACCAATTCCAAAAAAAAAATTATATATCTGTAACTTCATTGAAAATGCACTTCACTTATTTGCAGTTGCAGTTGCTCAAAAACCATTCAAATTGTTATCTTTTTGAGATACCGCCAATAACCAATATAGTCTACAACCATGCATGAAGCTAAAAAACGATTCGGACTATCGACTTATATGGAGGTATTAATTGCGAATCGCAACGATAAGCAAAACTTAATGGCAAAAACAGATTTGAATAAAAAATTTGATTGCGTGATAGTGGACGACGAAACCTACCCCAAGGCAGACTTTAGACAGCTTTCGGGACAAGAATATTACACAGCAATCGGAAAGGCAAAGGTGGCAGACATTTTCAAGCATATTAAACTATCAAATATTGCCAAGAAATATTTCGTTTGGCAAGCTATCTGTACCTGTGATTTGAAAAGTGACATTTTCGTTGCAACCGGGACCGTCAACTAGAAAATTTACGTGAAAGAGTGTCTTCAAAATCGTATGCTGCCTTTCCTGAAGGACCGTGGCTTTTCAGTGCTGTTTTGGCCGGATTTGGCATCTTTCCATAATGGGAAAAGGCCATGGAGTGGTATGGCGCTAACAACATTCAGGTTGTGCCCAAGGATAAGAAGCCTCCCAACATTCCAAAACTTCGCCAAATCTAAAATATTTGTTGATAGTTAAGCAGAACCTTCAGAAGACCCAAAAAAAACTGTTGGCATCGAAAAACAGTTTAAAGCAAACTGGAATTTTGCGGCGAAGAAAGAAATCTGTACAAAATCTGATGGCAGGCGTCAATTGATAGGCTTTCCAATTTGGACTAGGTAGACAAGAATCTTAACAGAGTATTTTTCCGTCTTTTATACATGTTGAACTCCAAAAAAGAGATACCTACTGTGATTTTTTTAAATAAAAAAATCGATTTAAAAGCAATATAGTTTGACCACTTTTGTTCCGATCACCCTTTATATAACAGTATCCGCAGCTTTCTAGAAAATTGAATCCCTGAAACATATAGATACTAATTTAATAATAATCCAGATGAAAAGTTGAACAACTTCATACTCCATGCTCATACAATTAAAGCTGACATAGTTAGGGGTAGATTTCAGAACACATCTTCAGGACTACTTTTATAATTTTTTTGCGTACCTTCAAAAAGATCTGTTTTTTCGCTAAACATTCGATGTGACTAGATGAAATGGGGGTTTTTCAAAAAGTTGATTATTCAAAGCAAAATCCTTAGACATGCCATAAACAATTATTTGACCATCCATGACTGAACTTCGCGAAACAAAAGCTTATCTCTCACCCGTAAATTAATAGCTGTCAGCGGTTGTTTTAACTGATATTCCTTCTGATGTCTTGCTTCGAGCAGCTATGAATTCCCCATTCCGGATTGCCCCAAAATCCTGGCATCACTCCAAATGGCTTCTCACCTCCTCACCAATTGGAAGCCGTCGTGCGAATGAGCGAATAAAAAAGAACACCGTACCAGATAAAATAAGTGTGTATAGTTGTTTTAATATACTTTTTATGGCATCATCCGTCAAGCGATTCTGACATATCCTGAAATGAAATGCTGCTTGCTTCTTTGCTTGCTGGTTTGCTGCACAAAACGCCATAGAACGCCACTACACACCGTCGAGAGAAAAGTGCCAAAAGACACGTGAGATGGTTTCCATCCAAAAGTTCCGGAAACACGTAATGGCAGCGCATCGCTAGGAGGGGTTCTGTGCTTTCCGCTTGTTCCTGCTTCCTCTTTTGAGCTGGCACAAACGGTGTCAGTTTTGAAAGTGGTCTAATGTTTTTTTTTGGGACAAGTGTTCGTATTTGAGATTAAAATTAAGCGTTATAGCCTTCTAATCAGGGCGTCATTTAAACAATTTTGACATTGAATTTATAACATTCACAAAGAACTGAAAAAAACAGTTTGGCCTCTTGGAAGAATACTGAATGAAAAAATAATGCTAAGAGAATTTAGAATGAACACAAAAAAATGGTAATCACATCAACTAATTTGTTTTTTAAGTAAATGTCAAAATTCCTCAACTCAGAAACCTAAGATTGATATTAAATAATAATTTTAATTTTCCAATCTTAAAGGGGAAAATTGATTTTCTATTTTTCTGAGAGTTCCATTGAATACCCTTATTTGAACATATTCATCCTCTGCACAAAATTCTCAATGAAGAACGAAAACTTCTTGAACATCCTTCAACCTGACCGGCTAGCTGCAAAATGGCAAACATTATGCTGAACTAGCTTCAATATTAACACAGACTTCATGGCGGAAAAGACCGTCCGAAGGTGTACAAAAACGGGATCCGGGAGTGAAAAGCTTTTCCATTTGTTTCGGTACAACGATCAACCAGGCAGAATAAAGTGTGACAAGTGGCCTCTTTCCGAGACTCACTCGAGCCACCGGAAGCTGAAAGGAGCCACACCGGTTCACTCTAAGCAAACAACACAAAGACGTGTGTCTATACACAACAAGTTGACAGCATCCCCCCATTCCATCATAAAAGCAACATCCCCCCACGACTTCAGAAACGGCAAAAAAAAATCTTACCTCCAGGAGTTTTCCCTCGCTTCGGAGCGAAATGAAGCATACTCCAAGTGCTCGACTCCGTGTGGCCCCAAGGTGTTTAGTTGCTTTTTCCTCCCACCAATCACCCACCTAGGCTCTTATTTTGTTACCATAATTCAGCTTTCCATCCATCCAGTCTGTTTTCGTCAACTTTTGGGCTCCATTCAAAACAGATTTGCTCTCTTCAAGTCGGTTATTGTTACGTTAGAACGTCGTTTTTTCTTGTGTGGATTGCTTCTGTTCTGTCAGTTAGGCTTGTCAGGTTTTGCGGGACAATGCTTTTAGCAACTCTACCCGAACAACAATCTGATTGGGAGTTAATTTTGAAAATTTCGATACACGTTCCGTTTCTTAACAAACGTTTAGTGATTATTTGTCTGATCTAAGAAAAGAGGAAAGATAACGAACGATCACCAGGACAGCTTTTTAAATAAAAGCGAAAGCAAATAGCCCAGGAATTTATCTAGGATCTCTAAAGCATTTTTTATGCAATTTTTGCTGATTCTTCTCTTCCAATGGCGACCGTTAAAATTTAAATGATCAGCTCGTGCTCAAGAATGGTACGAAAGAAAATTATGAGAATTACTGTTGAAAATATTCCTCACATTTTATAGATTCCTCTTTATCTTTTAACGACTTTAATTTAAGTCCTAGTATTTTTCTATTGGAAATGAATTAGAGAAGGTAAGATTGTCAGAGAAGTCAAAAAAATATTAAAACAAACTGATTTGATGTGTATGTATTTGATACGACCAGTAGGGTGGCCCTTAGCTATTTGAAAGCTTTTAAAAGTCTAAATTTCACTGCTCCCCTCCCCCTAAAAATAATCCTTCTATCAAGGTATCAGGTATCAGAATGGGGGTAGGCTTAATAGCGGCACGTTATCCAAACATACGGGAAAATTGTGCCTAGCCTTTTTTTTATCCAAGGTTTCATCATTTACCTGAGAAACCTGAAAAACCTATAAAAGGAAGAAATAAATTCAATCTATTTAAGATGGCATAAAGCCTTTCCACTTGGGATTATTAGCATTAAAGCTCTTTTCTACATTCGGTAAGGAATGATAAAATGTTTTTTAAGTTTAATTTCTTAAACTCAGATTCGCTTAAAGCGTAAGATCCCAGAGTACAAAAACGTAGTCTGGCAAATGAGGGACAGTTACATATAAGATGGAAGGGATCTTCCACATCTGATTCACAACTACCACATACTGGAGATTCAGCACGCTGAATGTTGTGCATGTGATAGTTGAGTTTACAATGACCGGAGAGTGCTCTGATCAAGATGCTGCAATGAAATTTATTTAGAGTTAATAAGTAACTCGATATGATTGGAGATGGTTTTCCTAAAAATAATTTAGTTTGACGACAAGTGTCCAACTCTTCCCAGTATCGTTCATGCTGGTTAGAGGACCAAGTTTGAATTTGGTTTCTGAACCAACATGGTGATATTGGGACAGCCGGCTCTGGTCCGTAAAATTCCTTTTCCGACCCAGCTCTAGCGAGTTCGTCGGCGCATTCGTTTCCAAAAATTCCCTTATGTCCGGGTACCCATAGAAGGTTTAATCCATTGCCTTCAGCAAGTTCTTCGATTGCTTTCCGGCATTCGATAACCAGTTTTGATCTAGAACTGGAAGCACTGAGTGATTTGATAGCTGCTTGGCTATCTGAACAGAAATAAATTGTTCTGAACATAATTTTCTTTTGAAGTGCAATTTGCACTCCATACATAATAGCATATAGCTCAGCCTGAAAGACTGTACAATATTTTCCTAGAGGTTGAGCATATTCTATGTTCAACTCGTGACAGTAAATTCCTGCACCTGCACGGCCGTTTGATAATGAACCGCCAGTATAGAATACAATATGAGAGGACATTTGGTCCTCTACGAAACCTGATAACCATTCTTGAGGAGAAGGAAATTTGACTTTAAACCCCATGTAGGGAAAACTACTCGAGAGTGTTAAATCGTTTGGCGCTAGATTAAACTTGTTTAATCTAACTAATTCAGACCACACATTTGTATGACTCGATGATCTTTCGATATTTCCTGACAGCCAGAGACCAACTGCCTGTAGACGAAAAGCACATGAAAAGGCTTCCTGTTTTAGGAACAAGTGTAGAGGTTTGATAGAAAACAGAGCTTTTAGTGCTGCAGTAGGAGTTGTTGTGAACGATCCGGACATCCCTAAGAGACACATTCTTTGAAGGTGATTTAGTTTAGTCCGAACTGTTGCAACTTCTCCTTTCTGCCACCACACTAGACACCCATAGGCCAGAATTGGTCTTACTATTGTGGAGTAAATCCAGTGAATATGTTTGGGTTTGAGTCCCCAGTTTTTCCCGATTGCACGTCGGCATTGTCCGAAGGCCATGCATGCTTTTTTGATTCTGAATTCGATGTGATCTGACCAGTTTAATTTGGAGTCAAGAATGACACCCAAATATTTAACTTGATCAGACACGGTGATTTCGGAACCATAAAACAGCAGAGGGCGCACCCCGCGGGTGATGCGTTTTTTAGTAAATAATACAATATTAGTTTTTAGAGGATTAACTGACAGTTCTACATGAGAACACCATCGTTCAACAGAGCGAAGAGCTTGTTGCATTATATCAAATAATGTGCTTATGCACAAACCTCTTACCAGCAGAAGATAATCATCTGCGAATCCATAGGTTGGTATTCCACGGTCATTGAGTTTTCTCAACAAGCCGTCTGCAACTAGGTTCCACAAAAGGGGTGATAGTACACCTCCCTGTGGGCAACCACGTGTGCTAACTTTTGTTATTGAAGCCTGTCTTAAAGACGAATGAAGATTCCTGTTACTTAACATTGCGCTAATCCAGTTAGTTATAACACTAGGCACTCCATGAAGTAGTGCCGCATCCATTATTGATGTAAACGAGACATTATCAAATGCTCCTTCTATGTCTAGAAATGCTCCTAGACATGATTCTTTCTGTGAAAAACTATTTTCAATATTATGTACTACGTTGTGCAGAAGAGTTAATGTTGATTTTCCTGTTTGGTATGCATGTTGGGTCACATTAAGCGGATGTTGGACAAGGTATTCTTGCCTGATATGATGATCAATTAAACGTTCAAGTGCTTTTAATAGAAATGAACTTAGACTAATAGGACGAAAGCTTTTGGCTTCGTCGTATGATGATCGTCCCCCTTTAGGGATGAATTTCACGGCTATCTGCCGCCAAAGTTTAGGAATATATCCATGAGCAAAACTGCTTATCATTATTTTTCTTAATATGTGTTTGAAATGATCGAAACCTTTTTGAAGCAAAACTGGAAATAATCCGTCACTTCCAGGAGATTTGTATTGAGCAAAACCATCGATTGCCCATTTGATCGATTCTGTAGTAACTATTTTCCGAGCAAAATGCAAGGAATCTAGACTTCCAGAAAAGAACTCAGGCTCTATCGATGAATCTTTATCAACACATCCTGGAAAGTGAGTATTGAATAGACAACTTAATGTTTCTTCGTCGTTTGATCTATAATCACCACTAGGGGTTTTAAGGTATGAAACCTGATGATCTTTTGATTTGGCTAAGACTTTATTTAACCTACTTGCTTCGTGCAAGCCTGAAATGTTTGTGCAGTAGCTCTGCCAACTTGAGCGTTCGGCAGCTCTTGTTGCTTTCCGGTAAGCTCTGCGAGCCAACTTGAAAGCATCAAAACCTTCCGTGCGCCTTCGGTTCCAAGAGCGTCTGCAGTTTTTTCGTAATTTACTGAGATTTGAATTCCACCATGGTGTACTGTTTTTGTTGAATTTCAACGTTCGTAAGGGACACGCTTCTTCATAAGAATTTAAAATAATTTCGGTGGTTTTTGCAACCACTTCATCCAACTCAGAAGGAGTAGTAATTTCAGGTGTATATCCATGAAATTTAGTAGCAAGATGCTCCAAATATAGGTCCCAATTAGTTGTTCTTGGGTTTCTGAATGTAATTGTTTCTAAAAACTCAACTGAGTGATCAAAATAGATAAACCTGTGGTCAGAAATCGATTCTTCGTTAGGCACATGCCAATTTGAAATTTCCTGAGAAATTGTTCTAGAACAAAGTGTGATGTCAATCACCTCTTCTCTGTCACACCTAACAAAAGTTGGTTTATTTCCTACATTTAGAATTACTAAATCAGTGCTGCTTAAATATTCCATTAAATTTAAGCCTCTCAGATTGATATCTGAGCTACCCCATACAAAATGATGGGCATTGGCATCACAGCCAATTACAAGAGGTATATTTTGTGATTCACAGAATGAAATTTCGATACACGTTCCGTTTCTTAACAAACGTTTAGTGATTATTTGTCTGATCTAAGAAAAGAGGAAAGATAACGAACGATCACCAGGACAGCTTTTTAAATAAAAGCGAAAGCAAATAGCCCAGGACTTTATCTAGGATCTCTAAAGCATTTTTATGCAATTTTTGCTGATTCTTCTCTTCCAATGGCGACCGTTAAAATTTAAATGATCAGCTCGTGCTCAAGAATGGTACGAAAGAAAATTATGAGAATTACTGTTGAAAATATTCCTCACATTTTATAGATTCCTCTTTATCTTTTAACGACTTTAATTTAAGTCCTAGTATTTTTCTATTGGAAATGAATTAGAGAAGGTAAGATTGTCAGAGAAGTCAAAAAAATATTAAAACAAACTGATTTGATGTGTATGTATTTGATACGACCAGTAGGGTGGCCCTTAGCTATTTGAAAGCTTTTAAAAGTCTAAATTTCACTGCTCCCCTCCCCCTAAAAATAATCCTTCTATCAAGGTAACAAACTGTAAAAAATTTCGCTTTGATATGACAACTCTAAAGTGACCCTAAAACGCCTTAAATTGAAAAATTTCTGAAAAAATGGTAAAAATTTCCATTAAAAATTATAAATAATTTTGGCAACACTGTAATATTCCTAAAATTATTGAAGTGAATATTTTCATCCTACGGACAACAAGTGATTTTGGACTAAGCGAAGAAAAAATTTTATCTTTTTTATTTATATTTTTCCATACTATTTGTATGGGGATATATGAGAAATCAATAACTAAACAAAAGACGGAATTCACGCCAAATCGACACGAAGTTGGCATGACCCTCTCAAAACTTAATGAAACTTAATGAGCATAAAGATCTTTCCTAGTAAAGCAACATGGCATACTTAATTTTTTCATTAGTTATGTAGACTAATATTTGAAAAAAGCCAAACTTTTCAGATAAAAATTTTATAAACATTTTTAGCTCGAAAATTGCAATTCCTACACAAATGGGGTTCATGAGAGTGTTTAGAACAAATGATTGAATTGTAAGAAAAATAAAATTTTTTTTTTTTTTTTTTGAATCCTAGACTGAGAAAAATGCATTTTAAAACCTGAAACTCAATTTACCAAAAAATGCCATCTCAGAATTTGATGAAATTTTCTTTCTAAGTTCGGTAATAACAAAGCTTACAATTCGTCCAAGCATTGCAACTTGTGTATATTTAAGGGAAAAAAAGTTTTGCTAACAAAAATCATGTGATTTATTTTTTCAGTGTAGAGTTCCAACCATTAATTCAAAAACTTCTTCGTTAAATTGATTGTACTGATTTCTAAGAAATAAAAGCTTCGATTATAATAACTGAAAGAAAATATAATTTAAAATCCTGCATTGAAAAAAAATGTAAACTAAAAATTGAAAGTCGATTCAAAAAAATGGTCATCTCGGAACTCCAGGTTTTTTTTTTGTGGTGGAGAATAATTTTCAGGGCAATTTTCAGTGTAGGATTTTTTGTTAATAAAATACAATTATAGTTCAAAAACTTTCACGTGAACCACATTTGTAAAGAAATTTTAATTTTCGAGCAAAAAACTTTAATAAAAAAAATTAGCCTGAGAAGTTTGGTTCTTTTCACATGTTAGTTATGATCTTATTAGGGAAAACTAAGTATGCCAAGTACCTTAATTGGGTGAGGGCTAAATATATTCACAAATTTTCATTCAATTCTGAGAGGGTCATGCCAGGTACTGTGTCGAGTTGGCGCGAAATTCGTCAAAAGCATCTGCAACTTTTCTCAAATAGCTATCTGAGCATGTAACTTAAAAGGTATATTATTGTTTATTGTTAATTGCTTATAAAAAACCAGCTGACGTAAGTGTCTAAATGGTTTACTTAAAACTAAATCAACCTAAACGTACATTATGAATTTTCTAATAAGTTGTTTCTTAACTGGTCACTTATGTTAGATTCGATCAAGCGTTTAAATGTAGCAGTCGAGACATTAAAATCAAAAAGAGCATAATGGCGTAGGAAGCTAATTTTTGCAGAACGTAAGGGGTCGTTGCTGCCATAGCGTGTATTCTCGATTTCAGTTAAAGCCAGTCACGATTTCGTAGAGCTCTTTTTGGGGCATAAATATAACAGCGGGAGAGTATCCAAGAACAGTTGATATCGTTTCTGAGAATTTTCGCCACAAACAGTGATTTACCGATGGAACGGCGATTCGACAGCTTGGGAAGGCCAAGCAAAGCGCAACGTTGTGTATGAGGTGGCAGGTTTCGAGGATTATTCCAAGGTAGATCACGCAGAGCATAAGAAACGAATTTTCGTTGAATCTCTTCAAAACGCGATACCCATGTAGCTTCAAATGGCCACCACACCAGATTTGCAGATTCTAATATTGAACGGACCAGGCAGCAATACAGAGTTCGTAGACAAACACGATCTGTAAATTCTTTACTCAAACGTATGACAAATCCCAGCATTCGGTTAGCCCTTTCAAGTGTAGCACAGTGACGCTTAAATGTCATATGACTATCCAAAACAACGCCAAGGTCCATTATTTGATCAACACGATGTAGAAATTCACCCTGGATATTGTAGTCGTACCAAAATGGAAATTTCTTGCGTCCAAATGTTATAATACAGCTCTTTGAGACGCTTAAGGCCACACCAATTTACAACCGTATCGAGGAATCGCTGTAATATCTCCGAGGCTTCTAGAAGCTTTATCGACGACGTAGTTCGAATGTGTTTTGATTTCCAGCTTACGGTCAAGTATAACGCCCAAATCATTGATGTGGTCTACCCGCGCAATGGATGCATCTCCTAAGAAATACTTCGCGCAAAAAGGCTGCCATCTGCGAGAGTTGTCCTGACCGTTTATGGCGTAGAACAGTTTAAGATCATCAGCATAACAAAGTTTCGGGCCGTCGAAGAGTGTGAGCACATCGTTAAAATAGATTAAGAAGATAATCGGTCCTAAGTGACTACCTTGGGGCACACCGGAAGTAAGTGAAATGATTTCTATATTATAAGATTTCAGAGGCTTATTTCAAAGAAGACAGTCGATACTGACACACTTCTCATTCAAACTCCAACTTCGTTACGCACCGAGTCTTGTTGTCCATTTGCACATTTTAAAAGAAATCGTCTGATACTCAATGATTAATACAAGCCTGCAGTGTTTAAGGTTTTTCAAGTTTTATTTTCCTGATCAAGTAACGTTGTAAGATTAAGATAGGCTAATAAGGTGTGTATTCGACAATAAAATGCAACACTTTGTTTTGTGAATAACTTTTGAATGCATAAATGGAATTTGATGAAATTTTCACCGAAGCTGACTTAGTATATAATGTAATGTTTACATGTGTTAACTTTTGTGACGTTTCATCATGTGGTTTTTTGAAATAGCGTCCTATGAAGAGTTTTTAGACGACGCGCGATCTATAACGTATACAATGAACAACCCTTTTTCCAAATCAAGACTTTTTTGATTGCTTTTTCTGTAGCTTCATTGACCTTCAAAATTTTGAATTTAGATGAAGTTACGACAAATTTAGCCGATGGTCCTCTTTCGGCACAAAAACAACGTTTTTGACTTTTTATCACTCCACCTCAGTTTTCGCTTAAAAGCATGATTCCAGAACCAACCAAAACACAGCTTAAACTTTGTAGAACCTGTTAAAGTGCTTTTCAGAGCAAATGGTTGCACTTCCATCTGTACCGTTGAGCCGTCAACACGTACGCCGGAGCATCGTATCGTTGCTGTGTACCTGCAGGAACATTTTACATTATTTATTTTTTCCTTACCTGTATTTCAATCAGCACTTTTCAGTGCTAAAATTATTTTCATTTTCTTTTATTCATATTTTCTCTTTTCTTTCCAGCATGGGGAAGTCTTCGGCCGGCTCAAGGGCCGGAAGAAAACGGATTGCTGAACCTAATCCAGGGCCATCTGCCAAAAAAGTTGAAATTTCCAATTCATTCGATGTCCTTCATAACATCGGTGATGAGGAAATATTCATATTTAATTCTGATAAGAGTACTAAGAAACCTTCTTCTTCTTCTTATACTCTTAAAAACGAAAAGATTCCACCAATAACGGTCACGATTCCTGACTTCAATGCCTTTCGAAAAGAACTCGTCACTTCCGTCAAGGATGTGAAGATTTCTTTTCAGATCGGTCGAAGGGGAACTGCTCGTATATTGGCGGAATCTTTTAATGATTTTCAAAAGGTTTTAAATTATTTGAATAATAAAAAACACCAATTTTTTACGTACGACACTAGAAGTGATCGTCCATTTAAAGTTGTACTTCGTGGTCTCACTGGCGATCAGACACCGGATGAGATCACAGCTGAATTAAATTCTTTGTTAGGTTTTTCTCCAATTCAAGTAATTCAAATGAGGAAAAGAACCAACACGAATAATATCAGTAGTGTTGGTTTTGCTCCTGAACTTTATTTGATCCATTTTAAAAAGGATCAGGTTAATAATTTGCAAATTCTTGAAAAGGCTCGTCTTATGTTTCATTGTCGAGTCAAATTCGAACCTTTTCGTAAATCTTCTACCAATTTTCTTCAAAATATTACGCAATGTCGTCGTTGTCAAGCTTTTTGTCATGGCACTAAAAATTGTAGAATGAATGCCAGATGCATGTTTTGCGGCTCATTCGATCATGAAAAATCTAAATGCCTTTTTGGTGGTGATAAGCCAAAAACAGAATTTTTTAAGTGTGCAAATTGCGCAGGTAATCATTCCTCGAGTTCGCTAGATTGTCCCATCAGGGCAAAAATTATTGCTTCTAGGAAAAATCCCAAAGTTTCCAGAAAAGTTTCTTCTCCTCCTTCCTCTTTTTCGTCTTCACACGTCGGGCCGGCAAACAACCTGCCTGTTCGCATTCAGCCTCGGTCTACATTGGAATCACGGCTGGGTAATACCCGAAGTGATTTTAATGTTACCTGTGCTGATTCTGCGCCCCAGACTCGTTGTTTATCGTTCTCAGAGGTGGTTGAAAATGGGTTGCCCTCTTCAGGTTTAACTAATAAAAATGGGAAAAAACCAAGTCTCAACGTTCATGCGAAGGCTTGGGAAAATCCCCGAAATTCAAATACTTTTTCTTCTCCTTCCTCTTCTGATTCTAACAATTTTGTTGATTTGGGTGAGATTACTGAGGAAAAATTAAAATTTTTGCATCAAAATTTAATGGAAATGATGCAACTTATGTTGAAAGCAAATTCAATGTTTGAAGCTTTCCAAACTTCTTTTAATTATGCTAACAAAATTATTATGACTTTACGATTCCCTCATGGATCCAAATAGATGTTTAAATATTATGAATTGGAACGCTAGATCTTTGCTGGCTAACCAAGACGAGTTCTTTTTATTTTTGAAAACTCAAAACATACATATTGCTGCCATCACTGAAACTTTTTTAAAGCCAGACAATAACTTGAAAAGCAATGCTTTCTTTAAAATTTTACGAAATGATCGACTTGATCGACAAGGTGGGGGTGTAGCTATTGTCATCAATAGTCGTCTCAAATTTAGACTTCTTCCTTCTTTCAATACAAAAGTCTTAGAAACAATTGGAATTGAATTAGAAACTTCTATAGGGAAAATTATAATTGTTGCCGCATATTTGCCTTTTCAATGTAGCGGTGAACAGAAAAATTTTTTGAAGGGAGATTTACAAAAACTCACCAGAAATAAATCTAAATTTTTTATTATTGGTGACTTTAATGCAAAACACCGATCTTGGAATAATATTTCATCAAATTCAAATGGGAATATTTTGTTTAATGACTGCTCTGCAGGTTATTATACTGTTGAATATCCTGATGGGCATACTTGTTTTTCTTCAATTAGAAATCCCTCCACAATTGATTTGGTTCTAACGGATTTAGGCGAGCATTGTAGTCAATTAGTTACTAATGCGGACCTCGATTCAGACCACCTTCCAGTAACATTTTCTTTATCCCAAAGTCCCATTGAAAACCCTTTAAAATCAACTTTTAACTTTCAAAAGGCTAACTGGGAGCGATATATGAATTTTATTGAACGTAATTTAGATGTAAACGTTCCACTGAATTCAATAGAAGATATTGATTTGGCTGTAGAAAATTTGACAACTGCAATAGTCAATGCTAAAGCCGCTTCAATACCTAAAGTTAAACATAAATTCAATCAACCTTTAATTGATGATGATCTTCAGTTTTTGATACGACTGAAAAACATTCGTCGACGCCAATATCAACGTACTAGAGATCCTTATTTGAAATTAATTTATTGCGACCTTCAAAAAGAGATCAAACGTCGTTTAAATTTCATTCGTAATGAAAATTTTGCTAAAGCAGTAGAGGACATAAAACCCTACTCAAAGCCATTTTGGAAATTAACTAAAATTTTGAAAAAGCCCCAGAAGCCAATTCCTACTTTGAAAGATGGGGATAAACTTATTTTAACTAATTCAGAAAAGGCTCAAAAATTAGCCCAACAATTTGAGTCTGCTCATGATTTTAATTTAAACGTTGTAAGTCCAATTGATGCTCAAATTTCCCTAGAATTTGATGATATTCTTTCTAAGCAAAATGTGTTTGAAAGTTTTGGTGAGACAAATATTGATGAACTTAAATCGATTTTCAAAAAATTTAAAAATATGAAAGCTCCAGGGGAAGATGGGATTTTCTATATTCTTCTTAAAAAGTTGCCTGGAAGCACTTTAAATTTTTTAGTTAAAATTTTCAACAAATGTTTTCACTTGGCCTATTTTCCCAATAAATGGAAAAATGCCAAAGTAACTCCAATTTTGAAACCTGGAAAAAGTGCTTCAGAGCCTTCAAGTTATCGACCAATTAGTTTGCTTCCTTCTTTAAGTAAACTATTTGAGAGAGTTATTTTGAATAGAATGATGATTCACATTAATCAGAATTCTATTTTCCCTGATGAACAATTTGGTTTTCGTCATGGACATTCTACTACACATCAACTTTTGAGTGTAACTAATATGATTAACGCTAGCAAATCTGAAGGTTATTCAACTGGTGTTGCTCTTCTTGATATTGAAAAAGCTTTTGACAGTGTTTGGCACAAAGGTTTAGTAGCTAAATTAGCTCGATTTGATTTTCCTGTATATCTCACCAAAATTATTCAAAATTATTTGACTAGCCGAACCTTACAAGTAAGCTATCAAAATTCATGCTCTGAAAGGACACCCATTAGAGCTGGTGTCCCTCAGGGCAGTATACTTGGGCCAATTTTATACAATATTTTTACTTCTGATCTTCCTGATGTACCAGAAGGAAAAGGTAGAAGATTATTTGCTGATGATACTTTGCTTTCAGCAAAAGGTCGAAATTTACGGGTGGTACGCAGTAGATTGCAACAAAATTTAAATTCCTTTTTGAATTACTTGAAAATGTGGAAAATTTCTCCTAACGCTTCCAAAACTCAACTTATTTTATTTCCCCATAAGCCAAGAGCAAATTTTTTAAAACCTAATGAAAATCATTCCATAACTTTTAATGGGGTTTCATTAGAATGGTCTGATCACGTGAAGTACTTGGGACTCACACTTGATCGGAATCTTTTTTTTAAAAATCACATTGAAGATATTCAATCTAAATGTAATAAATACACTAAATCTCTTTATTCTCTCATCAACAGGAAATCCCGGTTGTGTCTGCGAAATAAGATGCTCATCTACAAACAAGTTTTCCGACCAGCGATCATGTATGCAGTTCCGATTTGGTCTAGCTGCTGCGCGACGAGGAAGAAAGCCATCCAGAGGATTCAGAACAAAGTTCTGAAAATGATTTTGCGGCTTCCACCTTGGCACAGCACCGAAGATCTTCATCGGATTGCAGGCATTGAATCTATCGAAGAGATGGCCAACAAAATCATCTCCAACTGCAGAGGCAAATCGATGCAGTCTTCCATCGCAGAGATTCGTTCTCTTTATGTTTAGTTTAATTTTAAGATAGTGTTTAGTTTTAAGTATAAAATATTTTTGCTATTACAGGATGTTCTCCTACATTAAAAACTTGATTGCGCTCAGCAAATTTAAATCTTATAAATAAATTTTTATAGCCGAATTATTTTTTTATTATTTAAGAGGAGAGATCACCGTGAATTTGTTTTATGAAATGAATTTACGGCTTTATCGGTGAGGGTTAAAGAGTTGAAATGAAAGACGGATAGAAGAACAGAAGAAAATTCTAAGGTGGTGAAAAGAGCGAAGAGCATTTGAAATAGAAGCTTGACCACATGCTAAATTCTTTGTCCCACATCAATTAACTGTATTGAAGAAGTAGTACCCAATAGAGAAGGCACTACATTTTTCGATACAGTTAATTATGGATGGTTCGACCGCCATGTGAGTGTGCACATGTGCCGAACGGACAAAAAATTTAGCATGTGGTTGCTCTGTTAAGTCTTCTATTGTGCGATATCGTTCCATCGATGGCTAGGTAGATTTCTTATTTTCGTTTTGTGCGGATGTTCCAACTGGATTGAGTTGTCGCATACGGTCAACGGTCAGAAATCTTGGCCTAACTCACATGGCACACTCACATGGCGGTCGAACCATCCATAATTAACTGTATCGAAAAATGTAGTGCCTTCTCTATTGGGTACTACTTCTTCAATACAGTTAATTGATGTGGGACAAAGAATTTAGCATGTGGTCAAGCTTCTATTTCAAATGCTCTTCGCTCTTTTCACCACCTTAGAATTTTCTTCTGTTCTTCTATCCGTCTTTCATTTCAACTCTTTAACCCTCACCGATAAAGCCGCAAATTCATTTCATAAAACAAATTCACGGTGATCTCTCCTCTTAAATAATAAAAAAAATAATTCGGCTATAAAAATCAATTACAAAACATCGTTCCGATAATCGAAAATAGTTAGGCCAAGATTTCTGACCGTTGACCGTATGCGACAACTCAATCCAGTTGGAACATCCGCACAAAACGAAAATAAGAAATCTACCTAGCCATCGATGGAACGATATCGCACAATAGAAGACTTAACAGAGCAACCACATGCTAAATTTTTTGTCCGTTCGGCACATGTGCACACTCACATGGCGGTCGAACCATCCATAATTAACTGTATCGAAAAATGTAGTGCCTTCTCTATTGGGTACTACTTCTTCAATACAGTTAATTGATGTGGGACAAAGAATTTAGCATGTGGTCAAGCTTCTATTTCAAATGCTCTTCGCTCTTTTCACCACCTTAGAATTTTCTTCTGTTCTTCTATCCGTCTTTCATTTCAACTCTTTAACCCTCACCGATAAAGCCGCAAATTCATTTCATAAAACTTATAAATAAATTTTTATAATCTAGTTACTTATAGGGCTATGAACAGTTCATTATTGAGCTGAACACCTAGTTTAATGCAATAATGTTATATAAGTGTTATCATGATTTGATACAAATAAAGACATATTTAAAAAAAAAAAAAAGAGCAAATGGTTGCATTTGGAGGCATTTTTCTTTGTATTTTGAGCCATTCATCGTGGTAATCGTTATGAAAGACTGAGTTATTTGCAGTTTCCACAGCTCGTTAGCCTCTTCAAGTACTAGACATCAAATCTTTCAATTTTTTCTCTTTGTTTATCTCTGGAAAATACAGGCGAGACTCGTTAACGAAAAGCTTTTGGTTGGAATCCTGCCCGGGGACCGCTAAAGAGTTCGTTTTGCTGTCCATTACGAAACTTTTAAAAATATTTCCCCACAAGAAGTCCAAATATTTTGCTCACGATTTGAACATCGTATGTTGTTTATTTTTACCGGCGGCGGGCAGCTTTTCTTCCTTGTAGAATGTAGTCAGGCCTATTTATGAGTCAGGTAGACAGACCTGTCAGAAATTTGACTTTTTTTTACCACTTCCTCTATTCATATTTCCGGATTGAGGTTGAAAAAACCTCTCACATTCCCTTCACTTCATGGAATCAATTATCTTTACTTTTATTAAAATTTTAGCTCATTGATGGATCCTATAAGACTTCTTAAACAATTTAGCATGTGAACTTTGGTCCAATAGTTAATTTCCAGCCGTTTTTGTGTCTCCCACTGGAAATTCTCTGGATTTTTTCTCGATATAGCCCAACATTGTCCATAGAAATTAGTATTGGACGTTTTCTCAAAAACCACTTGACAGATTGTCACTAAATTTTGTTTACGTGCACATTACTTTACAAGGTAGCTTCATTGAAATTTTTATAAATATTCATTTATGCCTTCAAAAGTTACTCACAAAATAAAGTGCTGCATTTTTTTTCGAATACACTCCTTAGGTAGTTAGGTTCTCATTTTAAATCCTAACTTTCGAAATGAAGTCCTAAAAATGCAATTTTTTTTATAAAGATTTAAAAAATAAATATAATAAATTGTCAAGGTTTCATGTTAGAGAACAGCTTTTAGTATCTTCTTAAAAAAGCAATAATAACCTTATTCCATTCAACCCCAAAATATTTGCAGTTTAAGTCAGATTCATTTTCTACTCTTGTTAACTCGATTCAAATTTAAAATTATAATTAGAAACTATATTTTTGAATAATTGATTCAATCTGTAAAGCCTTAGCCGACAAAGACAAGGAATGTCTTTTATTTGCAATAAAGTAAATTTACAGGCTTATTTTCACTCCAAGATAAAATACAAGTGCCTGGACCAATAGAAATTCATAAATAATTCATTTTATAATAAAAATCCTGAGAATAATTTTTCAAAACTAACATCTTTATATTTTAATGGAAGAAATCTTCCAAATAAGTCCTAATTTTATTTTATATTTGTGGTTTATTTGGTTTGTGTTTCCAAACTGACTCTGATAAAATATTAAATGAAACTGTGATCTCCTACAATTTGAATCCTTAATGAAATTCTCACATTGATATGTTTATTGAAGCCTGAGTTTAAAATCTGACAACGAATTTTTTATCCAAGATCCGGATAATAATTTCTTTTAATTATAAACCAACAATCGAAATTTGTATCAAAACCTTCAACCAGAAATCTTTTATTTGAATTCTGAATTTTTGCCATATTTTTTATGAATTCTTTCTTCAGTTATTTATTAGAAATTAAATTTGCAAATATAAATAGAAACTGTTTCGAGTTTTTCAATTCTGGATCACCATTATGAAACTTTCGAAAGTTTCAACTCTGCAAAATGCCTCTCGTTGAGGTTTCAAATATAAAACAAAGATTTGAATCAGGTTTCTTTTCCCAACGATGATTCAAACTGGATTTCAAAAGCAAAAAAACTGAATAAAGAATTATAAATCTGATCACAAACATCCAAACAAATGTTTATTTTCACCTGATTTTATATAAAAACACATCAATCAATTTTAAATAATATTATAAGTTTCTAAAAAAATTTTCGTGTTAATTTTGATAGAATTGGCTCAAAAAAATTGGACGCGAAATACAGATTTATATCCAAAAGAATCATTTCAAATATTCGTTTGATTTTGCTAATAAATTAACAAAGGCGGAAAACATCTGGACAATCAGGCAAGCTTAGTCTTATTATATTCAAATTCGATATTTGGGACTCAATTTCTTCCAACAAGTGAGAAATTTTCCGAAAAACTGTAGTAGAATTGCGGACCTGGAATTAGAATAAGACCTGGCTTTAGTTCTTAGTCGAGATTATTACACTTGAATCATTTTAGTCATTTCTTAAAATTTGATTAAGAATTAAAAATTTTGAGTTAAGAGAAGATCATTTCGCTTGGCTTTTTGGAACGTCATGGGGTGTTTAACCCCTAAATCCTCCCCTCCTTCCTTTCCCGTTCCTACGGCTACGGACATGATTGTATTCATAATATAATCCAATAGAAAAGTGTACGAGCGAAAATTATTGCAAAAAAATCAATACCCCCTGGCCAGATAACGTAAGTAGATTTGCATTTTTTTCCTTTCATTGAGCCTTTTTAATATTTTGATGCAGGAGTGATCTGGATTTAAAATAACGCGCTCTACGGTACCCTCATGGGTAAGGTTGGCAGAATATTTTCGGCATGTCTCCGGGCTGGACAAATCCAGGCAATTTTAAATAAAAACCTAGCGAAATATGGTCATCGGATTCCAAAATCGACGACCATAAAGCCGGGTAATATTCGGACAAATTTTGTTAAACCCAAAAATGACTCAACAAAAATCATGAATAAAAAATTTAAAACAAAATTTTATCAAAACTCATTGGCAGATTCTAAATTTTATTGTTGGCTTCCAAAAAACCTTTCATGATTATTTTTATAAAACTCGCTCAGAAAATTTCGATTTGGAGGCATAAATAAAAAAAAATTAAACTAAATTTGTTTTATTTTGTTTGATATGAGAAATAAAGTGAATAAATCCGGGCAAAAGTCGCGCTTTTTATCAATGAAATCCAGGTCACCAGGCCGGACCGGACTGTTCCCAAATTGTGTATTAAATATCCGGGTAAATCCAGCCTTACTTATGGGAGAAAAAAAAGCAATAGCCTTACATATTCAAGGCATTTGAATCTTTAAAGAGCACCTGGGGAGGGTCAAAAAGCTTTGTTGGTTGGTCAAAATGCATCGCCTATTTCTAGAATGTTTCTTCTTTCTCGTGAGAGATTTCTCTGGATGATTCCAGAATATCTTTATCTTCAAAAACTGCCTTTAAGACTCAGAAAATGTATGCGAAAATCTCCTGACAGAAGACTCTAGCTTGAAAACAATTGAAATATTTTTGATATTTGAATATGTAATCAATGAACTTGCCATTCGTTGTTCAAGTCCATGCTAGAGAAGGGTGTAGGAAATACAATTTTTTTGACTTTCTATAAAATTATCATTTTCTTTTTTGAGAATTAGAATGAAGTGCAACAAATGGCAAGAATTTGCTGAGATGAAAATTTTTAACAAATTATATAATTGTTGTGAAATTGTTTCAATAAATGTATCCACTTGAAATGGGAGTGAAGCAACAAATTTTCTTGGGTTTGCTGAGTATTGAAAGGGTAATATGTTCTAGACCAGTGGTTTTCAAACTTTTTTCACTCACCGCCCCCTTTTGCAAAATTTTTGAGCTCAACGCCCTTATGGACAAATTTTCAGAAAATTTTAAAATAAAGATAAACTGGATCGTTGAAAACCATAAGCTTTTGGCTACATGTTGTTGGAAGACTTAACTCAAAATTCCTTAAAATCTATGTGAGGCCCTCAGATCCAAAGGGGTAAGAAGTATTGTAAGTGTAAATGGTCGATTTAAATTTTAAAATGTCAAACGATTCTTACAATACTCAAATTCCAATCCACAATTCTTTTAACTATAATAGTTCTTTTGTTGTTCGAGGTATCGTTAACTGGAATCAGCTAAGGAAGAGGATTCAGGGAGAGTTTATTGGCAAAACTAAACAATTCAAAATAGTACACAAGTCCATTGGAAGTAGGCACATTTTCAGAAACGGTAATAGAAAAATCATTAAACAAATTATCATACAAAATGTTACAAATCAAAGATTTGTAATCTTAAGTTGCATAAATTTACAAATAAATAAAATAAAACGATTCTTCATATTTCAAACTATATTTCCAAGCCATTTTCCAGAGTTTTAGAATTTTATTTAAATACTATTTCGTCCGAAAGAAAAATGCAAATTTTCGAAAAATGTATGAAAAATTACCAAACACAAAACATTCACTCCTCCAGCAAACACTTAATTCTATGTAAAATTTGCTGAATAATTAATTAAACTGAATTAATAGTTTGTTTTGATATAAAACCATATATGTATCTTAAATTTTGGCAAACAAAATCCTATATTCACCATAAATTTGCGCAGACACGAATGCCACAGGGATGGTAAAGTGTCGTAAATAAAAAAAACCATAAATTTGCATTATTGAATACAAACTATAAAACACGAAGATAGCATTATGAGGCATCAAGTGTCAAGATTTCTTAGTTTCTGGGTTAATTGAAACGATTTAGACGGTTTGCATAAGTCAGACGGTTCCTACGGTTCAGATGGTTCCTACGGTTCGGACGGTTCCAGCACAATAACTAAGACTCAAATTTTCATCTAAGCTTCTATAAAACACGAATTATTACTGTCATATTGGTGGAATAACATAAAAAATAGTTTTAATTCTTGTTATCTGAATTTGAGTCCTGTTCAAAGTTTTGGAGCATTTACGGGTCGTAAAGTTTAAATTAGATTTTAATAACTGAATTCCGGCAATGTCAGTAATAACCGAAAAGATTAAAAGTTTATCGAATGCAAATGGCCCAATTGGAATGAAGACGAACAAGTAAGAACTTAAAATAAAAATTCTCTTACTTAAAAACATTCTTTCAAATTTTCTTTCCAAAAAGCTATTTCTAATCACAGATGTAAAAGGGTAGTCACAGATTTTTTCGATGGTTGATAAACAGAAATGTTAGTTTTTTTAAGAAAATACATTGAAACAAATATCAAACCTTCCAACGCCCCCCCTCCCACCCAAATTTCAAAATTGAGCTAACCATCCCCCTGGAAGCCCTGGAAGGGACAACTTTGAAAACCACTGGTTTATATGAAGATTTTAAAAAATATATTTCACTTTATCTCTTCAAATGAGGAAAAAAACAACCTGTTAGTTCTTTTGATCATTTTTTTTAAACATTTTTGGAAATCTTCTTTTATGAATATTAGAATTATTTTTAATCTCATAAATCAAAAAGTGGAATCCAAAAGGGGAAAAAATTTAGAAATGATTTGTTCTTAAGCTCCGCTGTAAATACTTTTGCTTATCTGATGTACAAAAGAAACTTTTTAAATAATTTTGTACGAGTTCTCCGATACTATTTATCCAACTTTAAAATCAACCCAATGCTTCTTCTAAAAAAAATAAGTACTCAAGTCATCGTAAAAATCTAGCTGAAAAATGTTTTTTTTTTTTCGAAAACCGCTAATGAGTTCTTCTATACACAAAATGAAGTCAATGATCTTAGAAGCTCTGATAAATTTGGTTAACTCGCATGAAATTGCACTTAGGTCCCCAATTCCGTAACACGCTTCTCGAACAGCACATTTTCCCTTTTTTTTTAATAACATAGTATTGCACCGCCTATTTGACGCATTTCATTGCTCAAAAAGCAATGATTTGCAGTGCGATACCTGCCCTGGAGAGTTCAACCAGCAATTTAGCTGATGGTGAATCATCGCAAACTAACGCGTGTTAAAGATTTCTCACTGCAATCGGAAGCAGCTGCGCAACACCCTCTAATCAAGATCAACTACGCCTCAGCACCCATGCGCAAGCAGGCAGCGCGATTGATCTGTAGACGCATCAGCCGTCGTTGCATTTGCTGTATGCATGTGAGATGCGGGTGCTGTTCCAGCATTCCCGGTTGTTAGTAGGCAATTAGTTTTAAGTTTCGAGCCGATACGTGTTGAAGATCAATTTTGATCCCCCTTAGCTCATCCATAAATTCATGGGGAATCGGGAATCAAGTGGCGGCTTCCTCACCCAGCTGAGCAAACGGCGACGATGAGACGCAACTCGGCCCAGTCGTTTGCCAAACATCAACAAGTGACGAACCCGGGTACTGCCTTTTGATCTTGAACTCATTTGCGTTGCAAGAAATTGGAAGATTTTCCGGCTATTTAAGATCGCGCCTGTTCCAAGGTTCCGGCAAGTTTGAAACCATGAACTGGTTGGTGCTCTTAGTTTCGTTGACGTTGGTCCTCGGGGTGACCCTGGCTGCTCCTCAGATTCCCTGGACTTTGCCGTGGTGGTGTGCCCGCCAGGATGAAGACAGCGGATTCCTCAACTGGTTGAAGAATGTCGTGCAGGGATGGATTCCGGAAAATGTTTGCAACCTTGCTGGATACAGTGCAGCTGCTTCCGGAAGTGACGGGGATGGTGCTTCCAATAGTTCATCCGTTCGAAGTTTGATCCCATTCTAGTAGTGCTTGCGGCAACTTGAGGTGAAATAAAAAAAAATCAAATTGGTAAATTTGTTTTTCAGAATTCTGGCTTCGAATTTCCTCAGTTGGATGCAAATTTAATTTTATTGAAGGAAACTTATAAGTATAGCGCATACATATTTCCTAGTATTGATTGCTCGAACCAATATCATATCGCTCCCAAGAACATGAATTGCTGCGTTACGTGCCTTCAGCAACCAATTAGATCGATTCCCAGCAATTAAAATTATTAATATTCATATGGGTGCTCCGGTTCATGGAAATCAACGGAATCATTTAAAAAAATAAGGCCGAATTGAGTATGTTCATTGACGCTTTTTGTCGACCCTGAATCAGGTAACTGTTTCGTTTGAAAAACTTGAATTATTTCTTGGATTATCATGTGCAGATCTGTAGAAATTAGCTTAGCTTAGCTTAGCTTGGTTGACTACTCATATCCACCTTAAATCATTGAACTCGAAATGCTTCACTTACAGTTTTTTTTAAATTGATTCTAGAGGCACTTCGTATTTTTTACATTTGTTTTCAAACTTTACATTTCGAATTCCATGATCGCTGGCGTGGCTAAGCAGAACAAGTTCCACGTCGCCAATGGTTGCTACTCCGTGATTAATCGAGGCCATCAATTTTGCACAAAGTCCAAAAGAATGGTGCTTGGGATTAGCAGTTCATTCTCAATGTACAAAACTCATGCTCTCCGTTTTTTGAAATGATTAATAACGGCGCCGGCCACGTCCTAGTAGTCAATGGGGAAAAAGGAAGGATTATTAGTAAGATACTCTTTAAGTTCAACTAGCAACCTCTCGCTACTGCACTCAAAAAAAAATTTTTTTTGAAATAGTCAGAACCAGATATAAGCTAGTATCACCAACTATGGAAACCGTCTATACGTCTGCGAATCCATATTCAAGTATCCAAGGATGGGTTGTGTTAGTTGGTGAAAGGTAGAGATCAGGATCCATTTTGGTAAATGGTGCGATCATGAGTTTCCTACACCTCCTATGCTCCTAGACATTTCCTAAGGAAACTCCTATTTCTATGAGGCATTTGATAAAGGTCCAATAAAAATGGATCGAGTAAAATATTGAAGGCAAATCAATACCCTCCAAATTTCTTCCTTAATAAACTAGCTCGTTTTCCTAACCGTAATCCCTGTTGAAACAAAGAGTTTGCAGAAGGGCTTTAATGGTTAGAGAATGAAAGCAACTTAAAATGACACAAATTTTTCCAATTTGTTTTTCTATGAATATTGCCTTTTTGAAAACTCTTTGATTCTTTGCATGTGCAGATCTGTAGAAATTTGTTAAAAACAACATTAAAACTTACATAATTCCAGAAAAGATGTTAGAAACAATTGATATGGTGTTCAAGATTGAAGTTGGCCTAAATTTTTGTAAGAGATGAGAGGCTTGTGAACTTCACTGGTGATGAAATATGTAGGGGAGAATGAGGATACTTGATCCCTGGGGATACGTGATTCCTTAGCTATATCTCGAAACTGGAATGTCTTACAAAGATCAAATGTTCTAGAAAAATGTGCCAAAATGAGCAAAATAACAATGTTTGTAGTTTAAAAAATTTTAACAAAATAATTGTTTGTTGTAAAGTGTTTGTTTGAACTTTGTTCGAAAAATTTCACAAAATTTAACTTGCAGATCTTTTTTCATCACTTTAAAATGTTCCTTTAATAGAAAATTATGAAAAAAGTATTTGTTTCAATGTATCAATCGTTCGAGCGTATAATGAACTTCATAATGCCATATTTTCAAAGCAATGGAAAACTCTCAACTTTTTTCAGAAAAAGTTTTCTAAAATGTTGATTATGGGTACAATTGATCCCCTAGAGTTGGGTACAATTTATCCCCCTTCCAAACGGCATATTCTTCTTCTGAATTGATCGTTATGATTGCTGATTACGAAATTACTAATATTTATCCAAAAACTAATATTGATCAAACAATTGTCTGAAGAAAAGAGCAAAAATAATTAATTTTCTATTAATTATAAAAAATAGCGTCTTTAAGTATGCAATGTTATTAGCGTTGAGACAAAGTGATAGAATTTTCTTCTTATGTCTGCTATAAATTGTGAAATGAGAACAAACATGATCAAAATAGTCAATTAACATTCTATTTTGGGGTTTTGTTAGATTTTTATACAAGGATTAGGGCTTCCTGAATAAAAGATCAAGTCTCCCCTAACTTCAGAAATATCGCAACTTTTTTACTCCCACGAAAATGCTTCTTGTTCATCAACGGATTCAAGTATCGTTCTAATTTTTGGAGTATAGAAACTTGAATTTACAAGCTGTCAGAAAATGTCAAAGACGACGAGTTGCTAAATTTTTCCAAAAAGATATGGTGAAAATAAGAAAAGGGGATCAAGTATCCCCACTCTCCCCTACTATAAAAAAAATTGCTTCAAGATGTATACAAACTTCTCAGGAAGCGTGCTTATTCTCAAAACAAGTTGAGTTGGATTTACTTCGTATTTCTAATCTGGCTAGTGCAAGACTATAAAGACTAATGACAATGAAAGGATTGGTTAATGAAGCGAGTGTTGATAATGTATTAATCCTATTTTTGATGTTTGCTTCAAAGTTTTCATTTATTTTATATTTCGAATTTCAAACACTATATGTGCATTAGTAATATCAATCTGAATCTGAACTTGGAAATTCAATTTTCCTGAATTTCTATTTTTTATTTCTGATTCTGAAAAAAAAAAATAAAACAAGAATTTGAATCTGAATTTTTATTGCAGTTTTAGACTTAATTGAGCCATTTATCTTTGAGGTACTCTAATTTTTTCAACTTATAAAATTTAGAAAAAATTAAATATATGCTGTAAAGTGTAAACAATACATTTTGCTTGAAAACTTTCATGAAGTAAGCTGAATAACTTCATGAAAATTTTCAAGCAAAAGTATGATATATTTGAATATTTCCTACAGCTTTTGCAAAGTGATGCTGTTTGATGTAGGACACCTTTTATAATGTCTCATCTGTCCAAAGCGCGCTAGTCTTATCTTTCCGATCAAAACAAAATAAGAAAATTTGAAATTTTAAGCTTTGATTTCAGTTCAAGCTTGATAGCTTAGTCTTCATAAATCTAGTTACCACCGAATTTTTCTGGGAATATTACTCTTGAAAATCAAAATTATTTACCCGAAAAATGGTGGAGATTCGTCGATGGTATCTGTGTGTAGTATAGTAACCAAATGTTTTCTTGAAAAACTTCTAACATCCATAAACGGTTAGCATGAGAATATCAAATACGTTTGCGAAATAAAAGAAGAAAGGAAATTACCTTCCCTGGACGTTCTGATATGAAGAAATGAAGGCCAATTCCAATTAAAAATTTATAGAAAGCTGGTTTAAGCGATAGGAGTGTCCGGGGCAATTTTTCTCCAGAGGGAGGGGGCAACGAATCATTTTTTTTTATATTATGATAACTAACCGAAAAGGAAAACTCGTTTAAGAGCTTTAAATTTCAAAGTTCGATGCGTAATTTATATGATAACTCTTACAGTAATTAAAATTTTCTAATTGAGGAAAAAGCAAAGATAGATATTAAAATAATTTTATTTCATCGTTGCGAGCTTGGTATGTGTTCATCGAAAACAGGATAAATATTTCCTTCATTACAATTGGAAAGTTACATTAGATTTTAGACTACGAGTACAAAATTTGCAAAAATAAAAAAATATTCGTATCTTCGTGAATTCCGTATAAGAATTCAAATGTGAAATTCCAGCCATGAAATCAGAATTCATCAAGAACCACAATTCAGTGTCTCAAATTAAAAAAAATATCTTCAAATAAATATTCTAGAAACAAATTATAAACTTTATTCTTGTAAAAACTTGAGAAACAAAGTTACAATGAGCGCAAAGAAGAATAATTAAACTTATCATTAAAAATATAAATTTTCTTTCAATTATTCATGAACAGAAAAAAATCGTTATAATCTAATGTGTTGAAAGTTTAAAAATTTTGTACGGATTACTGTTTTAAATTTCATGTCAAATATTGGAAACAGAAAAATTTGTTAAATAGTTATTCTAATCGGGACAAAAAATTAAATTTAAAAACACAAAACCTGAATGTAGAAAAGATGTTAAAGACACATAATCAGAAATCATTAAAAACAAATGAGTTTAGAAGTTTCAACAATGATTTCCAGTTCCCAAAATTTAGAAAACCATGAAACTCAAAAAAACAACACAAGACTTGACAATATCAATAAACTGAATCTTTATCTGTTTTTAAAACAATTTGAGAATTATCAATTGGAAAATGATATGCTGAATTAGGGATGTTTACTTTAGTAAGAAAATTTTAAAATGAAAGAATCAATCATCAGAATCAGTTGTGGAAAACTTCAGTTGAAGAAGTTTCAATTTCAATTCCTTATCTAAAATAGAAATTGGAATAGAAATGAAATTAAAAAATTTCAGTATTTCCAAATGTAATCAACAAAACTTTTTTTTTTGCAAACTTCAATAATGATCAATGAGCTAACAATAGTTTTGCATTATTCATACTCATACTTCAGGGCCGTAGGAAGAACTGACTCATGGGGGGGATTTGGTGACTGATTTTTACCGTTGATTTTTTGCCCAACAATATACGAATTAAAAAACTCAAAACGAAATTATGATTGAAGCAAATTTTTTTATAATGAAACCTTATGTAACAAAATAGGGAATTCGATTTCATCGATGGTTAAAATCTATAAATTTATTTAAGAGTTTGATAGATCAAACTTGTTTGATTAGAGCATAAAATATTTGTTAAGGAGATCCTTTAATTTCTTTTTAAAAAAACTAAATGTATGCCCAAATTAAACTAGCTTAATGTTCCAAACTCTTTTGCAAATTCAAAGATTTTAACCATCGATGAAAATAAATAAAGTTTTTAAAAATAAAAGTAAGAGATAGAAGATTTTCGTGTCAAACTTGCTTGATGCAAACTTGAACCAAATTTTTTATTTTAGTTTGAAATTTGAAACTGCAATGTTAATAATGTTAAACGCTACACCGTGAAAATATAGAATTTTATGCAGATTTTTCAAGTGAAGATCAGGTACATGTTTTTTTAACAGCAAATATTTTTCATAAAGAATCAATTGCATAATGAAAATCCTGTGGATATTTTTTTTTACAATATAAGGGATTTATCATGAAACAAAACTTAAAAAAATAACTCAAATTCTACTTTTTATAAGTTTTTTTCAACTGAATTGTGTGTACTGTACAAACCTATTTGGATAGAAAAAAATCTGGAAATTGCATGGACAAGCATATTTTTAAGTTCATGATCTCTTGAATTCCTCAAAAATTTTATGTTGATTGTTTAATCACAATTCACTATTTAAACTATTTATTTTTGATCTGTTTTGTGAATCTGAATTTCAAATGATGGATTTGAATCTGAGTTTTCAATTTTGGGTCGCCATTTGGAAATTCAAATTTTAATATGAAACAATTTTTTTTTCATATGCGGAAAACTATTATCAAAATATTGAAAATGCATTTTATTTTCAAAAAACACGATTCAAATTTGATATGAAATGCAAAAACAAATGAGATCCAGAATTTAAAAGCAGCTTTTCATTTCTAATTCTTGATGATTATTCGAACTGAAAATCAAGTATCCTAAACTGGATACAGAATCCAAAATACGACTTATAAATACAATTTTGTTTATGGTTATATTGAACCAGAACATCTGAAATGGATTTAATTTAAATTTAAAGTTTATATTCAGATCTGAATTTTTATGAACAAGTGAGAAAATTTCGAAAAACTGAACAGAATTTTGAACTTGAAAGGTGTTTTTGAGGTTTGGGAACTAGTTTTTAGTCTAGATTGTTGCTCTTGGAAAACCTTACTCGATTATAACAATTTTGATTATGAATTCAAAATTTTGAGTGTTGATCTGAACTTGCTTTTTTGAATCCTCATGGGAGGGGGGGGGGGTGTTTAACCCCCATAGTTCCCTTAGTTCCTACGGCCATGCCATACTTATGCTTATAAAGTGAGCATTCTAGATTGCCCGGTTTTATAACTTTAAATCCCATTGATTTTCAATGTTTCTCGTCAAGTTCTTTATAAATATTTTTGAATTTCAGTTATTGCCAACCTTTATTCTGATATTGTCCGGATTTAGATCAGGATTTTTTTTTAAATCTTCAAATCCATTTATGAAAATATCAATTATAAATTCCCCAGCAATACCGTTATAATTGATGTTTAAATTAAAAGCAATATACCTTGCGAATGTGCAAGATATTCGAATTTAATTAAAACGGGGGATGTTTTTCTTTGCTTTATCTTTTCTGTACTGTAAGACTTCATTCAAAAACTGAAAATTAGGTACTGTTTATTGTTCAACATTCAACAAACAATAAAAAGTAATTCCAGTCGCCGAAAAGCCTTAACATTTTTTTTACTGTTGAGAAATATTTCATATTCAAAACATAACGCTTCATTCGTTGTAAGTTCCATAAATATATTCTTAATTCAATAAATAAGAGAAAGTGATTGTTGTTTGTTGTGGAATGTAGACATTCAAGATTTTTTTCGGACATAAATACACAAGTTTTCATTGTAAAGTGAACAAGTAAAGCAAACTATGGTCTGACAGGTTGCCAAAATAATAAAAAAACAAGTCCATATTTTGCTGGATTTTTACACAAGAAAAAGATTAAATTAGGGCAAAATTTTATGAGCTAGCTTATCTTAATTTGTTTTTTTTTTTGGAAGTTTGGAAAATGATATTAACGTTGCTGACGAGTTCCGGTAAAAAAATAAAATTTGTAGTATTATTCCTCACTTCTTTCTTGATTTTTTTTTTCAGATAGTCACTGAATTCTGCCTAATTTTTTCCGGATTTTGTTTAAAAAAAATCTAGATCATATGCTTATATTATACCAAGTTTTGCAAATATTGGTCCTGATTAGTTCATCCTTTATTAATGCCGAAAAACTCTGCAATACTCACTCTAGGGGTCCTCTTAGCTTATATTCGTTTGAAATTATTCGAGATTTCATTTCAAGGGGGCTCTCTTAGCTGTTATAATTGACGTTTTAATTCCGGTTTTATAGTTTTAATCTCCTTTCGTAGATTCCTAGTACTTGGTAGATTTGAAGTAATGATATTTTTTTTTACTCGGGGGCCCCTCTAAGTCGGGGATTGTCTCGAATTCCTCCCCCTCCCCCCCCCCCCCCCCCCCCTACTTTCATACGGCTTTGAAGCCGACGAATTTCAAGAGGGTCATACCGAGAACCTCCAGCCACTCGTTCCAGCATAAAATGGCGGCGTTTCATCACATGATCCATTGAATAAACTCCATTCCTCTCTCAACTGAAGGAAGAGAAAAGGAGCTTCAATATATTTTCCAGACGGCTATTAAAAATGGATACCAAAGTAGATCCATTTAAGCCATCCTAATGAATCCTGTTATCCTAAGCCATCCTGCTTCATTAGAAATCTTTCACTACTCTAACTTCCATTCAGAAGGAGTTTCAACGAAGATCCATGGAATTTAACCGTTTCAACGCACTTGACTTGCGACAAAAGTTATCAAAGTTTGGTATTGAGCTAGTGTTCACTTGGTTAAATAATCAACTGGAATCCTTCTTAGGATTGACTAAAGGTCCAGTATATTTCCTTCATAAATCTGGTGTTTACAAAATCAGCGGTTCCGACCAAGATGAATCTAGTAAGGTGATCTCAAATATCTAATTGCACCTTTAGTCATATTGAAAAAAGTTTTGACAGCTGGCTGAAGTGTTTACAAAAAAGGGGATTCAGGGATGCCAGGTATTTGAGATAAAAAATCAGAAATTTGGGAAAAAAAGTCTGTGTACATATGTCTGTGCACAAGCTTATTGAAGACCAAATAGGGCCAAAAGCTCCATCTGGTTCTCCGAAATGATACGCATCAGTCCGGATTGCTCGACTGGATCTTCTGGAGAAACGATGGCAATAGACGGTGGTCCTCCTCAAGCAACAGTTTCATCCTGATGAAGATCGGATGTTCCTGAAGGAAGGCCAACCCCTGGCCAAGGTGGCTAAGCAGTCTATCGATCTAACCTCGTCCAACTTAGCTAAACTGGCCGAAACACAGCCGGAAGATTTTTTTCGTTTCAGTGGATTAAATTAGCAAAAAAACAAGGCAAAATCTTTGTCTGAGCAATATCTCAACAAATGGCAAAAGTCCGTGTTTTACAAACAAATTTGGACACCTGGCATCCCAGCCAGCCAGCAATAAGCCTACAGCTAGCTGTCGAAATTTCGGCTGTTTTCCACCCCTTCCTCCGCACCCAACACTAGTCTACTTTTTGCCAATCTGAGATCACCATCCTAGATGAATCATGGTTCCGACTATGATAAGGTGTACATTGGACAAACTAAAAGGAAACTGATAGATAGTTTCGAGGAACACATGGCTATAGCTAGAACTGACTCAAAGAAGAAAATCCTACCTACAGAATCCTAGATCTGCAGTAGCATTACACATGCAAGAATCTGGCCACTCTATTGTTCGAGAAAATGTTTCGCTGATTTGGTCTTCAAATAGCAATTCGCTTAAATTGGATGTTGCTGAAAGCATTGAAAATTTCAATTAGAAATCAGTTAGTCTCTAAAACGGGGACACCAGACCAGTTCATACTTGGTTTAAAGTGTCAACAATCAAACAAACTGATCATTTTCATCCCCCTAATTATTCCGCTTCGATTTTAATTGGGATTATGTCTGATCTAAGAAAAGAAAAATGAATTCATTAAGTCCATGAATAAGTTCTGGAGCATAATGAAAACAAACTGGAGGTAAATCCTTTTATTATTGAAAAAATAAGAATTTCCCCCCAATTTTCACACTGACAGATTCGAAATAAAGTAACATCGAAACCAATCATAGTTTGATTGATTGACTACCACGGGTCAAGGATCAGTTACTTCAGTAGCAGTAAGGAAAGACAACAAAGTAAAGAAGAATCCAAAAAAATGATACATTAATGAATCTTGTTAGGTCAGAATGAAAAACATTTCTTCTAAAGGTCTACAGCAGTACACTTTTCTCAGAATCTTACTCCTCCCACACCACCTCCGTCCGATTCGATCCTTGTCATTCAATTCCCGTCTTACAGCAGCAATCCATCGTCGTCTTCATCGTAGTCCGGGATTGCGTGTTTAGTTAGTTTGAAATCCGAATTGTGAAGGCAAACACCCAGAAAAAAAAACGCCTTTGGGTCACAATCGATAGTATCGATTTCCTTTGAGGAAAAATCGAAATCGCTCCGTGTGAGGTGAAAGAGAGCTGCCACATCAAAAGGCAGCTACACGCAATTCAAATGTGAGGTTTTCTTTGAATTAGTCGGTGAAAAAGAGGGGGGGGGGGGCGAATGGTCGATTTGGAAGGGATTTCCTCTTTATATTTCGGCAAATTGTAGGATGGGGGTGGTTTTTGGTGGGTGATACCTAGTACAACTTACAATGCATCATACCTTGAAGCCGACCGGAAGGTGAACACTGTTCGGAAATGTGTAAATCGAATTTCGACATCAATTATTTGTATTGGTGAAACCGGTAGTTTGAGCTGGTTGGTTGTTTTAGGACCATTTGGCTTCAGGAAGTTTTGAAACTTTACTGTTAGGGTTTCTTGGGAGCGTTTCCTGACCTTCGCCTGACGATGCAGACTTTCGGAAAGTTTCTTGAAAAGTTTGCATTCCGAGTTGGCATTCATTGGATGAAACTTTGAATTTATTAAAAGAAAAAATAATACCACGTAGAATAACGTCTTACATAAGAGGGGGCTCAAAGAAAATATTTTCGAATAAATTTCGAGTCACAAAAATTGTTACTTGAAAGACACCCTGAATCAAAGACATTGTATCCAAGCCAATTTAAATTTATAAGGATACTTGTGAAACATTTTCCTGAATATAATAAAAACCCTGAAACTGATCTTGCAGAAATATATTCCGATATCAGTACCCGGAATCAGAATTTAGGATATTAATCCAGTATTATAAGATAATCTCAGGAAAGATTTAAATTCCAACATCAGTATCCAGGATCAAGATTAACTATTCCCACCAAGATAAAGATTTGGAGTCAGTTTAAAATCCGAGATCAGGATAAGAAGCCGTAAATCGGATCCTGGTTCAGGATTGTCATCTGATTTCAGAATCGGTAGATTGTGGAAAAGGGATTCAAGATCCTGAACAGCATTCAGTAGTGGGGTCAAGTATCCAATATTTGGATATTAGGATCAAAATCCGCAATGAAGTTTGAAAATCCGGGATCAAGGCAGTTCAGAATCCGAGGTTAAAATCTATGATACGGACCCGGTATCATAATGTCAGTTCAGCCAAAATCAAGATTCGGGAAAAAGTCCGGAATTAGAAAATAAAACACATGAATAGGATCAATATTAGGGTTCAGGATCAAAATCTGGAATCAAGACCAGAATCCGAGATCAAAATCCAAGATCAAAATACAGGATCAAAGATCTTGATCAGGATTCAGGGTCACGTTGCTGGGTGTAGTTCTAGTACCATCATTTAAGATCCAGGATTTAGTATAAGAAAAAACATCTAAAATACTGGATTATTTTAAGTATCCGAGATTAGAATCAGCATCAGAACCCGGAACATGGTCGTAGGAACAGGGGGAGGGGGTTTGGGGTTAAAACTACCCCCCATCTTCATGAGGGTTGAAAACAACCGAGTGAAATGTTTTTCGCGAAACATAAAATTTAAGCTTGAAATTTTTTGCTTTTTACGGTCTGAGATTAAAATCAAACAACTTTTCATTTGAAAAAACCCATCGTTTCAACCATTTTTGGTGTTCTTTTTCAAGGAAATTATCTGTCTGCTGTAAATTCCTTTAAGAAAGACCACAAAAAATGGTTGACACGTCGGAAATTTCAAATTAAATGTTGTTTGATTAAAATCTCAGACCGTAAAAAGCCAATCATAAGCTAAAAACATCTTCCAGGTCGATTATTTCGATGAACAAATTAAATGAGTCTATAGCTACAATCTTGATTCAGAACTTCATAAAAAACCTTAAACTTCATCTCAGGTCCTTAGTTTTACAACAATTTTTCAAAAAAAAATCTTACTTGTTGATAGTAAATTAGTCCCGAATATTTAATTCTAAAAGTAAGACTTCAAAAAGTCTAACAGACTTCAAAAAGTCAGACAAAGCTTGCCAGATTTCCCAGATTTGGCATAGATTTTTTCTCTTTATTTGCAAAATCAAACAAAAATCGAAATTAAGTCATTGGAATTATGTTTTTTGCGTCCAAAAAAGTTTTTAGACAAATTTTATCAAAATAAACAAGAACGAATTTTTGAAAGCCTTAAATATGTTTCTAAATCGGCAGATTTGATTCGATGAAAAAATCAATTTTTCAAGTGCTTTTCTTCTTGACTTTAATAATTCTGAAATTTGCCTAGGTATTGGCTGGATTCTGGAGAAAATTTTGATAAAATATGCCTGGTTTATACAAGGTTTGAACAAAAATGAAAAAATTGTAGAAATTAGCCAGTTTTTTGTTCTTGATTTTCAGTGTGGACCATCTTAGGGATAAAATCCTGATTCGAATTTTGTTTTGCATCTCAAATTAAAATAAGATGGATTTTTCATAATCGAAACTCATCATTTTGGAAAATGAAAAGAAAATATTTTAAACTAAACCCTTAGATTGAGACTTGAAATTTGAATCCTCAACTCATATGCAGAATTGAATCATAAGAAAGTTTAATGAGTCCAGAATTGAAAAATCTGAAACAATCACACCATAAGAAATTTTCGTTTCAATTTACAACTTCAATTACAGGAAAATAATTGAAAACAATCTATATTGAGACCCATAAATTAAGAATGAGGTAAGAAATTTCTGGTAGAGCATTTAGGTCAAATTTCGCGTTTTGGATTGAAATTGAAAGATTTTCTTTATCTGGAATTAGATTCACATTTTGAAATAAGGTTCAAAATGTAGAATTCAGTCTTGGAATTAAAATTTTAAATTCGTATTTAGATTCAACTCGTTAAGTTTTATAATCAAGATTAAAATATCAATATGAGAATTTCACTAGGGATTCAAATTGAAGGAAATCGGTCTCGTAACTTTGATTCTTGATTCAAAATTTAGTTTTTCATTGCAATTCAGCTGGAAATTTAATTTAATACTTATCATTATTCGTATTGCAGATTCTTAAAAAAAATCAAACTTATATCCGAAATATTATTCGAGTTTACAAGAGTAGAACATAATCCTTAATTGAACCGTAAATCTTATTTGGTACTCTTATTTCTGGATCTTTGATACATTTTCACTAATACTTAAAATGGTTATGCTTGTGGTTAAAAAAATGCTTGCTTATTTAGGTTAGTACAAAAAGTTGTTATTTCAAATGAAGCATCCAAAATCCAAATTTAATTGTTCTATTTTTTTATTATTATACTCGATTTAACATTTTTGTGTCATCACTTTTCTCAATGATGCATTTTGCGAACAATCATAAAAAAAACTAATCCGGTACAGCTGGGTTCGATGTTAACTCTTGAGCTCAAACTCACGGAGATCAACTCAGGAGGCAACAGACTTTGTTCAATCTTCATGAACAAAATTTGCTCCTAGGACTTTTTTTCGGATTTTATGATTTTAAATAAATAACGTTCTATGTGAAATAACTTTGAGCGAATTAATTTCATTGGAGTACCTCCACATTTTCTATTCTGTATTTTTGCATTGCCTAAACAAAAAATGGAAAAAAATCATCAGGTTTCAGAACTAGCTCAAAATAAATAAGAATCCGGGAACAGAATCCGCCATACTAGAACAGTATTTGATTCCAAAATCAACATCTACGATCAGGATCCGTGATCAGAACAAAAGATTGAGGTTCAGTATCACATACTCATAATCTGTTATCAGGCAAGAGTAAATAATCAAAAATCGGGATCATAATCCAACATCGGGAATCACGACAGATTTTGCGATAAGGATACAAGATTCCAGATTAGGAATAAGGATTCAGAATCAGACTCCGAAAGCGAAGATAAGGATCCAGGTTTAGAATCAAAATTTAAGATCCAGAATATGCAACGATCGCATATTATGGCCCGGGATTCAGGGTCAAAAACAAAATATGTAATCACATTTATGATCTGAAAATTAAAGTTCCTAATCAGACTGCGGTTCAGAACTAGGGGTCATAATATCAGATCAGGATTCCAGATCTACAACTGTTGTTTCAATTATTTCAGCTTATTATACCAATCATCAAAGTGTAGTTGATTTTTCGCATTCAACAAGAAATATAACAGACTCAACTGTAATCAGTTGATTTACCTTACGCAATCAACTATACATAAAATGGATTCAATTGTAATGGTATATTTGATTCAACTGTAAATATGATGGATCCGACTACAATTGTATGATTGATTATGTTCATTCAACCATAAATATAATAGATTTAACTATAAACTTGACCTTACGCAATCAACAATAAATATGATAAATTCAACAGTAATATTATAATTGATTCAACTGTGAATATGACAGATGCAACTACAATTTTATTATTTATTTTGTGAATTCAACCATAAATATAATAGATTCAACTATACATTTCCGGTTGACCTTTCACATTTCACTATAAATATTATACATTCATCTTTAATGGTTTAATTGAAGCAACTGTAAATATGATAGCTTCAACTACAATTGTATGTTTCATTTCAAATATTCAACGCTAGATATCATTTATTCTACCATACTTTTATGATTGATGAAAAATATTTGTCCAGCAAGCTAGACTTTAATAAAAAAAAAAGGTATTTGTGCGTAAGCGTGTAGTTCAGCAGCAGCAGTGGAAAAAAGAAGAAAAAACGCGAGCAAAAATTTCGAAAACGACAGCGATTATGCGCCAGCAAAATCCATGGACAAGAAATTCTTCTGTTAGCTTCGGCATCGCAAGGACAAAACCTTAAGCTGAAGAAGGTTCTTGTTGTTCTTCCACCGCTGGAGGAAAACATCAGAAAAATGAAGCGTACCTGATGTCTGCATCCGCCAGCTACGAGACGAGGAAGTTTGTTGGACTCTAACGAACAAGTCAGCGGTCCCCAACAACAAAACGCTTTTTTCGGTGAGTTTCGATCCCATTCCGAATTGGTTTGATTTTGGCTGATTGATTGATTTGATCAATAAAATGTTTTTGTAGGGCCCCTTGGAAGCAAACTCGGAAAAGTTCCTTAAGCACACAATATCATTAGATGAAGGCAATCGAATCCAAGCAAAATCTAGTGAACGTGATTCATTCATTGAGCATCAAACAAATCCCGTTGATTTCACGATAAATTCGATGTAATAAGCTTTTTCTACACATTTCTTCAGATTACGTACGGTTTCAGGTTTTCCAGGGGATTCAGAGTAAGATTGTTCAAAAAGTTTTTTGTCTTGATTAGGGGCTGTTCACTAATTACGTAAGCACATAGGGGGGGTGAGGGGGGTTTCACATTTGCTTACGATCTCTTACTAGGGGGGTAGGGGGGGGTTCCAAAAATCTTACGTAAGAAATATTACCTTAAAAATTAAGATCAGATAGATAAGATCAGGATCCAAATTCAGGTTCACGGTCAGAGTCCAGGTTTGAGATCTATAATCATAATCTGGAAACAGGATCCACAGTCAGGATAAGAACTGGGATCGAGATGAGGATCAGGTTCCGGATCAGAACATGGATCTATTAGACTGTGTCGATTCGGGGTCACTTTGGAATTTTTCAATCACTGGGGTAAAAAAGCTTTGTTTTGATCCTAATCTCTTCCATGATTTTTTGCCGAATTTCTAAGCAACGTTTACATGAGTAAATTTGAACTTATAAGTTTGCATAGGAAAATTGAATATTTTGTTTTGAAAACTCCACAACATTTTAATTTCTTATTTGGAATCGAGCCAATGGTTCTGGAGCCTATTTATAAATTCTTAAATGAAAATTTTCTGCCAGACAACTTTGTCAAAGGCCTATGAAACAGATTATATCTTTTTTGTTTAATAAGAATCAAAGTTACGATCTTTGATATGATTGTTCAACGGAAAATTTCTTTTAAAGAATTAATAAATTAGAGTCAGATCCATAAGAAGCCTCGATTCTATAGAAGAATCAAAAATTATGTTAATTTTCCAGAAGAAAATATTCAATTTTCCCATTCAAACTTAAAGGTTCTAATTTGCTCATGTAAGCGTTCCTTAAAAATTCTGCAAAAAATCATGGATGGGTTTTGAACAAAAACGAAGGTTTATAGTTTCCAGGTTTGAGATATTCCAAAATAACCCCGTATCGACTCAGTCTATAGTTGTATTTAGTTTCACATCAGAGTCAAGAGTAGATTTTGGATCGGGATTAAAATCAGAATCGGGGCTCCGGTATAGGATCAGTATCAAGACTTCGCTTTGGCTCAGCGTCAGGAAGTTGTAATACACAATCACAAGGTTGAAGTGAAATTCAAACTGAAATTTTCCATATTTGGAAAGTTTTCAAAGGTAATGGAATACCTATGCCCTTTTTTTACAAGAAATTCATTAACAAGCTTGTGGTCGTGCTTTGTAAATGTGTGTAAAGTTTATTCAAAATTTCGATTTTGGGAAGAACTTCTTCGGGAGTTTTTTTTTAATAAAGTTATTAATTCCAGTTCGTACGTACCTTTATATGTACGTACTAATGCCATAAAATCTCATGATTCGCAGAATTCCAGCTGCTATCGCCAATCACTGACCACCGGAACAATCTTCCTCCCTTCTTGCCAACTCAATTAGCGCCAGCTCATCGAAAACAAGTCAAATCAATCCGGCAAATTTATGATGGCATAACTGTTGATGACACAATCAGATGGAGCCGGAGAATATACATTCGGAACCATATTAACAGAAACACAGATCGACTGCCCAAATCTCACCCATTAGTCGCAGAACATTTAACGGCATCGTAAAATATAGGACGGCAAATGTCAAGGCAAAAAACTTGAGCTTCATCAGAGAGAAAAAAAAACCAACGCTTCCATTTCCTTCTTTAGCCAAAAAAAAACGAATGGATTCGCCGAGTTCCAATTTCAGTGGGTCAGGTGTCCTAGCCGAAAAAAAAAAACGCCTCGAACTCTGGGAAGCAGTTATTGAATTTCCGGGACCAATTTCCACACATCATAAATTCAAATGAGTGCTTCCGAGTGGACCTGAAGTGGGCTTGCAAAAAAATCGAACTCTTACTGCTGCTACTACTTTGACGATGGGCGTGCTGGGCAAGTTTTTGGATCAAGGGTTTTCGAGTAACCCCGGCAAAAAATGCAGTAAATCCAATCAATCGTGTATTGCCCTTTACCTTTTTTTTTGTGCTACTCGCACACTTGAGCGATGGAGAGTAAAAAAACGGTCGGATCCGAATGGTTTTGGAATTTTCCGGCTTTTATTACGCAGAAATTGGAACGTTAACGGGTTAAAAAGTGCTATAAAGTGCATTCATCCAGATATTGGTAGAGGATTTTATAGGTTAGTTTAGAATTGTAACCATTAATTACCATTTTTCATAGAGCACAGATTCACATAAAAAGTTTTATTCATTTCTTCCGAGTTTGAGTTTTTTTTCGATCAATGGACAAAGGTTTTCCTACCCAGCAAACATTTTTGCAGGTATATTTCTCAACAAACTTTGTTCTACGTTTCATATGCATCATAGAATCATCGTAAAAAACTCGAAAAAACTGCATTTACCTACCAAAGTGAAAGCAATGACAATAAATATTTTTAACTTCTGGCTTAAACGATAAGAAAAATACAAATAGGACGATATCCAACTCCTTACTTAGGGGAAAGGTTTCCTAAATGGGCCTATCGGGTTAAATGACCCTCCGGCTGTTTGATGAAATGGCTGACTAGACAGCTTATCTGACCAATGCATTTTGAGGGTGATACGCTTAGAACATAAGGTAAGAAAGAATTTTATGAATTTACTAGCAGGCCCGGTAAACTTCGTCTTACCATGTTCAATTTGGCGTCCATTTTCTATTTTTCCTAGTTTTCTTTACATTTCCCTTCTTTCCCTTTACTCGAATCGTCCCGCTCAATTCTATCAAAATTGAACCAAAGAATTTAAACTCAACGGGTCTTTTAAAATCCAATTTTTGTAACTTGTTCAATAACTGTATGTTGGTAATATGTACGTTTCATTTGCTGTATTCTATTCAGTAGATTTATTTCGTTTTGTTGTATTGTTTTTAATATCGGGACAATTTTTGGAGTATTTGCCGAATATTTTGCCTAACGTAGCGCTTTCAGCTCCCAATAAGCTTTGGATGGTGTATTTTTTTGAGCTGTAGAAATGAAACACGGAAGAAAAGATTTTTTACTAACCATTTTCAAACAGCTTATTATTCACCATTCACATGCTTCGAAGCAGTTTGAATTAAAATCCATTATTTCACCAAATCATTTCCAAAAAGTTTTGCCTGATACTTAAGTTATAGACTTTAGACATTTCAACTTAAAGTGTTCCCAACAGCACTTGTCATGGCATTAAATCTGGTGATTTTGTGTATTGCTAATTCCTTTTTTTTATTCAAGCAAAAATGCAAATTAATTCCTTTGAACTTTAACCCAATGAATCAAAGAAACGATTGGTTTTGAAAAAAAGAAAACATATGTATAGATATATTCACCCATTATTTTAAAGATTTTAATTCAAGCAGTTCTGATTTCTAAATTTCCTGAACATTGTTGGTAGTGATCTGCGATTTCATTCAGGATTACGTTATATTTTTAAGATTTAATAACATTTAATTGATAAGCAGATTTTTTTAAAAATTTAATAGATTGAAAATAAATAATCGGTTCAGGCTACGATGGTTTCATGAGTTTATTTTATTTCCTAGAAATTATCATATAAACAAAACCTTAATAAAAATTATGTGTCTTTTTTACTTTAAATCTTAATTTTCAAAAATGAAACACCGGTCAAATCCTTACGAATATCACCACAGTTCAACTTTCATATGCTCTGGAAAAAGTAATATTTTCAAAAAAAAAAATTAGTTATGTTGACAAAAAGCAATATCGAAGTATATATTTGTCCCATTTATTGGGGCAAGTGAAAACACATAGGTCTTTTTAGATGCGTCAGTGAAAAAACTTTAAAATTAGTTTAATACTTGTTCTAGTTTGTCTGTTTTATCAACTTTCATTGCTATATCCTAAGTTTTTCTCCGGAATAAATTAATGCTTTTCACTTAATTTCACTGAATGCTGTTCAACCAAAAGACCTTGATTTACAAAGACCTTTATAATAATTTAGAATATCAGCTTCAGATTCAGCACTCGGGATATCCTTTCTGGCCATTTTGAAGGTTAAATTCTTAAATTGTAGATGTTTCATAGCTAAATTGCGCGTTTTCACTTATTCCACCTAAGAAATTACAGGAATTCATATTATTGTTAACACTATCAGGTCATATTAAAAGTTCATCATAAAAATCTGCTGCCCCTGGAATATTAATCACAAAAAAACTTTTCAACAAAAAAGTGAATCAAAAATCTCTTCTATATAGCCAAAATATGTAAAACAAAAACACACTTTTCATGTTAAGTTTGTACTTGAATTGGGTGTAAATAAACAGTAAACGTGTACACAGTTTTGGTGAATGATTTAAAAAAAAGTTAAGTTTATTTAATCAAAATTTTTTTTGGGCCCAACAATTTTTAGATGAAGAAATAATGTATACATTTTTTGTAAAAGTTGATAGTTTGCTTAATTAGTTTGAAAGTTGATAGTTAGAAGTTCTTCCGGAAAATGCATATCCTCACTTTTTGTTATTAAAAATTAGATTATTTTATTGATAACTTCAATTTACGTTGGCAAAAAATCAAATAGTTCACTCGACCTTTTAAAACTTCAATTCTATCTAATCTATTTCAAAGAACAGACTCTTGTTGAGAGGACGAATGGCCAAGTTGGTTAAAATCCTCTATAATTAAACAAATTAGAAGAGAATAGACTCTTGTTCAGTTAATGTGTCTAGCATTCTACGCGTATTGGATTATACGAAATTGAATGTAAAGCTTCCCAATTTCTTATTTTCAAACGTCCTCAAAGTGTCATAACATTATTTCATATTTATCTTTACCAAGTTCATATTTTTTGGCAACAATTTACTACTTAAATTAACACGAATTAAAAATGGTTTTGATATTTGAAATCCTTTATATGGTTTTGATTTGATCGATAAAATATCAATCCATGTCACATCTAGGCGTCATTTATTACCATGTGCTGTGTACAAATAAAATAAGCAAGAAAAAAACACATCTAGGTTGCATATCGCCCCCACGTGCGTGAGAAATAATATTTTCAAGTGTGTTCTTTTTGTTGATTATTGAAAAATCCCAAGATTTTGATCAAATATGCCGGATGTGCCCAGATTTAAGGTTGAAAATTAAAAAAAAAAGAAGAAAGGAAAACAGATTAGAAACAATGATTTTGTCCCAGAATCAAAGTAATTTTCCTTTGTTTGGTCACTTAACAAAGGAAAATTCCTTTGTTCTAAAAAACTTTTTTGCTGCATGCGGATTCTCTCGATTCGGATATGTCCGGAAAATATTTTGGCAACCATAAATGATAAGAACTAAACGAGTTATCTTATCTTGTCATTCATAAACTTTAAAAAAAATGCTGCTTATTTTGAGAAAGGAAAACACAAAAACATTATATTTGAATGGTTTTCTGTGTTGAACCCATGAGTTTAAATTCAGGCTATATTTAGGTTCTTCCAGTGTAAGTCAGTAAAATATCATAAAGGTGTTATTTAATTTTCAGCCTTATCGATGAATGTCATTTTCCTCAAGTAAAACATTTCTAATTTTGAAAATTAAAGATAAATAAAAGAAGACTAGAAAAAAATGACAGAAGTTGAAAATGATCGAAGAGATATTTTTAAGAAGCCTTTTCACAAGCCTGGAACAACTATTTTAAAGTGGTAGAATCGGAGAGGGTTGAGTCTACGACAAAAGTGTTCTCAGAAAAAAAGCGGGACATTTTGAGAAAAAAGCGGGACGGCGGGACATTTTCTAAAAAAGCGGGACATGTCCCGCTTTTGCGGTACGGATGGCAACCCTAAGATAAGGGCATAACGAGCATCAGGGGCATAATAAGCACTCCTGTTTTCTATAGAAGAACGTATTCTCTTAAATAAAATTTCATGGGGATTTGTTTCGTTTTTCCAATAGTATTAATTTTTCACAAAAAAGGAATCTCCTTATCAAATTTACAGAGATAAAAAAACCAACTAGGTTCTGTAGTGACGAAAATATTCTAAATTTTTAACACCACGAAATAATCTCTTATGATCTATAAATCAACTTGATCGATGATGTACGCACGGCAACATGATGTACATATTGTTTCTCAATTTTCACCATCATAAAATTATTGATTTTTCACTTTTATCAATTTTTACACAAGTTTTTACTTGAAGTTGTTGGCTCGGGGCGAACAGAGCACTATTAATCGGGGCACGATGAGCGTTTTCGGCCGTAGAATCTAGCAGCGAATTCATCTCGATGAAGACAATAGAATTATAGTTTACATCTGACGATGTGGCCTATTGGTAAGGTGTCGGAGAGGTAATCAAACGACTAGAGTTCGATTCCTGTTCGAGATGATTTTTTCCATTTACCATTCATGAACGATTTTTTTTATTGTTACATTCTACGGCTAGTAGCATCATCCGCCAAACAAAGTACCAGAAACATGATGCATTAGCGTGTGTGAATTGTTTGTATTCTACAAACCGACCTGGATTATTTTGTTACTTCATCGAGTTGAATTCGCTGTTAGATTCCCTGGCAGAAAACGCTCATTGTGCTCCGACTAATGGTGCTTATACTGCCCCAGGGGGGGCTCTCATTATGCCCCTTCAGTGATTGTTTTTCAGCTTTTGGCAAAAAATTTTAAAATGCTTTTGTAAACGTTTTAATCTAGTTGTTCAAGTTTCAGCCAACTAGGAAATAGATTTTTTTAGAGTTCGAACACGAAACAATTATGTAATTCACATATTATAGCTATTTTCTATGATTAAATAAGCGTTTTCCTTAAGGTGGCCATTATGCCCTTATCTCCCCTATACGATTCAGGTGCCGCCCATAAATCAAAGTCGATGCATTTCTTTATTGGATGCTATTTCAAAAATCATAAATTCAAATTCATCCAGTTCATGAAGTTGATAGTTAGAAGTTCTTCCGGAAAATGCATATCCTCACTTTTTGTTATTAAAAATTAGATTATTTTATTGATAACTTCAATTTACGTTGGCAAAAAATCAAATAGTTCACTCGACCTTTTAAAACTTCAATTCTATCTAATCTATTTCAAAGAACAGACTCTTGTTGAGAGGACGAATGGCCAAGTTGGTTAAAATCCTCTATAATTAAACAAATTAGAAGAGAATAGACTCTTGTTCAGTTAATGTGTCTAGCATTCTACGCGTATTGGATTATACGAAATTGAATGTAAAGCTTCCCAATTTCTTATTTTCAAACGTCCTCAAAGTGTCATAACATTATTTCATATTTATCTTTACCAAGTTCATATTTTTTGGCAACAATTTACTACTTAAATTAACACGAATTAAAAATGGTTTTGATATTTGAAATCCTTTATATGGTTTTGATTTGATCGATAAAATATCAATCCATGTCACATCTAGGCGTCATTTATTACCATGTGCTGTGTACAAATAAAATAAGCAAGAAAAAAACACATCTAGGTTGCATATCGCCCCCACGTGCGTGAGAAATATAGGTATTTGGTTGAGAAATAGGCGCCTATTTTTTTAATTTGTCCAGCGATCAATGAACAGTATGCTTTGGTTACTACGACGTTTGCTAGCGACGCCTCGCCCATGCAGACGAAAAACAAACCCCTCGAAGAAAAGAAAATCTCTAAAAATGGATGCCCGACTTTTCAATTTCAGATTTTGGCAAAACAAATATTATATGTTTTATTCGATCAGCAAAATGTCAACCTGAGTCACATCTTGGCGTCATTCATAACCATGTGCTGTAGAAATGAGCTAGGAATCAAGAACAAAAAAATCACATCAAGGCTTCATATCGCCACCATTTGCATTGAAAATATGCTTGGTTGAGAAATACGCGCCAAAATATTCTCACTGATCAGTATGCTATGCCATGGTTACTATCTTTTAACGACGTCTGCTCGCGACGCCTCGACCTTGGAGACGAAAAACAAACCGCCCAAAGGAAAAAAAACTCATAAAAATGGAAGCCATGACTTTTATTTCATTCAAAAAACTACAAATTTAATTATTACGGACAACTGATGCGACTTTGTGTTGTTTTTATTCGATATAAACCGATTCGCATGGCTACAGAATATTCTAAAAATAATTTCATTCGAATCGTTTGGGTCATTTCGGAGGAGTAGTACTACAAACACCGTTACAAGAGAATTTTATATAATAGAAGATTCTACTGACCTCACAGACGAAACATGAATAAAGATAACTCTATTCCACCACTGAAACCTGCTTTTTCAACGATAATTCATAGAAATTGAGCTCTTTTAGATCATTCCAACCTGCAGAACGATCATTCTAGTAATTATCTACCAAAATCCAACATGGTTAATAGACTGAATTTCTGTGTTTTCACTCATTAGCTGTATGAAGTCCTTAATGCTATTTTGCACGAATTTGTTACTTTTTTAACAAGACCAAATTGTCATGTGACATTGCTTGCAGTACATACATTGGTTCTTGAACTATTCTTCCTCCAAATCTGTATCCAAATGTTTCAATGCAAAAATTTATCCTGGTAATTGAATTGTCATAAACACCGAGGCGTTAAATTGATCCCCATATTCGCTAAAACAAATTAACGCAAACGTGCTCCCCCGACAGGCAGTCGACTTGCGTAACGCAGAATACAAGAATAAACCTCCATCATCCTCGAGTTGGAAAATTTACTGTAAAATCAATCTCCCTCCCTGTCGTTGGTTTGTCATCTGACATCCAACTCAGTCATTCAGTCACGTAAAAAAGACAACAAATCCCATTTTTTAGTCCTCTTAAATTTTAAGTCATCTAAAAACATCCAGCCTGAGAGATACACCATTCAACTTTGTCAGAGACGAAAGTCGGTGGAGAGGGAAATGCAGTTCAGTGTATGGAAAAAAGGAAGGGAAATTGGTATCGATTTTTCCATAAATACTACTTCGCTCACAGGATTCCACTTTCGGTTCGTGACAGCAGCGGGTTTCATTCATTGAGAGTTTTTTTTTCTCCGCTTATACTATAGGTATAGGTTTTGACAAGTAAGTCGCCGAGAGATGGCGCTGTGTTGAGCTCTGGGGGGGCTTACCGGGATCTGAGAATGTGAACATATGTGTGTGTATTTGAAGAAAACATTAATTGTTTGAAGGGAAACGAATGAATAAAAAACAACATCAACGACAGGCAGCTGGGGAGCGGCTTTTGGATCGGTTGCATTCGCTGTGGAAATGTTGAGCTAGCCCCAAGCCTAGGGTCTAGTGATAATTATCATACCATTGGGGAAAATGTGGAAAGAATAACCTTTCTAGAAAGCTTCATCATCACGTGATGTGATAAATATTGTTGAATAAAATAAACATTCATGCAGGATGCACGCGAGCGTGACACGAACACCACAACTTTGTTTTCGTGAAACTAGAAAATCTAGAATTAGAACTGTCGATAGACAACTTTTCAACATATAGTCTACATTTTCGAAAGGCCTTATTTCTAAACAAAAGTGTACCTTATTTGTTTGTCCAACTATATCGAAAAATATTTACTAAAAATGTTATCAATTTTAATATTCAACACTTTAAAAACTGTAGTTTGTGGCAATAAATTATTTTTATTGTGAGTAAACAAACTACCGAGCTGAAGTTTATCATTAAACGTAAAACTTGGGTTATATTTTTCTCAAGAGTGTTCCACTGGGGGAAGTTTCATCCCAAATCGCATATTAAAGCTAGTAGAAAAAAAGAAGAGGAAACAACCTTTGCCACCATCTTTTCCACCAAACAACCATTGCCATAGCTAGTTGCCGATATCCGAGAAAAGTGGGCCACATCTGCCCGAGTTCCATGGTCACCAAAGAACCGCATATGTATGAAGGTATCAGCAAAGCATCCCTTTCGACCAACTGTATGGTGGAAATATTACGGCAGCAGATGAAAAACAAGATGAACCCCCATAGAAACCATGTAGGGATTACCAAGTTTCCCACATTCTAGCCTCTTTCAGGGGTAGCAGTTGGATATACGTATGAGCAATGGTCTTGTGGGCTGCAACAAGGATTAGGTTCTCACATCCGAACTGGGGTAATAGCCTGCATTTTCATTTCATCTCTACTTCGAAGATATTGCGGAAGTTTCTGGAACACATCTGAGAAACTGAATAAAGTAAGAGTAACCTTCCAAGAAACCATTCTGCGGAAAAGGTGAAAACTAGGTCCGTGTCCCTGAAACTTTCCTGAATCTCTCTTTCAGAGCATTATTGGTCCAAACATCCATACAAGACCGGCAACCGGAGAAACGGGCAAAACTGGAACACACAACTTTATGAAGATGAAATAGTGCAGCCGAGCAGAATATGTGGGGCAAATGGACTAGCTACTTTCATTCCACAATTCCACATATATTGGAAAAACCCGAACAAGCGAGCCGTCGATGAAGATTAGCTTCACGAATGGGATGGGACATATTGAATTGATCGTTGATGAGGCTCCGGTGGGATTATTGAATTCAAACAGGAGCTTTTTGTAGGAATTTCCTTTTGAATTTCATTCGTTATTTTCAAAATTTTGATGAATGTATTTTTGAAATTGGAAATTTACGTTAGTTTTGATTATTTCGACTATCTGTACATTCAGATTTTAAAATCCTCCAATTATCGAATCGATTGTGACTTCGTGGAGGAGTATCCAATTGTCAATTCCAAGAACCGTAGTTCAAATCTTCAAGAAGGTAAGTAGAACTCTTGATAAGTGAATAATTTTTTTTGTAGAGTTTTATAGAATAGTCAAATAGCGGTATGAGAGCATGTAGGAAGATTAAAACTTGATTGTTTTCATAAGAATAAAGCTTAGTTCTTTTAGAAATTGGACACTTTCTTTTGCTGATAGCTTATTTCCTTGTAGTCGGACATTCAAAATTTTGACTGAATTTGGTTGCCTGTAAAATGAACTATTCGACCTTTTTTCAAAAATTTTTTATCTCCGCGTTTTTGAGATATTTACGATGTAAGAATAAAAGAAAAAAAAATGCACAGTTTCCGTCAAAATCCATCATTATCAAATCGATAGCTGAAAAAACCGTTGTTATTAAGAAAATTACTGTGAGTGAGTGATGGAAAAGTCTGTTAATACTGTCAAAAATGTTCATAAATTGGAGTGAAGCTCATGATCAGCAACTTCGGTTAAAGGCCATCAGGAAAGTCAAGTCTCATACCAGAATTTTTAATTTTTAATAAGCAAAAAACACTTTGGTAGATCACTGAAATATCTCAATTTTTTTTTCTCTGAATAGCTAAAAGTGTTGTTTAGTTATGAGTCATTTAAACCAAACCTCATACAACAAATTTTTGCTGGTTCCAGAGCTCGTAAGCTACATCGCCGGTATCGAGCAATGAGACAGATGATTTCTGATGGACAACAAAACTTTTGAAAAACGCTTTTTCATACAAATTCCAGCGTTTAAATCCTAAAACATTTCAGGTCAGGTCCCTATCACATTCAAGTATGTATTTGCTGGTTGTTTCGTAAAAAAATATAATGATTTGCCACGATTCTGCTTCTGAGGAAAACAAACAACAATTTTCAAAACGAAAACTTTGGTTTTCGCTGTTTTTAAAAACTTAAAAAAGTAGTGCACTTCGCAAGTTCAATCTCATGATGGTTTTACTTCGTTTTTGTCAGATTTTTCCAGCACACATTTCAGTAAAAACAGTTTTCAGTGGCGAAACAGCTGAATCCACCAAATTGCCCTAAGTTTCTTTTAAAAGAGAAAAGTAGGTTTTTCTTCTGAACTAGCAGCACTGTTTCTTCTGTTTACATCACCGTTTCGCTCCGTTTTAAAAACAATATTTTGCTAAGCAATTCGTTCCAAGCTGCTCCAAATACCGTCTGACCGATTCTCCGATACTACCGGCTACCCACCAGCATAACGATCTCCACGGTTCTCGCAGGTAAAGGCTTGAATTATTTAAGATTATGCTGGCTCTATTGTGGATGATCGAGCCATAGTGTCGCCGCCACTTGCTCTCCCACCGTGTCCCACCAATCCCACCTTTCGCCTACCCGAGGCCGTGGATCGATCTGAGCTCAACACCCTAAAGTGCGATACCCACCCGAAGTCCTGCTCGACACAACCGTAAAAACATAAAAAAAAACAGAAAACTACCGTTTATCCGAAATTGTAATCTCCTGTAACCACCGCATTCATCAATAAATCACCAATTTCTGCTGCTCTTTTTATTGATCATCCGATATCCCCGGCCGGCGAGACAAGGACATCTCTCTCGACTGTAAACAATCATCCGTCGCATTCCCACTTTGGTGTGGCATCTACACTTTGCCCGAGCTCCCGCAGAAGGTAAATAAGTGCAGCGAGACAGCCAACCAACAACAAACAACGTTCTACTCACACCACCAACAACAACAAGGCAAGTCAACGTCATTTTTGGACCGTTAGCAGAGACTACATCAAACGTCACATAGCAGCGCCATCTAAACGTCAGGTTCGTTAACCACCAACTTAACAAGTCTACTTTTTCACAATGACGAATCTTTGTGCGAAGTGTGCTATCACCTTCGACGGGGAATTTGTGAAGTGTGGAGTTTTTTGTTCTCTTGTTGTTTGTTTAAAATGCTCTGGGCTACATGATAACTCTCGAGCGGACCTTCGTAAAAATGAGCATCTGGTATGGATGTGCAACAGCTGTAAAGTTATGGTTGCCAAAGTACGCTTTTCTAATGCTCTGGTGTCTACTAACGTTGCCAACAACACGCTCATCGACTCCTTGAAAGAATCTCTAAAGACTGAAATTCGTGAGAGTATACTTCAAGAAGTTCGAATTGAGTTACGAGCCAATCCTCTTCCGGTGAACGTCTGTACCACACCAAATCTCAATCCAAGGACTGAGTCATCAGTGCGGTCTGCTGTAATTTCATCCGCGCACCTTAAGCGTCGTCGGGAAAGACCTCCAGTATTTGACCGTATCAGCACTCGTCAGCCAAATCTACTGTGCGCTGTAGGTACTGGTGCAGCCAACAACGAAATTGCTACTCAAAATAATTTATTTTCTACACCTCCGTCATTTTGGCTCTATTTATCGGGCATTGTTCCGAATGCATCTGAGGAAATCGTTTTGCAATTTGTGCGTTCGCAACTTGGTACTGAGGAAGTTCAGCTGAAAAAGTTGGTTCCCAAGGGCAAAGAGGTCAGCACTTTGTCTTTCGTTTCTTTCAAAGTTGGCATTTCACTGGATTTGAAAGAAAAAGCTCTGTCGTCAGAAACATGGCCTGCAGGTATCCGTTTCCGCGAGTTCGTTGATAGTACCTCCGATCGTTTTTTCCCGAACCCGAAGCAGCCCCGAATGGATTTCAAACCGAAACAATTAACACCGTTCGCGACTCCAATCTAATTGGACCTACCTACGTTGATTTTCAATTGCGCTATGAAACTTCCGTAACTGATACTCAACCCCCGCTAGTACCAGCTTCTTTCGATGCATCTGCTCTTACACAACTCCCCACAAAGAAACCGAACGCTAAACTCACGTTGTACTACCAGAATGCAGGCGGTTTGCGCACCAAGACGAATGAGTTTTCTCTAGCACTGTCTTCATGTCTCCAGACTGCACTAACGATTACTTTGGAACACTGCAAAACCGTGACATTAGACTCCCACAGCCCGTATTTTCAGACCAGGAGGTTCTAAAAGTATTGGTATCTATGGATTCTTCGAAAGGTTCGGGGCCTGATGGCATCCCAACGTCGTTGGTCTCCAGAATTGCTGTACCACTTGCCACGCCACTTAGCATGATTTTCAATCTATCGATATCGGAAGGTGTCTTTCCTGCTCTTTGGAAAATGGCATCTATTTCTCCAATTCATAAGTCTGGAAACGCTCATCGTGTAGAAAATTACCGACCAATATCAATTCTTTGCTGCTTCTCTAAAGTTTTTGAAGTGCTGATGTACGAAAGGTTGTATACTGCAGCTGTCCCGTTACTCACGGAGGTCCAGCACGGCTTTGTCAAGAAAAGGTCAACGTTGACAAATTTAATGTGCTATGCCAGCGAACTGCATACCGCAACATATAAGAAACTGCAAGTGGACTCAATATACATTGACTTCGCCAAGGCCTTCGATAAAGTTCCACACAGAATCGTCATAGAAAAACTTACTCGCTACGGCTTTCCTGTATGGGTAACAAAATGGTTGTCGTCGTACCTGCTTAACCGTCGAGGTTTTATCAACATTCGTGGTACTCACTCTACTGTGTTCAACATGCCGTCTGGTGTACCGCAGGGCAGCCACTTAGGACCGCTTATTTTCGTGCTGTTTATAAACGATTTAGCATCATGCCTTCAATCACCGAAACTACTGTTTGCTGATGACTTGAAAATCTATCGAATCATAGATTCAATAGTAGATTGCGCTGCGCTTCAAGATGATATCGACAGATTACTGGCGTGGTGCAATATACATGGAATGGAAGTCAATGGCGGTAAGTGTAAGTGTATAAGCTTCTTTAGAAGTAGATCCTCAATCGTTTACGACTACGCTTTAAGTGGAAGCTCACTCGAAAGGGTAACCTCCATAAAAGATCTTGGGGTTACTTTTGATCAAAAGCTCACTTTTTCCCAGCATGTCGCGACGACTACAGCCAAAGGCTTTGCTTTGCTCGGTTTTCTTCGTCGGAATACGTCAAGTTTTGAAGACCCGTACGCATTGAAAACTTTATTCTGCTCGCTAGTACGCAGCGTCTTAGAATATGCAGTTCCAGTTTGGGCACCCTACCACTCCGTCCACAGCGACAGGATTGAAAGAATCCAGAAAAAATTTCTGCGGTACGCATTACGCCGTCTGCCCTGGCAAGATCCCGTACGGCTACCTCCTTACTCTGAGAGGTGTGGCCTACTATCAATGACGCCTTTGAGTCAAAGAAGAAACTATCTGCAACGAATCTTCATCTACGATATTTTGACCAACGCTATTGACTGTCTCCAACTGCTCCAGAGTTTAAACCTCTACGCTCCAGCTCGACAACTTCGCAACCAGTTGATTTTTTGGTTGCCAATAAGCAGAACAGTATTTGGACAAAATCACCCCTTACACCGATGTTGTCAAGCTTTTAATGTTGTCTCGCACTTATTTGACTTTCATTTATCTAAATCTTCGTTTAAAAGTGCAATCCGTGATGTGAACTAATTTTTAACTTATTTTTAATAGTATTGTAATCTTATTCATAAGTTAGTTTTTTATATTAAGTCTGTATGGCAGTAGTCAAAGACTCAAATAAATAATAGCAGAAATTGAAGGAAGAGGATACAGCCACCTAAAATTTAAGTTAGATAAGAATAAAGTAGAAATTTTTCTTACAAAAAACAATAAATATTTTTTCCAAATTTTTTAATAAATTATCATAAGATTATCTTCATTTCCTTCATAGAAAGTATTTCGATCAAATGAATGGTTTTTGAGCTACACGCATTCTTAGCTGTCCCATTTCTAAACGAACTTAGCTTTATCATAAATCTAATCTGAATTATTTTCAATTTTTAAGCCTTTTGGGACCAGAGTAGGCTTTCAGTCCAAAGTAGGGTCATTCACCTTTTTTGAAATTGGAAAATCCCGTTCAAATGAATGCTCCTTTGGTCAGTATTAACAAAATGAATCTGATTCGTAGAATAACGTTTTCTAAAAAAAGCAATCTTGAATAGAAGCATCTTTAAATATATGGGTAGAAAGAAGATTTTGTGAATTAAAAAAAAAATCAAGCTTTTTTGGCATCAGGGGATGCCATTCCTATCCTTTGTCATTCAATTTGACAACCATCAATGTTTGAGGCCCAACATTTTTTGGGCAATACACAAACCTGACATTTGACAGTCAAGGACCTGAACTGAATGTCATATGATAGAGAAGTATGTTGATAACACAATAACACATCAATCTTTCTGTTTCCTCATTAGTTGAAATTTTGACTTTTTCAACTGTGTACTGCTTTGAGAGGATAAAACCATTAACGTCTTTCCCGATGGATAGAAAGAAGAAAAAGATTCTTGCTCGCAAGAAAAACCAGGATGTCATCCCCCTGCATTACCTTTCAATTTGCACGTTTTACAAACCCCTATCGATAATGGGATCGGTTTCGAAACAAATAAGACGCTTTGAAACAATGTGTTGACAAAATAGAGCCAATTACGCATTACGAGATTCATGTACGCATTACGATTCACGAAAGATTACTTGTGAATCTACTTCTCTTTTGATTTGACCTTGTGACTTCTTCCTCTTTTTCTTTTACCAGCACAGCATCCTGGAAAATGAAAGACTTGCGTCCTTCATTTTCTTTTCAACGTAATCTCTGTTACATTCAAATACACGCTCGTTTTTATCTAACCATATTTGGTTCAAAAATAACCATTTTATGACATTTGCCTCAAAACTTCAAATATGGTTATTTTTTTTGAATTTTTCCGTAATAAATTTCAACCATTTTGAAACTTCTCGAGTATAAACCACAAAATGGTTGAATAACTTGACGTCTTATCATCGCCATTTTGGAAGCGAACAAAGGTGCAGCCGAACGCGTTTATGAAAATCTATTTTCCTTCGTAACTCAATCAAGTTTGCGAGTTAATCATATCGAATCCTTAGGAGATCATGAAAAGTAAGTGATTTGCTGTAAATTTTCGTCATAACAATAATCTTAATAATAAAAAAAACAATTTTAGGGCACCGAATGGACATCGCTTCAGGTCCAATAGATAGCGCTTCAGGTGGACTAATTGCATCGAAACAATCAGATTGCGAGGACTCGCAAACGTTACCTGGCATCAGCAGCAGCAGACAAAAGAAGAAAAATCATATTAATCACTCTATGTGAAAGATTTTAGGTACCTTACGAAATCAAGAACTGGAAGATACTTCCGATGATAACTATTCCCATTATTTTTGCAAAGGTAATAGCTCTTCCCCAGAATTACCAACCCAAACAACCAGAAGTCGTATATTATTTTACAGATCATATCATTTGAATGTTATTTAAACTCATTTTCATATATCTGCACCTACAATGTGCGGCCCATGCATATCCTTTATCGTATTTAAATGCATTGCATGATTTTATTACGACAAAACAATCCAAATCAAGAATAGGTGTGCTAATGTACCTATATGGCCTCAAAAATGATACGTATATACTGGTTTTGCTGCATTATATACGATATGTTTACACGTATATTTGTGTTGCAAATTTGATATACCCACCAAATGGTTGTCTGGGAAGGTTGGTTACTTAATGATTTTTTTTTTGTTTTTCAGAACACGTCAGTAGCGCCAGATGACTTTAATCTCAACAAACTAATTGTCTACTGGAAGATTGAATGACACAATCAAAACGCTCCTACTAAGCTGCTTCCATTAGGGCAATCCAACAGCACAGATCCTCCGACCCTTCCTCCGGCAGCAGCAGGTGATAGAAAAGTTTTTCTCTTACGAACTTCTTTTACTATCCGGAAGGAGCTTAAACGGGCCATCACTTTTGGAAACACATCACCTGCTGGTCGAAGATGAACCTCCTTAAATAACAGCATATTGGAACAGCCTTTCCGCTAGGGCTACGGCTCACTCACCAAGGTACACGAGATCACCACTTCCATCACGGGAGAACTTCTGCTACTGTGGATGTTAAGGCTGTTGTTGTTGTTCGATCATATCCTGAAGTTTTCTGCTCCCGCTTGAAAATTCAAATTTTTTATTTACTTCGGTAAAAATATCTTTTTATTAAAATGGAGAGCAGTATTATTTACAAGAATAAACAAACAAACACGAAAATCCGTATTTTCCTTATTCGATAATTTGAAACGGTTGAAACATAACCATTTTTTAGCTTCTCTTCCAGAACCCCATTCGGTTGAAAATTAACTATATTCGAACTTCTCCCCCAGAAGTCATTTTATGCCTTCTCATGGAAAACTCACAAAATGGCATTTCCCGGGAAAAGGTCAAAAATGGTTATTTTTGAACCGTAAATGGTTCAATAATTTCTAGCGTGTATGCATTGCAGAGATAAGTACGGCCAGGCCAAACATGTGGTAAAGGCCGCAAAACATACTGGATCAAAGGGAAGAATAAAGCGTAGAGTTTCTTACCAAACGCTGAATATGGACAACTGAAACACTGACCAGTGGAAGTGATTTAAACGGGCTTGATTGTTTTATTAAATTGACTTTATGCAGGTGGTTTGTTTTTTTGAACAACTGAAGTGGTATTTTACAAGCTTCTCCGGGAAATGTTGAGTGTTCCAAAAATGTCCGCGTGAGTTAACGCCTACTCGAACTCTCA